>NC_139685.1:12206392-12806392 GCF_964106915.1 Podarcis gaigeae
TGGAGGTTAAGGCTATCAGTGCCTCTGAATACCAGTCATCTGTGAGGGCTTATTCACACTTCCCTGTTGTTACCTTCTGGCAAATAGAAGGGGAGGAAATGGAGGCAGTGAGAGATTTTACTTTCTTGGGCTCCATGATCACTAAAGATGGTGACAGCAGCCACGAAATTAAAGGACAGATCGTGAAGCTCACTGGAAGGACAGATCGTGAAGCTGAGACTCCAGTACTTTGGCCACCTCATGAAAAGAGAAGACTCCCAGGAAAAGACTCTGATGTTGGGAAAGATGGAGGGCACAAGGAGAAGGGGATGACAGAGGACGAGATGGTTGGACAGTGTTCTCGAAGCTACCAGCATGAGTTTGACCAAACAGCGGGAGGCAGTGGAAGACAGGAGTGCCTGGCGTGCTCTGGTCCATGGGGTCACGAAGAGTTGGACACGACTAACCGACTAAACAACAACAACAAATTGTTCTGCACTTTCCATGCTTAAAAACCCAACGTCCAAGCATTTCTTTCTTTCTTTCTTTCTTTCTTTCTTTCTTTCTTTCTTTCTTTCTTTCTCTCTCTCTCTCTCTCTCTCTCTCTCTCTCTCTCTCTCTCCCCCTGGAGCTTTCCCGACAAACCCTCACTCTTTTGCACTCAATTGGAGCAAACTTCAATTTAGATTTTCTGCAGATTTGCATTTGCTCCTTCACTATATGAAGGGAACCATGGAGTGTTTACAATGGATGGAATCCACAAAACATTTGGAAATCTAAGAAACCAAAAAAATGTCCATTGCAACAGAAGAAAGCCGGTGATGTCCTCAATAGCCATTTTCCCATACTGCCTCTGCCCCAGATACATGAAAAGCAAACAAACAAGTGATGTTGTCCCCCCAAATAGGAAACCCCTACAATCAAACACCCCCCAAGTAACATTTATTAATAGTTTACAAATAATTGGGATGGGTAGGTGACTTTGGTGAGTGTCAGAGGGTAGAGATAAATTTGTCTCCGGTCCAAATTTAGGGAATGGGTTTCTGGCTGGACTGTTCCCCCAAATGGAGAGAACTAACCGATTCTAGAAGCAACCATAGCCGAAAGGCCTGTAGGTGACAGCACAAGCTAATAGTGCTATATCAGTATACACAAGTACAATATGTCCAACAAGAACTTATACTCTACTGCACTGCCATCTGTGATCCTGGCAGCAAGAAGTCTCTGCAAAGGCTTAACCGGGTCTAAGAATGGTGGGGAAATCAAATGACCTCATGGCTGATTCCAAAAAGCCACGCCATCCTCAAATTCAGGCATCTATTGTGGGGTTTGCCTTGGTGGAACAGATGGCTTGAATTCTGAATTTTTCAGTATGCAATAGAACCTGGCGGCAGCCAGACAATTAAAGGTGCTATATGCTAGAAAGGAGTGGGGCAGGAATAAAACTGAGGCTGAATACTTCTTTCCGGTTTTTTGATGGGTGTTCCTATGTCATGCTTGCAGTTACCGGTAAGTGGTAACACTTATTTGGAGGTTGATGATGATGATGATGATGAAGATGATTATTACTTATACCCCGCCCATCTGACTGGCTTTCCCCAGCCACTCTGGGCGGCTTCCAACAAAAGATTAAAATACAATAATTAATCAATTATTTAAAACTTCCCTAAACAGGGCTGCCTTCAGGTGTCTTCTAAAAGTCAGGTAGTTGCTTATTTCTTTGACATCTGATGGGAGGGCGTTCCACAGAGCAGGCGCTACTACTGAGAAGGCCCTCTGCCTGGTTCCCTGTAACTTCACTTCCCTGTAACTTCGCTTCCCGCAGTGAGGGAACCACCAGAAGGCCCTCGGAGCTGGACCTCAGTGTCCGGGCAGAACGGTGGGGCTGGAGATGCTCCTTCAGGTATATTATTTTTTTATAATTAAAAGGTTTGGTAAAAGTCCACTGTGTTTCACATGTGGAACCTGTGTGGTCAGAATTAAGTACCACTGAGTTTTCTCTGACAAAACTGTGCAGAGGATTGAAGGCAAGGCATTTTGCTAAGTACAGTGGTACCTCGGGGTACATACGCTTCAGGTTACAGATGCTTCAGGTTACAGACACGACTAACCCAGAAATAGTACCTCGGGTTAAGAACTTTGCTTCAGGATGAGAACAGAAATCACACGGCAGTGGCAGCAGGAGGCCCCATTAGCTAAGTGGTACCTCAGGTTAAGAACAGTTTCAGGTTAAGAACGGACCTCCAGAATAAATTACGTTCTTAACCCGATGTACCACTGTACTGCTGTTCTTCGGTGTATGTGTGCATTGGAACAATAACATGCCTGCATTTTTGGACTCTGCTTGAGGGTATGGGAGCTTGCCATGATGATCTCCAAAATTTACCACTTCATCACTGGTGGTGTTGAGGGCGGGCTGAGGACTAGTGCTGCCATATTTGAGCCTGGCAAATGATGGGAAACCTACCCATTCATGGCATCAGTGGAGCAAAACTAGAAAGATATAAAGGAGGTTATTGGGACCACAGCTATTGAGTCACATAATTTTCATTCTTAAATATAGAGGTGAGAAGCAAGACACTGATGCCTAATCATTATAGCCTCTCATTAGCCTACACAGCAATTTCTGTTTTCAAACTGAGTAATAGTTTACATTATATTTCTGCAAACCATCTTACCCTTATTAGTTTTTAAATTATTATTTTAAAGCAGACTTGCTCTTCGTTGTCTTCAGAAGCGGCTTTCGCTTATATACCCTTTTTATGAAACAGACTTGCACAGGAATGCAATTCTGTCTCCTTCACGAAAGGTTTGAACAAATTCTATCAATAATACGGTTACTATACAGCACCCAGTGACAAACCTAGACAGCATCTTAAAAAGTAGAGACATCACCTTGCCAACAAAGGTCCATATAGTTAAAGCTATGGTTTTCCCAGTAGTGGTGTATGGAAGTGAAAGTTGGACCATAAAGAAGGCTGATCGCCAAAGAATTGATGCTTTTGAATTATGGAGCTGGAGGAGACTCTTGAGAGTCCCATGGACTGCAAGAAGATCAAACCTCTCCATTCTGAAGGAAATCAGCCCTGAGTGCTCAGTGGAAGGACAGATCGTGAAGCTGAGGCTCCAAGACTTTGGCCACTTTGAGAAGACAAGACTCCCTGGAAAAGACCCTGGTGTTGGGAAAGATGGAGGGCACAAGGAGAAGGGGACGACAGAGGACGAGATGGTTGGATAGTGTTCTCGAAGCTAAAAGCATGAGTTTGATCAAACTGCAGGAGGCAGTGGAAGACAGAAGTGCCTGGCGTGCTCTGGTCTAGGGGGTCACGAAGAGTCGGACACGACTAAACGACTAAACGACATACAGCACCCAAAATATGAGTATTCCGTAAGGCCTATCATCAGGTGAGTGATACTAACTGGGACACTATTATAGACCCTGTTAAAGCCATGGTGAGTATTAATTTTGCATCAAAGACAGTAAATAGACACTAGTTCACCTTTGCTTTACTTCACTGACAATTAATCAAATCCTTTTCTGCTGTTCTCTGCCCAGTATCCACAGTAATTGGCAAGTATGTTAAAAGGCCTGATGCTTATGATATGTGCTTCAACATTTATTAACTCTTATCACTTTTCTCCCTACAAGTGCAGGATCTTATAACTCCAGTGGCCATGCTTAACTTCTTATTGCCATTTCCCTTAGCTGCTAACAATCATTATTCAGCAATTCAAGTACCATCTGTGCTGCTGATAAGTAAATGTGAGCATGTATGTTGGAAACAGATTTTTCGAGGCTTTCCTTCCACCAGGCGCAGTCAGCATCAAAATATATATCCTTTGTGGTTGTTAAGATGTGTTCAGACCAACTTTCCCCCCTTCTGTAAATGCTAGGGTATTAAACTTGTTAAATTAGTGTATGCACATTTAACTGAGATGCTACGTGGGAAACCTGCACAAATTTCTGTGAACCGTCCCTTGGATTTTTCCGGGCCCCAAGCTGTTATTTGTCACTGCTCAATGACCCACCCTTGCATCGTGGTGTTCCCCTTCTGTTGTTAGATGTATTGGTTTTTATGTTTCTGTGCTTTTAGGTTTGTACATATTTTATGGGCTAATAGCCGTAAATAAATAAATTTGATTTGATGAAGAAATATTTCAAGTATAAGCAACGTGCAACACCTGCCCTCTATGAATTTGTTTTTTAAAAAAACAATAATAATTAATTTTATTAATTTTTATTAAGTACAAATTAGAAAACATACATATTTACAACAAAAGAAAATACAAAAGAAAAATAAAATACATATAACCAAGGAAATAACTAGAGACTGCTTTGTCTCTTTTCCTATTTACAGTTATTTATACCTCTATAAAATGCTATTCACAATAAAGGAGTGACATGAAAGAGAAGATCTCCGAAAAAACAACACTTTATTTAAGGTAGATAAGGACAAGATGAAATTATACAATTGAATATAAATATAGATGGGAAACGGCTATGTATAGCGAATACTTATCTACTTTAAAAAATTTTAACCTATGGTCTTTTTCTTTTACTTCTTTATTTTTTCTTTGTTCTTTGTTCTTTCTTTCTTTTTCTTTCTTTTTTCTGCCCTGTATGAATTTGATTCATCAATTTAAACTGAAAGTGGACCTAGTCTGATGTTGGTACCTATGACTATGACTTTTTATTGTATGCATAAGCTAATATTTTACAAGAATAACAAAGGAAAAATGTTGTGTGGCCTTTAAAGGGGCTCAGGCAGAAATAATACCTGTGGGATTATGTCCATCAACCATTACTGAAGTAGCACAAGGAACTAGCAAATGCTCAAAACCAGTAATTTATGAAGCAAGACATACAAGTTCACTTTTAAAGGAGAAAGAACAAAAACTCTGTGTATCTGAAGAAGTGTGCATGCACACGAAAGCTCATACCAAGAACTAACTTAGTTGGTCTTTAAGGTGCTACTGGAAGGAATTTTTTTTGTTTTGACTATGGCAGACCAACACGGCTACCTATCTGTAAAAGGAGAAAGAATTATATTAAAAATATTGCTTGAATCCTCAATAATAATTTCTACTTTGTTACTTGCATCCTCAAATCAGTGTAAAATGCTGCTTCTGTTTTCTGATTCTCCTTAGGTTTTTCAGGGGTTCTTTTCAAATTCCTCAAAAGAAAACACTTACTTAGAGGAGAGAGTGGTAAAATTACCTTCATGTCAGGTTCTGCCTACAGATGTACCAGTTGTTCTGTTTTGCTGCGACGAACCCCATTTCTCTATTTTAAATAACTAGGTTGTGGAGTGCTATTTTCCCACCCAGGAAAAACCAGGAAGATCCTCAGAAACTGGATTATATTTATTTAAACTGACTGCAGTCACCACAGTTCAAAGAAGAGAAAATACTCCAAAAGACTTCATGAAGTATCCATGGTGTCTCCTGCTCTGTTCCTTTTCTCATTTCCTATCCAAAATCTAAACTGTTTTAACCATGTGCCACATGTGCAATAATATTAACAGGATCAAAGCAGTGTGCCCTTTATTATATAAGCTCTGAGCTCTGAAGCCAGTTTCCAGGAGCCTGAGATTCTGAGCCTCTATTTCATGCAGGTCTGCTTGGCCAGAGAACAGAATGTGTAGAACATTGGCTTGAATTAACAAAGAATATTCATTTGGGTCACTGAGCTACTGCTAATGGAATTCTAATAGATGTCACCATAATTCAAGCTCTTTCAAGCAAGGTGGCAGCAGGATCCAAGCATTATATACTTGGCCTTGTCTGGCCTGGCTTTGATGTGGAGCTTGTGTGTCAAAATGGGGCCAAGCGCCATTGCAGCACCTAGAATCAACTTGTTCCAAGAAGAAGAGAAGAGAAGAGTTTTGGATTTGATATCCCGCTTTATCACTACCCTAAGGAGTCTCAAAGGGGATGCAGGTGGCGCTGTGGGTTAAACCACAGAGCCTAGGACTTGCCGATCAGAAGGTTGGAGGTTCGAATCCCCGCAACGGGGTGAGCTCCCATTGCTCTGTCCCTGCTCCTGCCAACATAGCAGTTTGAAAGCACGTCAAAATGCAACTAGATAAATAGGTACCGCTATGTCAGGAAGTTAAACGGTGTTTCCGTGCGCTGCTCTGGTTCTCCAGAAGCGGCTTAGTCATGCTGGCCACATGACCCGGAAGCTGTACGCCGGCTCCCTCAGCCAATAAAGTGAGATGAGCGCCGCAACCCCAGAGTCGGTCAAGACTGGACCTAATGATCAGGGGTCCCTTTACTTTTAAGGAGTCTCAAAGCAGCTAACAATCTCCTTTTCCCTTCCTCCCTGACAACAAACACTCTGTGAGGTGAGTGAGGCTGAGAGACTTCAGAGAGAAGTGTGACTAGCCCAAGGTCACCCAGCAGCTGCATGTGGAGGAGCGGAGGAGCGAAAACGGTTCACCAGATTACGAGTCCACTGCTCTTAATCACTACACCACACTGGCTCTACAAAGCCTTAGAGTGGACTGAAGCTTTTTTATGCTTCTGGGACCAGGTCCCCCTGCCCAGGAATAGACGGCCTTAAAGGGACAGGCCTCTGTCTTGGAGACTAGCACTCTTACCCTCCAACTGCATTGCCTGTGGTGCTGGGCTGACCTGGAGATGAGGGCTCTGGTGTCAGGGGCTGAGTCAGGATAATGACAGGGGAGGGCCCCAGTAGATTGGGGGGGCCCTCTGCCAGAGGTGAAGGAGTCAGCCAACAGAAATCCAGGCTAGGGAGCTCCTGGGAGAGGCCCAATAAGTTCCTCTGTCCCTATCATCCCCTCAGCCCCTGCCAGATCCTCCTGACAGGGATGAGTTGCAGAAGGGTGAGTTTGCCCTGGTACAGCCAAAGGCTGTCAGTCCACAAGGGGGGGGGGTGTCCAACCCTGCCCTCTTCGCAGGAGTTGGGGACCCACACACACCCCTCCCAGGTGTAGGAGGAGCCAGAAGAGATGAGAACAGAGAACGCAACCAGTTAGGAGAAATGAGTGCCTGCAGAATCGCCTCCCACCCAGCCCCTTCTCCACTTAAGCCAGAAAGAAAGTTTGCCAAGGATTGGATCAACTTCTGTTACTTTTAGCTTATGAGGCCATCTGCATTGTGTAGTACTGAATAGGGGATTAGCAACGTGTATTGCCTGAAGTGCTCACTGTGTAAAGGTAAAGGGACCTCTGACCATTAGGTCCAGTCGTGACCAACTCTGGGGTTGCGGCGCTCATCTCGCTTTATTGGCCGAGGGAGCCGGCGTACAGCTTCTGGGTGATGTGGCCAGCATGACTAAGCCACTTCTGGTGAACCAGAGCAGCACACAGAAACGCCGTTTACCTTCCCGCCGGAGTGGTACCTATTTATCTACTTTCACTTTGATCTTCTTTCGAACTGCTAGGTTGGCAGGAGCAGGGACCAAGCAACGGGAACTCACCCCATCGCGGGGATTCGAACCACCGACCTTCTGATCAGCAAGTCCTAGGCTCTGTGGTTTAACCCACAGCGCCACCCGCATCACTCACTGTATAGTGAGATGATTTTTATATTATGATTTAAGCCCAGACTTTCAGGTTGGCATAACACTTGTTCGTAGACCAAGCCTATCCTGATGTTATCATGATGTCAGGGTCTATAAACACCTGGATAGACCATAAATGGGTTCCTGAACAACAGATGAGTGACTAACCAGTCACTCTATTAAATGTGTTCTCCAGTGCCTGATCACTCTCTCTTTCTCTCTTCTAGCCATGATAAAACAGTGAGGTTGTGGTCTCTGAGAGCCAGCCTTTAACCTCTCCTTTCTAGTAACAACCATTCATCTTCAAGGGCATGTGTGAGAACAGAAAAATCTTTAACAAGCACATTGCTCCACTGCTACTATGCTGCAGCTTCTATTCATTATTAGGATACTTACTGAGCGAGTCCAGTCAACATTTTATTGCTTGGGGCTAAGTTCTTTCAACCACACAATGAATCTCCTCCGAGTATTTCCCACTAGCATGTAACCACAGAATCATAGCTGACAGTGTTGCTGCAAAAAGCATGTTCTCCCATAGTATAGGATATCTCCTTCAGCCTGCTGTCATTCAAACAGAAAATCACATATGCCAATCTTGTTGGTTGATATATTAGGGACACGGGTGGCACTGTGGTCTAAACCACTGAGCCTTGGGCTTGCCGGTCAGAAGGTCAGCGGTTCAAATCCCCGCGATGGGGTGAGCTCCAGTTTTTTGGTCCCTGCTCCTGCCAACCTAACAGTTTGAAAACATGTCAAAGTGCAAGTAGATAAATAGGTAACATCCTGGCGGGAAGGTAAACGGCATTTCCATGCGCTGCTCTGGTTTCGCCAGAAGTGGCTTAGTTATGCTGGCCACATGACCAGGAAAAACTGTCTGCGGACAAACGTCGGCTCCCTTGGCCAGTAAAGCGAGATGAGCGCCGCAACCCTAGAGTTGTTCGCATTAACTGTCAGGGGTCCTTTACCTTTACCTTTATATATTATTACAATATCACATTCTACATTTCACTTCCAACCCTCCTTTCAGTTTCAGGGTGAATAATAACCATTTCAAAACACAAAACTTGAGATGTTAAAAATACGGGATGCAATATTACAAATATTAGAAAAGATTTTACACCTCTGCAATAACATCCAGCCAGGAATAACCATCTCCCTTCTCATCATGGCAGCTTCCTGCTGTGATACTATCCTTGGGGTAGCTTCAATGTCAGTTGGCAGCTGCCTCCAGAAAGCAAGGGTGTTCAAAAGGACCCAAATCCCATTTGGAGGAATCTCCACTCCTCCTTATCTGAGTAGCTCCCAAAATATGGTTGAGGAACCTAGCAAAGAAAGGGTTGGGGGTTGGGGTTGGGGAAATAGTGGAAGAAATGGATGAAGCGCTAAGGGCACCCCATTTCCCCCCTAAAAGCTTTGCTCCTTTACTTTGATCACCATACAGCTTGGATCTTCATGTATTTCTTTTTGCCACTATGCCTTGAGAACAGGGGTCGGCAAACTAAGACCCACAGGCTGGGTCAGACCCAATTGCCTTCAGGATCTGGCCCACGGATTGCCTGTGGATCGGCGTGGGGAATCTGTTTGTTCAGGCTGTGCCATTTTTTTTCCTGCGCCATTCCATCCCCCCCTCCCTCACACACACTGGTGTGGTGCCTCCTCCCTCCCTCCTCCTGGCTTCTCCCCGCCCTGGCTAAAGGAGGAAGGGGGCTGGGCTGAGCTGGATGAGTGCCATTTTAAGCAGCCCCCTTGGGAGCCAGCTCTTTCGCGCCACAGCTCATCTTTCCTCCGCCATCGCTGTCACCTTCCTGGTGGTCCTGTGGGCCAGAGAGCGGAGCGGACGAGCTCGCTCTGCCTACCCTTTGAAGCAGCGGTGGTGGTGGCGACAGCCCCTGGGAAGGTAAGCGCAGCAGCTGGGACTGGGGGGGGTGGGGAGGAGGACTACTTGCCCCCTTGCTTCTTCTTCCAGCCCCCCACCGGTGCCACTTCTCCAGCCCACCACAAGGTCTGAGGGACAGTGGACCAGCCCACGACTAAAAACACACTCCCACCTGCAGACAAAGCCACAGCTGTCTGAACATCATGCCCTCTATCTATCTAACCTTTGCTCTCTTACTGGTCTGCCGTGCCCTGTCTGTGACCTTTGTCTCCTTTGTCATACATTGTGCAAGGGGAAAGTGATGCAGTGGAAACAGGTGCCAAAATAACTTTGTACCACCCCTCCATATCGGGATTGGAAGATGTGTAAAGGTCACAGTCCAGAATGTATCTGACTGGTTTTGCATATAGTGCTAATAAAAAGAGCCTCTGCGGAGCTAGCTGGCAGCTTGCCTGTGCACAGCTCACCTGCATTACCAACTCCTGCCTCATGTCCTTGACTTCAATTATTATTGAATAGGATGCCCCTATTTTCATCAGAGAAATGTTGGAGGGTATGGCACGTGTGTCCACGGTGCACGTGGAAGATGAGGGGCCTCCGCATCCTCTTTTTTGCTCTTCAAAATATGGCAACCCTACTCAGTGGCCACAGCCTCTTCTCCTCCTCACCTGATCTCCAGCAGCCACTATAAGCTGCCCAAGGGAGGAGGCTGGTGGCAGCAGCCATGGAGAAGCCATGGGATGCTCCCTAGCTGCTGCTTGGACAGCATGTAACCATACCACTGCCTGGTTTGCTTTTTTGTCACAGAGAGGATTGTGAGCATTGTAAGACGCAAGCCTACTTCACGCCTATGATCGTTCACTCTGAATTCCACTATTCTTAACACACAACACAGATATTCTAATCCATTTACACTCAAATGAAACAGGCATTTTAGTAGGAAGAGAATCTTGCAAAAGTCTACTGACCGAATCCTAATTCCCCAAATGCTATTCCTGATAAATACTTTGCATGGCGAACTACAATGGTAAATGAAAAGGCCCACAGTTAGCAAGGCTGACTTTGTTCAAAATATGCATCCCCCGATAGAAAATACTCCTGAATTCATTGCAAAGGATTATGACTGCCTCTGCTGATATCTCTGGATAGCATGCTGTTGCAAAATTATAGCAATTTGTATGAGTGATGCATGCCAATGATTCAATTCTGCATTATACTGCTGCGTGTGCTTTTGAGTAGCGGACATGGGCACAACAAAGTCAATTGAGGATAATGGTGTGCAAGTGAGCTGCACCAATAGTTCAAACAGTGTCCTGAACATGCAATGCCAGCATGCAAAAAAATGGAACCATCTGCAAATAAAAGGGGTGGCTTGACTCGGAGTCATACAAAACCAAAATACTTTGATATCCATTCTAATAAAGATTACCTTGGTGAAACTCAGAAGACTGTGGCTTGTGAGCTGTGTGCCTGAGAGTGAATAGCAGCAGGGAAATAAAGGATGAGGCCTGAAACTAGAGTTTGCCTCTGGCGGTTTGACTGCCCTAGTTCTGACACTTTGTGCCATTCCAGCAGTGTCCGTGTTCTGCAATAGAGGTTGCTGCATTTCAATGCGCCGTAATTTTGATCAGCGAAACAGTCTGCATCCCTTGGGAAAACAAGCTGCTGTATAAACTGCAAAATACATCACTATTATGTCTGTTTTCCTAACTAGCCTTCTCTCATTTATACTTTGAATTTTTTCTCTCTTAGTTTACGACCTTGCATTTTATCTAAATTAAATCTCATCTTGTTAATTTTCACACAGTTCTTTAAACTCTCAAGATCCTTTTGTTATCTCTCTCTGTCTTCCATGGTTTTATGATCCCTCCTAATTTGGTATCATCCGCAAATTTCATCATTGGGTGTATATTATTTAGGGAAGAGAAATACATTATGCAGCACTGTGACCAGGGCCGACTCCAGTGACACCCCTTCCCCATTGATTATCTTCTAAATTGATGCTGAGCCATTTATAATTGCAGAACACAGAGTCATAAGTAGAAGTAACGAGTGGCGATTAAAAATAAAGGGAGGGGGGTTGCAGAATGTCAATAAACGCTATAGAACGATCTTCCATAGTAAGAGTTTTATTGCTTTAAAATAATAAAGAACTAAGTAATGCAGCATATGATACAAAGTGCATTTCCAAGTCAGCTCTCAGTATTAATTGCTGTGCATGAAGATCAGACTATTCTGTATGAAATGCTCATGATTTTGTGATGTACTGTATATGTTTTGAAGGCATGAAATCTGCACTGTCAGTGGAATGCACCAGATGACATAGGATTATGGAAAGAGGGCAGCCAGATGACTTATCATTCTCCAATTTCTATGTTTCAATCCCCCCGCCACATGCCCCTAATAAACACCCTCAAAAGACATGCAAGGCAGTCCTTTAATGCAGAAGGATAATGTTCCCAAGCTCTTATGACCAATGAAACTCAAGCCAGATGACAACATGGCTAATTTCAGTTCATAGAATAGCAACAACAATAACAGAGATCACTCTGCTGTGACTGCAGTGAAAGCCTTCAGAACAGTGACCATTCAATTATTATTACATTTTATGAGTTTCATGACACATCACTTTTCAGCATCTCAGGCTGCAGTCCTATCCTCAATTGCCTGAGAGTAGTTCTCACAAACTCAAGACATGTATAGAACGCTGCAGCCTATCAGTGATGCCAGGCTATACCAATAAGCTCAGGAGTTGTGGAAGTATCTTCTTAGTCAACTTCCAAGGGTGCCAGGCAGGACTACTGACAAGGTCCTTCCCAGTTCCTGGCTGGCTTCCAGATGCTGAGACAGCTTCTATGCTGAGTTGTCAGCCTGGCTTCAGGCAAAGGAGAATGGAAGGTAAGTAATACAAGAGGCAATTTATGATAAGGATCAGAGATTGATGGCAAAGCCCCAGCCATATGACATGCACATCCAGATCAGGTGGGCACACCCACTTTGAGAAAGATACCTTGGGTCAGAAAACTGCCCATCTCTTCTACTTTGGCAGTGCTGGAATAGTTTGTATCAATGCACGAAAGCTAGAAGAAATGGGGGACAGAGAAGCTGTCTGAATACTTTCAGTAAATCCCGAAGTGGAGTGGAAGTAAGGCTCACCCATCTCCCCTGAAAACCAGCAAAAGGCTGTCCATGGGCACTGCACAATGGGAAAGGTCAAATATCCAATTATTAAAGATTTTGGGGGAAGTTATTTGATACAGAGGAGCAGGGGAGATCCTGGAAATGAGATCACAGGAAATTGTAAATACAGCTCATCAAGCCCAGTATCATGTAGTCTGACTGGATCACAAAGTTCTCCAGGATCTTAGGTAAAGATGATTTACTGTGACCTGATCCTTCCTTCCAGTGAAGATACCAGGGACTGGACCGGAGACCTTCTGCATAAAAAGTGCATCCTCTGCCATTCTGATCTATATACACCCCGAGAACCTAAGGTTGGAGAGAAGGGTGAGCAGAGCATGCAGCTGATCAGGGGAGCACCACAGCGCACACATTAAGGAATGCAGGGGCAAGACTTGAGTCATGTGTCTCCTTTGCCTACCCCATCAATAAAACATATAAAAAGATGGGCACACTCCCCTCACATAATCTTCTTTTGCAAAAAGAAGGGCTGGGCAGAGAGGCTAGGTGAGATGTACACACTCAAGGAAGCCTGCATCCTTCATTCAGTAGATGAGAGAGTGGAATATGTGAGCCTGTGATTCACTCGTGAACTAGACTGTCTAGACCAGGGGTCAGCAACGTGGGCCGGTCCACTGCCCCTCAGACCATGTGGGGGGCCAGACTATATATATATATATATATATATATATATATATATATATATATATATATTGGGGGGGATGAATTCCTATGCCCCACAAATAACCCAGAGATGCATTTTAAATAAAAGCACACATTCTACTCATGTAAAAACACCAGGCAGGCGCCACAAATAACCAGAGATGCATTTTAAATAAAAGGACACATTCTACTCATGTAAAAACATGCTGATTCCCGGACCGGCCGCAGGCCAGATTGAGAAGGAGATTGGGCCACATCCAGCCCCCGGACTTAAGCTTGCCTACCCCTGGTCTAGACGAGCATGTGAACTGGCAAAAAGTATGATGACATTTTAGTACATGAAGCTGTCAAGCAAGGGGCTGAAAGGAAGCTTTAATTGAGGGAGGCAATCTGAGTGGAAGACAAAAGCACAGATCCCCAGTTGTAAGGCTATTGTGTTATGGTTTTGAGATGGGAGGAAAGAGTTGTGTGGTGTGTACCTACCTTCCATAAGGACTGTGTTGTTCAAAATAATGATGTTGCGCCATGCAAACTGTTTCCATGTGTTTAGTTCCAACCTCATTGGCTAACCAGACAAACCTTCTCAAGAACAGCTACAAACAGATGGCCTTTAAAAGCTTCAGTTATGCTGTTTCGAAAGCTTTCCTATGCTTCTCTTCTCCCTTAGATGAGTAAAGGAAGGGACAAATTGCACTAAGAGTATGTCGCAGAGCAGGATGGAGGTGGCGAAGGAGGTATTTTAGTACTAATGAAAACATAGGGTCAGAGTGTCTGCTGGGACAACTTTATGTCAACTTGTGGCAAGTGCCAATTTAAAACAGCTGGAGCTCCGGTCTGTAATAGTGAGGTATTGCATTTCACAACTACGCTTTTGAAACTTTGCCCCCACCCCCATCCCTTGTAAACTGAGCTTATCACTCTTTTCTAAGGCCAGACTGCATACTGGCCACAGAGTTCTCAGTAGCCTTGGCAGCATCAGACATTCAGGCTGAAGCTTCAAAGAGAGGAGGACAACTGTTGTGGATGCCGTCATGGAGAACTTTTGACATGACATCGGCATCAATATCACCCAGAACAGCAAGGGGCAACCTTAAACGTAACCAAAAGAATTAGAGATTATTATTATTTTAACAGACTCTTGCCATGTAGCTAGTAAACCATGCTACTTAGCAAACTAAGCATTGTTGTGATTCTTGCCTTGGGTTCAGGGGAGACTTGTACATTAAAAGTAAAAATTTGAAAAGTTCTCCCGAAAATGTTAAAACCACATTGTGTCCCACGCACCCTCATATCCTTCCATTTCAAATTACAGAGACCCCTGGAGGCATCTCTGTCAATCTCTCACTTTACATTTCTCAGCCAATCCTAATCCAAAATTATGGTTATGGTCAGGAGGTCCCTTTGAACCATCTCTGAAGGCTGAAGAACCAACTGAAAAAATAGCATTCTACTAGTGTTAGCAATATCTATTCCTTTCCTCATTCCAAACCCAGCCACCTACACTTCTTTGGTGATCACTCATAGCCGAGTAAGATTGTCTTCCATAAACACGGTTTTAATATTGAGTCCGTAAGTGACTGTGGAGGCCAATTCTGGATCCACATGTCCTTCCACATTGGGGACTCCGGGCAGGAGTTGATCACGGTGTGGATTTGCCAAATGTGCCTTCCTCTTAGCACATTTCTCCCTTGTGTCCTGAGTTCGAGTGTCTTCAAAGCCCATGACACCTTTGGTAAAGGCTGTTCTCCAACTGGAGCGCTCGCAGGCCAGTGTTTCCCAGTTGTCATTATTTATACTACATTTTTTTTAGATTTGCCTTGAGACAGTCTTTAAACCTCTTTTGTTGACCACCAGCATTACACTTTCCATTTTGAAGTTTGGAATAGAGTAGTTGCTTTGGAAGACGATCATCAGGCATCCACACAACATGACCAGTCCAACAAAGTTGATGTTGAAGAATCATTGCTTCAACACTGGTGGTCTTTGCTTCTTCCAGTACACTGGTATTAGTTCACCTGTCTTCCCAAGTGATGTGTAAAAATTTTCGGAGACACCGTTGCTGGAAGCCACACAACACCCATTCAGTAAGCGTCAGGCTGGCTGGAGATAGAACTTTTATTTAATATTGCATTTATATCCCACCATTGCTCCAAGGAGCAAAAGGTAGCATTTGTGGCTCTCCTCTTATCCATTTTATCCCCACCACAATGCAGTGAGATGAGTTAGGCTGAGAAACAGTGACTTCCCAAGCGCACCTAGTGAGCTTCAAGGCCGAGTGGTGATTTGAACCCCAGTCTCCCAGGTCCTGGTCAACTTCATATCTTTTTACCTTAATCTATGTTGTAATAGAGGACAACAGTAAGGGATAATCTTCTTCCCTAGGACTGGTCCCTTGTTAACTGCCCTGTGTAGCACCTTTGGAGATGCAATATTATACATGCTTACCAGCAAGTCCCATAGAATTCAGTGAGGCTTACTTCAGAGTGGACATGGATAGGAGTGTACATATAATATTACAATAAATGTGTTTGTTTGTTGTTGCATTTAGTGTAGCTTTAATGGACAGAAGTTCAGTCCCTGGTGTAGTATATTCTAGTGGAGTGTAACCCTATACATGTCTACTCAAAATTAAATCTCATTGAGTTAAATGGGTAAGTGTACACAACTGCAGATTAAATTCTACCTCCGAAAGGAATGTGCTGTCAGACATAGAGACATATACTTTTCTGGAAATTCTGAAACAATGTGGGTGGAGGGTGGTGGGTGAGGGAGTTATGTGTTACAGTGGTACCTTAGGTTACAGACACTTCAGGTTACAGATGCTTCAGGTTACAGAAATAGTACCTCGGGTTAAGAACTTTGCTTCAGGATGAGAACAGAAATCGTGCGGTGGCGGTGCAGCGGCAGCAGGAGGCCCCATTAGCTAAAGTGGTACCTCAGGTTAAGAACAGTTTCAGGTTAAGAACGGACCTCCAGAACGAATTAAGTTCTTAACCCGAGGTACCACTGTAATCTAATCTGATAGTCTTAAAGGTTCCACAAATAGTTCTTCTTTGTTGCAATGCATAGAAATGATATTACAGTTCTGACTGCAGGAGACGGGCTAACATTTATTATGGTGGTTTACTTGTGATACATGCATTTTCTACTGACATCTAAATTATATTAATGCCTGACATCCATGTCTACTCATAAGTAAGCCCCAATCAGTTCAGTGGCACATGCTCCAAAGTAAATGTGCACAGGGTAGCAGACTGAGCTACTTCTAAATTATACAGTCGTCCAAAACAAAGTATTTGTACAGCCACAATATTTACATGTCCACTGATTCTGTGCAAGGGAAGAAGATGGGCAGAGGTTGGGGGCTAGACTTAGCTGGCCTTATCCATGTGACTTTTCTGGCCCCCAAAGCAGCCCCACCAGCTATCATTTATTGGACTGGAACATTTTCAATTCACTAGCTTCACAGGCTTTTAATCTCATGTTTGGAAGTTGACAGAGATAGCATAACACCCAATAAAGCAGAGCACAGCAGAATTACTTCCATTACTGTAAAAAGGAAAGGAAAAGAAAGGGATTTTAATTAGGGTGGTTGGTAGCTCCCAAAGCAATGTGTTGTGTGGGAAGAGTTGGAAGGTTAAGAAATAAAGTTGGATGCGCAGATAATGAACTTGTAACATAGAATCAGATGTCAAAGGAACTTAAGCTAAATTAAGAATTCACCATGACATATGGCAACAAGCAAGTAAAGTTCTTTTTATGCTTTGCCTCTTCCTCAGTTGCGAGCCTGTGGCAGGGCCTCGTCTTTGCAAAATAAGGAACAATTCATCTTGACTCTGGCGCAGCCATCTGGACACTGAAGACTCAGCATAGGGTAGGAATGTACGTCTGGGTTGGGAGGTTTTAGTTCAGCTTCTACATGTCACCTTTCTTTTGGTTTCATTGGAATAGATTTAGTTTCACATTTGTCACTGTCCCTTTGTTTCGGTTCCACTTTTTACTTTTCACATTGATTTCAACAGAAACATAGCCTATCTTCCGCTGCCTATAACTTTGCTTTTTATCACCCAAATGACACGCTATTTGCAGGCTTTCTACTAATCCCCCAGCATATATGATGTGACAAATTTTGAGCAGATTGAACCAAGGGACTCCATTCTAACAGGCTTCCATTTCTTCTAATGGAGACCCATCTATGGTATTGTTACAAAAGTTGGGTGCCTTCCCCACTCTCTGCCAAGTGATATCAAAACTCCAGGGGCTTCCAGGAACTCACCTAGAGTCTGTGTTCCTTTGGAGAATTGAGACACAGCAAAGACTGTTTAAGCAAAGCTTTAAGAAATATGGTTTATTCACCTATTTACTCCTTCAGTCTGGAGGGAGTCCAGATCTTACAGCATGGTTATTTCAAGAGGGGCTTATGCCCCACAAAATCTGTCACAACCACACTTCAGCCAGCCTGCCCAAGATGGATCTCAGCCTTTATTCTCCCCCATCGTCTTCCCAGCACACCTTGCTAAAGAGTCTCTTTTCCTCCTACTTCACACCCAGTTACCCTGGCAACATTCTGATCCCCCAGGCCCATGATTCCTCTTAGATGGGCCATCAAACACCTTTTGTCATGTCAATGCCTCTATCCCAGGAGAGGCCTCCCCCAGCTTTGAAAGGAAGCTTAGCCTGTATTTTTTCACTGGCCTGCAATGCTCTCCTCAATACTCCAACTAATCAAAATCCTACCACTTATTAATTTCTAGGATTTAGCCCCCCCCAAAAAAATTGATAAGTGTTCTCCAGCAAGTAAGTCTCATGTTTTGTATTTAAAAGGCACAAACTTTTCAGACACTTCACTACCCTTCACAAAGATCAGATCTTTGACGTGTGAGACAAATTGGACAAACGATCCCCACTTATACAGGTAATTAAGAAAAATGCACAGGCACAGTGGCATTACTGTAGTACTGTACTGTAGTAGGTCCAAAACGTACACACGAGTTACATTCCATGGTCCATGCCCAAAGACAAAATTGTGTAGAGTCAGAAAGACCCCTGAAACTGTCCACACACCACGTGACCATCCTAAGCTGTCCAAAGCTGGTGAGATCTAGGTTGCCTTGGGGGTGCTTCCAGAGCCCAGAAAGCAAGGCAGAGGGCTTCATACACTCTTTCTGTGTTGGGTTTTCCTGTGTGGAAAGAGCTTTTTTTAAGGGCTCTGCCTTGCTTTCGGGCCTCTGGGAAGATCGCACAAGGGCTCTGGAACCTCTCTTGAGTTCTTGGCATGACCACTTCTGACAGTTTTTCCCAACTCTCCCACCACCTTCCTATTTACCTTACTTTTCCATGTATAAAACTAGCTATGTTTATGCAAAAACAGTGTTCAAAATTAGGGCTCGTCTTATACAAGGATAATGCAGAGATTGTTTGCAGCCGTGAGCAGGAGTTTGTCAGTGGCGATTTGGTGGGTGATTGGTTGCTGCACCAAGGGCTGCTTTGGATTGGATGCTGCCGTGACAATAGAGCTGGTGATTGTTGGATGTGTCAAGGGCTGTCGTTGTTTGACTTATGCAGTGTCAATTGTGTGTGCGCTTGCTGTCTGCTGGTGGCAATCAGGCAGACGGTTTGTGGCTGTTGTGATGTGCGCGATAGGCAGCGTTTGTCAATATGGTGAGTGATTTTCAGGCTCCCCCCCCCCCAAAAAAAAAAAAGCTCAGGAAATTGGAGTTCTCAAAAATTGGAGTTCTCTTATACACGAAAAAATATGATAATTATTTATTGATGAAGAACACAAGGCTGTGATCACGTAACTAAATTGTGCATAATTTTGGACCCACTGTACTAGTACTATAGAAAGACAAGATAGTGAGACTAACTGAGAAAAAGGTTAGGTTGAGAACCTCTCAGGATCACTCATGGTGGACTAATGTTTGTTTCCGTTTGGAGAGCTGGCCTGTTTTACCATCTCTTCTAGTTTCCCCTTCCCTTTGGACTTTGTGTAATGTGGTCCAGAAAGGTATCAATTTGCAAAGGAAAGGCCTCTTATATGAAACTAATGGGGAAATGGGAAAGACTTGAAGAGAAACATGAACATGATCAATGTGAAACTAAAGCGAGAAATCAATGTGAGTTGTTTTGTTTGCTTCACATCAGTTTTACATCTCCAGTATAAAGTAAATGGAGTCTTTATTCCTATTGTACCTCTTGGCACACACCATGAATCTCCCATTCCCTATAATGACCTGGAATTCTAGGAACAAAACTCTAGAAACAAAAGAAGAGCTTTTCTACCTGCTTACTCCTCCAACTCCACCATCCTCAGTTCCCCAAAGCATGTTCTCCTTCAGGGAGAGCACGTGTTGCGGTGGGGTCTACTGAGCCACCCCTTTGTTGCTGGGTAAGTTCTCCAAGATGGCCAGGGGGCATTGATTGGATTGCCGAGTTGCTGGGGCAAAAGTTATGTTGCAATTTTGGTGGGAGGGGTAAAAGGTTTAAAAACTCTGCACGCAGCCTTGTACTTTCTCTTTTGCTGCGTGCAACGGATCACCCGCCCACCCGCCCTAGAATAAGGGGTTTGTTGCGTTGACCTTGCTATGCCTGT
This sequence comes from Podarcis gaigeae, assembly GCF_964106915.1. Taxonomy (NCBI): domain Eukaryota; kingdom Metazoa; phylum Chordata; class Lepidosauria; order Squamata; family Lacertidae; genus Podarcis; species Podarcis gaigeae. Next base: position 12,226,211 of record NC_139685.1, read on the forward strand.
CATGGGGTCGCCTGCCTTTGAGCAGGGGCCTGGTAGGAATTTTCCCACCTGGCAAATTGGCTGGCTGGGTGGTTTTGCCTACTGCGTAGCAAATCGTCACAACTTGTAAGGTTGTGGTTAGGCATTGGTTATAAATCTGGTGGAGGAGGGGTTAGGATAGGCTGGGCCTACCCCTCCATGGAGGGGTTCAGGATAGGCTGGGCCTGCCCCTCCATGGTTGCTGCGGAAAGGGAATTCCGTTAAAGGAATCCTGGGGCTTGCCATCTTTTCGCCAATCCCTGGAATGGGACTAGGGCCGGCAAGCCTTCGGGGAGCAGGCGGGTGAGAGTTGAGGGTCTGTGTCTCAGCTCCAATTCTTCCCCGACTTGCTTTCCCCCGCACTGTCTTTCGGTGGTGCCCGGAAGTCAGTTCTGTCCCCAGGCAGGGGGACAGATAGTCTTAACCAATGCCTAAACAACCACTCACAGTTTGTATTTTAATAAAGTTGTGGCCAAAATCATGCCAAAAATCTTAAACAAAAATTACGTGTCCGTTGTGAGTTATTTTGGGGGGTGGATTGGGGACCTCAATGTTTCTTATTCCATTACATGATTCTCACGACTCACCTTTGCTGCGCCCTAAACTCAGAATTAGCTTTGCAGTTCAATCTTTTGTCTTTCTACAACTCTGTTCTTCGTCAAAACCACATTCTCTGGGAAGTTATTGGATTAACCCATTAATCTTCACTGGAAAGCCAGTACAACAGAGTGAATTTGACCCAGGTTCAAATACCCAACAGTAAGCCACCAAATGCACTGGGCCAGGGACCAGCCATCTCTCACTTTAATGCACCTCACAGGGTTGTAGCATGGCCTGGTTGTGAGGAAGGAGAAAGTACATAAGAAATAAAGCTACGCTCAAGTACATGTAAACACATTTGGATATATTCATATCTTGTTACACTGCCTTCTCCTGCGCCCCTTTTCTCTATTGGAACGGTTTTAACTGTTATATGTGGAATTGGTTTTAAATATTTGTATGGTTTTTCTATAAAGGAATGTTTTTTTAAAAATAAATAAATAAAATCTGTTGGTTGTAACAGCTACATTTGTTTTATAATTGTATTTTTAAAACTGTTGTACCCTGCCCTGGAACCATATCATAAGCGGATGGGTAAGAGACCTAATAAAACAAACCAACAAATAAACACAAATACCAAATTACACACAATAATAACCATAGACACATAATTTTCTTAGCAAACAATAAAACATCTATTGGTCTTAACACTAAAGAACCAACCTCCCGTCTATTCCATATTTCAAATTCATATTACTTATTGCCAATACACACTTTTATCATAATTAAACTTATTCTTAATAAATCTAATTTCTTATATCTACCTTGCAACTATTACTGAAGTTCGTCAAATGCAAACTTTATTTATAAAAACAAACCAACAAATACTGTCAAATTTTAGACTGTAAGTTCCTCATGATAGGTTCCTGCCATTTATTTTTACTCTGGGAGCTGGCCTGTTTACAGGAGAGATGATAATAATAGTAAGCAACAGCAACTTTCCACCCTGTGGGGCAGGGTAGCGATACCAGGAAGAGAGTAGCAAACAGTCACGGAAAAATATCCAAGACCAAAACAGAGTGAAAAACTGAATGAGGAAGGTTTTGTCATTTCTGCCTCAGATTATGCTGGGGATGTTGAAGTCCGTTTTATTGAGAAATCAATTCTAATTTGGCAACCCACACAATATCTGGCAGAAGCCACTGGAAACAAGTCTCCATTGAAAAGCGCCAGCCAATTTGCTTCTGCCGACTTTACTCCAACAAACAAAAGCTGGGAGGTCAATGTGTGATGAGGAGCCTCGTGGTACGGATGACATTTTCTCAGTGAATACTTGGGCTAATAAAGGTTGAGAATCTCTCCACGTTGGTTTCACCCTTAAACATTTGATTTGAAGGGGTTTAAGGGTGGGGGAGGGAAACCTTGGATAAAAATGAGACAAGCAAACAGCTAAAGGCCAGAATGATACTAAGAGCCAGTCGGTATGCCACAGGCTTCAGGAAAGGTGAAATCCTGAAAACAGCTTCCTTCTTGGCTTTCATAAAAGCTTTAACACCATTTGTTCTTCAATTCAACTGATCTTGGAAGTCCAGCGCAGGTCCTGCAAAAGACTGTCAAAACCAGAAGAAAAATAAAGCTTTTAAAGGGTAGTGAATTATTGAAGAAATGGTGTCTATTGAAGTTGCAGGAATGTACTGCAGAAAATTTATCATGGCTACGTGTCTGGGAGCATAAAATGGGCCGCTTAATTCAATGTTTTCCTGACCTTTAAGTAGCTGCAGATCTCCTAACCTTATTCGTGGTATATAGGTATTCACTCAGAATTTATACAAAGTATCTGGGGGGGGGGGGAGTGGGGAGGGCCTGGGTTGCTAAAGGTTCTGCACAGAGTGATGAAAAGCTATCTATACATTGCTCTCACCAAAAAAGGAAGGAGTTGTTCTTAAATGTTAATATAAACACAAAGCAGGGATGTTTCAAGGCGTCGCTGTTTACTGATATGGAACAAGGTGTGGAGCGGGTGTTCTGTTCAGGAGAGCAAAAGGTGATTTCATTTATTCTCTATAACCCACTGTTTCTTTCGGATCTCTCACTACTGTTCTCCATGGCACTATTCATCACTCTTGGTGCACTGAAGGCAGTCGAACTAATCAGATAGATAGGGATAGGAAACTGGCAGCCATGGGAATTCAGTCTGTTCCTCTGAAACTTCCCAAGTGGTTTTCAGCGTAGCCAGGAAACAGAAGGATTAGTCCCTCATTACGTGCCTCATACGCAGTCCTTATTCTACACCTCAAACTAGATGCAATGTTAATCACATAATCATCTCTCCCATAATTCTTTTTTTGTTTTTCTTAACAAGCCCAGGCAGAGCAAATCAAGGTCAGGAGAATCAGATAACCCCTTCGCCAAGGGCTAACCAACACTTACCTTTCCTCTACTCTTTTTTTTTTCTGTGCTTTAAAGCTCCATGTCCAAGCACCCTTTCTTTTGCTTCTGAACTTTCCCGGCAAAAACTCACTCTTTACAGCTCAATCGGAGAAAACGGCAACCCACAGAAAACCCAAATGTCCATTTGCTCCGATTCAGCTTTAAAGAACAGGTTTTCGCAAGGAAAGCTCGAGGGCAAAATAAAAAGAGGGCAGGGAGCACTTGGACACAGCTTTAAAGTGTAGACCTTTGCCTGGAAAGAGTGAGGCAAAAGCTAAGCATGGATAAGGCCTGGATCATGTCCCCAACTAAAACTGATTATGCCCCAGAGAAGTCACTGCAGCTAATGGCAGCTTCAGGAGCAAATAGAAACTTCAGGGGGCTTTTTGGGCAAGGAAATGACATTGAGAGTTCAGCCTTATTTTCCCTACACCATGATGACAATCCAGACCACTTCCCTCCCCTGGCAGTTGCTGTTTTGAACATGCATGTGCACACACACGCACACACTGTATTTCTATCATGCATTTGTGCTCAGCCCAATTTGAACAAAGGGATTAACCACTTGCAGGAACTCGGGAGCTCTTCCTTTAGCATTTTGCAATTTTGTTCCCTGCATGGTGCCTCAGTTACAGTCACATTATGCTCCCGGAATTGGTGAAAGGGTAGCAGTTGAATGCTACCCTTCCTGATGGTGAATACCATGCCCCCTTTATATATAAAAAAAGTCTGGAGAAGAGGCTTCTATTTCAGGGACTCCTATTTTGGGGGACACTCTCTCAGATTTGAGCAAAAACCGTTCCTTTGTGAACTTTCAGCTCAGAAATCTCATTTCCCACCTCTCCAGTGTGGTGTAGTGGTTAAGAGCGGTAGTCTCGTAATCCTGGGTAACCGGGTTCGCGTCTCCGCTCCTCCACATGCAGCTGCTGGGTGACCTTGGGCCAGTCACACTTCCTTGAAGTCTCTCAGCCCCACTCACCTCACAGAGTGTTTGTTGTGGTGGAGGAAGGGAAAGGAGAATGTTAGCTGCTTTGAGACTCCTTAAAGGGAGTGAAAGGCGGGATATCAAATCCAAACTCTTCTTCTTCTTCTTCCAACTCCACTCCTTTTCCTCTTATTAAGTATAATAAAAATATGACCTTTAAGTTACTTTGCCAACCTTTGGACGTGTTATAGTTTCACTCTTTACTTGGGAAGCCTCACTTTGAGCAAAGTTTGTGATTTCTCTGCCCTTGTATGCTGCTCTGTCTTTTCAAGCTTTCTGTGTACAACCAGACTCCCATATTTAGAAGTATACCATGGCTTACATTTCCACACTCCATTTAGAACCAAGTTCATTGCTCCATAACGACCTGGTTCCCTTCTCTCCACATCAACAGCATTCTCACAGCCGTTAGAAGGATCCATTCCCCCTTCTTTATTCCCAGAAGTGAGTTAAATCTAGGGCAATATGTCCTGAAAAATTATTTAAGTCCCAGAAAAAAACACAACCCTAAAGCTTTTGTGTTTTTCTCTTTAGAAGAGAGTGATAGCTCAAGCCAGCATTGGGAGCGTAACTTGTTACAAGCCATGCTCCTATTCCTTATGGTTGTTTTATACACCCAAAAACACTTTTGGAAAGACAAAACTCTTGACCTAACATGAAGCACTAAGTCCCACAAGACTCCAAACTCCAAAAAAAATCTAAATCTGATAAGACTGACTGTTCTTTTCTAAGAAAACATGCAGGTGAAAAGATGCTCCAAATGTGATCTGCCATTGCAGATGGCTGTTTTCTTCACAATGGTAACCATTACATCGCTTCAAATGTTTTTGCTCTTTTGATACCACTTATACAGCTAACTTATAGATGGGAAATCACTTCCACAAATATTTAAGAAATATATATTTTGTTACAGGAATGTTTTAGAGCTTTATTGTCAGCTCCTTATTTTAAAAACAATCTTTCCCCACATATTCAAATACCAAAAAGATTGTAATGAACAAGGATGACTGGAATGGGAGATGAGAGCATCGAGTATAGAGGCAAAACTTAAGGCACGTATTGAATCCTGATCACCAATTAGGCTTTGACATTACAAGAGTGCTGGGCAGTAGGCCAATCACCTCACTTCTGCCCTCCTCCTCCTCTGGTGGTCTGCTGACTAGTTTTGTCATATAGACCAGAGATGGGGAAACCTTTGCCATTCCACACAATGTTGTTGGACTACAACACCAGTCATCCCTGACCACTGACTATGCTGGCTGCAGCTGATGGGAGTTCAGAGTCCAACAGCAACAACCCCTCATTTAGGGTGCAAGTCTGCAGGCAAAGCTCTTCAGCATCTTCTAATAGGAAGCAATTTTTGAGGGCTGGGGCTCACGAAATGACAGTACTATATAGACAATGCCTTCCACATCCCAGTTACGCCACCCTCTGGATTAGAAACTGTGGTGGCAGGTGGCAGCCTGCAGAGGACATACTACTCCAGCTGCTGATCTCTAATATTGAGTTAAATCAAATCTGGATTAGGGATATGGCATCTGTCCTCTCTAGATGTTGCTGGACAACAGTTCACATTCTCCCTGACCACTGTCCATGGTAGGTAGGTCTGATGGGAGCACAGGTTCCCCATCCCTTGTCTAGGTGAAACATCTAAACCATTGGTCTTCAACTGGTAGGTGAGGACCCATCAGTGGGTCATGGCCTGATCCAAGATGGCCGCAACAGGAGCACTACCACCATCCACATATATGGTAAAAGATTAAGAGATGGGTCTCCAAATGCATGTTTTGGTTAAAAGTGGATCCCAGGTCTAATCTAAACTACTGATCTAAATAACCACAGATTTTAATTGCAGAAGAAACTTTCTGAATCATTCCAGATCCCTTCCTTCTCTCCCATGTTGTCTAGGGTCTCGTACCAACTCTATTGTTCTATAACAATGGACAAAAGCAACTCCTGAACAGGAAGAAAAATCTCACCACTTCCTCCTTCACATCTAAACTTTCACAGGCGCAGGGACACAATACAAGACTTCCACCTCCAAAATACCTCACCACCACCACACTTACACCTGCTCTCAATGCAGGAAGGATATCACGGAACCATGTCTGATGGTGTTTATAAGACTTTTTCTAGCTCTTTTGGATGCCTGAGGCATTTCTAGACTTTCCCCTTCACTCAGAAATGTTATTGCATATTTCACCTCCACTTTCCTAAGGCTGCTAATCTTTTCAAAGGCAAATATGCACCCCCCCCCCCTTGTCAGGTCTAGAACTTTAAATTTGAAACTCCCACACTGCGAGGGGGGAATGGGGAAACTGATCTTCTACTTTCCCTTATATTTAAGTGAGAATGGAGGCGCCATATTAGTTTTTCTTTATCTGATAAAAGTCTTGTACCTGTGAGTTCCAATTAGTGCCACAGAGAGAGAGAGAGAGACTGCTGCATAACTGCTGAGTCTTTGGTCTGTTATTGTTTGGGTTTTTGTTTGTTTTTTCATTTTCAAAGGGAGAACTGCTATTGCTTCGCCGAACCTATCATTCCTCTGTGTTACCCTGAAATGTTTGCTGCGTTCTAGCTATGGTTTTCCCAGTACAGTGGTGCCCCGCAAGACGAACGCCTCGCAAGACGGAAAACCCGCTAGACGAAAGGGTTTTCCGTTTTGGAGGCGCTTCGCTAAACGAATTTCTCTATGGGGTTGCTTCGCAAGACGAAAAAATCTTGCGAGTTCCCGCGGGTTTTTTCGCTTTCCCCCCCCTTTCCTAAGCCGCTTATCAGCTGTTCCGCTGATAAGCCGCCTCTCAGCTGATCGCTAAAGGCCGCTAGACCGCTAATAGCGCTAATCCGCTGAGCCGTCAATGGGCTTGCTTCGCAAGACGAAAAAACCGCTAGACGAAGAGAATCGCGGAACGGATTAATTTTGTCTTGCGAGGCACCACTGTAGTGATGTATGGAAGTGAAAGCTGGACCATAAAGAAGGCTGATCGCCGAAGAATTGATGCTTTTGAATTATGGTGCTGGAGGAGACTCTTGAGAGTCCCATGGAGTGCAAGAAGATCAAACCTCTCCATTCTGAAGGAAATCAGCCCTGAGTGCTCACTGGAAGGGCAGATCCTGAAGCTGAGGCTCCAATACTTTGGCCACCTCATGAGAAGAGAAGACTCCCTAGAAAAGACCCTGATGCTGGGAAAGATGGAGGGCACAAGGAGAAGGGGACGACAGTGGACGAGATGGTTGGACAGTGTTCTTGAAGCTACCAGCATGAGTTGGACCAAACTGCAGGAGGCAGTGGAGGACAGGAGTGCCTGGCGTGCTCTGGTCTACGGGGTCACAAAGAGTCGGACACGACTAAACAACTAAACAGCAACAACAACAACAAAGTAGAAAGGGCTTCTTCTATTACCATTTTAAGGCTGAAATCCAAATAACACTTCCTGGAGAATAAATCCCATTGTACTCCTCAAAACTTTTTATTCTGAGTAAACAGGTAATGGATCACTCTGAATGATTATAACAAACATAAAGCAAAGACAGAAATCAATTCATTCTTAGTTTAGGAAGAGTTCTATGCAGTTCCAAAGCTGGCATACATTGTAAATCTTGATGTAAAAAAAATATATTGTATATTATTATCTCCATTTTAATTATTTACCTAAAGATATTAACTCTGGATTGGAGCACATTCTAAAACAAATGCTGTTTTAATTTGCTTTAGGCAACAAAGACCAGCAGATATTTTAGTGGATGAAGTTTTGTCTTTTAATTGGTTTATGAAGACAAAGCATATTCCATGACACAGTTAAATGATTAACAGATTCCCACGAATGCCTTTGGCATTGAATATCTATACATTCATTAGCCCAAACAATTCATCTTCTTGATAAAAACTAAAATTAGCAATAGAGCAGGTTTACTTTTTATGATTAATAAATGATAAAAAATCTAAATTATCCCATCTGAAGCGACTGCTTTCTTAGCTATTAATTTTAGATTTATCAGTTTCTATAATCCATGCTATTAAGTTAAAAAATCAATTTTCCTCAAATATTGTTTTAATATGCTAAGAAAAGCAAATATATTACATGGAAAGAAGTGCCTCAATTAAAAACAAACAAACAAATATTCATTTTAGGGCCATTTCTAAATCAAGCTACAAAGAGACAGAACATTTGATATATACATATATCGGTTTTTTGGAGTAGATGCAATACATGAATGTGCCTATATGATAAATTATAACTAACACACACACACACACACACACACACACACACACACACAACCAGATTAGTAATCTGCAGGAAACAGGGAATCCACCTTCCTTTCATTTTACAGGCTTGTTTACTTTTCTTTTGGGGGGAAATGCAGTCCCCAGATAAATTGGAAAAACAGCCCTTCTCATCCCTGGCACCCTATCCCCAGAGCTTCTCAAGAAGAACTGCTGCCTTGGCCTATGAGTGATACAAAAGGATGTGCAAGGACAAGAGTGGGGCTTTTTGGCGAATGGTCCTGGTGCCTTGTGAAAGCTATGTTGCTTCTTTTCCTGCTTTTGAATTTAATTTTTCTGTGGGGATGTTTTTAAAATATGAAAACCACTTCTGGGTTTAAAGCAGGATGTAAAAATTTACACACAAAACCCAAACCTACTGAAAGTCTGGAGTCAGCAAGTGTTCTTTCCTAATGATCCTAGGGATCACAAGCCCTAGGCAGGTAACAGGTGTAAATATTATATGTGGAATGAGAGAACCTAAGCATCGCTTCCCCTGGAGTTTATTTACAACCCTCTAAATGGAAAAGGTGTACCAATGGTAAGAGAGGCGAAGAACAGGGCATTCTCTCTTGTGGCTACAGGTGTAAGAAGGCATCATCTTCCATACTGCTTGAGTTCCCTGTACGCAGAACTGTTTCTGTTTCACTGCAGCTCGTCTTCCAACCCAAAACTATGCTATTCATCTCACTGTCTGCTGTGGTGAAATTACAGTGGTGCCCCGCAAGACGAATGCCTCGCAAGACGAAAAACCCGCTAGATGAAAGGGTTTTCCGTTTTTCGAGGCGCTTCGCAAGACGAATTTCCCTATGGGCTTGCTTCGCAAGACGAAGTCTTGCGAGTTTTTTCCCTTCCCCCCCCCGCTTTTTCTAAGCCGCTCAGCCGCTAATAGCTGCTTAGCCGCTAAGCCGCTAAGCCGCTAATAGCGCTAATCCGCTAAGCCGCTAATGGGCTTGCTTCACAAGACGAAAAAACCGCTAGACGAAGAGACTTGCGGAACGGATTATTTTCGTCTTGCAAGGCACCACTGTATGTCAATTATGTTGCTGTTATGTTATTCCACCCCATTCATTTTGCGAACGACGTGACAGTGTTTTGTCTTACCTATGACACCCTTGTACCTAACTAATATTGATACAGTGGTACCTCGGGTTAAGTACTTAATTCGTTCCGGAGGTCCGTTCTTAACCTGAAACTGTTCTTAACCTGAAGCACCACTTTAGCTAATGGGGCCTCCCGCTGCTGCCGCACCACGGCCGCACGATTTCTGTTCTCATCCTGAAGCAAAGTTCTTAATCTGAGGTACTATTTCTGGGTTAGCGGAGTCTGTAACCTGAACCGTCTGTAACCCGAGGTACCACTGTACTCGTGACATGGCTAAAGGGAGCAAGAGACTTGTTGTGAGTGTCCTGTTCTCACATGAACCTGGAATGTGTTGGTGGGGGGGGGGAATCTGATACAAAGAAGTGCAAGTAGACCCTTCTTTATGTGCACAGCTGGAACATGACCACCCACACAGCATCCTGCTGTTTCCTGGACACGAGTGATCAGCTTTGATGGAACCATCCCATTTTATGTTTTGGGGCCCATCTCCTCAAAGCACCCTGCCCTCTGGTACCTTTCTGCCCATTCTGGGCATGCTGCAGGGATTTCTGCACCTCTGGGCTACACCTTTAAAAATCCAGAGAAAATCTGATTCTAAAATTTTGTCTAAAATGTATAAACTCCTGCTTGAATGGCATTTGAAGGACGAGGAGGTTAAGTTGGTTATGATTCACTGGGCCAAATATTTTGGGTATAATATACAGCTGAGTGATTGGGTAAAAATATGGAAAGAAGGTTTAAAATTTACTGCATGCAATGCCCTTAAAGAAAATGTGATGAAAATGATGTATAGATGGTATATAACACCTGTCAAGATAGCGAAAATGTATAAAGTTAGTAATAAATGTTGGAAATGTAAAGAAAAAGAGGGAACATTTTATCACATGTGGTGGAAATATAAAAAGGTGAAATGCTTCTGGGAGATGATATATAATGAAATGAAAAAATCTGTTGAAATATACATTCATAAAGAAACCAGAAGCATTTTTACTGGGCATTGTGGGGAGTGATATAAATAGAAAGGAATGTAAGCTTTATTTTATAATAACAGCAGCAAGAATATTACTGGCCCAAAAATGGAAGCAAGAAGAATTACCGACGATTAAAGAATGGAGAATGAAGTTAATGGACTATGCAGAACTAGATAAACTAACAGGAAGGATTCGAAACAAGTGGGACCATAAATTCATGGAAGACTGGAGTAAATTTACAGACTACTGGTACTTGAAAAGTATTTGTGAAGATCAGACGATGTTTGTAGGTTTGCAAGAAGTTTTGTGAGGAGTATTATTGGAAGTATTGCAAAATTGGAGAAAGGGAAGGATGATTTGTTAAGAGATGTAAAGGCAATATAAAGTTAAGAAATGCATAAGAAGTGGTTAAAAAGGTGGATCATCAGAGGTGCTGATGGAAGTCTAAAAAGATTGTATAAGTGATAAGTTTTGTGGTACATTTTATAATTTATATGTGTGTGTGTGTATATATATATATATATATAATCCAGAGAAAATCTGAATTAAACATTTAAAAAAGTATAGGCGGACATTTTGATGATGATGATGATGATGTCAGGTATCAGGTAAGCAGGATGAAAAACTTGCATGCAGCAGCAGCACCAATTCCCCCCCCCCAAATAATGCTTCACCTGGAAGCCTTCTTGTTCCATAGAACACATGCCTGCCCTTCATTTGCCATACACTGACAACACAGACCTATGGAAGGCAAAAGAAGTCAAGATGATACTTGAGAAAGTGTGAATATGCGGTGCATGAGCAAGTAATTAAAGTGAAATTGGGCCTGAGTGCCCTTAACTTTCAACTGCATTCTAACAGGGACTTCTCCTTAAATAACTATGTGCCCAGTTCTGTTGCTAGTACATGCTTACAGTAAATGCAGCTATCCAGAGTGCAATTTATCATGGCAGAAAGGTAGCCTAATAGGAAAGATTGTTGCACTGCATATTAGCAACCTGTGTCTCAAAGCACTCCAAGTCTCACTTAAACCTCACAAACAAACAGTATCAACCAAATATCCAGAAACATGTGCATTCTGCTGGCAGAATCGCTTTGTAACATCCAAAGAATATGTTGCATGTGGAGCAGTGCGCCCATATATAGCTCACATATGGTCCCCGTGAAAACATCAAAATGAACGGCCACCTGTTAGACTCACAAATTATTACATATCTGATTGGTTGCAATTAATTGTAATATCCAACCAACTCTTAAATGGAACCTGGTTTGGAGGGATTTGAAAATCATTTTAATATTGTATATTTTTGCTAAAATAAAAAAAATGTGGCTACATAGCAAAAGCCCTAAGCATTTCCAAAGACAGTCAACAGTGATCACTTTTGAAAATAATGTGATGAAATGGATTGCTCAGAGGGCTGGGGTGATTGTATGTATATGTTCATGTGAGAGTAAAGCGATGTTTTATAGCCAAGTCCCAGTGTAAGACGTTTCAAAATAAAAGACCCCGATCTGACTTCTCTACTAGTTTAACTAAAAATCCACCTTATAAATCAATAGCATAAATAAAAACTGCACAAATGCTTCTGCAGCTGGCAATACATTAAGAATAATTGACCTTGTCCTTTCAAAAGAATAAATATATTTAGATCACAACTGCTTGAGAGCACAGAGCAAAAATTGTACGATTCATAAGGCTGTCCTGGGGTTTTGCTTTAAAACAAAAAACAGACCAATGAAAACCTCCCAAAAACAGTGATCATAAGAGAAAACTTGCTCATGCCATTATGTACCACCCCACTTTACAGTATTGAATTATCTACATCTCTTAGGGTATATTCAAATGTGTGGATTATTGCATTCATTTCCTGGTTATGTGAACACTTATATCCAGGTTTCATTACTTGTTGTGTTAAGGAACTGTGGCTTCCTTATTGATATACTGCCACGTCATGCTAAATTTCATTCGCATCACTGGCCGTGGTGTGAAACAACCACAGACATCACTAGACATGTTGCCACCTTTTAATGCAAATTTGTGACTCTGTTCCCACCCCCAGACTGCCATGATTTGGGGAGTGAATGGGGCTGCAAACAGATTTTTTTCTTTTCATGGAAATGTGTGCTAAACTTCCACTAGATTTCCAGAACTGGCTTTTACATCGTGTGAAAAGAGCAGAAATTATCAGGTAAGGAAGCAGCAAAAAATGGAATACATCCTTATTATCAAATGTCTTGTCACCGCACTAAAGATGAAAAAAACTGTGACACATCTATAAGGTAGGTTTTTTACATCTTCAACAGGGAGCAAGTGAGGCCATATTGTTATCTGAGTTGCATTAAACAGATGCAGCTCCCATTTAATGGAAACTGAAAAGAGAAATGAATATATTGAAAGACATACAAAAATACTCATGTAAGTAATTCTGTAGTTACTTACTTCAGTATTCATATGGTTTGGGCTGGTGGTGAAGGGAGTTTCAGCGTTCTAGAAGATGCCTATCATTTTTGTTCATTTAATGATGGAACTCTTATATTTTAACTAGCTGGTATAGAAAACCAGAATCTAGCCCTAACAAAGGATGCCTGGCACATTGAGAAGCTATTTCTGTAGTCTCACTTTTTAAGAACAATGGGGATATCCAAGATTGCAGAAATGGCAGGCGCATTAAGCTAATGAACCATGTAATGAGATGTGTGGGTGGGGGAAACACTGTAGAAGAGTAGATGGGGATGGATGACAATTCTAACAAGATTTGGTTTAGGCCAAGAAGGAGTATAAGACATATTTGGTTGCAACCAGAGTAAGTTAGCTGGAACTTGGGTCCTATTGAACAAGTTAGGTGAGTTAAGTCCTGTTTATTTCAACTGAAACTAACCTATGGTTGTATCTGATTAAGTCATCCCATGAGTGCAGCTTTTCTCAAACTTGGGCCCCCCGAGGTTGTTGGACTACAACTCACATCCTCCCTAGCTACCAGGACCAGTGGTCAAGGATGATGGGAGTAGTAGTCCCACAACATCTGGGGACCCAAATTTAAGAAAGGCAGCATTAGTGCAAGGACATCTACCTGTGCAATGGGACCTCCTCTCCCATTCCTCTTCCTGTGTACCCAACTCTGCACTTCCCCAAAGCTTTGGTGCTTACAACTTTAGGAGTAAATCTATGATCCCCCAACACACATTTCTAAACAACCAGTTGGGATCAGTGAAGAGGCACATATATGATTAGCTGTTGACATTTCACTGTTTTTGGAGGGGAGAGAATTCACCTGTGGTTTCATTATCTAAAAGGCATAATGAAAGACTATGCTATTCAACATCTTCCAAAATGTGATGCTCTCCTAATAATAATCTGAATTCTGAATCCTTTGGTTACATGGTAAGGTAAAATATATTATGTGAATATCTGTACAGTATTACATATATGAAATATTGACTACGAAGCAACCTGTTGAACCACCAGGAAGACTGAATTTGTTCTTAAAGTATATGGTTATTGCTAATAAACTTGACTAAAATCCCAGTCATTTCAATCAGTATATTATATTATCCCACTGAATTCAGTTGTACTTAAAAGTGCTTCACTTAGACTGAAGTGTGTGCAGTTTATTCATTCATTGCTTTCAAATGAAAGTGGCATTTGCTTTCTTGAGGGAAAGAAAACCAACTTGTCTTAAATCCAAACTTTAGTAGCTTAAAGTTTTTGCCTTTCTTTTTTTAAGTCACGCTGAATACAGGAGAAGAGTTCCTTTAGGCTAAATGCTTATTAATTTAAGAACAGAAATTTTATAAGCTTTAGGAGAGATTATGCAGACCACAGAACAAGTGCGTTTACACATTACTTTAGTTCAATGGTTTATATAACTTCTATATCAAAAACAATAGTGTTGTAGAACAGGATAATTTCACATATATAAACAAGCATATTTGCAGTACTATCAAATTAGTACTTTCCCACATAACATAAAAGGTTGCCAGAGAGCTGGGAGCCAACTAATTTCATCTTTGACATGTAAGGGCTGCAACGAGGCATATGCTTGGATTGTTTTAAATCCCACTGAAGTATATTGGATTTAAACATCCTTGATGCTCACAGGATTGTATTTCAGCTCTTTTTCTTTTTTGGTCACAAAACTTTCCAGTTAGGATCTGTGGTAAACAAAATTCAGGAAGTTAAATTTGAGGTGAATCTGAGGGCTCCTTCTCATTTTAAATATCTGAGAAATTTCAAGAGAAAGGACATCAAAACTGGTGAGATATCTTGGGAATGGGGCAGGTTCTACGCATCACTAATTTAAATATAATGTAAAGGTGATTAATTTCTTTCAAATACAGCATAGTAACTGTAAAACGGAAAAGTAACTTTTCAAAATAACTGAATGGTTGAAACCTACAAAACAAAAGCTTATCCAGTGTGTTTGTGATGTAATTAATTATCCAATATTAATATTTTAGATTTCATTTGTGTCTGTCATTCTCTATGGAAACCATTTTTAGAATTCCACAGAAACTAAGAAATAAACCCAGGGCACAGGTGGTCCAGAAGCAGATAACAAACTGAAACATGACCTGAGAAGAAAACTGCAAGTATTTGAGATCTCAGCATGTCAGCAGGAGAAATTGCTGCACTGACAAGCCACTGTGATTAGGATGTTTCTCATCTCTTGGGACTTTTTGACCTATATATTTTCCAATCCTATTTATGTAAGTGATTCTCACATTTTGCATCATCTAGAGTCAGACTGACATATCTGGGGACTTTTAACAGAAATTGACCTTGTATGTGCAAGGTGGGAAGAAAAATATATTCTGCCTTTTTTGGCACCTGAAAAACACACACACACACACAGAGAGAGAGAGAGAGAGAGAGAGAGAGAGAGAGAGAGACTAGAAATATTGGCCCAATAAGAGTTGTTCTGTGTCAGCTTGTGAAGTCAAACCACTGCAGTAGAAGCACCAAAGTGGCCTCTTTGGAGCAAAACCTGGGCAGTGTACATAGAGGTCCTAGGCTGCCCAGAAGACAAGACCTCCCTCTCAGCTTCACTGATGTGGTCCAAAGGAAAGCAGAGCAATAGGTTTGGCACCAGCTTGGCAGCAGGAGCTGCTGGAAGGAGGTGTACATGTCACCACACAACCGTCTCAGGGACACCAACTCAGGATGTGTCTAGGGTTTACTCCTTAGCCTTTCCTTCTCCCAGAGATATCTGCAAGGCAGTGGAGGTTTAGGACCAGAGTTTTCCTTCTCCCTCTACAACACATGTAGAAACCATCTTATTGGCCATTGGGCCCACAATTGGTCTTGTCCGCTCCATCTGCTGAAGACTGTCTTTGCATGCAGTGGAAGTCCCTAACTCAACAAGGGTTTGAGACCCATCGGCTACACTCACCTGGTTTAGCTGGCCATTCAAAGCTGTTTTCCAGGATGTGGCCGCTGTCACATGCTGACAGCTTCTAGGGGCCACAAGGCAGTGAGTGCAGGGTGGGGACCAAAGGTGGAAAAACAACCCCAGAAGGAGTATGACAAGTACTCCCCTTCCCCTAACACCCCAAACACATCAAATAATAACAAGAACTACAACAATAACAAGAGTATCACCAGGAGCAGTCGATGAGGAGGGATGCTGATGCTCCCTGGCTGAGGAGTTACTGCGACTTACCAAGGGAGAGGGGAGGTCAGTGCTGTGCAAAAGCAGTGGCAGAGCCAGCCTAGGACTTGCCCATCGGAAGGTCAGCAGTTTGAATCCCCATGACGGGGTGAGCTCCTGTTGCTCAGTCCCTGCTCCTGCCAACCTAGCAGTTTGAAAGCACGTCAAAGTGCAAGTAGATAAATAGGTATCACTCCGGTGGGAAGGTAAACGGCGTTTCCGAGCGCTGCTCTGGTTTTGCCAGAAGCAGCTTTGTCATGCTGGGCACATGACCCGGAAAAACTATCTGCGGACAAACGTCGGCTCCCTCGGCCAGTAAAGTCAGATGAGTGCCGCAACCCCAGAGTCGTTCGCAACTGGACTTAATAGTCAGGGGTCCTTTACCTTTACCTTATTACAGTAAACCTGTACTGATTCAGCTGGGTGTGTGGGTGTGAAAGATGGTGTGGTGGCCAAAGGTTGCTTGGGGCTATTTAATAAGATCATAGAAGAAGCACTTCTTCTATGAGAAGTTCCCAGCTCCTGCTCTTAACTCTTACATGACATCCCGATATGTCATCCCATAATGCTCCAGTAATGCCCAAATCCAGTGATCACATGGCACAGACTGATCACATGAGACATATTGCGAACTGCCCCGAGATCTTCAGACGAAGGGTGGTACACAAATTTAATAAATAAAAATATAATAAAATAAAATGCTGGCAAATGCCCGCCTGGTCCCCATCAGTGACATGTTGGTTAGTGGATTCAGATGGTACTAGATTGTCGTGAGATGAAACCACCAGTGAGAGGCAATTACCATGCTCCAGTATCATTGGAAAAAACCTCTCTATTTAGAGTATTCTTGTAATGCATTTGCTGTGCTGAAACTTGACCTCCAATTTCTCAAAAGTTTTATTGCTCTGCAAATTGTTTCCATTTTTTTCCTGCCTCATTTGGGGGGCACCTGAGAGTGTCTTCAGAATTTTGGCTGGTGCAGGGATTAGGTCGTAAGAGAGGTGCTTTTTTATTCCTATCCAGTAAACATCTACAGTGGTACCTCGGGTTACATATGCTTCAGGTTACATACGCTTCAGGTTACAGACTCTGCTAACCCAGAAATATTACCTCAGGTTAAGAACTTTGCTTCAGAATGAGAACAGAAATCGAGTTCCGGCGGCGCGGCGGCAGCAGGAAGCCCCATTAGCTAAAGTGGTGCTTCAGGTTAAGAACAGTTTCAGGTTAAGTACGGACCTCCGGAACAAATTAAGTACTTAACCTGAGGTACCACTGTATTTAGCACTCTGCAACCTCCTTGCCTGCTCACCCTGACCATAAAAAGGCCCAGAGGAGGAGTTCTGTCCTGATGTCTTCCTCATGGGTACTAAAACCCAACTGGTGGAATCTGGTGAGATGTTCTGTAGAAGTCGCGGCACTCACAAACACCTCTAAGCAGAGCAAGTGTAACATCAACCCTGAACCCAGCCACAAGAATTTCACCAAATCTGATCATTTTAAAACACCATTTCTTTTTTCATTAATGGATGGATAATGGCTGGGGGGGAGGACAGGATACATTTTCAGCACAGCACTAAACAGTACTCTCTCAACAATTCTCAGAAGATGCCCTTGAACTCTAGGACAGGGCAGTGTTGCATGACCTTATATAAAGTGAAATCAAAACATTCGTTTTTTATTATTAATATCCAAATCTCCCAGTAGCTAAAATCCACCAAGCATTTATCTTACAGCACTATATGAACGTTAAGTTCTGTTCTCTGTATTATTCCAAAGTGTTGGATGACACCCAGTACAACCAAGGTCATTCTACAGTAGCACCGATTACTGTTATGGTTCTCTTTCTCAGTGTGAAATCGGGGGGAATCTGGTACATTTGAAATATATACATTTCTTTCTCGTTGGGGGGGGGGGAAGGATTTTGTCGCGTGTGGCAATCTTTACTAGCCCTGTACTTTTGAGCAATTTCTCGTGACAGAAAGAGATTGTGTTAGCACTTTATCAGAATCTGTTAACAGCAGCAATCCCCCCCAAAACACAGCTTGTGAGGAGTGCCAAAAGAAGGGAGAAACTACCGTGTGACATATCTCTTCAATATTGTTGATTGTCTAATTAAAATGCACCAGAGCAGGAAAAAAAGTGCAGATATGCTGTGTAGGATGTAATGTAAAGAGCAATCAAAGCCACTCAGTGGTGCTTAGCAGAGGATTTCGTTTATCGGCTTACAAAATGGAAATATCTAATTCCGCAAATTTGAAACAGGTATTTCGGAGTGTAAACAGTACTGCCTTGCAGTGCTCACCTAAATGAAAACTGCCTTTGCCTTGAGGGAGGGAATGAATGTATGCAAAACTGCTATTAGCCCGGTATAATAAGGCAAGCATGTACCGTGCTTTAAAAGGAAGGGTCACATCATTAAATGAGGTTAAAAGAAAACAAAACAAAACTCATTGTTACAAATTACTATGACACCGTGGAAGCAAAAGGGTGACAGGTGTTGCTTTCTGTTTTTATAATGCAATAAACTTGCAACTACACAAGAACAGAGAGAAAAAACCCCCGTGCATTTTCTTTAACAGTGCAGAGCACACCTGCAGCTTGTTAATGTAAGTACCATTATTAAGGGAAGTATAAATTTAGAAATGTCTACAGATTTTCAAAACCTTGCTTATCCCCACCCCCACCCCCTGCAATTTGAACTAAACAGATTTGGAATCGCCTAGCCATTCTTCCCAAGACAATGAAAACATAATGATCGCTGATTCCCTGCGAATCGGCTTCCGCAAACTGCTGAGCTGCAAATCAACGAAGCATATTTCATTTGTACTTAGCCTGCAAAGTTTAGAGATTACTGGCACTTAAGACATAACAGCATATTTCCAAGCATTCACAGACACCTTTATATCACTGACCTGCCAGCTAGGCTCCCGTCGTAGCCCTTTTATCCAGTCTTCCTCCAAGTCCTTATTCTCCCTCGCGCGTGTTTCATCCATAGCAGATGTGGCTTGCACAATCTCGATTGGCCACTGGCTGTTAGACTCTCTTTGTAAGCCTTTTAACCACCGCGGCAGTTCAGAGGCAGACTGTCATGAGGAAAATGTCATGCCTCAAAATGGGTTGTTTTTTTTCTCCATCTCCTTTTGACACGAAGAGCCTGCTTTGTGGGTGTGGGGGGGGGGGAGAGCCAAATCACACACAAAAAGTGTGAGTGCTCTCCAACATGTGCTGACAGGCCCCATAAGTGTCAGAGCTATAGCTAGGGAGTTCACCACAGCTTAGCTGGGGAGGGGGGCAGAGGGAGTTTATGTGGCAAAGTTAATATATATATATAAAGCCCATGTGGATGCAAAAGGAGAATGTGATGCTAACAAAATAATTTCATTTTTTCCCTCTACCTCAGATTCTTAGTGTGTGATGCTAATAAAATACAATTTGAAAAAAAAGCGGGAAGGAGGGCAAATAAATAAATAAATAATCCGTAAATAACTACAGAATTTGCTTATAGGATGCTCAGTTTTGACAAGTATACATGATCCCATCATTCCGTCGCACTTTACAAGAAACAATACACAGGATAGGGTATTCAGAAAGGAGCTGTATGCTGATGATTGGAATCACCAAAGTTTACCCTCCATCCCAGTTGTTCATAGCCTCCAACATTTCTCCAATGAAAATTAAAAAAAGGTAACGGACCCCTGACAGTTAAGTCCTGTCGCAAATGACTCTGGGGTTGCAGCGTTCATCTCGCTTTACAGGCTGAGGGAGCTGACGTTTGTCCGCAGACAGTTTTTCCGGGTCATGTGGCCAGCATGACTAAGCTGCTTCTGGCACAACGGGACACTGAAACCAGAGCAGCGCACAGAAACACCGTTTACCTTCCCGCCAGAGTGGTACCTATTTATCTACTTGCACTTTTTGGCAGGAGCTGGGACCGAGCAAAGGGCGCTCACTCCATCACAGGGATTTGAACATAGGGGTATCCTATTCCATAAGAAGCAGAAAAAGAAGAGTGGATTTGATATCCCGCTTTATCACTACCTGAAGGAGTCTGAAAGCGGCTAACATTCTCCTTCCCCTTCCTCCCCCACAACAAACACTCTGTGAGGTGAGTGGGGCTGAGAGACTTCAGAGAAGTGTGACTGGCCCAAGGTCACCCAGCAGCTGCATGTGGAGGAGTGGGGACGCGAACCTGGTTCACCAGATTACGAGACTACCACTCTTAACCATTATACCACAAATTAAAGCTCTCCACTTTGGGCTTTTGATTTTGGCAAAAGCACATCTGCATCGTGTGACACATATCATGACCAACCACAGCTTCAAAATAAATAAATAAATGGGTTCCTGAAACAATGCATAATGTGGTCTAAAAAACAAATTTTCCTCTGCCAGAGCATGGTTTGACTTTAGCTCTCATGTTGCATTTTAAGGGAAAGAATGAACATGATAATCGGATACACATATGGGGTACTTTATTTTTAGATCAAGAGAGCAAGCAGTAAGCCAATATGAACACAGGAAGATTTTTTTTTTAAATAGACACAATGAGACACACCAGACAAGCAACAAAAAGAGATAAGAAAGTTTGTGATCAAGTTAGCTGTTTTCCAGATATGTTAATATGGTAATGATGTTTTAAAAATGGAGTTCTTCCTCACTGTTACAGGGCAATATGGAGAATAAATAGAAATAAATCAAATGAGAGAATTGTTGATTTCTCCATTGCTCATCGTGCAGAATAAACTATCTAGAGTTGATAGTATACAGGTGAAACTCGGAAAATTAGAATATCGTGGAAAAGTCCATTTATTTCAGTAATTCAACTTAAAAGGTGAAACTAATATATGAGATAGACTCATGACATGCAAAGCAAGATATGTCAAGCCTTTATTTGTTATATTTGTGATGATCATGGCGTACAGCTGATGAAAACCCCAATTTAACCATCTCAGAAAATTAGAATATTAAATGAAATCAGCAAAACAAGGAGTGCAAATAGAGCAATATTGGACCTCTGAGAAGTAGAAGCATGCATATGTACTCAGTACTTGGTTTGGGCCCCTTTTGCATCAATTACTGCCTCAATGCGACGTGGCATGGATGCTATCAGCCTGTGGCACTGCTGAGATGTTATGGAAGACCAGGAAGCTTCAATAGCAGCCTTCAGCTCTTCTGCATTGCTCGGTCTCCTGTCTCTCATCTTTCCCTTGGCAATGCCCCATAGATTCTCTATGGGGTTCAGATGAGGCGAGTTTGCTGGCCAATCAAGCACAGTAATTCTATGGGCATTGAACCAGGTTTTGGCACTTTGGGCAGTGTGGGCAGGTGCCAAAGTCCTGCTGGAAAATGAAGTCAGCATCCCCATGAAGCTCATCTGCAGAAGGAAGCATGAAGTGCTTCAAAATCTCCTGGTAGACGGCTGCGTTGACCCTGGACTTAATGAAGCACAGAGGACCAACACCAGCTGATGACATGGCTCCCCAAATCAACACAGACTGTGGAAACTTCACACTGGACATCAAGCACCTGGCATTGTGTACCTCCCCATTCCTCCTCCAGACTCTGGGTCCTTGGTTTCCAAATGAGATGCAAAATCTGCTCTCATCAGAAAATAGATTTGGGGAGCCATGTCATCAGCTGGTTTTGGTCCACTGTGCTGGGGGGGAGGCAGCAGGTAGACCGTTTGGGCAGCACGGAGTCTGCACGCACCCAAGCCACTGCGTCTCTCCCAGGAGAGATGTGTGGCTCGGGCAGCTGCAGGCCCTGCAGTGAGTGCCGCTAGGCAGCTTGTCACCCCTCTCAGTGGTGACACCTTATCCCATGGAGAAGTCTACAGCCAACTCCCACTGCAAACCTTCATCTAACACAGACTTCCTCAACCTCAGCCCTTCAGATGTTTTGAGACTACAGTTCCCATCATCCCTGACCACTGGTCCTGCTAGCTAGGGATCATGGGAGTTGTAGGCCAAAAACACCTGGAGGGCTGAGGTTGAGGAAGCCTGATCTAACAGGAATTGGAGTGGCCTTGCTCTCTCTTATCCACACTTGCAAGGGGCTGGCTGAGTCAGAATGAGGCCGGTCCAGCGAGTTGTACCCACCACCACGAAAAGTGAGGGAATTGGGCAGCAGAGATCTGGAGGCGGGGGGAATCCCAGAAGATGTCCAATCTGCTCCTCCATCCCTGTCTTCCCCATAGCGAGCCTTTCTGGGCCCCCAGCCCTTGCTACATCCTTCTTCTGATCGGGAGGAACTGTGAGCGAACATGTCCTGATGCAGAAAGGGGCTGGCAGCGGTTCTGGCACCCTACAAGGGGCCACTTTCTTTACAAGAGTTGGATACACCTCCCTCTCTGCCTCCCAGGTCCAGGAGGACCCAGAAAAGAAAAAGCGCAAAGAAGGTCAGCTTGTGCAGTGAAATGAGTGCCTGAAGACGTGCCCACCATCCAAACCCTTCTCTACTTAAGTACTTACGGCTCTGAGCTAAATAGGAAGTCTGCATTCTATAGTAATGAATGGGGGATTAGCAACGTGTATTGCCTGAAGTGTGTAAGGGGCTTACATATTGCCGTAGCCTAACAATAAAAAGCTTTGGAAAGGAACTTTTGTGCATATATGGGGGAATCTGGGCAACAGGATACTAATACATGAATAGGGCCATTGTTGCTTTCCAATCTATATGGTAAATACAGATGGATACAAACCATCCTACTGAAAACGAGTCATGTTTTTGACATTCATGATTCCTAGATTTGTAATGCTCACCTTCAACGTGCCCTTAAATTCTTTTCCAGCTCAGTTTTTTAATCTAAGCCCAAGAAGAACTTATCCCAGTCACACAGGTGGTAGCTGCAGTGCCTACTGTGGCAGCAGAAAGGAAAATTTATCTCCCATCAGCCTCTTCAGGTACCCTGAAACAATTACAGTTTCCAGGGCTCCTAGCATCCAAATTACTAGTATTCCAGGTACTGGGAATAGAAATAAAGTGGGATAGCAAGTGAGGAGGAGGAAAGAAGAGGAAGGGACCCCAACCTCCCACCATCCTGCTGTGGTCATAGCAACCACAACCGAGAAGTTTAGACAGAGGCCTCCATCCCCCACTACCATCACCATGCAGCCTCCACCACTGGATTAAAAAAAATAAATAGTGTCCACAGGAGAAAGGGCCAACGACTACAGATTTAGAACTGCAATTATAAACTGATTACTCAATACTTTCCCCCTAGCATCCTCCAGTTTCACTCATTTGATGAATCCAAGCTGAACTGAGGGACTTGCCCACCTCTACTGAAGACCACCTCACAGATTATTATTTTTAATGTCCTCTAATTTTAAGGCTCCAGCCGATGGAACGGACAAGACCAATGGTGAGTCCAGTGGTCAAGAAGGCAGTTACTGCATGTGTTGTAGAAGGAAACAAGAGGCAGATGGGACTCGTCAGCCTGGGAAGGTAGCCCACGTAGGAGAAGAAAAACTCTGATCTCTGCTACTTTGCAGCTATACTCATTCACATGAGAAAGGCTTCAGAAGTAAAACCTGAGGAAAAATCCATACCCACTGCCTTGAGAGACATCTTCAGGAGAAGAAGAGTCAAATCAATTCAAACTTTATTGTGGTCAACGACCAGACAGGAGAAGAATAGGCAAAGAAGTACCATATATTTTTTGCTCTATAAGACGCACCAGACCATAAGGCGCACCTAGTTTTTGGAAGAGGAAAACAAGAAAACAAATATCCTGGATCCCAGAAGCCAGGACAGCAAACGGGATCGCTGTGCAGAGATCCCACTGGCTGTCCTGGCTTATGGGATAGCCACGCGCAGCCTCTCCCAGGCAAGGGGAGCGTGCATCCCCTGCCTGGGAGAGGCTGCGGGTGGCTAAGGCTCCCCAAGAACCGTGCTCCCTTTAAAGAGCATGCGGAGTGTGTGTGCGGCTCTTAGGGGCTTTTCCCCGAGGAGGGAGAAGGGCAGCCCTTCTCCCTCCTTGGGGAAAAGCCCTGAAGAGCCACACACACACTCCACATGGCTCTTTAAAGGGAGCTCTGAGCAGAGCCTCCCTCCTGCATTCGCTCCATAAGACACACACACATTTCCCCTTACTTTTCAGGAGGGGAAAAGTGTGTCTTATAGAGCGAAAAATACGGTAAATTCTATACAAGTTTGGTTGGATGGCTTCTTGTATGCCTCCTGCCAGCAATTCCTGCATCCAGGCTGATTCCCAACGTATTGCTTCCTTTGGAGCACACCAGCAAGACTGGGGTGGCAGAGTCTTGTTGTCTGAGCAGCCCAGGACCTCCGTACACACCAGCCAGACTGGCGCCCCAGAGAGGTCACAAAAAACAATGCAGGAGGCAGAAGTTATGAGTTAGTTTTGACTTCAACCCAAAGGTGCACTCTGTTGTTCCTCAAGATGGACAGGTAGAAAACAACAATTTTAAGGGCAAAGCTAAAGTCCAAGGGAACGGTGATTGGTTGCAATTTCCTGTTGAGTATACACTTAGTGGCAAACCCAGGCTCACGTCTGTGTAGCATGCACAATACATCTGATACATCTTTACTGAATGAAGGTTATCTAAGCAAAACGACAAACTGAACAGAAGGGGAACACTTAAGTTGGGACCATAGGTTTCAGCAATTGTTTAAATCTATGGTACATTGGACTTCAATTATTTTCATGTAATTATTACATGCGCTCTCTCTCTCTCTCTCTCTCTCTCTCTCTCTCTCTCTCTCTGTCTCTGTCACAACAAAGGTGCTGTGCAAATTGTGCCGAATATGAAAACATTTATTGATGGAAATCAGCAAACTTTTTTACTCAAAGAGTGCTTGAATTATTTTGAAATGTGAGAGCCCGAAGCAAAGAAAGCACATTAAAAAACATCATATGAAGGGAAACAGCAATTTCCCTCTTTCGAAGCTGTCACTTATTTGCTAAGAATCAAATCTAATTCAATGCAGTTAAAGAGGTTTCATATATCACTCAAATGTGTGCATACACACCCAAGGAAACAGATCTGCTTAGCAGTTGTTGTTTGAGGACAGTCTGAAGGTATATAATACAGTTTCGTCACTAAAGATACCCAGGTTGGTGAGCCCTATAAACTTATTGGAACAGGGCTGCTGGAGAATGATATAAAAGCTGCTTCTCAGAAGAAGGTATAAGTAATGAATAAGATACGTTATTTTATTTATGAAGGCAATTTGCAAATATATAATAAAACAGCTCAACATAGTTTTAAAATAGTGCAGAAATAACAGGCAATGGATTTAAAAACAATGCAAAATGAACAGCCAGCTAGAAAAGCTTGTCAAAAAAGAAAAGAAAAAAGCCTTCAATTGCCTCCAGAAAGTACAAATACTAGGTGTCGGTTATATCTCTACTCTACGGGGATGCTGTTCCACAGAAAAGGGGCAGCCATATTAAAAGCCACGTTCAGTGTCTGTGGAGTGGGCTTCAGATAGCTCTTCTGCAGAAAGCGTTGAAGGGATGTGGGTTGCGCTGTGGGTTAAACCACAGAGCCTAGGGCTTGCCAATCAGAAGGTCGGCGGTTCGAATCCCCGCAATGGGGTGAGCTCCTGTTGCTCAGTCCCTGCTCCTGCCAACCTAGCAGTTCGAAAGCACGTCAAAGTGCAAGTAGATAAATAGGTACCTCTCTGGCGGGAAGGTAAACTGTGTTTCTGTGCACTGCTCTGGTTTGCCAGAAGTGGCTTAGTCGTACTGGCCATATGACCCAGAAGCTGTACGCCGGCTCCCTTGGCCAGTAAAGCGAGATGAGCACCGCAACCCTAGGGTCCTCCATAACTGAACCTGATGGACAGGGGTCCCTTTACCTTTACCTTTACTGGGTATATAAGAGATAAGGAGGTATTTCAAGTAACCTGACCATAAGCTGCATGGGGCAGAAAGGCAGACAGTGAGAGTCCTAGAAACAAGGTGTCAATGCACGATTTGCAGGCTCTGGACCAATCTCAGTGGTAGCTCTACATAGAGTGCATTGCAATAATCCAAACTTACCAATGTATGGACAACTGTGGCCAAACTATTCCGATCCAGGAATGGCTGTAGTTGTCTTGCTACCAAAAGAAGTGCACCTCCAATGAGAGCTGGAGCGAGGAGCTCCATCAAACTGCACATTCAGGGAGAGTGCAACCTTTTTAAAGGCAGGCAACTTCATGACTTATCAGACCCGGATACCACTCCTTCAGAAAACCTCCATCTTGCCAGTATTCAACCTCAGTTTATTATCCCTCATCCAGCCCACCGTTTCGCCCAGACACCGTTTCAGGGCCATTTCTGCCATTTCCAATTCAGATCTTACAGAGATTAGGTATCAGCAGTTACTGATGACAACCCTCTCCAAATTTCTTAATTACATTTTGAACAAATATTCATGTATTTCAGAATGCAGTGGCAAGATTCCTAACAACAGGAGTTAGTGTTTTAATCACTTTACTCCATTGTTAACCAGGGTCACTGCCTACCAGTTCATTTTCAAGGGCAACTCAAATTACTGAATTCATATTATCTTCTAAGCCCTAACTTATTTAGGACTGGCACCTAGAACTCCCAGCTATCTTCTGATGCAGGAAGGCCCTTTTGGAAGCCCAAGCTACATCATAAGTTGGTGGAGAAAGGATAAGAGCCTTCTCTGGTGCAGCACACAAAACATGAACCGCATTTATCTCCCTCAGCATTAGTTTTCTATTACCATTTAAATACATTTTTTGCTTCAGTTCTAGAGGCAGAAATGTAGTATTGTAAATTTATGGCTGCCTGTTTTGTTGTGTTTTTAAAGTATTACATTACACAATTGGTTTTTTTAAATTTATGATGATAGCCACCTTGAGTGCTTCACTCTAAAGAGGAAAGGCAGGATAAATACCGTATATCTAAATAAAGAGATATGTTGCCTGTTTAGGGCTTTAGCCTATAGGTTACTTTATACATAAGTAACTGTCTTTTTCAAGTCCACATATGACTTGGCAGAAAGCTTGTCCCAAACTTCAGACTACTTTGAGGCATTTTACATGCACTCGAGTTATAATTTTTACTTTGTATAGCGTGGCATTCAGGAAGTTATTACAATTAAATAAATAAATATACCGCCCTTCATCCAAAGATCGCAGGAAGAGTTTGCAGCATAACAACACAAAATACATAACATAATAATTAAAAACAATACGCGCCCCCCAGGCACATTTAAAAGGCTATAGATCATAGGAGAAAACTCCTAGGGGTTGGGTTCCCTTCAACCCCGCTCCCCAATAAAATATTTGAGGGTTCTGGGGAGGTTGATGGGCATTGTCATTCAAATGGTGTGCATGCTCCACACTATCAGTTATACAGGGTGGGGCCTACTTCCTCCCCCCCCCCATTATTTTATTCAAGTTGGCATTCCTGCTACAGATTGTTTGATCACAAAAGGCCTGGTTTAAGAGGAATGTTTACGTGACAACGATGCCAGGTGCACCTTCCAAGGGAGAGCATTTCACAAATGGGGTGCCACCACAGAAAAGGCCCATTCTCGTGTTGCCATCCCACAACCTTTCATGAAGTGGGGCAGACAAAGAAGGCCCTTAGAAGATGATTGCAGGGTCCAAGTCAGTTCATATGGGGAGAGACTTTGAATTGGACCCAGAAATAAATTGGCCGACAATGCAGTCAGACCAGGATTGGTGTTCCATGCTGCCCCAACCATCTTGCCCCAATGAGCACCCTGTCTCCTGAATTCTGCACTAGCTGAAGTTTCCACACTATCTTCCGAGAGAGCCCCACATATAATGCATTTCAGCAATCTAACCTTGAAGTTATCAGAGCATAGACAACACAAGTAAGGCTATCCCTGTCCAGCTATGGGTATAGCTGTCAAAGCCAATAGAAGGCACTCCACGCCATCAAGGCCACCTGAGCCTCAAGCAACAGCAATGGATCTATGAGTACTACCACTTATCAAGAGTGGGCAGCCTCCCATCTGGGGGTCTCAGGAACCACCCAATAACAATGCCTCAGTCTTATCTGGATTGAGCTTCTGTATACTGACTCCCAACCAGTCCATTTTTGAGGTGAGACAACAGTCCAGCACAACCACTGTCACACCTGCAGACGTAAAGGAGTGGAGCTGTGTCTCATCAGCATACTGCTGATAGCACACTCCAGAACTCCAGATGACCCCACTCAGCAGTTTCATGTAGATGTTACACAGCATGGTGGATAAGATTAAACTCTGAGGAACACCTCACAGAAGGATCCATAGGGCCAAAAAGCATTCCTCAAGCATCATCTGCTGGAAAGAACCATTCAAGTAGGAACGGAACCACCACAAAATGGTGCTGCTACCCTTAACTTGGACAACCACTCCAAAAGGATACCATGGTCAATGGTATCTAAGCTGCTGAGAGGTTGAGGAGAATTAAGAGGGACACATTTTCCCTCTCTCTCTCCCAGCAGAGGTGGGATCAAAACAGTTTCTGTGCCAAAACCAGCCATAAATCCTGATTGAAATGGATCTAGAACACCAGTTTTCCTCAAGAGAGGAAAGAGAGGTTGCATCTGAGCTACATGTTTCCTGTCTCAACCCAGCTGCCCTTTACCAACATGAAGTCCTTTCTCTGTCTTTCCAGTAAGTCATCAGAAAGTAGCCTTTTTCTCTATTTCCTGCAACTTCAAAGCTTCTCAATGAATTTCACATTTCTTAGTGCCAGATTGTCATTACTTTGAGAGCAGAGGCTCAAGATCTTAACAGAGTGGGCATGCATGGTTCTTATATTTATTAAGGAAGAAAACAAAAAATGACAAGTGAATAAAGCAGGCTACGGATTTTGTATAAATCAATACCGAGTGTTATAAAATGTCAGAAAATATCAAATGAGGGGGAAAGAATCAATAAATACCCTTTGAATTAAGGGAGTGATTAATATTCCTTACCAGTTAGATAAACTAGACAGCACACACGCACGTGCATATCCCTTGTTTGAAGAAATACCCAATATTTGCCCTAGGACCACAACATCTGAGTACCTTTCCCTGTGATAAGTCATATGATCCACATAATACATAATTAACTGACAGGACTGGTCCAGATGCAACTGGAAACTGTGGTTGCATGATTCAAATCACTTGCTTCCCCTTCCTCATCCTCCTCTTTGTGCTTGAGATATTAAATGTGTCCACTTGGGGTTTTTAACTAAGTAGCATTCTACATTACATATGTTCATGGGAAATGGAGTTTTTATACAACTTTCCTCCTATTTATTTATTTATCTAGCCAAGCATGTAAAGCTGAATGCACACGTTAAATGTGTGTGAATTACAAATTACCTGTACTCTAAAGCAGTACAATGCCATTCCAATTTTAGTTCAGAAGAAAAGGGGATGTTAGCTATCAGACGTCTGGGAAACAGTGGCCTAGCCAAATATTACCAGGGCTTTCACTATGGAATCAGTATAAGTTGGTAATCAATTAATAATAGCAGTACAGTGGTACCTCAGGTTACATATGCTACAGGTTACATACGCTTCAGGTTACAGACTCCGTTAACCCAGAAATAGTACCTCGGGTTAAGAATTTTGCTTCAGGATGAGAACAGAAATCGTGCTCCGGCAGCAGCAGGAGGCCCCATTAGCTAAAGTGGTGCTTCAAGTTAAGTACAGTTTCAGGTTAAGATCGGACCCCCGGAACAAATAAAGTACTTAACCTGAGGTACCACTGTAGTTGACTACCACCCACAATAACAACTGAAAAAATGTCATTGTGTGATAGGTTATCTGAAGAAGTATTTACGCAAATACAGTACTTTGTATTAAAGGTCCTCATACTTATTCATAAACAAATGTGTTAAATCTCAAGCAGTTATGTAAATATCAAATTGCGTTGCCTCCTCTGCCTTTGGATCTCAAGCACTCCATGACCTGTAATGTCAAATGTCAGATTTTGCCTCAGCTGTCCAAGCTAGCTTCTGCAAGTGCGATCAGATCTTCTCATATGCAAACAGTCTCTTCAGAATATGTTTACGACCAGATTTGCAGATAAAGTCAGTTAGCATATCACCCAGTCAACAGAATAATTATTTATATAAACATGGCATTTGGCTAATGAACAGCTTCAGAAATTGCTTTTAGAACTTGGTACCTGAGCAATTTTATTTATCGCAGTAACATCTATTAAGTAATGTTAAACAGATGTTTGCACATTTTAGTAAGCCAAAGGCTGTGAAAAGAAGATTTAACACATTACTAACAACTGCTTAAGCATCAGATTTTGCAAACCCATAGATCTTGCAAGTGATTCCCCCTCCCACCCGCCGCAACATGTATTTAAAATCGTACGGTAGCTGATGGCGTTGAGAAAAATTCAAACCCTCCCTCTCACATTTCATACGGCAAAGGCAGGTCAAGTTTACACAAAAGAATCCAGGGAAATAATGTGACTTCCCTGGGTAAAATGCTCAGTGTTACGGCAATCAGGTCTGCTGACCCACTGCAGACCCAAGTCTGGAGTAATATAACACAATCTCCCCTGGCACTTGAATGCCAGCCTTCAACACAACTCAGTTTGACTTTGTTGATCCAGCAAAAAATGGAATTACCTAACACATCTCCTTTTATTATATATAATAGCAGAACTGGTGGCTTTAGTAGCAATGGTACAGCTACATGGTTATTTAAAGAGCACAAATACATGCAGATAAAACCCAAGAGCTTATGAAACCACTTGTGAAGATAGCCATGGCCTGGAAGACCAATTGAGAGTACAGTGGTGCCTCGCAAGACGAAAAGAATCCGTTCCGCGAGTCTCTTCGTCTTGCGGTTTTTTCGTCTTGCGAAGCCAGCCCATTACCGGCTTAGCGGATTAGCGCTATTAGTGGCTTAGCGGGCTTAGCGGATCAGCTGATAAGCGGCTTAGCGGATCAGCTGTTAAGTGGCTTAGTGGCTTGGGGAAAGGAAAGGAAAGGGGGAAAGGAAAAAAACCCCGCAGGAACTCGCAAGACATTTTCGTCTTGCGAAGCAAGCCCATAGGAAATTCGTTTTGCGAAGCACCTCCAAAACGGAAAAACCCTTTCGTCTAGCGGGTTTTCCGTCTTGCGAGGTGTTCATCTTGCGGGGCACCACTGTATACTGTGGGTGTCTGCTATAGACCTCCAAGCCAGGCTGAGGACTTGGATGGTGCCTTCCTAGAGCAGATTACATAATTTTTAAAAAGGGGAGACTTCAACTACAGTGGTACCTTGGGTTACATACGCTTCAGGTTACATACGCTTCAGGTTCCAGACTCCTCTAACCCAGAAATAGTACCTCGGGTTAAGAACTTTGCTTCAGGATGAGAACAGAAATCGTGCTCCGGCAGCGCGGCAGCAGCAGGAGGCCCCATTAAGCTAAAGTGGTGCTTCAGGTTAAGAACAGTTTCAGGTTAGGAACGGACCTCCAGAACGAATTAAGTACTTAACCCGAGGTACCACTGTACCCCAATATCCATCGGAACTCAATATACTTCCTGAAAAATACCCTCAAAACTGCAGGTTAGCAATGATCCTTTGGGTTTCTAAAGGAAAAGAGAACAATACAATACCACTTATATCAGGCATGTCCAACTCCCAAGAGACTGTGATCTACTCCCAGTATAAAAAAAAACAGGCAGTGATCTACCCATTGTCATTGGATGAAGGAGGAGCGTGTGTGGGATGGGTAGATTGCACAGATTTTTTTTGGGGGGGTTGCACAGAGTTTTTTTAGCTCCCCCCCCCAGTAACTTTTTGTACACAATAAGGACCCCACAATCTACCAGGATCAGCCAGGGATCTACCAGTAGATCTACCAGTAGATTGTGATCTACTGGTTGGACATCCCTGACTTATATGAAATGCACATGAAGTGTCCTTCACACACCCCTTGGCAGGGAGTGCCCTCCTCTTCACTTTGCTTACCAACCGCCATCTTCACCTCAAACTCCAAGCATCACCTCAACCTGATCTCACACTTTTCTTCTCAACTGCCTCAAATCACCCCAGACCCATCTTTCAAACCCACTTTGTTTCATCTCTCTCAGCCCTATATTTGGGCAAATTCCCAGGCCACACCACCTCAGACTGTTGTCATGCTGTAATCAGTCCATCTAGAGGCAGTGCCTCTCTCTTTTTAAAATGCACACCTTGATTAGAAGAAGAAGAAGAGTTTGGATTTGATATCCCGCTTTATCAATACCCGAAGGAGTCCCAAAGCGGCTAAAGTTCTCCTTTCCCTTCCTCCCCCACAACAAACACTCTGTGAGGTGAGTGGGGCTGAGAGACTTCAGAGAAGTGTGACTGGCCCAGCAGCTGCATGTGGAGGGGCGGAGACACGAACCCGGTTCCCCAGATTACGAGTCTACCGCTCTTAACCACTACACCACACTGGCTCTTAGAATTTGGCGGGGACTGGATCACGCCCAGCGGCTGCCAGTTGACCATTTATTTCACTGCTGTTGTCCCCCAAAGTCCTAAATTAAGAGATACTGCTTTGACTGGAGAAAGAGCTAACACATACAATTCCTGATACTAATGATTCCAAGAAAACTGAAGTGTCTGCAGAGACATACTCTTATGTCTTCATACTGCTAGTGGATTTTCACTCTGCCATCTTGCTAGCCAAGTAATTAAGGATTAGAAGCTTAACACCACAAAGGGTATTTTTACTTCATGGTTTTAACTTCTCCAGCAAAATAAAACACACATAAATCCTGTTGAATGATCTACCTGGTACATTTTCCCTCAGCTTGGAAGCAGATCTGAGGCTTAAATTCTGCATTTCATAAAGGAAACAAAAAATCCTGGACCCAGACATACAGTTTTCAGGAAACCCTTGGCAATCTCTTTCATGTGAGATGTTCAACTCCCAGTCTTCAGCTGCCTGGGATCTACAGGGAGTTTAGTTTAGACCAATCCTTCAGCTTGGAATTGAATTTCAGTGTTGGGCACACACTAGGAGGAGATAAGACAGGCTGGCTTCCCAAACTTAAAGCAAAACAAAATCAGTATGGAGAGTTGTCTTCTAAGGTTAGGTTTTCCAACACAATCCATATGTTGTGAAAAGTGAGCACAATGAAATGTGGGCGTGACGCTTAGAACGAGCATTTAGTTCAGGATACTTTCCATATTGGGACGCGGGTGGCGCTGTGGGTTAAACCACAGAGCCTAGGACTTGCCGATCAGAAGGTCGGCGGTTCGAATCCCCACGACGGGGTGAGCTCCCATTGCTCGGTCCCTGCTCCTGCCAACCTAGCAGTTCGAAAGCACATCAAAGTGCAAGTAGATAAATAGGTACCGCTCCGGCGGGAAGGTAAATGGCGTTTCCGTGCGCTGCTCTGGTTTGCCAGAAGCGGCTTAGTCATGCTGGCCACATGACCCGGAAGCTGTACGCCGGCTCCCTTGGCCAATAAAGTGAGATGAGTGCCGCAACCCCAGAGTCGGTCACGACTGGACCTAATGGTCAGTAGTCCCTTTACCTTTTACCTTTACTTTCCATATTGAATATGATATTGTGAGTTCATCATGGGCACACATAACAATTGTAGGATTGTGGAAAAATACATTGGGGAGGAGTTTCACATGTAATCAACATCGGCACCTTTGTAGCACTTTAGAATGTTCAAATCATGCATCAGCGTAGCAAATCTTTAGTAACCCTGTAGACTGAGGCTGAGATAATAGTGCCTCACCAAAGGTTGCCTAGTGAGTGCGTAGCAGAAGTAAGGCATCAAGTAGACACTGCAAACCTCACTGTCCCCCACTTTTAGCCGCTATGTTATATAAGTAAAATCTATAAAGGCACCATCAAGAACAATCATTCTGAGAAGCTGAGTCATTCTGATACCTTGTGCCGTACATGCACAAGTTAGTTCCGCCTAGGCCAGTTTTCACTAGTGCACACAATTAGAAGAAGAAAAAGACTATTGTAGGTTACACAGCTGACACTCTCTGGTGAAAACTGCAATCCACCCACCCTGCAACAAAAGTACAG
The DNA here is from genome assembly GCF_964106915.1 of Podarcis gaigeae. Classification (NCBI taxonomy): domain Eukaryota; kingdom Metazoa; phylum Chordata; class Lepidosauria; order Squamata; family Lacertidae; genus Podarcis; species Podarcis gaigeae. The sequence goes on from NC_139685.1 coordinate 12,260,160, forward strand.
TGGTACATGGGGTTAAGTACTTAATTCGTTCTGGAGGTCCGTACTTAACCTGAAACTGTTCTTAAATTGAAGCACCACTTTAGCTAATGGGGCCTCCTGCTGCTGCCGTGCCACCGGAGAACAATTTCTATTCTCATCCTGAAGCAAAGTTCTTAACCTGAAGCACTATTTCTGGGTTAGCAGAGTCTGTAACCTGAAGCGTATGTAACCTGAAGAGTATGTAACCCGAGGTACCACTGTACTTTTAACTTTTCCTAGAAAGTGTGCCCTGGATCTCTGGATTTCAGACACAGAACTGGTCAGTGGTTCAAACAATTAACCAGGTATGTGTGAGACACTGGAATAATGGAGTAAAGGCTATGAACATCCTAGAATATATGCAGGGGTATACAATGGTACCTCAGGTTACAGATGCTTCACATTACAGACTCCGCTAACCCAGAAATAGTACCTTGGGTTAAGAACTTTGCTTCAGGATGAGAACAGAAATTGTGTGGTGGTGGCGCGGTGGCCCCATTAGCTAAAGTGGTGCTTCAGGTTAAGAACAGTTTCAGGTTAAGAACGGACCTCCGGAACGAATTAAGTTCTTAACCCGAGGTACCACTGTACTGTACTATGTCTTACAAATGCTGGAACTCCTTACCATTCCATTAAAATAATGATAGATATAAGAAATGGCGCCTGACCTCCATCACAGTTATTCATACTACCAAACTTTGAAGACAATATGCACTGTTTAAGATGCTGAAGTATGTTATCAAGTCTGAGTCATGTTATGTTCCCATTTCAAGCTTATAATAAGAAAGCGTCTTTTGATTCTTGTATGTTTTTGGTAACATTACCGCCATTTCTCTCTCTTTCTCCTCTATAGAGTGAAAAGCCAAGATCTTTGCAAATGAATAATATTTTAGCTTATCCATATTATCAAGTGGTGAAGAACTTAAATGCCTTTAGTTTAATTTCTCACAAATCATCACGGGTGCTTGAGCAACAAATTGTCTGCTCTATCTCCCATGTTAGCAGATTAGTAACACTAACAATGTACAACACAGTAGTGTTGAGGATGGAGAGAGAGGGAGAATGGCATAAATCTTTAAAGTAATATATTATACTGGAGCGCCAGACAGATTTGATAGTGACAGATGGAAGCTCTTCTAACTCCTTTGATATTTAAGTAGGAGTGAGAACCATTTAATGAAAGGGGAAGTAATCAGATCCATTGTCCTTTTTAAAAACAAAACAAAAACCCAAACCCTCCCTCTCTTCCTTCTTTTAAAGTTGAAGTGACATAAAATATTTCTTTGCCTTTAGGGAAAGTTTCTTCCTAGGTACTCACTAGTAACTTGCAGTCTGACCGTCAATGGGGACAGACTACCATCAAAACGCAGGTGGTGCTGTGGGTTAAACCACTGACCCTTGGGCTTGCCAATCGAAAGGTCAACGGTTCGAATCCCCGCTGTAATTTAGTGATTTGCAGTTTACAAAAAGATAGTTTTCCTCTCACTATTTGAAAAATGAAAATAACAACTTGCTCAGATTTTAACTTCTGAACACCACGGGGCTCATTTTCAGACTAAACGAAGACGCTAAACACGATGGATCCTGAATACAAAAATAGCAAGTTTAGATAGTGGTGTCTGTGAAAGAGAGATTAGGCAGTAATCCTGCACACACTTACGGAACTCAGTGGGGCTCACTTCTGAGTACACATACATAGGGTTGCACAGTTTGTCAAGTAGAATCCATAAAAATCCAGTTAAACACTTAAAGAGCATTTAAGAATAGAATGCTACCTATTTGAAATGTATGGATCAGTTTGCTGAAATGAACCATGAAGCCAAGTGATGAAGTTTCCGTGAAGACACCTGCGCAGTGAAAATACCCACCACCTGATTTCCCACATGCAGAAGACCCCAGGCTAAACCATTAATAAACCTTGGTTACAGCTCCTGCGGGGACGCGGGTGGCACTGTGGGTTAAACCACAGAGCCTAGGACTTGCCAATCAGAAGGTCGGTGGTTGGAATCCCCACGACGGGGTGAGCTCCCGTTGCTCGGTCCCTGCTCCTGCTAACCTAGCAGTTCGAAAGCACATCAAAGTGCAAGTAGATAAATAGGTACCGCTCCGGCAGAAAGGTAAACAGCATTTCCGTGCGCTGCTCTGGTATGCCAGAAGCGGCTTTGTCATGCTGGCCACATGACCCGGAAGCTGTATGCCGGCTCCCTCAGCCAAAAAAGCGAGATGAGCGCTGCAACCCCAGAGTCATCCACGACTGGACCTAATGGTCAGAGGTCCCTTTACCCTTACCTTTACCATCAAAACATAACACCAATGCTTAAAAGCATCTACTGATTGCGTATGTATTACTAGGCCAGGTTCAAAGTGCTGGTATTAATTTATAAGGCTCTTAAGAACTCGGGTCTTGGTTACCTTATGCCTGATCCTTTATATTCCTGCTTAACTAGTGAGATTTGGGGGAGGGTCTCTGTTAGTGGGTCCCCAAGATGCAAATGTACAGCTTGTACCTACTAGAAGCAGATTTCGGGCAATGTGACAAGCTCCACCACACTGGGCGCCAAGCCTAGGGGGTGCCATAGGCCACAGCAACTATGACATGTAACTGGAGCCCATATACTAGCCAACAGGTGCAAGGAAAATTCAGAAAGCACAGCCCTGTTCCCGAGTCTTAACTGGCTAGGCAAACATGAACAGATGCAGATTTAGCCACCCAGAGTAGCTGGGGAAACCCAGCCAGATGGGCAAAGTATAAATTATTATTATTATTATTATTATTATTATTATTCAGCATCATCATTATTGCAGCACAACCAGTTATGATGCACTAGGCACCAAGCCTAGGAGGCGCCATAAGGTGTTGCGAGTGTGACGCAGTGAATTGAGCAGAATGGAAAGAAAGAGGGAGGGGATGCCGAATTTGGAGCTCACACAGGGCACTGCTAAAATTTGAAAGACCAAAGTCCACCCCTGACACGAAAGGGTGGAAGGCAGTATTGATGAGTTATCTTAGATGAATTTAGATGGAAATTAGATACTTCAAACTGTTGCACATTACTTGGAACTGTTTATTAATTAATAAATAATTAAATAATGATTAAATTACTTGAAAGTGATTATTATTATTATTATTATTATTATTATTATTATTATTATTATTAATTTAATTGTTTTGCCATTTTGTAAGCTGCAATAGATATAGATCACCATCCTTTTTTGATTGTTGAGTGAAGTGTGCTTTCATTGTTATCTGGGGGGAAATTGTGCCCCTGTTATCCATTTCTCAGAAACACTGTTTCCTATGAAATATATACTGCCTCTTTTTAATCAGCATCTTAAATACCTTAGACTTGCACCGTAAAATAATCATAGTTTCCTTCTTCCCCCACCCCCAACAAAAATAGCCAAATTAAGATGCAAACCTTTCTGCAATTCTGCAATAACCCAAGTCCAGAGGCTCATGAAATAAATGCCTCCTCACTGCCAACCACATAACAAACTTCCTTTTACAAGGATGATAATGGTAATGACAGTGGTGGAAGAGGGGAAGTGGATTTTCCTTCCTTCCACCCCATTATCCTGAAATACTCTGCAGTGCAACAGTACTAAAAGAGCAGTGGCCAATGGGACATGGGATCTTCACAAGATCTTCCATGGAGACAGTGGCTCTTGTGAAGGCCCCAAGGTCCGTAATTTTGATGAGAGAACTATTAATTTCTTGATAATGCTGGTGACAGAAGATAGTGTAATGGTGAGAGCCCAGAGAAATGGGATAGGAGAAGGAAATCGGAGATGCTATTTCCTGTCCAGACCAGAATGCTCAGATGGATTAAAAATCGACATCATTGGCAAGAATATTAATGGCCCAAAAATGGAAACAAGAGGAACTACCGACCTTGAATGAGTGGAGAATGAAACTTAGGGACTATGCAGAACTGGATAAAATGACTGGAAAAATCAGATATCAGAAAGATCACAAATTCATCGAGGACTGGGGAAAGTTTACGGATTATCTGAAAACTATATGTGACGAACAGACAACGCTAGTGGGTTTTAAGGAGGCTTTGTGATGGTACAAGGTATATTGTAAAAAAGAAACAGAGATGGAAGGATAATATCAAATTGGCAATATCATAATAGAAAATGCGTGAAGATAGGAAAAATGGATGATTGAGGGAGGTGCTGGTGGAAGTTCAAAAACAGGAAATTTGTAAACATGGTTGTATGGATTTATTTGTAAAGGAAAAACTTAATAAAAATTATATACTTTCCCCAAAAGTTCTCCTGCTGAGAATGGGATTGTGTACATCAGGTGTGCCTCTCAACCTTCGGCCCTCAAAATGCTGCTGAGCAATGACTACCACCACTTGCTTCTCAGCAAGCACAGCCAGTGGCCAGGGGTCAACAACAACTGGAAGGCAAAAAGTTCCCAACATCTGGTATGCATTCACAGCCCGTGTTCAAGTTTACTAGGCTGCTTTGTAGGCAAAGATGTATTGGGCTTGCCGATCAGAAGGTTGGTGGTTCAAATCCCCACAACGGGATGAGCTCCCATTGCTCGGTCCCAGCTCCTGCCAACCTAGCAGTTCAAAAGCACGCCAAAAATTGCAAATAGATAAATAGGTAATGCTCCGGCGGGAAGGCAAACAGCATTTCTGTGCGCTGCTGTGGTTTTGGTGTTCCATTGCGCCAGAAGCGGCTTAGTCATGCTGGCCACATGACCCGGAAAAACTGTCTGCGGAGAAGCGCAGGCTCACTCGGTCAGTAAAGCAAGATGAGCACCGCAACCCCAGAGTTGTCTGCGACTGGACTTAACTGTCAGGGGTCCATAACCTTTTACCTTTATACGTACATGGTATCTAAACACTTCCTGAGAACGCCGGGAAACAACACAGAACTGATTCTAAAACAAGCCAAGGAAAGTTCGCCCCATCACCCAAAGAAATCTGAAGTCATTACGAGACATATTCTCTGTGAAAGCCAGAGATGGCCACATTATGATTACACTCAATGACTTGATAATCTCTATAGTGGATAGGGTGGTTGGTATTTTAAAGTTCACTGAGTTCTTTTAACCTTGTCCAGATGTAAAATAGGCACTCTTATTCCCAATCACCCATTAGAAACCCACAGAGTATTTCACCCATAAAGGTTGCAGCAGCAACCATGGAGGTCACATCTGGAGTTGTGACCACAAGGAAGTTGTGACGGTAAGCAGCAGTTCCTTGATCAATGGAGACCCCTGATGGTCCAAGCATTTTAGAACAAGGTTCTGAAGCATGCAAGGACTATCAAAGCGGTTGTGTGTCGAGTTAGCACAAAGTGGATGCGGCACAATAAGTCAAAACAATGAATGCCGCTACCAGGTAGCAGTGCTGTCAGGAGGCAGCCTTGTGAAGCACTAATGCAAAAGAGTTTGTCAGCTGTGGAGCACTGTTGACAGTGACCAACTGCAGTGGGAAGCAAAATGAAAGGGAGAATGAAGCATTTGCAGTTGTTTTTGTACCAGCAGCATCAAGGATCAAGGTCTGGCAGGGTAGAGGGATTTATTTTTTATCTTTATTTTTTTTATTTTTCGGGGGGAAATAAAGAGCAGTTTGCAGTAGTCAGTGTAAGTTAAGTAATGGCTGCAACACAAACTTGGCAAAGGATATTTGCCTTCTGAAAATGACTTCCCTCTCCAGGACTGACAATTCAGGGACTCTGCTTTTGTTCTCATTTCCTTGCAAATAATGGTTCTTTGTATGGCTTACCAAACAATATTTACGAAGGACTGGATATATTGCTCTCATTAGAGCAAATACTACTTCCTAAATTGGGCTATTTGTGGCTCTGCACCTCAGGTTTCACTCATCCCTGATCTCAAATGCACTAAAAGCACATTATTGGTGCTTAAGATGCAAACAACTGCACTGAAAAATAGTGGTTCTTAACTCTGGTGAAAGAAGTTAAGAATTAATGGTTAGCTGAGATACGAAGGTGAATAGTAAACACAAAATCCCTTTTTGATCACATGTTGTAATAGGGTTGTACTTGTTAGCAGATTAATTGTTCTCTCCTCCCCCAATTTATTTAATACCTTTAAAAAAAGCAGTAGCTATTTTGTGTGTGATAAAGAAACACAATAAAAGCAATTTCTCTCTTACAAGAAAAATTAAAAAGAGAGAGGGAATGAGCATTCCTGGTAATGCGTTTTTGAATCCAGGATACCTTCTAATGAGGTTTCACCGTACAATAAATAACATTAATGAGACCCAGTGTTGCCCATATAATATATTTCCCTAATATAGCTTTAGATTTTCTCATGTTGTGTAGAAAACAAGCAGTCACCAGAAATGCCTTCGAATGGCACATTAAAAACCAAGCGCACAATTAAATATAAATGAATTCAGTAATTTAATTGCACTATTGTCATTTGGAGAGAGAAAAAATCAGAAGAAAAGTAATTATGCCTTTTTTGAATCGGTAAATAATAAAGTGCTGAGGAAATGAGATAATATTTAAACAAACATCATTGCAGCTAAGAGTGATGCAAAGGAACAATTTATCCCTAGGTAAATTTTGCATCTGGTAATGTAGTGAAAGTTGGGTTTATTTCTTTTGTGAAATGGACACAATCCACCAGGCACTGCAGATAGCAAACTTTCACTAATTTAAGTGGGCCTCAAATGGGACACTTGGCTAAGTAAAATGAAGAATGAGATTAAATAAATCCTTTTTAAATGGAGGAAGTATGTGCGACCACTGTGTTGTGTGTATTTAAGGGCAATGTTGAAGCTGAAAATCCCACCTAAGTTTATGAAATGTGGCTATTTCATTATTATGTTTTTAAACCGATACACATATTCACATTTTCATGTTCAAAGTAAACATGTTAAAGGAGAAATCTTGAGTTCTCAGGAGAGCAACTGAGGGGATGTTGGGTCCTTTGGGCCTTCCTGGTATGGCAGCAGAAAGCTCAGCTGTCATCGTATACCACCAACAGTTGGCCTAGAAAAAGGGGCATTCTGGGGGAGGAGGAAGGATGAGACAAATAGCAAATGAAAATGTGACGGCTTGCGCAGCACATTTCTCTAGAGTGTGCTCCCAGGGCTTATTTATTTACAGTGGTACCTCAGGTTAAGTACTTAATTTGTTCTGGAGGTCCGTTCTTAACCTGAAACTGTTCTTAACCTGAAGCACCACTTTAACTAATGGGGCCTCCTGCTGCCGCTGCACTGCTGGAGCACGATTCTGTTCTCACGCTGAAGCAAAGTTCTTAACCCAAGGTACTGTTTCTGGGTTAGCGGAGTCTGTAACCTGAAGTGTATGTAACCTGAGGTACCACTGTATTTCAGTGAAAGGAGGAGGTGGGGAGAGATGACAAGACAAACAAATAAGGACAAATAACGAGGTAAAAACCTAACAAAATAACCATAACAGGAGTGGTCAAGAAGCCAAAATATGAGGTTTTGTGTTTTTTCCTGCAGAGAAGAAGTCCAATGCCAAGTTGATCAAAGGAAGGACAAATCTGAGGTACCAGGCGGGTCCTTCTCCTTTTTGTTTGTGCACTACAAAAGCATATCTTTCTCCACAAAAGGTTGCCAGCAGAACTGGGACAGAAATGGAGCCATGAGACAGAAGCAGGCAGGAGAAAAAGGCTGGAAGTGATCTGAAGCTTCTTCTTGAGTCAATTACCCCACCACCACTTCCAGAGACAGACACAAGCTGAATCTGCAGGTCCATTCCAGCCTTTTACTTCTGCTAGCATCTCTTTCTGCATTCCTTGATCCCTCGTGTGTTTTTTAACCGTTAGGGTGTGCCTCAGCCACCCCCTGTTGCATGCCTATGCTATCTCCCTGCCTAATTGTTGAGAGCCAGCAAGCCTTTGGAATTGGAGGTTACTCTGCCAGGGAATACTTGGCTTGCTCTGCCAGCAAAATACCGTATTTTTCGCTCTATAAGACGCACCAGACCACAAGACGCACTTAGTTTTTGGAGGAGGAAAACAAGAAAAAAAATATATATTCTGAATCTCAGAAGCCAGAACAGCAAGAGGGATCACTGTGCAGTGAAAGCAGCAATACCTCTTGCTGCTCTGGCTTCTGGGATAGCTGCACAGCCTGCATTCGCTCCATAAGACGCACACACATTTCCCCTTACTTTTTGGGAGGGAAAAAGTGAGTCTTATAGAGCAAAAAATACGGTACTTTGAAAGTGTTATATATTCTGTTGTTGTTGTTGTTTAAAAAATGCAGATATGCATTGATAACATCATGTTTGAAAAGTGGTAGGCTCATGAATCATCTGTCTATCACCTACTTACTTACTTACTTACTTACTTACTTAAATGTAAAGGGACCCCTGACCATTAGGTCCAGTTGTGGCCAATTCTGGGGTTGCAGTGCTCATCTTGCTTTATTGGCCGAGGGAGCCAGTGTGCAGCTTCCAGGTCATGTGTCCAGCATGACTAAGCCGCTTCTGGCAAACCAGAGCAGCGCACGGAAATGCCGTTTACCTTCCCGCCGGAGCGGTACCTATTTATCTACTTGCACTTGGACGTGCTTTCGAACTGCTAGGTTGGCAGAAGCGGGGACCGAGCGACGGGAGCTCACTCCATCGCGGGGATTTGGACACTTGCTTACTTACTTACTTATTAAATTTCTGTCCTGCAGGATAAACCAGTAATCTTGACAGTAGAGAAGCAACAAAGAATGGGATAACACAGGATGAATGCAAGAACATGTAGTTAGGGCTCCTTCTGCTTTGCATCCACTGGAGAGGAAGAGTACGTGGTTCATAGAGGGAAAATGTATTCATAAATTATTTCAAGGAATGCAGGAATGAGGCATTCTCTGGGTTCAAGGCATAGAGGGCAGTAAGACAGAAATGAAATACCTATGTTCCCCTTCTGTGTCATCTAATTTCATTGCAGCAGAAAGGAAGAGGGATGAGAAGCCCTTTTCCAGCTCTACTTTGGAATAGCTCTGGTAGCTCCCATGGATGTATTCACCCTGATCCCATACTTAATACAAGGCACCTCTAATGTAGCAACAGCAATGATCTGTCAAGAGCATAACCTTGTACAGTCAATTTATTCCTTTATGAGGTATTTGAGTTTGCCACTTGAGCATAAACAGGTGCACTGCAGCACATTTTCACTAAATACTTTTATTCCTTTGTTGGGAGGTCATGCCTACCCTTCAATTCCCACTGCAAGCACTAGCTGATTACATCATCTGTACACAGTGCTCGGAACCAGCTCTTTGGTGATTTGTTGTTGTTGTTTAGTCGTTTAGTCATGTCCGACTCTTCGTGACCCCATGGACCAGAGCACGCAAGCACTTCTGTCTCCCACTGCCTCCTGCAGTTTGGTTAAACTCATGCTAGTAGCTTCGAGAACACTATCCAACCATCTCGTCCTCTGTCGTCCCCTTCTCCTTGTGCCCTCCATCTTTCCCAACATCAGGGTCTTTTCCAGGGAGTCTTCTCTTCTCATGAGGTGGCCAAAGTATTGGAGCCTCAGCTTCATGATCTGTCCTTCCAGTGAGCACTCAGGGCTGATTTCCTTCAGAATGGATAGGTTTGATCTTCTTGCAGTCCATGGGACTCTCAAGAGTCTCCTCCAGCACCATAATTCAAAAGCATCAATTCTTCGGCAATCAGCCTTCTTTATGGTCCAGCTTTCACTTCCATACATCACTACTGGGAAAACCATAGCTTTTACTATACGGACCTTTGTTGGCAAGGTGATGTCTCTACTTTGGTGATATGACACTGTTATTGGTCTCTCCTCTTTTCCTTGCACCTTAAGTAAGTAAGGTAGGAGAAATTGCTGTGGATACTTTCAGGTCATGGGAAAGCATCTTTTCCCATCAGGGCTAAAAATTCAAGTGCAGCAGGTATCTGATGTTGCACACATCACTTCAACTGAGAAGTCCATCTCAGAACTGAGATTCAGCAGGCTTCAGAGAGGGAACTTTGCCTCAATCCCCCTACTCTAAGACTTGAAACACCAAGGGTGATGGCCTGGGAATCGGATTCAGAGGCTGAACCTGAGGAATCCCAGCCTGTACAGGAGTCCCCACCTCCAGGACCAGCTGAGCCAGTGCTGGGGCTTGAACCTGAAGGGCCCTCACCTGTGCCGGATCCTCAGGAGCAGACACCAGCTGAATCTCCTCTGGCTCCGGAGGTGATCGAGGACCCATTGCCTGCAGGTGCTCCACTCTCAGCACCGTCAGGGGAAGGTGAGGTGGCCTCTGGGTCCAGTAACCCTCCAGCCTCTCCTGAGCTGCAGAGGCTCAGGGCAGAGAGGCGGAGGGAACTAAGTTCTCACAGGAGGAGTGCTCGCCTCCAGGCCAAAAGAGGCAAGTCACCTGTGGACCAGGGCCACCCTATGCCTCAGAGAAGATAAAAGCCAGCCAGCCTAGTCCCAGGTTGTGGGAGCATCATTGTTGGTAGCCTGTTCCTGCCAGCACCCTGTCCTGTTCTTCTGCCAGAGTTCCTGACCCCACCTGACTCCTTGCCTTGGACCCCGCTTCAGCTTTGATGGACAGCCTCCATACCCTCGACCTCGGACTGGACTCAGACCACGCCGCCCAGTAACCTCCCAGGAGCAGCACACCAAGACATCTCACACTGTCCTCCTGGTATACAGATCTTGTTGTTTCCAAGCCCAGTGAAACATAAGAAATGCAAGCATGGCTATGTTTGGCCTTAGGAATGAAATGTCCGAGAAGCTCGTTGTAAGCTGAGCCTTGTAAATAAATCACTCACCAATGGTATGTAAAAACCATCTCAAGGTGATCATGCAGAAGAGCTTTTTTGAAGCAGAAGTGAAATATACTCCGAGTCCTGTAGTGATTGCATGCTCCTTATTGCAGCTTGTAAAACAGTGGTTGAATTCCCCCCCCCCCAAACCTCAGGCTTTTATATGCATTATTCACACAATGAGTCCCATCTGATTGGCTGATTCTGCTTCCCTTCTGGAGCCTGATTGGTGTTTTCCTGCAGGCCAATCAGTTGTTGCCTTCTACGATCCTACAAGCCAAATAGGCTGATTAACTTCCTCCTGGAGCCTGACTGGTCTTTTCCTGCAAGCCAATCAGTTGTTGCATTCTAGGATCCTACTTGCCTATTGTTCTGGGATCCAAGTTTAGTTCATAACAAGAAGAGAAACCTTTTGGGGTTTAGTTTAGTTTAGTTTTGTTTTGTTTTGTTTAGGACATGAATGTACCAATATGTGAAGACAGATGAGACAATAAATATACTTGTGGGCTGGTACAATAACCAAGTAAAACCCATCCGTGTCTCAGCAAAATCTGCTGCTGCCTGCCTCCTTCACTAATGCCTCTAGAATGTACTGGGGTAATCAAAACATTCCAAATACAGTAACAGCATTTGGAATAAGGGAACAGAAAATCTACAATAGTAATCCTTATGTTTTATCAAGTGAGACGTCATCATGTGTTTCGCAATACCAAAGTGTGCCTACCTCTCTGAACAAACCAAGCCCTGCAAATGAGGAAAAACTTTCTGGAAATTCCATAATAATTAGGTTCTTGTGTAAGAATCGACACTCACAACTTTCATTCAAGCAGGAAATACTGGAAGATCAGTTTCTCCTGAAGTATTCTAGCATAACAGTAACCTTGAAGCATATAAACATGAGGCGGTAGAAGTAAAAAGCAGTATACCTTAGGGCCTTTCAGATTCTAATTTTGTTGTAGGCTAAATGCAAGGGTGAAATCAGGGGGGAACATTGTCCCAAACAGATTGTATTTTTGCACACTTTTCAAGGGTGTTAAAAAGCATAAATGAGTAGGAAATGACAGGACATTCCAAGTTAAAATTTGGATAAACCAATATACTGTATGCTTCTCCATCAGTTACTTCCTTATATAGTGTACCCTATTAATATTGAAAAGCGTGTTCTTCTTCATGGAGAGCACGTGTTGCGGTGGGGTCTGCTGAGCCACCCCTCTGTTACCAGGCAGGGTCTCTAAAGATGGCCTGGGGCAGCGATTGGTTCACTGGGTTGCTGGGGTAAAAGTTATGTTGCAATTTTGGTGGGAGGGGTAAAATGTTTAAATACTCTGCACGCAGCCTGGAGCTTTCTCTTTGCTGCGTGCAACGGATCACCCACCCGCCCTTGAGTAAGGGGTTGTTGCATTGACCTTGCTATGCCTGTCATGGGGTCGTCTGCCGTTGGGGCAGGGGCCTGGTAGGAATTTTGTCCATTTGGCTGATTGGCTGGGCCATTTGGTTTTTGCCTACTGCGTAGCAAATCGTCACAACTTGTAAGGTTGCGGTTAGGCATAGGTTATAAATTGGTGGAGGAGGAGTTAGGATAGGCTGGGCCTGCCCCTCCATGGTTGCTGCGGAAAGGGAATTCCGTTAAAGGAATCCTGGGGTTTGCCATCTTTTTGTCCAATCCCTGGAATGGGACTAGGGCCGGCAAGCCTTCGGGGAGCAGGCGGGTGAGAGTTGAGGGTTTGTGTCTCAGCTCCAATTCTTCCCCGACTTGCTTTCCCCCGTATTAACCAATGCCTAAACAACCACTCACGGTTTTGTATTTAAATAAAGTTGTGGCCAAAATTATGCCAAAAACCTTAAACAAAAATTAAGTGTGCGTTGTGAGTTATTTGGGGGGTGGCTTGGGGACCTCGACACGCAAATCCCTAATATGGATAGCTCCTTGTGGCCAGAAAAGGCAAAAGCAAAAACAGGTAACTGATTTCTCTAATATGGGGGGGGGGGGTCCAAGTAGCATTATAGTTTAAAATGTCGAGTATTATTCCTAAAATGTAATCTAGACTTCCCAGTGTTTATGTATTAAATGTGGAGATAAACACTACAAAGAAACTCATGTCATATAAGAAAATCATGGGAAATGCAGAACTAAAAAGGGCACAACTGGAAGATTCTCCTGTGCAGACTCCATAGCTGTGCAAGAGTCAAATTCAGACGACATGCCTGCACCCAAAATTAATTTAGATGCAAACATATAGATTACAGTGGTTTCCCCCCCCTCCTCTTAACCTATGGCCATACAAAATATTTCTGATAAATTTTGAAACTAGTGAGGTGAGAATCTTTTATATGTGTATTTTGCGCATATGCGCCTCTAAACAGTTTGCTGCATTCTGGATTTCCTTCCTTTTTAATATATATTTTGCATGTTAGCCTGAATTATGTACAATATTAGACTTGTTTTGCTATATTAAAAATATTATGGCAATTTGAAAGAAATACATTATTTTATTCATGTTTTATAGTGAAGAATATCATATTAAAAGATGAGCTGAATTCAGCTGAATTCAATACTTCATGCATCAGCATGGTGTAACAAATGGAAAATTTAGAGTACAGAGACCTGGGCTCAAAGTCCTGCCACAGAGCTCACAATCAGCCAATAGGTTAAGTCATTTTTTTCTCCCTCTAATATAAGTTATTTGCAGTTCGGCAAACTACACTATTTCTAGTTTGTGTCGATTTTGCATGTGTTCGCCCATGACTCTGTACCTTCCCATTTGCCCACTGATCCGAATTTTTAAGAAATATACATAAAAACTGCATGTAAGCATCCATTTAATGAACTTTAATGTAACCATATACATTTGTAAACATGTTTTCTTTTGTAAATAAGCATTTCTAATGGCCTTTGGGTACTACAGTGGTACCTCTGGTTACGAGCGCTTCTGGTTATGAACACTTCAGGTTATGAGCTCTGCTAACCCGGAAGTAGCTGCTCCTGGTTGCAAACTTTGCCCCAGGATGTGAATGGAAATTGCGCACCAGAGGTGCGCACATGCAGCAGGAGGCCCCATTAGCGAAAACACACCTTGGGGTAAGATCGGTTTCAGCTTAAGAATGGACCTCCAGAACGAATTAAGTTCGTAACCAGAGGTACCACTGTATTTTTGAGCCGAGAGCTGTGGCTGAACATTTGGGAAAGCATGTTCTCCTTCACTGAGAGCACGTGTTGCGGTGGGATCTAGCAGGACACCCCCTTTTGGTTGTTGAGCAGGATCATTTGGATGTCCAGGTCTGTGATTGGGTCAATTTGGGTTGCTGGGGAGATTTTGATGCTGCCATTTAGAGGGTTGGCCTGAAGGTTATATATTCTTGGCAGCCTCTTTTACTGCATTGGATTGCCTGCCCAACCTCCCCAATTTTAGGGCTATTGCGTTTGACCTTGCTATGCCTGTCATGGGATCGTCTGCTTTGGGGGCAGGGGCCTGCTAGGATTTTTGTCCATTTGGCTGATTGGCTGGTGCCATTTGGTTTTTGCCTACTGCATAGCAAATCGTCACAACTTGTAAGGTTGCGGTTAGGCATTGGTTAAAAATTGGTTGGTGGAAGGGTAAGGGTTGGCTGTGCCTAACCCTCCAATGCTGCTGCTGCAAGGGAATTCTGTTAAAGGAATCCAGGGGTTTGCCATGCTTTTGTCCGAATCTCTGGCAAGGGGCTTGCACAGGCCCCTGGGAGCATGCGCGAAGGGGTAACGGTATGGTGCCCAGCCCCATCTCTCCCCAATATTGTTTTCCCTCACTGGCTTTTGCTGGAATCTGGAAGTTAGTTCTGTCCCTGGACGGGGACAGATAATCGTAACCAATGCCTAAGCAACCAGTCACATTATGTATGTTAATAAAGCTGTGGCCAAAATTATGCCAAAAACCTGAAACAAAAATTCTGTGTGAATTGTGATTTATTTAGGGGGGTGGCTTGGGGACCTCGACACGCAAGTGCAAAATCATGTTAGTCCAGAAGGTGAGGATGAGGTCAGTTCATATTGAAATTCACAAAGATCAAATTCCTCAAGCATCCCTAAACCTACTTCTTGGAACATTTTGTGAGGAATTGTGGCATGTACGCATATTCTGAGCTCCAAGGAACGATGGGCTGCAATTGTGAATAAAAGGAGTTAGACTGAGTTGGACCATTGGCCCATCTATCTCAGTGCTGTCTTCAAGGAAGAGATGTAGCTCTCCAGGTTTTTAGACAGGAGTCCCTACTAGACGTACCTGGAGAGGCTGAGATCTTCTGCTTACATGGCATGTGCCCTACTACAAATATTATCCCATCTTGTCATCGTTCTACCATAGCAATCATAATTGTATCACTTTTATTATGCAAAACCAGGAAGCTAAGGCAAGGAACCTAAGCAACTCGGTCAAAATCAGTGTTGGAGCTGGCAATTTATTTATGTCTCCAAAGAAGCACTCAATTCTCCTTGCATTTTAAATATGTGAGTCTAAACATTTAGGGATTTATACTATTTTGACTCTGTTGCAGAAGGCAACGATTTCCTCTGATTTTTTCTTTCTTACATGTAAGTGTTAAACCTGTTTCAATGAAATCAGATGGGATCCTCTGGTAGTAATTAGGAGAAACACTCATATTTTACAACAAGGCAAAGACTGTGCATTCCAATTAACAGAATGACTTCCAAGATTTTTTTTTGATTTTTTTTTTGGTCGTCGTTAAGGAGAGAAACTTGATGTTCAGCTGCCAGGAACAGAGTCAGCCCTTTTCTTAATAAAAGATCTAAGGGCCCAGAAACATAATCAATTCAAATTAAGTATTGATTTATAAATAATGTGGAATTAAGGGAGACATTTATAAACTGTAAATCACTGTTCAGTAGAATTCAGCACCGAGGATTACAAGGCAAAAGGGGGAAAACGAGAGAGGCTAAAAAACAAAGTAATGTTTTCTCCACAAGATGGGCAAGGCAATCCAATTAAGAACAGCCATCTTCTATGCAAATAATACAACAGTTACGGAAAAAAACAGCAACTTACATTTACATTTAATCAAAGGGGGTGAACACAAGCAAAAAGGGCTTGTTCAGGAGAACTTCAGGAGAACTTCCTGGCGGTGCTAAAATTGCAGAGTTAGCTATTGTTTTTAGAGGGGTGCAAGGTATGATTTGGCAAGAATTATGGAGAGTTTGTGGGTTTTATTAGAGGCCAACCAAACATCAACCCATCATTAATGTGTTGTTTCCTGCTGGATTTGCTTTGTTTTCCCATATAAAAAGGCAGCAAAACTAGCATTCTGTTTGTTTGTTTGTTTGTTTGTTTGTTTGTGTTTTGTATACTGCTCTTGAAGATGAAGACAGGATACAACATAAAAATACAAACTGAGAACACAAAATGTATAACAAAACAAAAACAAATCAATAATACCCCCCTCCAACAAACACATATTTTGTGGGAGTATGCAGACTCCTCAGTGGGTATGCTACATGGAATACCCCAATAGCTGTTGCTTGCAGTGAACCCAATAGATCCTTTAAAGACACCACACACACCACACACACACCATCCAGCACTGTGACTATGAGGAAATCCATAGCATTCGCCATCACTTTTAAACTAACCAGAGTTTCTCATCATATCCAGACTGAGGGAAACTGGTTAGTTTAAACCCTGGTTTGTTCTACTACTCAGGATCAAATGACTCATTGCTGCTCATGCACAAAACCTAGTCTAAACCATAGTGTAGCATGATGTCCAAATCAGGCCAAACAATGCCATATAGTCCCTGTCAGTTTTGGTTTATCTCATTTTTTTCAAGTTTTAAGTTCAGTTATCCACATTTCCACACCAGTATTTTTTTTATAAGTCCTTGAGAAAATTCATCAGCAGTTCAGAATAAATTCTCCTGTATGCAATTTTGCCTAATATATACATTTTTGCAAAGCGAAGTTTGTATGCTCTTTTCACCAATGTACAGTGGTACCTCGGGTTAAGTACTAAATTCGTTCCAGACATCTGTTCTTAACCTGAAACTGTTCTTAACCTGAATCACCACTTTAGCTAATGGGGCCTCCTGCTGCTGCCACGCCGCCGGAGCACGATTTCTGTTCTTATCCTGAAGCAAAGTTCTTAACCCAAGGTAATATTTCTGGGTTAGCGGAGTTTGTAACCTGAAGCGTATGTAACCTGAAGTGTATGTAACCCGAGGTACCACTGTATTCATGTTTTACACATTTACCGCAGTATATGCATTTTTGTACATATTGCAAAATTCAGGGAAACGCAAATTTCAAAAGATAGCTATGTTTTGGTTCTCATGTTCTCAGAAGTGCAACATAGCTTGGTTCACCTTCAAATGCAAACTGATTAATTTTCTCCCCACCCTCATCCCCAGAAACCTTGTGGTGTTGGTAGATGGAACTCCTGAAATACATAGTTCTCTTTTCCTGTTCATAACCAATAATAGGAAGCTCTTGCTTGTATTCATTGATCCCAGCAGGTGGACTGCAGCCAGCGCCTCTCTTAAATTAATGATCTTGAGTGTTAGCTAAACTTTAAGCTATTAAGCTACGATATACAAACAGAAACATAAGCAGATCCATTTCTAGACCCACTGCTCTTTGAAGCCAATATTGCCTGCAGTTCTGAAGACACTGAGCAGATATTTTCCTCTCCATAGATGACCATAGGAAACTTCAATATTCACAGCCCTTGGGTTGTAGTCAAGTAATTTTACTTAGACTAAACCCACTGAAACTAGTAGACCTATGTAATAACAGCCATTTGTTTCAATGAGTCTACTCCAAGTAAAGGTTAGTTGAAATGATGTTCTTTAAAAGTTATGCTTTTAGACCCCTAACAAGAAAAAAATCCACAATACTCTGTCCCATCATTGTAAAGTCAATCAGGCAAAAAATCTTAAAGCTGCAGTATGGAAATATTATTGGAGCTAAGGAAAATGTCACAAACTGGCGAGCAAGCTTTAGAGTTCTATAGAAGTCTTATTCTTACTGGAAGTCAAACAAAACAGGTAGAAAGACAGGTATCTGAAGAAGTGTGCATGCACACGAAAGCTCATACCAATAACAAACTAAGGTGCTACTGGAAGGAATTTTTTTCATTTTGTTTCGATTACGGCAGACCAACACAGCTACCTACCTGTAGGTAGAAAGACAGAGAGAGTGGGAAGGCAGGAAAGAAGGAGAAATAAGGAGAAATAAGGCACTGTGTCAAAGCCCCATGGTTTGAAGCGTGCAACAGGTTTAAGGTGGAGTGCAGGAGGAGCTGTTCAAAATTACGGCAATATGCAACTAAGTTTTAATTAGACAAGACCTACTGAAATTAATATGGACACGGGTGGTGCTATGGGTTAAACCACTGAGCCTCTTGGCTTGCTGATCAGAAGGTTGGCGGTTTGAATCCCCACGCCGGGGTGAGCTCCCGTTGCTCGGTCCCTGCTCCTGCCAACCTAGCAGTTCGAAAGCACATCGAAGTGCAAGTAGATAAATAGGTACCGTTCTGGCGGGAAGGTAAACGGCGTTTCCGTGCGCTGCTCTGGTTCGCCAGAAGCGGCTTAGTCATGCTGGCCACATGACCCGGAAGCTGTACGCCGGCTCCCTCAGCCAATAAAGCAAGATGAGCGCCACAACCCCAGAGTCGGTCACGACTGGACCTAATGATCAGGGGTCCCTTTACCTTACTGAAATGAATGGACCTAAATTAGTCATATTCTTTAATTTTAGCAGATGTACTCTGATTAAAACTTAGTTGAATAAAGTGGTACACTGAACCTAGCAGGAGTTCATTCTTATTTTTGTAGGAGGAATATTGTTCCCCCTGAACTTTCTTCTGTAGCCCTTTAAAGAAATGCACAAAAAGAGCATTTTGGATTGGTACGCAGATTATTTAGCCAAGCAAGCAAACAGAAATAGTTCTTTCAGAGTTACAGATTTAGGGCACAGTCCACCAATCCAATCTGCTACGCTGGTGTGTCTAACCCACTCCTCATCGCCCACTCTTGCAGGAAGGCAAGCTGCAGCAAACCAAAGCCATACTTTAAATCCTGTGGACACTGCACAATCAGGTTGCCAGGTGAAATCTGCTCCTGTGACTGACTGCAGCAGTTCCAACAGTTCTGAGTCAGGAAGGGTGCTTGTGATGCACATTGGACCAGATGCTCGGCTTGGACCAAGAAATCCCACTGTTCTGTGGAGCTCCTTGAATATAACGGAACAGGTCAAAAGCCTCTTTATGACTCTCTTCACTTAACTCACCTCATTGGGTTCTTGGGATGATGCGTGTAATCATGTGATAACCTGATGTACAACTCTCTGAGCTGGAAATAGAATTGTGGCATGAAATAGAACAGCCTTTCCCAACTGTCACTCTTTCCCATCATCCCTATTTAAAATTGGAATTAAGCAGGGGGGAAAGCTAAATTACAAAACAGGAAAGTAACTGAACGAGGAAAATATCGTGATTTGCCTCAGTCTATACAGCAGGTGTTCTGAAGCAAGAACACAATGCATATCTGTTAAACCTTGCACCCTCTTAGGGCCTCGTTGTTGTTGTGTCTCTAAAATTGTTAAGGTTAATCCAAAAATATAAAATCTTAAAACAATGAGCAGGGGTTTGAAAGCATGTGTATGATATTGGAAAGCTCTCTGTGGAGTACACACCCAGTTTTGTTGCTTTTGTAATGTGTGAAACAGTCCCGTCTCCGTATTTTGAATGCATTTCTCTCTAATTTAGGCCGATATTTGTGTAAATTGGTACATTTCTCACACCTTCAAGGGCATTCTTTGACTCGTTTTTATTTTGAATGGTTGTTCTCATCCAACCTTTCATTATCAGATGTATCACATGATACCAAAAAGCAGATAAGAGATTTGTCTTCATATTTTCTTGTAACAATTCTACCTCCAGAGCAGCAGGGGAAAGAAGGTGAAACCAGAGGCTCAATTCTGAAGATCATGCTTATCCTGAAGGAGAAAACAGATGAATGGTGGACTCCGCTCTGAGTCTCAGCAACTGACAATGTGAGATCAATGATTAGATAGTACAATGATAGGAGCTATCGGAGAGAGAAAAATTAAATGCACAGATTGCCCTTGAATTGTATGTCCTTCTACTTGGGGCGAAACCCGATGCTCTGAATCTCATTTTCCAAAGTGCTTCAGGAATTTAGGAGTGTCAATGGCTCAAGAGCACTGAAAGCTCTATCTACGCATCTACTTCAAGCTCCATTCATTTCACATTTCAGTCCGGATTAAGTTGGTGTAGTGCTCTAAAGATGAGGTTGTTGACCCTTTTCAGAAGAGTCTAGCTCATATTTGTGACCTGCCTTTCACCTCTTTAAAACAATTTGATTTCAAGAAAATGGGAACTTAGCATTGCCTGTAAATACCTTTTATTCCCAAAAACATAAACATCTCAAATTATACGACACTTGACCCCTGGGAAAGCTTGGTCCTAGTGAATTAGCCAATGTGGCCTAATAGAGAAGACTGCTGGAACAGAACCGGGAAGAGCAGAGTTCAAGTAATTGACTTCTTGGTTGATCAAAGAATTCCATTTGGCCCCAGTAGAAATGGAATTCCACTGTAGGCCTTCAGCCTAACAGATGCTTGACTTTCTTTTTAATGTAAACCACTTGGAGCATTAGGGGACGCGGGTGGCGCTGTGGGTTAAACCACAGAGCCTAGGACTTGCCAATCAGAAGGACGGTGGTTCGAATACCCGTGACGGGGTGAGCTCCCGTTGCTCGGTCCCTGCTCCTGCCAACCTAGCAGTTCGAAAGCACGTCAAAGCGCAAGTAGATAAATAGGTACCGCTCCGGCAGGAAGGTAAACGGTGTTTCCGTGCACTGCTCTGGTTCGCCAGAAGCGGCTTAGTCATGCTGGCCACATGACCCGGAAGCTGTACGCCGGCTCCCTCGGCCAATAAAGCGAGATGAGCGCCGCAACACCAGAGTTGGTCACGACTGGACCTGATGGTCAGGGGTCCCTTTACCTTTACCTTTACTTGGAGCATTTTTGTTTGAAATGGAAAGGTGAAGTACAAATGTTTTTAAATGGGTTAAGCATGCCTTCCCCTCACTGCTTTTTCACTTTAAATTCCTCCCACCTGTCATCTACTTGCAGTGAAGTCCTTTACACTACAACCATGCCACAATTATCTGATTGAAGTTAAATTGCTTTTGAATCACTTTAAAGTACTATAAGGAAGCATTAAAAAAGAACTAATCCTGAGAAAGTGCAATCACAGAACTCAGAGTAAATGGAAATCATGTCACAAAAACAACAGGGATTATTGCATGCTGTAAAATATGCAACTTATTTATTATCAAGAAAATGTTTACTGTAATAAATAAAGAAAATATAGCTTCACTAATGGCCTGCATCATAGCAATAGGGAATATTTGCTTTTTACCGGCCACAATTGCTTGTTTTATGATAAAAGGCTGTATATTTCATGCCAGATAGCCCCCAAAAGTATATATTTCATGATTAAATATAAAATATTTATGAATCTAAGAAATTAGCCTTTCCATTATAGACTGGTTGTGTTATAATGAAATCAAGACAAACCAAAAGACAAACCAAACAAACTACACATCCAGTGACACCTCCCCCCCAAAAAAATTATCTTCTTTTTCTCAGAATCTTCGACAAGCCGAGTGACTAGTAGTGTTGCAAGAAGTGCTTTGAGACACTTGCCCAGAACACATGAAAAAAACTCTCATTCTCACCTCAGATGAAAAATACGCACAGAGAAAGGTTATGATTCTGAGGTATGGACAGCTTGATATGGGAGTAGACACTCCTTCAGGTTCTTGGGTCAAAAGTAATTTGAAGACAAGCACCAGTTAGCATCTTGACTTGGGCTCAGAAGTGGGCAAGTAACCAATGGAGATATTTTATTATTGGTGCACTATGAGCAAGATGACTACTGCAATGCACTCTACATGGGGCTAACTTTGAAGGTGACCCGGAAACTGCAATTAATCCAGAATGTGGCAGCTAAACTGGTGACTGGGAGTGGCCGCTGGGACCACATAACACAGATCCTGAGAGATCTGCATTGGCTCCCAGTACATTTCTGAGCACAATTCAAAGTGTTGGTGCTGACCTTTAAAGCCCTAAACGGCCTCGGTCCTGTATACCTGAAGGAGCATCTCCACCCCCATCGTTCAGCCCGGACACTGAGATCCAGCGCTGAGGGCCTTCTGGTGGTTCCCTCATTGCGAGACGTGAGGTTACAGGGAACCAGACAGAGGGCCTTCTCGGTAGTGGCGCCCACCCTGTGGAACACCCTTCCTTCAGATGTGTAGGAAATAAGCAGTTATCCTATCTTTAAAAGACATCTGAAGGCAGCCCTGTTTAGGGAAGTTTTTAATATTTAATGCTGTACTGTTTTTAATATTTGATTGGGAGCCGCCCAGAGTGGCTAGGGAGACTCAGCCAGATGGGTGGGGTATAAATAAGTTGTTGTTGTTGTTGTGAGACATTTAGAAGGAAGGTTGGGTTATTTGGTTAACCATCTCAATTGGCTTCTAGAGGGAGAACTAATTTGTTGCTAATTTCATTCCCAGCCAATGTTCTGAAAGGCCCCACAACCCATTGGACTAGACATGGTTACTAAACGTAAAGGTAAACGTACCTCTGACCATTAGGTCCAGTCACAGACGACTCTAGGGTTGTGCGCACATCTCGCTCTATACGCCAAGGGAACCGGCATTTGTCCGCAGACAGTTTTTCTGGGTCATGTGGCAAGCATGACTAAGCCGCTTCTGGCAAACCAGAGCAGCGCATGGAAATGCCGTTTACCTTCCTGCCGGAGCGGTACCTATTTATCTACTTGCACTTTGATGTGCTTTCGAACTGCTAGGTTGGCAGGAGCTGGAACCAAACAATGGGAGCTCACCCCATCACGGGGATTCGAACCGCCAACCTTCTGATCGGCAAGCCCTAGGCTCTGTGGTTTAGACCACAGTGCCACCCGCGTCCCAGGCATGGGACTATTCCTTTACAAATACCCTTCCCTTACTATGCTACAATTATTCACTGATGTTAAGTGCCATAATCAGGGCATACACTGCTAGCCTTCATTTATGTATTTCTTCATAAAAGAATATACTGCCCTCTTGCAAAACAACATACAGACTTTTAAAAGCCATACAAAGCAACCATTAAAATGACTTATTACTCAAGGACATTTAGACAACTGCATACAAATTCAATAAATAGTAATGGCAATAATAATAATAATAATAATAATAATAATAATAATAATAATAATAATAATACCTTACCAAGTGGTTTCTATGCAGAAGAACATTTGATTAACTGAGAAATACTGTACACTTTTTAAGGTTTACAACACTTGTCATGTGTCCATCTATACTCCTGGATAATGATATCCCATTTTTTCCTCTCTGATTCATCAGCTTCCTCCATTCCCTAGCTATACCCAGGTGGGTGGGTGTTGCACGCTTAGGAACAGGCAGAAATGAAGCAGACCTTAACTGTGTTCCAGATTCCTCTTATTTTATTTTGAGCTTCTGCTACTCCCATCACTTCAGATACACATTTGAATCCCACTCTGTCTTAGGATCCTACAACTTATAAACTTTTAAATTAAACGAAAAGATCGAGATGTTAATGGGTAGGCTAGAAGCTTTTAACTGTTTCCACTGACCTCAACCATTACGGGATCCAAGCTTGGAGGTGTTGGGAGGCAATGATCTGTAATAACTCGCCAAATCTTGATGGATGCTAGCAATCTGAACACATAAACTCCCATTCTATGGCTCCAGCTGTGCAACTGATGCTGTGGACAATCTGTTTTTGTACTGGTCCTGTCCTGACTTCTGCTTCCATAAAAATCAATACAATCTTCTCCATGGACTTTAGGGATTTTCCTTTGCTGTGTACCAGTAATTTGAATTTTTTTTTCTGCTGAAACTGTCAGATATATTTTCTGCCAATATACCCTTGATACTAAATACCCTTGCAGGGAAATAATTAAGCTGTTTCAAAAATAGAGAAACGAAACGCTGAATATTACAATATCATTTCTTAACTCTTGGTTTGGTTTTGTTTTTTGTTTCCTTTTAGCCATATAAAAGGGGAAGCAGATGGAGGAAGAGGCTCGCTTTTTAAACACAGTGCTTCTGTTAAGGAAGGGGGGAGTGGGAATCCCTTGCTGATTTATGAATTTGAGTTTGAAAAGTGGCTTGTAATACAATGACTTTGCCAGGACAACATACCCTGTTTCATATCTAAGTACTTAAATAGTGCAGAATTGTCAAGTAATATAGCAGTTGCTAACAAGGCTGTCAAGCAAACTTTGTGTAGTCAGCAGCTGCACGTATATGACTTTCTGTGCTTGATGAATGCTCAGGTTACCAAATGGCCTGGCTAATGCAAAATCCAGCCTAAGTCATGTACGCCATGCTTCCCTCCCCTCCTTTCTACTGACCTCAAACATACTGCCTTCTGTGGCTAACCTTCCTACAACTGAAACATTTGCCACGTTCAGCTTCTCAGTTCAATTCCAGGGCATGTCCGAAACCTAGCAACTTACGCTGCTGAATAAAAGGATGGGAGTTGCTCTTCTCTTTCACAGAAACAGTTTACTTACTCCTTGCCGTTAAAATCTGCATCACTAAAATTGAAAACACACTCACCTCCACCTCTCAACATCAGTTGTGCACTGGACATGAAGGACGTTGCAATAAGCTGCCACACAGTCTCACTGAAAGCAATGGAATAGGATTCTGCCATGTCTAACTTCAGTCACGTTGATTTCAATGGACCTTATCATGACCAACCTTGACTTAAATTCAATTGACGTCCAAGGATATGGCAGTCATTTAGAAGTGAATAGATCAAATTTACGGGACGCGGGTGGCACTGTGGGTAAAACCTCAATGCCTAGGGCTTGCCAATCACATGGTCAGTGGTTCGAATCCCCGCAGCAGGGTGAGCTCCCGTCTTTCGGTCCCAGCTCCTGCCCACCTAGCAGTTCGAAAGCACCCCTAAGTGCAAGTAGATAAATAGGGACCGCTTACTAGCGGGAAGGTAAACGGCATTTCCGTGTGCTGCGCTGGTGCTGGCTCGCCAGAGCAGCTTCATCACGCTGGCCACGTGACCCGGAAGTGTCTCCAGACAGCGCTGGCCCCCGGCCTCTTAGGTGAGATGGGCGCACAACCCTAAATTTGGACACGACTGGCCCATACGGGCAGGGGTACCTTTACCTTTTTTTACCTTAGATCAAATTTAGAACCGTTCAAGGTATAGCAGAAGAAAGAAACATATGGTTTTCAGCCCAGGGTGAGAGGTGAGGAGAGGAATCAGTGTTATAAAGTCTTGTTTTATCTGATTGCCTGTGGTGGCCTCCACATTTTTTGTTGAAATCATCACATCAAATGTTTTATCAAGACAAAGCATTTTCTCCTTCATGGAGAGCACGTGTTGGGTGGGGGCCGCCAGGACACTCCAAAGTTGTGGGGCGGGCTAATTGATCGTTGGCCACTGTTGTGATTGGGCTTCCCTTGTTGTTGGGAAGAAGTTAATGTTGCCATTTGTTGATTGACAGCCAGAAATGTTAAAATTCCTTGCACTAGGCATACAGCTTCCTCTTTTTGCTCCATGCATGGGATTGCCCATTCCGCCCCCCGCCCCCCATATTTAGGGTTGTTCGCTTTGACCTTGCTATGCCTGTCATGGGGTCATCTGCTCTTGGGCCAGGGGCCCGGTAGGAATTTTGTCCATCTGGCTGATTGGCTGGGGCCATTTGGTTTTTGCCAAATCGTCACAACTTGTAAGGTTGTGGGGTTTATGGTTTGGTTGGTTGAGGGGCATGGATTGGCTGTGCCTGTCCCTCTAATGCTGCTGCTGCAAGGGATTCCATTAAAGGAATACAGGGGCTCACCATTGCTTTTGTCCGAACCCTGTCAAGGGGCTAGGGCCATGCAAGATCCCCTGGTTGCATTTGGGGAGGGCTGAGGGCAGGTTCCCTGTTCTGTCGCTACCCCCGAATGTATTCCCCTTTTCTGACTTTCGCAGGCGTGAGGAATGTCAGTCTGTCCCCCACTGGGGGGGCAGATAGTCATAACCAATGCCTAAGCAACCACTCACATTTTTGTATTTTAATAAAGTTGTGGCCAAAATTATGCCAAAACCCTTTAAAAAAAAATTTCTGTGTGATTTATTTGGGGTGGCCCTGGGGACCTCGACGCGCAATATCAACACCATCGCATGGGCTGCATCAGCCAAAAGATTTAATGGCATTGTGGGCAAACAAATGAGGCCAGTGACTGAGAAGGTAACGCAGGAGAAAGACAACGGCAAAATAGTGCAAAAAAGGGGGGGGCTGAAAATGAGAGCGGTTTTTTAAAATAAAAAAAACACAAATACTAAAAACAGACTGCAAAACAAGACTGCAAGCCCAGGAGCCATGTGGCGGTATATAAATCCATTATAAATAGTTTGTCCCAGTCCTAATCTTAATAAACAAAATGTTGCAAAAGAGATGTAGGCAACATGAAACAAAGGCAAGGTGCCTTTTAAAATTACTCCCCCTGCCTCCCATTGCTTGGCTCTCCTAATTTATAACAGTAGCCTGCCCCATTCCCAGCATGTAGTGAGCCTGTCTTTGTTCTGTTGATCTCTCTATGATAGCTAATACATGCACATATTACTGCTGACATTAAAAAAAAAATCTTAACTGTTTCTGAGAGTGCATGGTAAACAGATGCTATGGGATTTTTATTTTTATATTTTTTTCACCCATTATCAGTCATCTTTGAAGACTGCAGTAAAGTGACAGGCTGTTTGAGGCACTTCAGTATAACAGTGAGAGATTTATTTTTAATAGAATATTGATATTATGGTGCAGAATGCCATCAGCCCTTGCATTTCCCTCCTTTTCAAGATGCAGTTTACCCAATTTTATTTCCTTTTTTTAAGCTCTGGTGACCCTGTGTTATACCTTACTATATTTTTTATGGAAAAAGTTAGGTTTTTATGAACTCCCTGATTAAAGCACCTCCATCTGAATGCAGATTAAAAGTTCCAGCAACCTGAGAACACTGAACCAATGAATATTTATATAGAAAAAGAGCAGATGAATGCACTTTAAATCTTCAATGCACTTCTAGTCATGGGGTTTATCTTATTTTAGGGCTTACATTTTATTAAAATGAACCATTGCATATTTACACAACAGAAATAAACGTTATTTGCAAGCACGGTATAGTAAAAATTCTTACAAATACATCGGCTTGGTGAAAAGTGAAGTTACTTCTCAAACAAATACATTTCTTCATCAGAAATTCCGATTAGAGGGTTTGCCATTGCACACAACAGGCAGGATTTGGTACATTTCCTACCTGGCCTAGCATTTAATGGATCCTGAATACCTTTACTCACAAGCAAGTCCTACCAGTGGCAGCATATCACGTAAGCACACTTCCAACAGCTGGGATTTTATCCTACAGCCTTGCATATTAACATCTTATGGGTTTGATCCAATGCACTGCAAGTACAATACTCATGTGAAAAGAAATGGGAGTCTTGTTTCCTTCTGCCTGGCATTTGTGATCACCACAACAGACTATTACATGGAATGGGAGGTCTATGTGAAAATGGTTCCACGTCAATTGAAAATGAGTGGATCATGCTATCTGCATGATCTTCTGCAAGCAGGAAAGCAGATTTGGACATGCAGAAGTTTGTGCTAGAGAAGAGAAGAAAATACTGTGCTATGTCTTGGAAGATCATAATGATTTTATTGATATATCATATATATATAGGAACTTCACTGTACACAGAGGATAGACAAAACCAGTGTGCAGTTGAATTATGATCAAATCAAGCTAATACTGGGCAGATACATTGGGGGTTTTCAGCGCCTCTTAGCTAGTTAATAGTCAGCTGGAGCACCAGGGATGATAAAAGAAGGGGTTTCAAATTGTTCCTTTAAATTATAATTTGTTCTTTCAGAACACAATCAGACTGAACAAACACTTTCCCCTTGAACGAATTAGTTCTTAGAATTGTACAGGACTGCCAGGTCACTCAGTCTAAATCTTGATAACCCCTAGAACGGAGACTTCAATGGGCCTGTGGTCAATAACTGCAGCAAGAGTAAACACAGGCATTGAAACTGACAACACCGTATATAAACTACAGCAGTAGGAAAAAGCCTAGGCTTGTAAATGAAAGCAAGCAACCGGTTCATGGCCCGCTATATGCCTGTGCTCTGTGAATGTTCTGGTGTAAAGTTTTGCGGCAAGACTCAAAAGAAAGACTTGCCATTTTCTGATCCTTGAAAACAAATACATTTTTATTTTATTTTTACAATGGCATCATAAATATTTTGAATGAATCCATGATGCATCTTAAGTGGGTTTTATAGGCAATACAATCTTCCTATCCTTCCAGCTCTTATTTTATGTAGACAGATTCATCACATTGCATTAAATCCTCTTCCCCCCACCCCCCACCCACCCTCACTCTCTTGTTAGTAAAGAGAGGCGGGGAGACCAAATGTGCTCTTAAAAATAAATGCTTACAAACTGGTTTATTGTTTCTTCGTTCAGAAAAAGAGAGGGCTCACTTTGGTAGCTGCCTTTTTGACATTCCGATAGCGAATTTGACATTTGTATTATCGCAATGCTATTCAAACAACAATTAGATAACCATATTCCAGCTGTTGCAAGGTTAGATAATCTTTCTCCTCCCCACCCAAGATGAACTGGCAAGAAAACAGGGACACTTCAGTATACACCAGGATGAAATTTTGGAGATACGTTAGTACTAAAAAGCAGAACTATGTTCAGGTTTATATGAACTCATTAAAGAGAGGGAGGGAGGGAGGGAGGGAGGGAGGGAGGGAGGGAGGGAGGGAGAGCCATCATATTCTGCAAGGTTTTTTCAATCCCAGTGAAACAGTTTTTCACTGTTTTGTTTGAAGAAAAGCTCATTTCTGCTACCTGTGTAAATTATGCAAGTTAAGTATATTACAAAATTCCCCTTGTTTTGCATAAAATATTCTGCTTCTGCTATGTGAGGCTCCACCCTGTCTACTTAAAAAGAAACCTTATGCATCAAGGATGGAAAAAAACTGTGGCCCTTGATGTGTTATGGCACTGTAGCTCCCATCAGCTCCTTGGCCAATGAACAGAGATGATGAGAGTTGTGGCCCAACAACACTTGCTTCCAATGAGCAATGGAAGTCTCACTTTAGCATTGGCCACAACAGACCATTAAGCATCTATTCATAACCAAAAGAGCAAGAAGCAACTTGCTTTTCATTGAAATTTGCCTTGGATTTTCCAGAATATGTGTTCTGTGCCCAACCATCATATTCTGCACTCGTTGTGTTGCACAAATTATTATAAAACAGACACAGCTCTAGTTACATCTTGAGCTTGCCCTCAATCTCACATATCCAACACCTCTATCTTGCCTTGGTTCCCCCCGCCCCCCCATTCAATTTGGAGACATAATTATTTATTACGAGCTAATGCAAGTTAATAGGGATGCGGGTGGCACTGTGGGTTAAACCACAGAGCCTAGGACTTGCTGATCGGAAGGTTGGCAGTTCGAATCCCCGCGACGGGGTGAGCTCCCATTGCTCGGTCCCTGCTCCTGCCAACCTAGAAGTTCAAAAGGACATCAAAGTGCAAGTAGATAAATAGGTACTGCTCCAGCGGGAAGGTAAACGGCGTTTCCGTGCACTGCTCTGCTTCGCCAGAAGTGGCTTAGTCATGCTGGCCATATGACCCAGAAGCTGTACGCCGGCTCCCTCGCCCAATAAAGCGAGATGAGCGCCGCAACCCCAGAGTCGGCCACGACTGGACCTAATGGGCAGGGGTCCCTTTACCTTAAAATCCTGCCAACTAGTCAATATGGCAGCCCTACCAGGAGGGTAGCCAAGCTGGTGCTGGGACCAGAAGGTATCTCACCCAGGGGCGCCTCAAGCCTGCCAGTGCTTCTGTTTAGCTGCAAGGGGGCAGAAGGTCAGTCAGTTCAGCAGAATACCTAAATAGCTGCCCACAGAATACCTAAATAGCTGTCATATAGTAAGCACACACCGGCCTTGTTGGGACCAGAGTCCAAGGCCCACTGCAGGAGAGATACTCAAGGGGAGAAGGAAGCTTTTGACAGGGAGGGAAAGAGGGGGATTAATACAAGGAACAATGGAAGCTAATGCACTACAAAGAACAAGGAGTTAGGAAACAGGATATGCAGGCTAATGGCCAACCTTAGGAAATGATAGAAAGATGGTCTCCACTCACCTTTTGCCTACATGGCCAGCAAGAGCCGTGTCGAAAGACAAAAGAAATAAAGAAGGCCGGAGGATCAGAGCTCATCAGTGCTGTAGACTCAGCATAGCAAGAGTAGCAAGAGACAGGAGACAGCTGCCCACCCACAAACACTGCGACTACACTGGTTGCAAACAGAACCCTAGCCACACAGGACAGGACAGGCTTAACACTCAAAAGAGTGCTCTACCAGCCTTCCAGGTAGAGCTGCCCCAATTAGCTAACGGCCTGCCTGGCACGTAGTCCAGGTTGTCTTGTACAGTGGTATCTCGCGTTACAGACGCTTCAGGTTACAGACTCCGCTAACCCAGAAATAGTACCTCGGGTTAAGAACTTTGCTTCAGGATGAGAACAGAAATCACTCTCTGGTGGTGCAGAGACAGTGGGAGGCCCCATTAGTTAAAGTGGTACCTCAGGTTAAGAACATTTTCAGGTTAAGAACGGACCTCCAGAACGAATTAAGTTCTTAACTCGAGGTACCACTGTATATCAATCAATCACTCAATCAAATACCTTTATTGGCATCACAGTATAAAACATTTCAAATAACTGGAATAATTAAAAGGACAAGGGTTATAAGTTCACACTATGATCGTGTGCATTTGGATATTCTGCTACGCCCTGTCTATTTCCTGAAAGGATAGTTCGTTGGGAACCCTTTTGGGTAAAATTGTGGCGGGTAAAATTTTACCTTTCGGGTAAAATTGTATTAGTCATGCCTACTCATCTGCTTGACAGTCTTGGCCTGTTGGCTATTGCTGCAACAGTCTCAGCCCAAGGCCTGTGAAAAGCAGAAAGGGAGCCATTCCCATTAACCATGTATCAGCAGCTGTAAATAAATGAAAGATTCCGTTGAACAGCATCAGAGATGAAGGTATTTCTTAAAGAAAGATGAGTGAGTAGTGAAGCCCCAGCAGGGTTCTTTTGCCTTCGAAGGTTGCACAACAGACAACAGAGTAGCCAGCGTTTATCCCTGTGTTCTGTTACCATGCTGGGTATGACTCTTTTTGTTACATTAACTGTCAGTCAAGGAACTTGTACAATGAGAAGTAAAATGGCCTGCATCATACTGTTGATTGCTCCTGGTCTTGCTACAAGCCTGACTTGTGTTCTGCATGGCAAAGGAAGTGGTGAATGTCCTTGCCTCTGTTTGGGGGGGGGGGTGTCTGTGGAGGGCAAGACAGATGCAGGGACATAAACAATTGGGTGTTTGTGAGCGACTAATGGAGAGGTAAAATGCTGTCACCTCATATTGCCCTCATCTCTCTCTCTCTCTCTCTCTCTCTCTCTTTCTTTCTTTCTCTCTTTGCCTCCCAGTGTGAAATGCTGCCCTCCCCACTTGATGCAATCCTGAAATGAATGGAAGGCTCCTACTCTGGCTATTTTAGAAACTTAAACCTTCAGGTGACATGCTATAGATTTAACAAAGTGCGCAATTAAGCCATTGTTGTTGTTGTTTAGTCGTTTAGTCATGTCCGACTCTTCGTGACCCCATGGACCAGAGCACGCCAGGCACTCCTGTCTTCCACTGCCTCCCGCAACTTGGTCAAACTCATGCTGGTAGCTTTGAGCACACTGTCCAACCATCTCGTCCTCTGTCGTCCCCTTCTCCTTGTGCCCTCCATCTTTCCCAACATCAGGGTCTTTTCCAGGGAGTCTTCTCTTCTCATGAGGTGGCCAAAAGTATTGGAGCCTCAGCTTCACAATCTGTCCTTCCAGTGAGCACTCAGGGCTGATTTCCTTAAGAATGGAGAGGTCTGATCTTCTTGCAGTCCATGGGACTCACAAGAGTCTCCTCCATTCAAAGGCATCAATTCTTTGGCGATCAGCCTTCTTTATGTTCCAGCTCTCACTTCTATACATCACTACTGGGAAAACCATAGCTTTAACTATACAGACCTTTGTCGACAAGGTGATGTTTCTGCTTTTTGAGATGCTGTCTAGGTTTGTCATCACTTTTCTCCCAAGAAACAGGCATCTTTTAATTTCATGACTCCTGTCACCATCTGCAGTGATCATGGAGCCCAAGAAAGTAAAATCTCTCACTGCCTCCATTTCTTCCCATAGTTAAGCCCTAGGTGGGTGTAATTCACTGAAGCATGGTGCCCTCCCCATAAGGACCACATTGCTTTGCTTACCAGCATGGGGTGCCTTGTCTTTGCAGCTGTTAGATGTTTGTATCTGGGCTTTTTCAAGCCCCATGTTGGGCAAAGGATCGTGATCCATTCCAACTCCAAAATTCTGTGATTCTAAGTTTCTAGTGCTCTAGTAAATTTATCTTCAGTCAAAATAAAATAAAATAATTCCTTCCAGTAGCACCTTAGAGACCAGCTAAGTTTGTTATTGGTATGAGCTTTCGTGTGTATGCACACTTCTTCAGATACACACTTAGTTGGTCTCTAAGGCGCTACTGGAAGGAATTTTTTAATTTTGTTTTGACTATGGTAGACCAACACGGCTATCTACCTCTAACTTCATATTCAGTGTTTGGGTTCAGCATTTTAAGTTTAATATAACACAAAGGATTAATATATTGATCTTTTGTTATCATGTCTGAAGTGTGGCTGGGATTTTATAAAGAAATGGTTAGGAACTCTAATTTTTCATCTCCTATCTAAGACTGTGGAAACTGGTAGGTGCTGGGATAAATTCTGAACAGGTTCTGAGGTAGGCCTCAGATAACAAGATATAACTTAAGCAGACCAAACTTCAGCTGGGGGACAGAGTACTGGCCTTTGCCTCATAGGCCTCTTGGGCAAACAGAAGGAAAAAGGTAAAGGTAACTAAGCTAAAGGTAACAAGGCCAAGCAAAGGAATTGCATGAGTGGGTATTATGACATCTGAACATGGTAAACACTGGCCAAAATGACGGGCTGATTGTCCATGTAAGTGATTTAAGTCTATGCTCAGTTTTTCTGGAAAAGAGTCACAGCATTTTGCAGTTTCCTATTAAATAATTGTTGGTCTAAGTAGCAAGGCTGGGCATTGACAGCACAGCTGAACCAAGAGAATGGAGGTAAATTTGGGGAAACAGACAAAAAGGAAAAGGATTCAAGGCAAATATTTCTTGGGCCTATACCTTGCTTTCTGAAACAAACCCCTAGAATAATCGTACAACAAAGTCATAGAAAATTTAAAAAAACAACAACAATACAAGCCTACCTAAGATTCAGTCACCCATGATACAATCTCAAGCCACAAATGCTGAAAGCAAGTATCAACCAGCATATTCTGGTGCTCGCTGAATATTTTGTCAAATCGGTTTATCTCTAGAATGCCAAATGTTTTTGAAAGGAACTAGGTGGTGGAGCACAACAAATTTAAAAGGAGAACTAACAGACTGTGAACAGAGTGTTTGTAATCAACACTGATCAAGATAAAAGTCCATGAAGGTACAGTGATACCTCGGGTTAAGAACTTAATTCATTCCGGAGGTCCATTCTTAACCTGAAACAGTTCTTAACCTGAAGAACCACTTTAGCTAATGGGGCCTCCCACTGGCGCCGCTGCAGTGTGATTTCTGTTCTCATCCTGAAGCAAAGTTCTCAACCCGAGGTACTAGTTCTGGGTTAGCGGAGTCTGTAACCTGAAGCGTCTGTAACCTGAGGTACCACTGTACATGCAGGTATGAGCCTGCAGAGTCTCATTTGCACAGATTTTGAAGGGGGGCAACAAGCCCTCCCTCCCTCTTTTCATTCAGTTTACACTTTGGAGGTATGAACAGGGCATTGTTGCTTGAAGCAAAAGCCACACCATGGACTAGGCCAACTCAACGGAGCACAGGGCAAGGTGTAACTGAGTACTGGATTTGGGCTGGGAGGTGATAAGTAGGCTGACCTTTGCTCAACGTGAGGCATGGTGTTAATGTGACTCCCCTGCCCCCTAGGAAACTGAGCCACATACAGTGGTGCCCCGCAAGACAAACGCCTCACAAGACGGAAAACCCGCTAGACGAAAGGGTTTTCCGTTTTGGAGGTGCTTCGCAAAATGAATTTCCTATGGGCTTGCTTCGCAAGACGAAAAGGTCTTGCGAGTTCCTGCGGGTTCCCCCCCCTTTTCCCCAAGCCGCTAAGCCGCTTAACAGCTGATCCGCTAAGCCGCTAGGCTGCTTAACAGCTGATTCGCTAAGCCGCTTAAGAGTTGATCCGCTAAGCCGCTTATCAGCTGATCCGCTAAGCCCGCTAAGCGCTAATAGCGCTAATCCACTAAGCCGCTAATGGGCTTGCTTCGCAAGACGGAAAAAAACGCAAGAAGAAGAGACTCGCGGAACAGATTCTTTTCGTCTTGCGAGGCACCACTGTACTGCCCTGGTCTGCATGTCAGGCTAAGCCAAAACATGGTTTAGTTGAATGTGCAAGCATGTAGTTTCCTGGAGAAGAACTCACACCTACTTTGTCCCTACGTGGTTCTTTTTACGGCTGTTCTATGTCAAAGTTTGGCTTATCCTGTCATCTAAACCCAAGTTCATGGCTTGGCTCTCTTCCAGCTAGCATGAGCTGTAAAGTAAAGGTAAAGGGACCCCTGACCATTAGGTCCAGTCGTGACCGACTCTGGGGTTGCGGCGCTCATCTCGCTTTACTGGCCGAGGGAGCCAGCGTACAGCTTCCGGGTCATGTGGCCAGCATGACTAAGCCGCTTCTGGCAAACCAGAGCAGTGCACAGAAACACAGTTTACCTTCCTGCCGGTGGGGTACCTATTTATCTACTTGCACTTTGACGTGCTTTCGAACTGCTAGGTGGGCAGGAGCAGGGACCGAGCAACGGGAGCTCACCCTGTCGTGGGGATTCGAACCGCCGACCTTCTGGTCGACAAGTCCTAGGCTCTGTGGTTTAACCCACAGTGCCACCCGCGTCCCTGCAGGAGCTGTAACCAAGGTTTATTAATGGTTTAGCCTGGGGTCTTCTGCATGTGGGAAATCAGGTGGTGGGTATTTTCATTGTGCAGATGTCTTCACAGAAACTTCATCACTTGGCTTCATGGTTCATTTCAGCAAACTGATCCATACATTCCTAATAGGTAGCATTCTATTCTTAAATGCTCTTTAAGTGTTTAACTGGATTTTTATGGATTCTACTTGACAAACTGTGCAACCCTATGTATGTGAACTCAGAAGTGAGCCCCACTGAGTGCAGTGAGACTTACTCCTCCATAAGTGTGTGCAGGATTACTGCCTAATCTCTCTTTCACAGACACCGCTATCTAAACTTGCTATTTTTGTATTCAGGATCCATCATGTTTAGCATCTTCGTTTAGTCTGAAAATGAGCCCCGTGGTGTTCAGAAGTTAAAACCTGAGTAAGATGTTATTTTCATTTTTCAAATAGTGAGAGGATTTTGTAAACTGCAAATCACTAAATTACAGCTAGTTCAATCTCTGCCAGGTTTTGAAGATGATTATTCATGCTTTTGTAGCATCAAGATTAGATTATTTGCAAGTCTATAGTTACTTACATGCTTAACTGCATAATATCTCACAAGAAAGGTTACACAACCAGGATGTTCTTAGTTGAAAAGAGGCCTGATTTAATTTAACATATTCCACAATGGCTGCTATGTCTGTCAATTAAACCAAAGTACCAATTTTACAACTGCTCTTTAAACCTACAAGGTACTCCATGACCTTTGTCTAGCATTATCTTTAATGTTCCTGGGAGCTCTCTTGGCCCTGCTCTGGGAAATATCTGACTTGTTCTAAAGTTAACTTTTGAGAATTATGTGAGCTAGAGCTCATACTCCATGGAATTCTATCTTCTTTGAAGAAATTCAGTTTGGATGGCAGTACATGTTAGGCCAGGGGTGGGGGGGTGTTAAAGAGAGGGCTGGTGCATTTGTAGGGTGTCTATATCAGGCCTGCACAACCTGAGGCTCACAGATTGTTGTTGTTTAGTCATTTAGTCGTGACCGACTCTTCGTGACCCCATGGACCAGAGCACGCCAGGCACTCCTGTCTTCCACTGCCTCCCGCAGCTTGGTCAAACTCATGCTGGTAGCTTCGAGAACACATCTCATCCTCCGTCGTCCCCTTCTCCTTGTGCCCTCCATCTTTCCCAACATCAGGGTCTTTTCCAGGGAGTCTTCTCTTCTCATGAGGTGGCCAAAGTACTGGAGCCTCAGCTTCATGATCTGTCCTTCCAGTGAGCACTCAGGGCTGATTTCCTTAAGAATGGAGAGGTTTGATCTTCTTGCAGTCCATGGGACTCTCAAGAGTCTCCTCCAGCACCATAATTCAAAAGCATCAATTCTTCGGTGATCAGCCTTCTTTATGGTCCAGCTCTCACTTCCATACATCACTACTGGGGAAACCATAGGCTCACAGATTACCTAAGACTATTCACTGTGTGCTTTTCCCCACACTTTTGTAGAAATCTCCAAGACCTGCTACCAAAAGGGAATAGCAAAAATGGGGCAAGGAAGTACAAAGAGACGTATGGTGATGAGGAAAGAGAGATATTTTTTTAAGGGTGTCTGTGTCTGAGGAGTGATATGTTGGTTGGAAAACAGCAGAGAAAGAACTCTGTTCCAGAGTTGGGAAGCAGAGAAATTGGGTTGCAGAGGGATCTGTGGTAGTCCAAGCTGAGGAGAGTGGTAAGGTAGGAATGGGCTTACAGAAAGATCTATGGGCAGGGAATCTGAGAAACAGTAGATACATGTGGGGCAAAGAACTGTGGTAGTGCAGAAAGAGAAAGAGAAAACCCTGAAGTAAAGAGAGGAGAGGGGTACAGTGGTACCTCTGGTTACATACTTAATTCGTTCCGGAGGTCCGTTCTTAACCTGAAACTGTTCTTAACCTGAAGCACCACTTTAGCTAATGGGTCCTCCTGCTGCCGCTGCGCCGCCGGAGCACGATTTCTGTTCTCATCCTGAAGCAAAGTTCTTAACTTGAGGTACTATTTCTGGGTTAGCAGAGTCTGTAACTTGAGGTGTATGTAACCTGAAGCGTCTGTAACCCGAGGTACCACTGTAATGGAAGGAGAGATGTACTGGGGGAAAGAGAATTGAGCAGAGAGGAGGAGAAGGACAAAATAGGTAACTTGGAGTATGACCTCATTGACTTAGAAAACGTAGTTCTTGCTGTTATTTTGAACTTACACCCTTGCTATAGATTTTTATTAAGATGCTCATTCTTGAATTAACTCCCTGACAGTGCTCTACAGTTCTGTATATCATCATATCATATCATATCATATCATATCATATCATATCATATCATCATATCATCATGTCATGTCATGTCATGTCATATTGTCATATCATATCATACTGGACCAAGATGGCACTTTAAAAATGGGTTTCCACTTTCACTTGAATTGGAAAGCAACTACAGAACCCAAAATCCCTTGGGTCAACTTGGCTCATGGTTAGGCAAAAGTGGCCAATGTAAAAGTAGCTGAAGTCAGTGGCAATGAGATTTGGCCAACATAATCAAATTGTGCTCTTGGTTCAGCAGGCTTCTGCCACATCTAAGGGAAACAAGAGAGAAACCCCTGGAAGCTAAGCCAAATTGCATTGCATGCTTTGTGTTCAGATGATCAGAGGTGTTCAGAACCTAAGATTACCAATTAGGGCTGGGAAAGAACCTGGTTTGAAACTCTGGAAAGCGAGAACCAGTCAGCATAGATGATGCTCATCCAGATTGACTCAGAGTATTCGTATGTGCATCAAACCAAAGTCCAGTGCTGGCTCTAAGATTTTGGGAGCCCTTAGGAAAGACACGGGACGCAGGTGGCGCTGTGGGTTAAACCACAGAGCCTAGGACTTGACAGAAGCGGCTTAGTCATGCCGGCCACAAGACACGGAAGCTGTACGCCGGCTCCCTCGGCCAATAAAGCGAGATGAGCGCCGCAACCCCAGAGTCGGTCATGACTGGACCTAATGGTCAGAGGTCCCTTTACCTAGGAAAGACACCTTCAGGCCTTCACCTGAAATAAGCAGTACGTGCAAAGCCAGAGGTCTCCAACGCTACCTCTCAGCTTCTTGGATACCCAGTGCTATGTGGGAATGGTAGGCAAAGAGAGTGGAGGGGGTTTTCACCATTCTTGGGGACTCAGCAAATTCCAGATGCCACCGCCCTCTGGAGCTGAAGCTGTGAAGAGCCAGATCCACCTGCTTCAGCATTATGCTACCAGAACCAGCTTACCAGATGCTATGCATGTTGGAATTCTTAGCGTGGCTAAACTTTGCTAAAGTGGACAGACTAATGGAAAGGGAGGAGGGAAGTAATCCCTTGGGAGAACTTTATTTTAATGACCATTACACAAAAAGTAAATGTTAAGTTAACTAGCAGTCCGGAAACATCCCTGTTTGCTTAATAGTGTCTCTTTCTCCCTTAGAGGCAAAATCTGTTGCGGCACCTGAGCTCTTAGGAGGCTATTGTTGCATACCTTCCTTTGGAACCTAAAGTTGTGAGGAAGGAAACTGGCATTAATTTCAGCTCACCTGAGCAAGACCAAAACACATAAGAGCTTGAGGTTCGTTCAAGCATCCATACTACATTCCCTTTAGTTGAGACATAAAAGAAAATATATTAAGCAAGAATAAATTCATATGGGCACCCTGATGTACAGTTGTAACTTCCTTCTGCTAGCAAATTTAGGGAGTGTGTGTATCATTATATCACATACGCACAATTAAATATATTAGTCATTAATACGCAACAAATGGTCAAAGTTGTGGTGTGTGTTTTTACAGATTTAGCATTGTTTAAACTACTGAAATGAGCCCTGAACCACTGGCAAATGAGACATTATATTTTTGCAACAGCTTTGACCTGGGGACTGTAGAATTGCGCTTTATGGGAGCATTTCTTGAAGCTTTAAGCCAAGGTTCTCCCTTCATGAAAACACGCTTTTCCACTAGCACACCTCCCAGAGAACCTGCAGAGACCATAAGATTTGTCTGCACTCCAAGACCTGCCACTGCAATTCCCCATCCCAGTCAGTATCCCTAGACATCATTCCTTCTCAGACAACTAATCTAGGAATATAGGATGTATGTCGGGGCAATTATGATCATCTATCTTTATCAGCAACTTTTTCAGAAAGGTGACTCAAAGTGACTTACAAATACGAACATTAAAAACAAGAGTAAAAGGTAAAGGTAAAGGGACCCCTGATCATTAGGTCCAGTCGTGGCCGACTCTGGGGTTGCGACGCTCATCACGCTTTATTGGCCAAGGGAGCCAGCATACAGCTTCCGGGTCATGTGGCCAGCATGACTAAGCCACTTCTTGCAAACCAGAGCAGAGCACGGAAACACCATTTACCTTTCCGCCGGAGCGATACCTATTTATCTACTTGCACTCTGACATGCTTTCGAACCGCTAGGTTGGCAGGAGCAGGGACCGAGCAACGGGGGCTCACCCCGTCGCGGGGATTCGAACCGCCGACCTTCTGATTGGCAAGTCCTGGGCTCTGTGGTTTAACCCTCAGTGCCACCCGCGTCCCTAAAAACAAGAGTAAAAGCAACCTAAAATGTTCAGCAATAATAAAAGAGTAGATTCAAGTCAACCCCATCCCAATAAAAGATAAGCAGGAAATTAAAGCCCAAAGGCTTAGGTCAATAAAAATGCTTTTGTCTGGTGCCTAAAAGCAGACAATGATAGTGCCAGATGTGCCTCCCTGGGGAGAATATTCCACAAACAGGGAGCCACCACTAAGAAGGCCTGTTCTTGTACTGCCATCCCCACATACCTCTCTTGGAGGGGCAAACACAGAAGGGCCGCAAATGGAAGAACACAGGTCCGGCGAAAGGCCACACAAGGCTTTATAGGTCAAAACACTTTGTAGGTCAAAACACAAGCACTCTGAATTGCGACCAGGAACTAAAGAGTAGCTAATGCAGCCATGCCTGGGTTGGTGTTCAGAGTGCATAACATCTTGTCCGGGTCAGCAATCTGGCCAATGAATTCTGCACCAGCTGAAACTTCCAAACTGTGCTCAAAGGAAGCCAACATATAACACATTCAGTGATCCCACCTAGAGGTTACCAGAGCAACAGATGTTAGGCTGCCATAGTAGGGATAGTTGAGAAATTCGTTTAGTTCACATATTAATGCGAATCTACCGAATTCACACTCCATGAACACATATGCAAATCTGAAACATAGCTCTCTTTCAGACTTTGTACTTCTCCAAACGTTGTTATGTAGATCCCTAGCCAAAGAATGCATACAAAAATGGAAAATATGCAAAAATGCATATAGTAAAGAAAATGGTGTATAAAAATACGTTCCCTGAGGGGGGAGTTGTTCACAGCACTGCATGTAATAGGTAAGATTGCTTACAACAATGTGTGTTTTAGGAAAAACGCTCACAAAAAGGGTGAGGACTGGGGATGTAAGGAGGCAGCAGTTTTCATCCTGTCCTGTGTTTGTTACAATTGGTGCTGGATGGGCAGGGTATAAATTATTATTATTATTATTATTATTATTATTATTATTATTATTATTATTATTATTATTATTATCTGTTCCACTACAGTTCAGTTTTTGCTAAAACATACATTATTCACCATGTTATCCACAATGGCTGATACTAATGTAATTTAGAAAACCTTACTTGGAAAATCAATACAACCCAGGTGGTTAAGAAAGCCCAACAGAGACTCCATCTCCGTATTGCGAAAGATGAACATTTGATGATCTCCTTCCACCAGTCAACAATAGAAAGTGTCCTTTCATACTGCATCAAGGTGTGGTACGCTGGTTTGACATCAGCTGATAGGAAGTGTCTACAGAGGGTGGTGAATACAGCAGAAGATATTATGGGCTCTCCCGTGAATCCACTGGATGACATCGCAGAAGAACGTTGCCTCAGGAGAGTGAGGAAAATTCTCAGGGATGATTCACACGCTAGCCAGCCTTTTCTTGATCTCCTGCCCTCGGGCAGAAGATATAGAAGCATGATTAGTTGCACCAACAGGGCAAAGAACAGCTTCTATCCGTGGGCTGTTAGGCTGCTGAGTGAAAAGATAACAACAGGGCAACTGACTTTCGGGTTTGGTGGGTGTGCGTCAGTAAACGAGGGGAATTAAGACTAAGAGAGCTGAGTGGGGGATGCTTGTGTAATCTCACTGTATACAAGTGACAATAAAGTATTTCAATT
The DNA here is from genome assembly GCF_964106915.1 of Podarcis gaigeae. Lineage (NCBI taxonomy): Eukaryota > Metazoa > Chordata > Lepidosauria > Squamata > Lacertidae > Podarcis > Podarcis gaigeae. The sequence goes on from NC_139685.1 coordinate 12,301,358, forward strand.
TCAACTTCAATATGTGTCCATGGAAGAAGAACAGCAAAACAATCCAAAAAATAACATAATTATTTGTGCAGTGTTCATGGACTTTAAAAAAGATAGCAAATACTGCTCATGGTCTCTTGCATCATGCCTGACCTTGGACAAACATGCAAATTGTGCAATTTCAGCTCTCATTTCTGACAGAATGGTGCAACATCCCTAGCTTGGACTTCCTAGGGTGGCCAACCCTAGCAATGCTCCCACTAGCTTCTGAAGGCTATGATGAGGATTTGTGCTTGACTTAATATATGCATAGATACAAGGAGCCAACAAGCAAAATGCATGTTCCTAAGGTCTCAACACCACCTACTATACTTGCAGCGATCTTATTCACCACCCTGAAAGATCTTACAGAACTCTGATTATTTCTACATAAACATAGATATGTAGTCATCATGACCTGTTTTCTTTACAAAGACCACTCGACCAAGAATAGTTTTTTTTAGATAGCCAAATTTATGCCCCACCTACAAACACCCACCCATAACTGGGAACTGCCTGCAAATATACTAGGAAACCATATCTGTAGTTTTAATGTGCACACTTTCCTGCAACGTGTACTTCATTTAAGGAAAATGGGAGAGAGCGCAGATATTATTGTACTCTACATTCCCCAATTGCCCTTTTAAACTAGACACATTTGTCATTCTGTTAGGAAAAAAATAAGTGGCTGGTACTTGTCGTATTTCAAATGTTCCCATTTTTCTAAAAGTGTTGAGGGTTTTTAAAAGCCCCTTTTATTATTAATGTAGTTTGTGTAGGAGTGTTTGTGTATGTGTCAAGCGTTTTGACACATAGCAATACGCCACTTGGTCGATAAGGCCAATGTACCCATATTCTAAATGGAAACTTGTAGTGGTAGTTGTGTGTTTGCTTGAGAAAACTAGATTTTGAAGTGTGCACGGCTTGAGCAACATTCTGCTACCAGATTCACATAGCAACATTTTCTTATTCATTTCCCTAGAAAATGCACTTTTACACTGAAAGCAAACAATTGGCATAGATAGTATAGATAGATGATAGATAGATAGATGATAGATGATAGACAGACAGATATAGATAGATGATAGATAGATAGATAGATAGATAGATAGATAGATAGATAGATGATAGATGATAGATAGATGATAGATATAGATAGATAGATAGATAGATAGATAGATAGATAGATAGATAGATAGATAGATAGATGATAGATAGATATAGATAGATAGATGATAGATAGATAGATAGATAGATAGATAGATAGATGATAGATAGATAGATAGATATAGATAGATAGATAGATAGATAGATGATGATAGATATAGATAGATGATAGATAGATAGATAGATAGATAGATAGATAGATAGATAGATAGATGATAGATAGATAGATGATAGATAGATAGATGATAGATGATAGACAGATAGATATAGATAGATAGCATATAACATTTATTTTAAAAACACTAGAAACATTATTATTATTATTATTATTATTAACCCAAAGATTCCAGAGCAGGTTACAACAAGCTCCAACAAGTTGAAATATGAGTGTGTTCAAGTCTAAAATATTATACACATGTTGTCCCAGTCAAGTCAAGAGATCCACAACCATTTTAAACCATTAAACGTGGGAACATGAATCCAATTTTTTTCCAAAGAATAGCACTGAAAATGCTGGTTCTGACCTTGAAATATACTCGGAGTCAAGAGTGGGTTTCATGCTCTTTATTCAGCTCAGAGTGGTGAAGAGGAATGGAAGTTCCCCCAGAATGTCTGCTTTATATACATTATTTACACAATGGGCCCCACGTGATTGGCTAATTTCGGGATTCTCCTGTAGGCCAATCAGGTTGCGGATTCACTTCCACCTGGAGCTGGAATCAGACTGCCGCATTCCGGGTCCTGTTGTTCTAGGACCAATCAGACTGCTGCATTCTGAATCCTATTGCTCTAGGACCAATGAGACTGCTGCATTTTGGATCCTATTCAACTCAGTACATAACAGACCTGCTGAATTTTTGCCAGTTAAAGGGACACTAACTCTGCGAGGGCATTGGGACTGGTGCCAGTCTATATGGCCAACGTTACCCCCCCCCCCTGTGTGTGTGTGTGTGTGTACGGGGTGTACACACACACACACACACGATGAAGGCACAGATACACACATGCCAGAAGGGGATTAAAATGGGCAACTTACCTACAGCTCAGGTACAATGTATGCCCAACTGACTTCAATTGGATAACACACACACACACACAAGCTCCCAAGTCTGTTTCAGCACCCTCACACTCAAAGCCTTGCAGAGTGATCCATTTTTCCTATGACCCCTTTTGATCTCAGACACGTAGGAAAAATGGATTCCCACGCTCCCACTCTCTCCCTCCACTTCCTGTTGCATCTCCATGTCTATGTTTGGAAGCCTGAATGGGACTCTTCATATTAGCAGAACTGAGTATTTTCCATGCCACTGAATAGCACAATCATTTGGGCGTTGCGACATTTTAATGCACAATTTACTGCTAAGGAATGGTGAGACCATTTAACCCTAAAAAAGAGAAGGCAATCTCCGGGTCTTATCCATTTCTGAAGCTGGTCCAAACTAGCAGAATTCTTCTAACATTCTGGTTTGCATCAGAAACTTGCAGCAACCTTGATTTATTTCATCCTTACCTAGCCTGTGTATTGTGTGTGAGAATGATCACTCAGAACTTCTTAGCAGAATGAAACAGCACTCATTCCGAGCAAGGCTATCAGAATTTAGTGTTTTGTTATAGAGAGATCTGTAGATAAGTAGAAAGCACAGTCTCTGCCTCAAGCCACTTGCAGTTTATGCTAGATAAAACAAGATGTGACATGAGAGATATGGGAATGAAGGGAAGCTTATTTGGTCTTTACATTTTATACTTTTTTTTCAGGTTACATGCCTACAGAAATGTGAATCTGCAAGGGAAAGAGAAGGCTTGGAACTCAATTTTTAGGAAAGATGAAGCAGTGTTTGTTCAAAAAGGCGGAGGGGGGAATCAATTGGCTATATGATGCTGGGCAACTGTGCTGCAGGAGGATTTGGAAACCAAATTCTTTTGCTAGACCCCCTAAGCCTCAGCCATAGGAAACGGTACAGATTGCACTCTTGATTTAAACAGACTCTTGAATCCTGCGCTTTCTTGACTTTAATCAATAAAGAAAACAGTGGACTGAAATATTTAAGCACTATGCAAGCCACAAAAAGAACTAGTTCTATGGTACACTACTGGCCAACATCACACTGCAATGTGGTTAAACCACAGAGCCTAGAACTTGCTGATCGGGAGGTTGGCGGTTCGAATCCCTGCGACGGGGTGAGCTCCCGTTGCTCGGTCCCTGCTCCTGCCAACCTAGCAGTTCGAAAGCATGTCAAAGTGCAAGTAGATAAATACCGTATTTTTCGCTCTATAACACGCACCTGACCATAACAAGCACATCGTTTTTAGAGGAGGAAAACAAGGGGAAAAACATTCTGAATGAAACAGTGGATGTATCATTTTTGGGCTTCCTGCTGTGGCCACAGACATGTGATCTGATGGTGAATTTGGGGTGACCCAATGCAAAAATCCTGAGAATTCCTGTGGATCCATGCTTTGTAACCACGTTTTTGCACCATTGCAGCCCCAGGCAACAGTGGGTGCGTGATTTTTTTGGTGCAGGCTGTAGCCATGGACATGCTATGTGATTTGATGGTGAATTTGGGGTGACCCACTGCAAAGATCCTGAGAATCCCTGTGGATCCATGCTTTTTAACCACGTTTTTGCACCATTGCAGCCCCAGGCAACAGTGGGTGTGTGATTTTTTTGGTGCAGGCTGTAGCCATGGACATGCTATGTGATCTGATGGTGAATTTGGGGTGACCCAATGCAAAGATCCTGAGGATCCATGTGGATCTATGCTTCGTAACCACATTTTAAGTGGGGAGCGAAGGAAAAACAAAGAAGGGACATGAGAGGGGTGTGCAGAGAAGCAGCTGGCTAAGAATGCAGGAGAGGGATTTAACAGAGGGAGGAAAGAAAGGCAAAAGTTTCCCCCCACCCAAGCCAGCCATCTCTCTCTCTCTCTCTTCCTCCCCCTCTCTCTCTCCCTCCCCCCCTCTCTCTCTCCCCCAGCAGCACCTGAGCACAGAGAGGAATTCCCCTCTGCTTGCCTGAAGGGGAGGGGCTTTCCCTGCTCTTTGTTCCGTTTGAGCAAACACAGCAAGGAAACAGAGGAGGGTGGGCAGTAAGACCCTGAGGCAGAATGCAGGAAAGCAGCCACTTCCTCTTTTCAAGTTTCCCTTCTAGGAGATGCGCGATTTGATTTTTGCCTGCTTTTTCGGCTCCAGGGACCACACATTCGCTCTATAACACGCACAGACATTTCCCCTTCCTTTTTAGGAGAAAAAATCTGCGTGTTATAGAGGGGAAAATACGGTAGATAAAGTGCAAGTAGATAAATAGGAAGGTAAACGGCATTTCCGTGCGCTGCTCTGGTTCGCCAGAAGCAGCTTAGTCATGCTGGCCACATGACCCGGAAGCTGTACGCCGGCTTCCTCGGCCAATAAAGTGAGATGAGCACCACAACCCCAGAGTCGGCCATGACTGGACCTAATGGTCAGGGGACCCTTTACCTTTACCTTTATGCAAGCCACAAAAAGAACTAGTTCTATGGTACACTACTGGCCAACATCACACTGCAATGTGATTTCAGTTCATGGGGGGGGGGGTGCTTTAGAAGGGTCTGCACCTCACTCAGTAACTCTTCCCATGGAAAGCTCTGACGAAGCAATTCAGTTTGAACTGAGGGGAAAGCTGGTCATGGAGGGCACCAATTGGCTATCACCAGTGGGATTTTTTTTGCCCAGGATGTGTCCTTGATGAACCTCCAGATGGTTCCTCCCACACCACTGCTGTTACTGAGTTTCCCACAACAGGGGTGTCTCAGAGTTGTGGTCCAAAGGCAGAGTTCAAGGATCAAGCAGCCCCAAGTGGTGGTAACATGGACTTCCTGGCGGCTGTAACCCATGAATAAATGAGAGACAGACTTAACAGTTGCAAACGTTTGATCTTTATTGAGCACACTTTGGAACAGAGCTCCCTTCCCATCAAGGGCTGGTGAAGGAGTCTCAGTCGCGGGGCTGTCTCTCTGCATGAGGTTGAGTACAGTACCCCTTGCCTAGTGGCCTCTGTAGAAAGGATGAAGTGGAAACATGCAGAAAAATGGTGAAGCATTGGGGTGTGGCAGCAACTATAAAGGGAGCAAGAGCTTAGAACTGTGAGGCCAAGCATCCCCGACAGGATCACACTTCAAAACAACCTTGACAGATTAGAGAACTGGGCCAAAACAAACAAGATGAATTTTAACAGAGAGAAATGTAAAGTATTGCACTTGGGCAAAAAACATGAGAGGCACAAATACAAGATGGGCGACACCTGTGAAAAGGATCTAGGAGTCTTGGTTGACCACAAACTTGACATGAGCCAACAGTGTGACGCGGCAGCTAAAAAAGCCAATGCAATTCGGGGCTGCATCAATAGGAGTATAGCATCTAGATCAAGGGAAGTAATAGTGCCACTGTATTCTGCTCTGGTTAGACCTCACCTGGAGTACTGTGTCCAGTTCTGGGCACCACAGTTCAAGAAGGACACTGACAAACTGGAACGTGTCCAGAGGAGGGCAACCAAAATGGTCAAAGGCCTGGAAACGATGCCTTATGAGGAACGGCTAAGGGAGCTGGGCATGTTTAGCCTGGAGAAGAGGAGGTTAAGGGGTGATATGATAGCCATGTTCAAATATATAAAAGGATGTTACATAGAGGAGGGAGAAAGGTTGTTTTCTGCTGCTCCAGAGAAGCGGACACGGAGCAATGGATCCAAACTACAAGAAAGAAGATTCCACCATATGTCAGGAGTGCTCTGATGGTGTTTCCTGCTTGGCAGGGGGTTGGACTCGATGGCCCTTGTGGTCTCTTCCAACTCTATGATTCTATGATTCTATGCTGTTGGCACATCAGCCAAGCATGGTTCTCCCTCACATCACCTTGGGGAGGGGGAGCACATCTAGGGCAGCTGTCAGCTTTCTGAAGGTTGCTTGAGGCTGCTTCTGCAGGATGAAGCTGGGAGGTTCCTGCAAAACAAACAACAGAGCAACTGAGTGAGTTGCGAGAGGTTGATGTATAGAGCAGCCTACACCGTCACCTATAGCTTTCCCTCCTGGACTGCATCCACCAGTGGTGTGAGTGTTTCTGGCTCCTCTGTAGCTGTGTGTCTGCAAGGCATGAAAACAGTGGGGTGGCAATGAAGGCTAGTGGTTGCAGGAGCATCCCTGTGGCTGGTGACCCCATGTGTCCCTGGTGTCCAAGGTGCCAGGACCTCCACACCCCATAGTAGACCTGGGGGCTGTTGTCAGGGATGGCTTGGCCAAAGAAATCTGTGTGTCAAGGCCTGGGGGTGCTCCTGGGTGCTACAGAGCTGTTTGTTTGGAGAGCTGGGGTGGCCTTCAGGGGTATGTTTTAAGACTGCTGCCAGCCCTCCTTGTACAGTGGGAGAACTGCTGGCAATCTCTATCTTCTTGGACTTACCTTGCAGTCTGTCTCTGTGGCTGCTGCTCCTTTGGGTGATGGCTGCTGCTGGTGTATCTCCAATGTGCAGATGCTGCTGCATTCCTCTTGAGGAGAGAAGCTTGGGAGAGAGGTGTTTGCACAAAAGCCTTGTTTATTCCCCATTTCTGGGGTGCAGTGCCTGTTCGGCAAGTGTTCAAAGTGCCCAGTGCATGGTGAATGCGTTCCTTGAGTGCAAAGTGCCTTTCATCAGATGCCCTGAGCTCCTCTCCTAAGCACAAAGTCCGTAGCTGAGGAGCTTGTGAGGCAGCATGCTGCACCAGAGAAGGCCAGATCCTGAGCGCTCTTTCAGTGTGGGCAGAAACAACAGGAGAGCCTGGTCCCAATTTTTGGTTCATGGGTCCACCTCACTGACTTCCATTGTGCGCCACCTTTTTTGCCAGCATGGGCTCTGCCAGATTGCCAGGTCATGTGACTGAGTTGAACACAGCTAGGATCCCAGGTCAAGTCTCCCCTGCCAGGGCCTGCCCATGTCACTCCTCCAGAATGCCCATTTTTCAGGGCTTATGCCAGCACTATCTCGGCTGACTGGGCTAAGTCCAGATGGAAGAGTTATGCCAATTTATCTCTGGCTAAGCTGGGGGGACGTGGGTGGCGCTGTGGGTTAAACCACAGAGCCTAGGACTTGCCGATCAGAAGGTTGGCGGTTTGAATCCCCGCAATGGGGTGAGCTCCCATTGCTCGGTCCCTGCTCCTGCCAACCTAGCAGTTTGAAAGCACATGAAAGTGCAAGTAGATTAATAGGTACCACTCGGGCAGGAAGGTAAATGGCGTTTCCGTGTGCTGCTTTGGTTCACCAGAAGCAGCTTAGTCATGCTGGCCACATGACCCGGAAGCCGGCTCCCTCGGCCAATAAAGCGAAATGAGCACCACAACCCCAGAGTTGGCCACGACTGGACCTAATGGTCAGGGGTCCCTTTACCCTTTTAAGCTTGGGTTGAGAAGTTATACTGATACAGCCTAGATGAGCTGGAGATCTGTTGGAGCCTAACTCTCTCATCCTGGCAGATCCAGAGTTTGGACCTTGAGTTAGGTCCATTAATTTCAACTGAGTGAAACTTTCTTGGTTACTACTCCAAGAGACAACTGAGCAGTGGTCATTCTGATTCTTGACCCTAACTGTTTGCTTTACCCTGCTGGTTTTATTCATTATTTATTACAGTAACATTAAAAAAAAAAATTTGGTATCCTAACCACCCTAACTGGGTGGTAGAAAGCAACCAAGGGTAAGCAATAGGGCATGCAGATTAAAATTGATGGTTTTCTTTTAAAAAATAAGGATGAGAGGAAATATAATATATAATGTCTCAAACAGATGTGGTCTCCTAGATCCTCATGGCTTGAATTTTGCAGAAAGACTATTCTGAGTGCCAGAATAGTGCAGTCTATCTGTGAGGAATTAGGAGCAATAAGGGAGAAATTAGGCTTGGTTATTTCAATATTCAACTGTGATAAGAAGGTGTCAGTACAGGATATCCATTCCATTTCAGAGGAAGGTACTGTGGGGAAAAGTATTAGTAACAAAGTTGAATCAGCCAAGCATAAGAGACCCATTTTGCCTAATGTTTCCAGAAAAAGTAACTTAGCCTCATCAGAGAATAACGGGAATAGCAATCAAATTCTCCAACCATCTCAGATTGATCTAAGTAGAGATGGGAAACCTCCCCCTGAGAATTTATGCAGAAATGCAGAAACCTACATAAACCAGGACAGCTCTCTTCCACAGCTCATCAATGAAACTTCTGAAATGCATCCTTCTTTGTGTGGTTCCATGTGCAAGCAGAGCTCTGAAAACTAACCTCAAGGACCCACAGCCACGAATGCCCACTCTCGTGGGCAACTCACTGGAATTGCAACTGGGAGCTTCACTAAATACAAGATGGCATGAACAAGGCCTTTTGCTTTTGTATGAGTGTATCTTTGGGAACAATGGACAGATGTTCATCCATCCAAATGTATGGTCTGAATCTACATAATGTAGCAGCCTAATCATAGCTAATTATGTCTGGGTCTATCTAATTGGCTCCTAGACAGAGGCCGCTGGACATGCTATTCACACCACTAAGAGTTCGGGGGGAGGGACTGAATATAATGTAATAAATAAATAACCGCCGAAACTGGCTCAATAAAAATGATCTCACACAAAAAATGGTACGCATTATTCAGCGCACCATTAAGGTATAATTCTAAAGAGATGACAAGTAGATTTCATCTTCTGAACATCAATTTTCTTAAAAATTCAAGAGGTACATTAATACAAAGATTCTTATTTAAGTGCTTTCCATGTGCTGCCCTTCGTTCATCGCTTTATCAGATTACGTTTGCCACTTTGCTAGTTCAAGATCTTTTTGCCTAATAAGATGTGAATAGAATTCACTGCCCATATATATATATATATATATATGCAGGTTTTGGTGTCCTCGGGTGTCTTCCCGTGTAAAAGTTGGGGTGTCTAGGCGACGTTTCGACGAGGTCTCACTCGTCATCTTCAGGCTGGTGCTTTCGGCTTCTTGTTACTGGAACAGAGCGGGATCTCAATGTTTGAGTTCCTATAAATACTGTAGAGGGGGTGTGGTGTCTAGCCTCCAATGTTCTGGGCAGAGAGGAAGTTCCCAGGCTAGTGTGCCTTTTCTTCTTTTGTTCCTTAATTACTTGAGAGATACCTTGAGTGATTTCTTGAGTGATCTCCTGAGTACCACTTAGGTGGGTCATTAGGTGTGGATTAGTTGCTAAAGTCTTTGTGTCTTGAACTCTTGAACTTTGTGAAGAGTTTTCCTGAGAAGATGGCTGTATTGCACTTAGTTGTGCTTTGGCTTGGCTTCGTGTATAGGGGCGAGCTGTGGTTTTGTGGCTTGTGTCAGCCAGATCTGTGTAGGGATTGCAGGGGGGTGCAGCATCCGGAGGTGCCACCATGGATTGGCTACTGGATGGTGTCAGTAATTCATCTGTGGAGAGGGTCTGGGTTTGGGTCTGGTGTGGTTGATTGGTGTTGGCGTTCTGTGTGCCTCTGGATCTGGTGTCAGTTTTTGTGGGGAGGGCTAATTTCCAGATGTCTGGCAAGCGGGATGTGTCGTCACGCTTGTTCATGTTGTGAGGGTGTTTCTCTATCTCGATGGCTTCCATGATTATTCTCTTGTGGTGATGTTCCGTGTTAAAGAGCAATTTGGAATCTGCAAAATTAATTTAAATTAATTTAAATTAATTAATTAATTAATTAATTAATTAATTAATTAAATTAATTAATTTAAATTAATTAACTTAGGTGGGTCACCTAATGACCCACCTAAGTGGTACTCAGGAGATCACTCAAGAAATCACTCAAGGTATCTCTCAAGTAATTAAGGAACAAAAGAAGAAAAGGCACACTAGCCTGGGAACTTCCTCTCTGCCCAGAACATTGGAGGCTAGACACCACACCCCCTCTACAGTATTTATAGGAACTCAAACATTGAGATCCCGCTCTGTTCCAGTAACAAGAAGCCGAAAGCACCAGCCTGAAGATGACGAGTGAGACCTCGTCGAAACGTCGCCTAGACACCCCAACTTTTACACGGGAAGACACCCGAGGACACCAAAACCTGCATTCCTGTACCCGTGAAAATCTACGAAAGCAAATATATATATATATATATATATATATATAGTCCTCTGCAACCTGAAAGAGAACAGAAAAAGGCAAACGGTTATCTAGTACAGAATGTGAGGATGAGAAGGAAGAAGGGGAGACGGCAGGCAAAACTCTCTTCTTGAAAAATAATATCCACCTGCCTGATATATCAACTCCTTGCAAAATGTTGCAGAAAAGGACTGACAGAGAAAGTGAGACATTGCTCTGGAAGAACCCACGCTCGCTGCTATATACTCAGGGAACCGAAAAGATAAGAGGACTCTTTTGTACAGCAAGTGGTCTAAACAAATAAATTACAGGCTTGATAACCTTTTGTTTCGAACACTCTGCCATTTGCACGGCTCTTGTTAGGGCTCTTGTCAGGCCCAATATAAATCCCAAATTGTGAAGGCTTTTGTAACTGAGCTATAAAAATTTACTCTGGGGCAGAACCTTAGCAATTGGTTGGGGCGGGGAGCACAGGGAATGACTGAAGCATGGAAAGTGAGGCTGAAAATAAAAACTTGAACTCTTCACTTATACACCCAAGCCTGTCTTGCCTAGTCTACTAAAAATATGAGACATCACAGGCAGTGGCAGAGGAAGGGGGTGACATCACTGCCCCCCCCCCCAGGGCACTCCCAGGTCGCTCCGACTATGGTCACAGGACATACAGCTGCTCCTAGTTTTTCTATAGGCAAGGGCCAATCTGGGGCAGGGGCATCAATCTATTTATGATACGATACGATACAATAATCTTTATTGTCATTGTCCCATACAGAACAACAAAATTGGAAAATCTACATAAGACATTCAAAAACCAGCAATCCTGCTATCCCAACCTGGTTAGCCCCCTAAAAACTGTGATATCCCATTTTTAAATACAATATACTCCCATAGAGACCCCTTACACTGAGTTTAAAACCAAAATCGCATTTGGGTAGAAACTGTTTTTCAGGCAGCTAGTCCTAGTCTTTATAACCCTGTACCTTCTTCCAGAAGGCAGAAGCTGAAAGAGATAATTTCCGGGGTGTGTACTATCCTGCGCTATCTCTGCAGCTTTCTTATGGCACCTGGAAGCATAGATTTGATCCAAGGTGGGAAGAGTGCAGCCAATTATTCTCTCCGCAGTCTTTACAACCCTGGACAGCATTGTTTTTCCCCTGACCATGCAGCTCCCAAACCACACACAGAGACCATACATTAATACACTCTCCACAGTACAATGGTAAAATGCCATCAACAGGTCCTTTGAGAGATGGTTTTTCCAAAGGATGTAGCCCTTTCATGCATGTTCACTCATAATACTCATTTCATGCATGTTCATTCATAATACCCAGTGGGGATCCTGCTAGTGGCACATCTGCTTACATGTTTGGCACACATAATACTTACTAGGACAGGGCAAAGATTTTAAAGGATGTTGAGTCCTGTCTACAGAGTAAAGTGATGGGCAAAACTCCCTTCAGAAGAACTATTACATGGGAGAAGTGCCGTGCAAAAAGGATCTTGGGTTACTCAGAGGCAAACTTTATTTTGCTGGCATTTACAATTGTCCCTGAAGAAGACACAAGCCAATACATGTTGGGCATTTTTCCATTGCAATACATTTGTCTTTTTGCACATGCCATTTCAGATGGGAGAGAGATTGCATGATTTAACGTCCCCTTGTGTCAACATCTCCCTGCTTGTGGAAAACTCTCAATGTTGGGGGAAAATATTCTGGTTTTAATGTATGTACAGTGGTACCTCTGGATGCAAACAGGATCCGTTCCAGAGCCCTGTTCGCATCCTGAAGCGAACGCAACCCGCATCCGTGCGTCTGCGCGGGTCGTGATTCGCTGCTTCCGCGCATGCGTGTGACGTCATTTTGAGCGTCTGCGCATGCGCGAGCGGCAAAACCTGGAAGTAATGCGCTCCGTTACTTCTGGGTCGCCGCAGAGTGCAACCCAAAAATGCTTAACCCGAAGCAACTTCAACCCGAGGTATGACTGTATGTGTCTGGGATTTTTTGCTTACAATGTTTTAAGTCGCTTTGAGTTGTCATGGCAAAAATATATTTAAGAAGCAATAGTAACAATAGGCATGTCCATAGTTTTCATTCTGAAAAGTTAACAGTGAAGACTTAGGAAGGTTTCCTTGCTCTTTTGCATGTATGAGCTCAGAGGTGGGTAGATACAAAATGTATTAATCTGTTAATAAATATTAATCTTCACTGAAACACCAGGAATGATGGGATCTACCACACTGAGCGCCAAGGTCTTCCAAGCCCCGCCCCCCCTTGGTGTGTGGTGGGAAAGAGGGCTGATTATTGTTCTTAATCATTGCAATGAACTTGGTACTTTAACTCAACCAGATTAAACTGAGCTAGGCATTGTACAAGGACACAGTAAACAAATTACCTCTGCTTTTTAAATGCATAAATCCTGAAAGACAAGTAGTAATTGTTGGCTAAAGCAACAAAGCTGGCATGGGCGACAGAAGTAGCAGGCAGAAGACAACAACATTAAAAAGTCAGGTTTTGAAACTATAGGTTGTCTGCCTCCACAGTTTGCAGCTAATCAGTACCTCTAATCAATAGCAAAGACAATTCTCTATTGTGAGAAAGGTCTATTGTGAGAGAGGCTGTTTCCACTATACACTTTTGGAAAGACTCATAGAACGGATGAAACTGTGGCTTCACATTTGACATTTTCTACGACATGGAATTGTGATGCAAATGCCAGACATGACAATAAAAAATTGGTGTGCTTAGGTTGTACTTCATAACCCAATAAATTCAGTCTCAGTTTTCCGGTCTTCCTGCTGAGCTCTTCAGGAGGAAGGGCAGCGTAAGAGGAGGATACAAGAAGGTGATGGCAGCAGAACACAATTTTTTGAATAAAGTTTAAAGTGGTAGATGTTCAGGAAACAAGATCAGAATAGTTGCAGGTCAGGATTGAAGCAAAGGCAGGAACTGATGATGCAATCAATAAAGAAAATTCCAAACACTGAAAGAAATTTGTGGCAAGGAATGAAAATTAAACAGGAACTGTAAACAAGTTCAGCTGGAAATTAAATACCACTGAATTCATTGGGAATCTTCGGTAAGCTTATATCTAGGCTTAGTTAGAGCTATGCATGTTTATGTAGAAGTAAATCCCACAGAGATCAGTCATTGCTAAGAGAGTGTGCATTAAGTCCGAAAGGGACAAAAATAGATTTTATTATTATTATGAATATTGATTAAGGGACCGTTGAATGTATACATAGTTGAGGAGTGGATGTAACCAAAACAGCAAAGGTGAGATAAAGCAGCAGGAGCTTACTTTTAATGTTCAGCTCTTAATGAAATTTTTAGGTTTATCCAGAGTGTAAACTGATTGGCCTACTAAACTGAAAGTTATGAAATACATTTCTGGACAGAAAACCCACCCATTCCATATGACATGGATCACAAGGTGCACGCTCTCTCTCACTCACTCACTCACTCCCTCTCTCTGTGTGTAATAAACTTTATTAAAGGCTAACCCAAATAAATAGACATTTGGCAGAAGCATACCCTCCAAGTGTCCCTATTTTCCAGCGACAGTCCCAGAATTATGAATGCCATCCCAGCTTCTGACTTGATCCCAGAATGTCCCTGTTTTCCCTGCCAGTGCTGCCACCACTGAGCTCGGGGAAGAGGATGAGCCAGCGCTTGTCCGGAGTGACAGCAGTGGCCGTGAGGGAGCATCTCGTTGCCTCGCCATGGCCACTGCTGCCAGCCTCCTCCCTTGGGCTGCTCACAGCAGCTGCTGGAGACCAGGTGAGGTGTCTTATCTTGCCCCTTTCTAAAATTCATTTATTGGTGAGTAAATCCACCATGCTTTTGAATTATGGTGCTGGAGGAGACTCTTGAGAGTCCCGTGGACTGCAAGGAGATCAAACCTATCCATTCTGAAGGAAATCAGCCCTGAGTGAGCACTGGAAGGACAGATCATGAAGCTGAGGCTCCAATACTTTGGCCACCTCATGAGAAGAGAAGACTCCCTGGAGAAGACCCTGATGTTGGGAAAGATGGAGGGCACAAGGAGAAGGGGACGACAGAGGACGAGATGGTTGGATAGTGTTCTCGAAGCTACCAGCATGAGTTTGACCAAACTGCGGGAGGCAGTGGAAGACAGGAGTGCCTGGCATGCTCTGGTCCATTGGGTCACGAAGAGTCGAACATGACTAAACGACTATACAGCAACAACAAATCTACCAGAGAATGAAATAAAAATAAAATCGGGATTAAGGGGTTTGGTGTATGATAGGAAATGTTTGGGGAGGGGGACAGAAAATGGAGTGTCAAGGAGGGTCAGATTGGCGGGGGGAGTGAGAAATTCTCATCTGAGGAATGTTGGAGGGTATGCAAAAGGAGCCATTGTGTTCCATGCTTTGGTGGATAAAAATACCTTAACTGTAGAGGAAGGCACTTGTTAGTTATTTGACGATATATAGGTCAAGGCCTACTCAAAAATATGACTGTGCTAATAAAGGTCTACTGCCCTTCCCATTAAACCTTGGAAGCTCCCTTATACGTACTTTCTAATTTAATCATAGAGAGACTATAATTCCATCTGAAGAGAAGAACCAGTCCAGAGACCATCAACCTCTCCTAATAAAATTATCTCTTAAATGCTTGCTTGAAATATATTCCCATGACATAAGTATTCTGAAGAAAGCTGTCATGCTTGGTCCATATTTGCTTTCAAATAAACTTGCAATGGATTTTGTTTATTTTCAAATCCAATGGTCCTTTCCTCTACTGCATGCCATCCATCATAAAAATGTGGGGTACGGATTAGCTTTCAGACTCCTTTCAGCTCTTATAATTTACAGTGTCACGATGAGCATATGCAAAAGGAGGGAAAACACGAATTTTCTCATATTTCCACTCTTTAATATGGCATTTTGTACAAATGAAAAGCAGGAAGCTTAGGCGGTGGCTGCCAAATTTAATGATATCAGGTGCAGCTGAAATGTCTTAGTACATCCCAAAGTTATGCAGAATAAAGAACTACTTATTTGAATTGCATCCAAGCCTCTATCTCCAGGGCAATCCAAGACTAGATTTGTTTGTATGTTTTCACTAAATGCCACTGTGCCATATGAGATAAGAGATTGTATTTGAAATAACAGCCACTTCCAATTTTTGGCTTCCATGTAGAGCAGGGTTTATCAATTTTGATCATGCTTATCCAGAATTAGTTGTCAGGTTTCAGTTGCTGGCAGAAATCAGACAACAAAAATTCAACATTAGTACTGAATGATTAATCCGGCCTTGTGGAAGAAGAAAGCACAAACAATTATGCTGTGATTGGGATTGACTGCATTTCAAATATCAGCACTTCTATATTATAATAGCATGTATTAACAAAACAGGGCTGACATTAAAAGGAATCAGTCTAAGAATGCATTGGGCAGGGTGAGGGATGCTAACCTGTATGCAAATCGGCAAAAATGTGGTGCTAGTTATTTACACACAGAAGAGTGATTAGCCGTGCCAATATGAGACTGTCAGGGAACTGCCATCAGCTCAGAGGCGACAGGTGGAAGGGCAGTTGTGTTACAGGGAGCCTCCGAATATCTCGTGAAGCAGTTCTTCCTCTGGCAAGGAGGGAAGCCCCGCCTCCGGTGGGAAAGGGGCGCAGGGATCAGAAGATGCTAGAGAGAGCCTCAACACCGAGCCTGAGCAAAGCGGAGGGGAGGCAAGTCCCCCTTTGCCAGCGCCCACTCTGCACAGTAGGTTTGGGCGCAGAGAGGGGAAGAGAAGGATGGGGGTCACATGACTGTTATGCTGGGGAAGGTATAAGGACCGCCCACTCCCAGATTCTGCTAGCGACTGAGCAGACATGGACTTGCGATGTTCTGCACTGTAAATAGTTTGTACAGATAATAAAGCCTGGAAAAGACAGGTTGGGGTCTTGCCTGTTTGCTCTCAAGCAACCACACCAGCACCTGGCAGAGACTGTATTGAAGGAATGGGTTTCCCAAATCTAAAGCCTGACTGTGCAGTCAGTCTGAAACAGGCCCCAAAATCCCCATTTTTCCTTCTCCAAGGGTGCATTAGCTAAAAACCATTAACTTGAGCTCTTGAGCAAATGTATAACAGGAACCCAGCAGTATAAACAAAGCTCTCTCCTTTATCAGTCCGTGATGCCTAATGAATGGCCTTGTCAGTTCCGAAGTGGAGACGGGACGGCAGAGCTGGGGCTTATCTTATCTAATGGGTTGTAGATATCCTGACACAGACCTTGCAAGGGGATGGCGCCAGGAGTGCTCTTTGAGTTGGTGACCTTCTTACCCCAAGATAAGGAATACAGGAACAGGAACATCCTTTTATGGTCAAGAGTACAGGAACAGGAACATCTGTTTATGGTTAGTATTACTTTGGTTATCCAATAATAAAAAATCAGCAATATTATGCAAAGCAACAGTACAACAAAGTTCTTAGGAGATACACCAATGATCTGGATGTCATAGTTATTAGCATTTGCCATGGGCTTACCAACATACCTCCAACTATATAACTACTACTACTACTACTACTATAAGCTCAAATCCCTGCATTCACCAATACATTCTAAAAGGAGAATGAGATAGAAGAATGGAAGCCTCTTTTCCAAGACACTGCACAGATTTTGGTGCAATACTGGCTTATACCTACACATGCCAGCCTACATTCATGAAATGTATGCCTATGTTTAGGCATAGGAACAAAATATGTCCTTTTGCTATTAGTTCTGCACTTAGAGAAGGCAGTCCAATCAATGGTGCCAGCTTGTTTGGGTCACACTGCAGCTCCCCCACTCAGTAATGGGAGACACAAACTTAGAAGAGAACATGGAAGAACCATAGGGATGTACAGGGAACATGCCAACACACTCCAATGTTTCAAAAAAAAAACCAGAGATTAAGGGAAGCAGACAGGGAGGGTCTCAAGCATAATACAATGGCTGGAATGGATCAGCAGCTTGCATCTATCTCAGGAATCGGCAGTGGGGTGATTGGCTCTGGCAGTGAGTGAGGAGGGACGCCCTCCTCTCTGCAGGCAGAAGCTGCAGAAGAAGAGGAGTTTGGATTTGATATTCCACTTTATCACTACCCTAAGGAGTCTCAAAGCGGCTAACATTCTCCTTTCCCTTCCTCCCCCCTCAACAAACACTCTGTGAGGTGAGTGGGGCTGAGAGACTTCAGAGAAGTGTGACTGGCCCAAGGTCACCCAGCAGCTGCATGTGGAGGAGTGGAGATGCGAACCCGGTTCACCAAATTATGAGTCCACTGTTCTTAACCACTACACCACACTGGCTCTCTCACCCTAGATCCAATCCATACACAGTGTTATTTCATGTCCTTTCCCATACCCTCTGTCTTCAAGGAACTTGGCTCACCATTTAAGTGAACTGGAAAGTCCTCACAGATTCTTACTCGATCTTCATTACTGGTCTCCTGGAATACCAGATGTTCCTTAAGGTCATGGTTGTGGGCCCAGGCGCAGTGAGCTCACCATAGATGGGGTTGGGGGTAGATACCGCTCTTAACCACTACACCACACTGGCAAATCCCTTGCAGCCTTTTTATTCTCTCTCTCTGTCTCTGTCTCATGGCTCTCTCCATCCAAGCTCCACTCACCACCTTTTGTGGAGAGAGATCTGCAGGGATGACCAAGCAAGGCCTCAACGCTCCAGATCTGCCCAGCCTCTGGTCATATTGGCACTGGGCTTTTCGACTACAGGAAAAGTCTCCTGTTTTGGCAACTCTAGTTGTGGTTGTTTTATTAGCTTTTTGCCTCTTTGCCTCTTCCTTGCCCTAGTTGTCTGCCTTGTCATTGACTCCCCACTCCGCTGTTCCTTCGTTGAAATAAATAAATATACATCCCAGTGTGCACACCCTAATTAAATGTGCTGCACTTGCCTATGGGAAGTGCGTATTGAAAGAGGTAATGTCACTTCCAAGAAATAGCCTCTCTCTATGGGACTCAAACGCTAACAATAGTTTCATTCCAATTATCTGAACATCTTACATCAGGCATAGGCAAACTAGGCCCTCCAGATGTTTTGGGACTACGACTCCCATCATCCCTGACCACCGGTCCTGTTAGCTAGGGGTGATGGGCAGTGGCGTAGCGTGGGTTGTCAGCACCCGGGGCAAGGCAAGTAATTTGCACCCCCTAACCCGTGGATTTGTGCCCCCTAACCCTAACCCCCAGATGTTGCGCCCGGTGCGGCCGGGCCCCCCTGCGCACCCCCCACGCTACGCCACTGGTGATGGGAGTTGTAGTCCCAAAACATCTGGAGGGCCGAGCTTGCCTATGCCTGTCTTACATCCACAAGTCTTTCCCACAAACAACGATGCCTTGTGTCAGGGGCTCAGGAGCAGAGGCACAGGGAAGAGAGGAAATGGAGAGCGAAGGGGAAGAATCCGAGGGGAGCGTAGGAGATGACAGTGGCCCGAGGGATTCCATGAGCCTCTCCAGTGAATCGGAAGATTCACAGAAGGGGGCGCCAGTGGCCAGGGGTAGGGGGTTCCCAAGGGGAACGCCCCAGGAGCAAGGGGGCAGCAGGGACTCCCAGAGCAGTAGTTGGAAATCAGGACCAGCTTGCCCACCAGAGCAGAGTGGGGGGGAAGAGTCCCAAGTATCGGGGCCAGTGCATTCCCCACCAGGGAGAGAAGACGAGGCAGAGCTGACCACGCCTGCATCGGAGAGTCGGACAACGGAGGGGAGGTCAGATCCGGCCAGTATCCCGGAAGAGGGAAGCAGTGACAGAAGTAGTGTAACGGTTAGGAGAAAGGTCACTGGGTTGGCGCGAGAGGCAAGTTCAAATGTACAGGAGCGCGGGATAGCAGAGAATGAGGATTGGGAACCGGGTCCCAAAGCCCGCCGGAGGCAGGGGGAGGAGCTCAGCGATTCAGCGTCGGAAGAGTCCAGAAAGGGCAATGCCCCAGCGGGCAGGAGGACCCAGAGGAGGAGAGAGCAGCGGAAAAGGTGGAGCAGGGCCAGGATCTTAAACTGGTGTCAGAGGGGAGGAGACTCAGACGGGACTTCGCCGATCTAGGGATTAAGACGTAGGGCTGCACGCTGCGGCTTTGAAATGGAAACTGAACTTCAATAAAGACTTTTGTACATTACGACAGCCTAGCGTTGGTTCTCTGTGAGCTGGGACCTAGAGGCAGCTCTAACACCTTGCTTTAGGTTTACAAACCACATATTTGCAGGAAAAAGGGGAGCAAAGCCATGGTCAAAATGTGACCCTAGAACTCATGCAACAAACCTACCAACCAATCCACCAGCAGTGTCCCTTAAAAATAGTATTTCATGATTTTCAGACAGTGACATGATTTTTAGCACAGAACAACCTCATACACATCAAAATCTTTTCCATATGTGAAAGGATTGGTGAAATGCACAGCACTTCAGAGATTCAAATGCACACACAACAGCATTAGTGATCAGGATTCACTTTGGTCTTTCCGTGAGTCAATCAGCAAAAGTATCTCTGAGCCAAACTGAATCAGGCTGTTTAAAAATAGCAGAGAAGCATTAAACTCTGTTACACTGGTCTCAGTGGATAGCTTTGGTTTTGGTCTGTCTGATCAGATCTCCTATTGTTCCTTTCATTGTTCGTATTTCTAATTCATTAGTATAGCACAGCACGCTATATGTAAGAGGATGTTGCAACCTAATGAAGATTTTCCCGTCTCTCCCTTTCAAAACAAAAAAAGCTGGCTCACTTTTGTTGTTGTTGTTCTGTTTTTAATGGTATGGTGAAAGATTTTCATCTTGTCAGTTTTTATTTTCCTCCCATTGACATTATCTCTTAATTAAAAGAAAAGATAAATAGATTCGAGCAGGTGCTGTAGCTGATATGAAACATAGCTGTTGTTTTTTTAAAGTCCAGTCAGACAGACAACAGCTGAGTTTTCCAGTCAGCCAATTTTTGTAGCAAAATATACTCAGCAGTAAGAGAGGGTATATATGTATGTCTGGGCGGCATCGGCAGGAGAGTGGGGGTGTACTCTTCAATTCTGGAGTATTTTTTCCCTTGAACCTAAAATCCCAGCTAATAGCAGTTCACAGAAAGGACCAGAAGGCAAGTTTTTTCTCCATCTCTGCTATCTGTGCCCCGGGTAAGAAGGGATTTTGCATTTCATACATCATTTACTACATGCAACCATAGCTTTTCCATTGGGCCCTCCTGTCCCACTCTTCAGCAGTGCCACCCCTAGAGCTGCAGGGCTGTGAATTTTGCTCATAAGGGGGAGGTTTTTGCAAGTGTGTTTTTTCACAGAAAAACTCCTCAGAGAAAGTCTTCTTCAGATGCATTAAAAAGTAAGCAACTTAGTGCTATAAGGAACAGAGGCTGAGGCATGCACTAAATATTGCGATACTTCTGATAGAACCTGTAAAGCACCTTCGGAAACTGAAGTCAATGCATTCAAACAAATAAACACAGACACAGCACAAATGCTTCCCATCAGCTGTTCATTGCTGTGCTCAAAGATCAATGACCTACTGAGCGTCTGAGTGTACACTCAGTTGGAAACCTGGGCCAGCACCCAAGATTATATGCAATAAACACAACACACAAGAAGGATCAACAATACCATGGGCATTTTACGTTCTGCTCTACACAAATTCACCCAACTGGCGAAGTATTTTGATTTCAGTGCCTTTGATCAAACATAGTGAGGGCCAATTCACATATTATACAGACACAAATCTGGATTTGTTACTGAAAATATACTCAATAGGCACTGCAGTTAATCAGAACTCTGTGATGAGTATACTGCCTGTACACATCTTTGTCAACATTCACACATTCCATTCTTTATGTACATTTAACGCATCTTAAATTTCCACCCCTAATATATTAAGTGTGGTGGCCCTTGGAATAACCCTAAAAAATTGACATCTTTTGAATTTTATTATTATTTTGGTCACAGACCAGTTCCAGCCCACATACAATATCAAGGAAGTCATAAAACATGATAGGGATACATTTGAATTTGCAATTAGGTATAACAGTAACAATACAGATATAGCAACAGTTTAAAAATATATAAATTAAAACTTAGTCACTAACATATAACCTAAAATTATTATTTAAGGCCTTAATCATTATGATAGCACAGCTTGTTCCCTAAGTTTTATGGCAATCTCACAGAATTTGGCTACCCTTAACGTGATCTCAGGATCCTTGTCCTCTACCAGGGATTTTAGACATTGAAGTTCGGATTCATTTGGAGATTTTTGCATAGCAGGGGTAATAAATACCGAGTGTATATCCCTGTAGAAATGGCAGTGTAACAAGGCATGAGAGACAGTTTCTACCTCCATCAAGTTGCAGACTCGTTCCATGTATGGATTACCCTCGAATCTGCCCTGCAATAATTCAGATGGCAGCACACTGGGAGTCTGACATCTCTGCTTAAAACTGCCCTGGAGTTATTTACAAAGGGCAGTATAGAAATTTATTGGATACATGAATAATTAAAAAAACAACAACCAACCTGTTTGGGGAGTCCCAATGAGGGGGAAAAAACATTTTAGGTCTTTTAAGGATTTTGCAAATGTTTCTTTTTAGAAGTGGTCACACTGGAAAAGTGACCAACAGATTGAATATCTACATGAGGTTCCACACACCCTTACAAGACTGGACTCCAGAAGCAAAAGTGGAGGATGCAGAGGAGGAGGGACAGGTGGAACAAACAGAGAAGCAGAAGTCCAACTCATAAAACAACTCAAAAGTCTGTCATACGATTTGTCCTACAATCTGACCCACTACTCTGAAGGATCTCCGATAGAGAAGACTCTTGCCTTCCTTACTGAGACATTATTCAGCTTCACTCCAAGTCAGTACCACCAAACTAGACCTCGGAACAAACAGGCATAGTTATAGCCACACCAGTGGTGAGCAGAACACTTGCTTCCATAGCAAACATCTCTGGGTCCCTAGAGGCTCCTTGGTCAGACCAGTGCTGTAGTCTCTGAAGTGTGCTTAGGGGCAAAGTTTGTGGGGGTGCTTCCTACAATCTGCCAACAGAAGTCTGCTTATGCATCTTATTACCAAACACACACAAACACAACAGGTGCAGCTCAAATTCTTTAACCAAGTTTTTCCACATACCGGTACCTAGTGTTCTAGCTGTATTGTGTCCACAAATTATTCAACAATTTAAAGGTGTTGTTTTTTTACCTGTGCACTGTTGAAAAGAATGTTGCATTCCTTCATCGGGAGATCAGCACTGGAAAGAGGCTACAAAAAAACAAAAGCAAAAATTAGGACAAAGGTATATCAACTGAACGACAGATAGCAGATTTGAACTTGAGTCTGAAATGTTGGAACCTGGAATACTCCACCAACAGAGATTTAGCAGGTGCCTTCTGCTTCAACTTTTAAATACCTGCTGAAAACTTCTCTATTCTGCCAGGCTTATGCAGGCAATTAAGAATATACCTTTCCACAATGCTGAGTCAATTGCTGATCTTAACTTTTAAATATGGTTTTATTGTATTGCATTGTACAACTGTCATAAACTGCCCCTCTGATTTTTTTTATGAATAATAATATACAAATGTTTTTTATGAATCAATGAGGCAGAGATACCTGTTGTTTATGGTCACTGAAGGTTGTTCACTGAGGTACCTATGTATCTTTGTCCTAAGACCAAACTAGACATGACACACGGTGTGCAATGATTAGGACTTTGGGCCTATGGGCTTTGAAGATCAGGGGAAATGTACTCTTAGCAAAGTTTTCAACCCTTACCCCTTATCCATTTTGTGATCTAAATTTACACCTACCCTAGGCCTACTTTCTCATGAAGATCTGACTCGTTTGCTATCTTGAAAAATGAGAGCCAGTGTGGTGTAGTGGTTAAGAGCGGTAGTCTTGTAATCTGGGGAACCGGATTCGCGTCTCCGCTCCTCCACATTCAGCTGCTGGGTGACCTTGGGCCAGTCACACTTCTCTGAAGTCTCTCAGCCCCACTCACCTCACAGAGTGTTTGTTGTGGGGTAGTGATAAAGCGGGATATCAAATCCAAACTTCTTCTACTTGAAAAATGTCTTAAATGAGATAACCAGCGCGTGCACAATTTTCTTGAATTCTGTTATATATTTATGCTGGTTCAAATGTTTCAGTCCAAGACAACAGCTCTCCTGGTGCCCACCACACAAAGATCCTCACAAAGATCAAGCAAAGGTGAAGCAGCTTGAATGTTTCCCTTCTAGAGTTAAAGATTTTGTTCACATGTAATGCTAAATCATGGTTTACTGCTACTTCCATGATCTCAGATAAGCCTGAGTTAGAACAGCCCTTCCTGTCTCTATAATGGGAGCACTGTGGTTCAGCTCACAATCCAGTTTAACATTCACCCGGAAATTCAGTGGGTAAAGGTAAAGGTAAAGGTACCCCTGCCCGTACGGGCCAGTCTTGACAGACTCTGGGGCTGTGCGCCCATCTCACTCAAGAGGCCAGGGGCCAGCGCTGTCCGGAGACACTTCCGGGTCACGTGGCCAGCGTGACATCGCTGCTCTGGCGAGCCAGAGCCGCACACGGAAACGCCGTTTACCTTCCCGCTGGTAAGCGGTCCCTATTTATCTACTTGCACCCAGAGGTGCTTTCGAACTGCTAGGTTGGCAGGCGCTGGGACCGAGCAGCGGGAGCGCACCCCGCCGCAGGGATTCGAACCGCCGACCTTTCGATCGGCAAGTCCTAGGCGCTGAGGCTTTAAGATTGCAGTTCTAGACTGAAGTCTTATACAGTCCTACCTTGGAAGTCAAACGGAATCTATTCTGGAAGTCCGTTCGACTTCCAAAACGTTTGGAAACCAAAGCACAACTTCTGATTGGCTGCAGGAAGCTCCTGCAGCCAATTGGAAGCCACGGAAGCTCCATCGGACGTTCAGGTTCCAAAGAACGTTCGCAAACGGGAACACTCAGTTCCGGATTTGCAGCATTCAGGAACCAAAACGTCCAAGTACTAAGGTGTTCGGGATCCAGGGTACGACTGTACACACTTACCTATCTCACTCAACACAATGGGGTTTACTTCTGAGTAGACACCAAAAGGATTGTGGGGTTAGCTACGCTTGAGCTAGAAATGTACACTATTCTTAACTTTTTGTAATAATGTAACCCTGCATCAAAAAGTCATAGCAGGTTATTTTAAAAGGGAGAAAAATTAACATGTGTAAAATATGTAGAAGACTGCTCCTCACAAGAAGCAATATATGCTGGCAACAAAGAACAAAAGGATACATGGAAATGTGTCAGTTTAATAAGAAACAGCTCCACTTCTGCAAAGATCTAGGACATGAGCTAGACTCAGCATAGCAGAGCTACAGAGAGTGTGCAATATTAACTATTAGCCATGTATCTTCCAAAGACGCAAGCCCGTGAAATTCCAGCATCCTCAATCCATCACCCTCAATCTGAAAGTGCTTTACGTGGCCATGAGACCCACTGAAATCGATGAGACTTACTTTCACTTGGAATAAAATGCAGAGGTATTTGTTCACACTGCTGTTATTGTGCACAGAAATGGTTGCCTGTGGCTGGGGTGGGGATGCTGGAAGTTGCCTCCCTTCTCCCTGATTGCACTTAATCTGATCTGCCCCTTTAGCGTTATACCTCCAAGCGGCACACTATAAATATTATGCCCCTTAGTATGTAGGCAAACAGGCTGGCAAAACACTAAATTGACTCAGTTGATTAGTTTTTGTCAGTTACAATGCACATTTATCTATAAATGCAATCCTCTGTAAGATCGATATGTTTATTGAGTTCATTTTTCAATAAAGTTTGAGATGTCCTCAATTAATAAGTTGAAACATAACCTATAAAAGCTACTCATCCAGCACGATCTCCAGCCTGCCCCACTATACAGGAGAGAAGCACAAACTGGACAATTTTACATTGAGATCGCCCCCGCTCTTGGCAGCACTACAGCAAGATACAAAATATGCTAGAAGAAGAAGAAGAAGAAGAAGAAGAAGAAGAAGAAGAAGAAGAAGAAGAAGAAGAGTAGTAGTAGTAGTAGTAGTCTGGATTCTATATCCCACTTTATCACAACCCTAAGGAGTCTCAAAGCGGATGACAATCTCCTTTCCCTTCCTCTCCCACAACAAACACTCTGTGAGGTGAGTAGGGCTGAGAGACTTCAGAGAAGTGTGACTGGCCCAAGGTCACCCAGCAGCTGCATGTGGAGGAGTGGGGAATCGAACCTGGTTCACCAGATTACAAGTCCACCACTCTTAACCACTACACCACACTGGCTCTCAGACGGATGTGCAAACCCTTTCCTGCTAGTTTTGTGGCTACTACCACCCTATTGAAAATGGCATCACACGGGGTGCATTCGCAAATGCCAGTTAGGTTATTTTCTATGTTGCATGTTGGTTCCTGTCAGGGAACTGCCATCGGAGGGACAGGTGGTGGAGAGGCTCCAGGAGAATAGGAGAGACTCTACAGCAGAAGAAGGAACCAGTAGGGGGAGAGCAGGAGTTCCAGCGGAAAGGGAATCGGGGGAGAGGCTCTGGGATACTTCTAGTGAGAACAGTGAGGAGGTAACAAGACCCCCTTTAGCAACCCCCCCCCTCGCCGGAAGCTGTCACGCAGAAAGTCCAGGAGGCGCATGTCCGTCAAACAACTTTTATGTTGGAGTAAGTTCCGTAGACGCCCACTGTCGGATTCTACCAGCGACTGACGGAGTCATGCTTTGGGGGGCTCCGTTAGTGCCTAGGTTAGGGTGACCAGCCAAACCCCAGAGGGATCAAGCTTTTACGCACAAGCAGCTCATTATCCCATCACAGTTCCTGTCCAAGGCAGTGATTTCAAAATATATCATGGAATCATAGAGTTGGAAGGGTCAACTAGTCCAGCCCCCTGCAATGCAGGAATCCTGTCAATGGCCATCCCTGGGTGGGCTCAAACCATCAGCCTTCTAGTTAACAGTTAGATGCTTTGACCTGTTGAACCACAGAAGCTGCTGTGTATGGTGTGTGTGTGTGTTTTAAAGAAACTTCTGAATGGAAACTATTCGGTAGCTGCTTAATTGCATCACTTGCAATGCCTTACAGCCTCAAGCAACTTTCTAGTTTGACTGCCTGCATGTTTAGGCTATCTTTAAGTGGTCATGATGATCTCCTCCACCAGGTACACTATTGCCTTTCACCAAATCTGTTAGTTTTTGAGGTGCAACTGGACTCTTGGCTCTCTTTCCTCCAATAGGTAATGTGTTTATGCCTCTGAAACAGACAAATGAAAAGACCCAGGCGAAGGTTATGCAGCACATGTGATTACATACTTTCCAACATTTCTCTGATGAAAATAGGGCTATCCTAAGGAAGAGTAGAGGACGCAGGTGGCGCTGTGGGTTAAAGCCTCAGCGCCTAGGACTTGCCGATCGAAAGGTCGGCGGTTCGAATCCCTGCGGCGGGGTGCGCTCCCGCTGCTCGGTCCCAGCGCCTGCCAACCTAGCAGTTCGAAAGCACCTCCAGGTGCAAGTAGATAAATAGGGACCGCTTACCAGCGGGAAGGTAAACGGCGTTTACGTGTGCGGCTCTGGCTCGCCAGAGCAGCGATGTCACGCTGGTCACGTGACCCGGAAGTGTCTCCGGACAGCGCTGGCCCCTGGCCTCTTGAGTGAGATGGGCGCACAACCCCAGAGTCTGTCAAGACTGGCCCGTACGGGCAGGGGTACCTTTACCTTTACCTTTAAGGAAGAGTAGGGCATTCCAGAATCAAATCAGAAACCGAGATGGCTTCTGTATATTCGGAACTATACCTGGAAAATAGGGGCACTTGGAGAGTCTGTACACATTCTTTTAGTTCTTTGATAACCTGATGACTATTTTGGCACATATTTTATGGATATGCAAGAAACATGTTTGTCCAGGAAGCCATTGTGGTTGTGCACATATTTGTAGATGAACAGGAATGTAGATTTAGCTGTAATCCGGAATTCAGAATCTTAGCAAATTGTATAAACCTTTGTGTGTTTGAAGATAAAAATGCATCTTCTTCAGCTCTACTTAGAGTGACTAAACTCAAAGTCTTGCCAGCAGGAGTTTTGCTTAGTTAAGGATTTGGGGATCTCAGTATTTGTTTGAAGGAGATAGGAAATGAAAGCTTTCGCCACTCATGTTCTTCAAACCTTGCAGAAGTTTAATTTTTTAACCCTCAGAGTCACAAATTTCTACTGGTTCAAGAGAAATGACGCTTGGACGTTGCAAGCAGATCTTTGCAACCCCTGATGATCTCAGATAAAAACTTCCGAGGACTACAAATCTAATGATTTTGTCTAATCCTTTTCAATATCCAGTTTTATAGTTAACTATATATTTTAATGATTAGTGAATGGCCCATCTCAAAGCAAATTGCAAAACTAATGACTATTAGATATCAATGAAATGTAGTGTTAGTGGTTGGTATTTAAAAAAAAGATTGGAAGAAATACATTTCAAGACTCTGATCTACATATTACAGTTAAAACAAAATCATTTTCTTCTTTTCGTGGCTATTCTTCTCCCCGCAATAAACATTTCCTTCACATCAAGTCAGTAAGAACTGATTAGGAAAAAGTATCTTAGTTCTCTACATATGATCAAGCTTCAAATTACAGTATTGTGATTACACTACTTTACACCAAGATATTCCAAATCCTTCAATATCAGGATTTCAAGTTAACCCCTAACAGACGACTATTCTCTTGAGATGGCTGCTGGCACAGCTGCAGGGTGTGAGATAATTGGTATAGTCTTTTGCGCCTTTGCTGAAACACACATATATGCACACACACACATATAGATACACACACACACACACACACACGTCTCTGTAAGGGAGACTGGGGAAATTCCCAGGCTAAGAAAGCCAGGTGGACTTCCTAACCTGTATGCTGGAACGTAAACCTGGTATAAAACAGATGTCTGACAACAGGAACAAATCTGAAAGCTGAAGTGTTGGTGCAATAATAAAAAATAGGTTTATAAAAGAAGAATTCTGGGATGCCAAGATCCATGCTTGGGGCAAGTACAATTTGGTGAGAGAATCCCAGTGGAGATTTAAAATCACAAAGTAGCAAAGTAAAGTGTGGACATATAGGCTGTTAGATCTTTAAAATGCCATTGTGAGTTCCAAAGTTTCCCCCTTCCCCTAGCATAGTAAAAGACCAAAAGTTTGGTAAGTTTAAAATAGTTTACTTACTAACTCTCCAAAGGTCAGATTCATGTGCTTTTCCATACAGCAGTCAGAAAAAGCTGCACAGGCAGTAAAACTTGGCTTAGTTACAGAGGTGAAAGTTGCCAAATTCTTGATACAAGAACTTGTTAGAGAGGCTTGTTAGAGTCATGTGGTCAGAACTGAAGCAACCAGCTCAGAACCTCTTCACACGCTTTGAGGTTCTTAGGTAGACTGAGGTACAACAATAGGCTTGATTACTTTCCTCCCAAGGTGAAGGGAAGGGACATCACTAAGACAGCTTACTCTATGCTTTTAACCCCTTCATGCATTAATTAGACTTAAGCATGTTGGTTAGATGAAGCTGGTTATCCCACATGAAGTAAGATGGGTCATTCTAAAAGCTCATGCAATATAGGACTCATCTTACAATTGACTCACTTGACATTTATAATTCTTTTGTTTTATTTTTAAAAGGCAATCAGGTAACCTAATATCTACATTTACAACTTATAATTGACTGCTCCCCCTTTCATCATAAGAGGCAGAAGCTTCAAAAATGAATGGAAGAGTAACTTTCTCAAAAAAAAACACTTCCAAACACCGGCTGGCAATAAGGCTTTCTTCACTGAGATGTGGGTACAAGATAACCCACCTGAACATCATTCAGTTCCAAAGGTTCTCCAAAGAGAAATTATTCATGTTCAGTATTTGTAAATGATCTTGAACAACGTGCAACATTGTTTACCTTGGACAGTGTGCAACAAGAGCATGAAGGCAGAAGCAGCTCCAACATTTAAAATGTCATTTTGTTTGTTTGTTTGTTTGTTTGTTTGTTTGTTGTGTTTATATACTGC
This sequence comes from Podarcis gaigeae, assembly GCF_964106915.1. Lineage (NCBI taxonomy): Eukaryota > Metazoa > Chordata > Lepidosauria > Squamata > Lacertidae > Podarcis > Podarcis gaigeae. The sequence continues at coordinate 12,330,663 of NC_139685.1, forward strand.
TCAATCGTTAGTATTTCTAAATGATGTACATAAAAACAGTCCACCCAAAATTAAACAATAAAGCTGCATCATTAGAATGCCTGCAGGAATAATAACATTTTAGTCACGAGCTGGAAGTTCAGAAAGGAGGCTGCCTTCCTAATCTCAGTTGGGAGGGAGTTACACAAGCTTGGGCCCACTACACGGAATGCAGGGCTTCTGAGCCAGTGTGATGCAGTGGTTAAGAGCGGTGGACTCGTAATCTGGTGAACCGGGTTCGCTTCCGCGCTCCTCCACATGCAGCTGCTGGGTGACCTTGGGCTAGTCACACTTCTCTGAAGTCTCTCAGCCCCACTCACCTCACAGAGTGCTTGTTGTGGGGGAAGAAGGGAAAGGAGATTGTTAACTGCTTTGAGACTCCCTAGGGTAGTGATAAAGCAGGATATCAAATCCAAACTCTTCTTCTTCTTCTTCTACTAGCATTCATGAGTTGTGCATCTGAGCCATGTGGAACTACTAACAAAGACTCCCCCAAAGATATCAGTGATCAGACCAATATATAAGGAATTAGCAGGCAAGAGTATTGTTAGCCCAGAAATGGAAGCAAGAAGAAATTCCGACGAAAGAAGAATGGCAGACGAAATTAATGGACTATGCAGAATTGGACAAAATGACAGGAAGGATTCAAAACCTGCAAGACCAGAGATTGGAAGAAGCATATGAACTATCTGAAGGGCAATTGTAACCAACAAATTACGCTAGTAGGACTACAAGAAGTTTTGTAAGGAGAAATATATGAAGTGTTACAGCTCCCATTGCTCGGTCCCTGCTCCTGCCAACCTAGCAGTTCGAAAGCACGTCAAAGTGCAATTAGATAAATAGGTACCGCTCCGGCGGAAAGGTAAACGGCATTTCCGTGCGTTGCTCTGGTTCACCAGAAGCGGCCTAGTCCTGCTGGCCACATGACCCGGAAGCTGTACGCTAGCTCCCTCGGCCAATAAAGCGAGATGAGTGCCACAACCCCAGAGTCGGTCAAGACTGGACCTAATGGTCAGGGGTCCCTCTACCTTTACTTTACAGCTCATGCTAGCTGGAAGAGAGCCAAGACATGAACCTGGGTTTAGATGACAGGATAAGCCAAACTTTGACATAGAACAGCATGGCACAGCCATAAAAAGAACCAAGTAGGGACAAAGTAGGTGTGAGTTCTTCTCCAGGAACCTGCATGCTTGCACATTCACACTAAACCATGTTTTGGCTTAGCCTGACATGCAGACCAGGGCAGTATGTCACCCCTCTGACTCAGTATAGAAAGAAAACAAAAGCTCAGAGTCTGCGGCACCAGTAAAAGCCTCCACGGGCACCATGGCATCTGCAAGTGCCAAGCTGGCAGCCCTTAATTAGGCAGAATGAAGTGGGCACATCGGGCAGAAGATCTTGGGGGTGGAAAATTGCAAGGCGTTGGGGGAGAGACCCGCTTGTGCCACGTGTTTGCCATGTGCCTTCCATGCTAGCCTGCTGCCCTCGGGTGTGAAATACTCTGTCCTGTCGCCAGAGCTGAAGTAAAATTCAATCGGTCAGCTTCACCTCAAACGGCTCAATGTCTTCAGCCAGTCCTGCCCTGGAGAATCGGTTCAGCATTCTCATGCATCGTTATTCTTTGCCTGTCTGCTCCCAGCTTTTCTGTCATTTATTCAAACAATGCATCTAAACTTTCAGTCAGAATCCTCCAAATCAAAACGTATGTGCAGTCATTTTAGCTGTCATGGAGCAAGGCATACCTTATACTGCAATGGCTGAAGCTGCCTGGAAAGCTGGGTGGAGCCATATCTCCCTGTTTTATTTGCTTCTAAAAGGAAATATATCACAGTGCTTTACACTAGAGCCAGATGAATGATGCTAAATAATCTCTATGACAAGTCTTAGCTGCCACCCATTGTCAGATCCAATACCAAAGCTAAGGGATTAAGTGAATTCTTGTGTTGCGTCTGTGAACCTGATACTGGACCCAGTACAGTGGTACCTATGTTTAAGAACTTAATTCATTCTGGAGGTCCGTTCTTAACCTGAAACTGTTCTTAACCTGAAGCACCATTTTAGCTAATGGGGCCTCCTGCTGCCGCCGCGCTGCCGGAGCACGATTTCTGTTCTCATCCTGAAGCAAAGTTCTTAACCTGAAGCACTATATTTGGGTTAGCGGAGTCTGTAACCTGAAGCGTCTGTAACCTGAAGTGTATGTAACCCAAGGTACCACTGTACTCTACCACTAGACAAGCATTACTGTATCGGCACCCAGAAAGAGGACAACATTTGGCACCCCCTCTTGGTATTTATTATGTTCATGCCTTCCTCCCTCTCATCTTCTATTCTGCACGCTCTTGGCTTGGCGGGGGGACCACCCACACCACCCTAAATCTGGCATAGGAGCTTCTCAGGATTTTCAAGTGGCACATATAATAATAATAATAATAATAATAATAATAATAATAATAATAATAATAATTTTATTATTTGTACCCCTCCCATTAGAAAGGGTCGTCCCAGCCACACTATGGGCAGCTTCCAGCATATACTTACAGTGGTACCTCAGGTTAAGTACTTAATTCGTTCCGGAGGTCTGTACGTAACCTGAAACTGTTCTTAACCTGAAGCACCACTTTAGCTAATGGGGCCTCCTGCTGCTGCCGCGCCGCCAGAGCACAATTTCTGTTCTCATCCTGAAGCAAAGTTCTTAACCTGAAACACTATTTCTGGGTTAGCGGAGTCTGTAACCTGAAGCGTATGTAACCTGAGGTACCACTGTACTAAATTGGATGATGATTCCTCAACTTTAGAGACTCAAAATAGGGCATCACTCAAGTTTCCATTATTTCACCTGGGTTATCTATCTTCCAGCTACATATATAAGCACACCTTTATTGGTCCTTACATTTATTTATCCAGGTTGATCTTGCCAGAGTGACCCACACCAGCCATTTTTACAGGCCTTCAGGCAGTGCTTAACCACCAGTTCATAGAAACATAGAATCTTACAACTGGAAAGGACCCAAGGGCCATCTTGTCCAACCCCCTGCAATGCAGGAATCTCAGCTAAAGCATCCATGGCATTGATAACTGCTTGCTGCTCTGTGTGATTGTGATTCTATGAAATACATTCTGCATTCTTTATACTGAGTGCTCTAAAATGGCAGGAGATTTTGAAAGACTGTTGTTGGGTTTTTAAGATCAGTGGCTTGGCAACAAGGAATTGTATGCAGGTAAGGAAAGAATGACAAACCTAGACAGCATCTTAAAAAGTAGAGACATCACCTTGCCAACAAAGGTCCGTATAGTAAAAGCTATTGTTTTCCCAGTAGTGATGTATGGAAGTGAAAGCTGGACTGTAAAGAAGGCTGATCGCAGAAGAATTGATGCTTTTGAATTATGGTGCTGGAGGAGACTCTTGAGAGTCCCATGGACTGCAAGAAGATCAAACCTCTCCGTTCTGAAGGAAATCAGCCCTGAGTGCTCACTGGAAGGACAGATCGAGAAGCTGAGGCTCTAATACTCTGGGCACCTCATGAGAAGAGAAGACTCCCTGGAAAAGACCCTGATGTTGGGAAAGATGGAGGGCACAAGGAGAAGGGGACGACAGAGTATGAGATGGTGGGACAGTGTTTGCGAAGCTACCAGCATGAGTTTGACCAAACTGCGGGAGGCAGTGGAAGACAGGAGTGCCTGGCGTGCTCTGGTCCATGGGGTCACGAAGAGTCGGACATGACTAAATGACTAAACAACAACAACAACAAGGAAAGAAAATTAAGTTGGTCAATAGAACCAGGGCTGGTTAATAATAATATTTATTTATACCCCACCCGGGCTCAGGGTGGCTAACACCAATAAAATCACAGTAAAAACATAATGGGGGGGCAATTTAAAATGCAGTTTAAAATGAAGCCTCATTTTAAAAGTAGCCAATAAATCAAGACCATAAGGGGAGGGAAATATAAGGGTCAGACTGAGTCCAAACCAAAGGCCACAGCTCTGTCTTGCAGGCCCTGAGAAAAGATGTCAAGTCCCACAGGGCCCTAGTCAATTGTGACAGAGCGTTCCGCCAAGTCGGGGCCAGTACTGAAAAGGCCCTGGCCCTCTCTCCTGTTCTGCAATCCTTCCTTCAGATGCCTGGTTATAGTGGTGATGTGTCTAGATGACTGCACTGGTATAGTGCTCTCTTCTCGATGATGCCGGCATTGCATAACTGGGAGTGCACTGCCATCTGATCAGATGCAGGAAGGGAACAGTCAAAGGCAGACAAAAGTGTGCTGTGTGTGCGCGCGCACACACACACACACACACTACTTGCTTGGGCTGCAGAACACATGCAAGTCTCTCCACAGAAATAAGGAGCCAACATACTTCCATATCAACTAGGAAGCTGACATCTGGTGCATGCATAGTTCCAGATCGACTACCAAGAAAATCCGAAAACAGGATTTTCAAAATGTTGATCATTGTCAACATGTTGGCCACAACCTATCAACCTATGCCCACAGCATAGCAGTGCTTGTGGCATTCTGTGGGGAGTTCTGCTGCCTCCCTATATGCTTCTGCCAGACTATTATCCAAGGAAAGGAGACTGCTAGGACCAGCTAGGAAGGTGTATGTATACTTGAAGAATTGGCATACACACTGATGGGGGTATCAGCATGGTAAAGGGTATGTCTGCAACAGAAAAAGAGCTGGAATTTGGTGCAGGAATAGTGCAAGACACCCTGATCGCTAGAACAGCCTGACCACCTCTGCATAATTGAGGACTGCCGCCAGCACAGAACAAGTCAAGGTACCGATAGGATTAAATTTTTGTGCTGTACCAATTGCTTCCTCATCGCATTTTTACTTCATTCTAAGAGGACAGGACAAACGGGGGGGGGGGGGGAGAGAGAATTCACGAATTTGTAAATTTAAGATTATTTGCAAAATGTGATAGCCTTATAGAAGTCATCTCCCCTACTGAAAATGCATAAAATATATTAAGTACTGTATAAGTATGATATATCAATTAACTGTTTCACAAGGTCTAAAAATATGCAAATTGCTGCACTTCAATTAGAAAAACCTGCATCCTTGGAGAATACTGTAAATCAGGAAATTTGGGAGACATTAAGAGTAATCAGTGAAGGAAAGCATGCACTCTTCCCCGCATCCTATTTTTATACATACATAATGAAATAATTATAGCTACTCTTTTTTATGCCTCTGCAAAAATATTAGAATCTTAAGATCCTTACAATGATAAATTTAATCCACAGTACATTTGCAGACTACATTAATTATATGAAAAAAGAAATCTATTTTCCTTCAATATAAGTAAGTTGAAACTAATTTGGACATGTAAATTAGAAATATGACTTTCAATTGTACCAATGTGTAGGAGCGATTGTTTAGATTAATTGCAGTGATTGTTAATTTGAAAATGCAATAGGTGTTTCCTGCAGAGATAGAAATTCAAGCACATTTGGCTAGTTTCTACCATGCAAATGTGCTCCCACATATTAAGAAAAGTGTGTTTATAACAGAAAGCACTAAAGGGTATTGCTTTTTTTATCTTAGGAACATCATACCCCAAAACTATAACAGAAGAGCAAATCCAGATTTCAGCTAAGCAAAGGGTACCGTCTGTGCCACCACAGATCTGCAATGGGAGATCAATTGTATGAGAGCAACTCCACCCTAAAGGTAAAGGTAAAGGTACCCCTGCCCGTACGGGCCAGTCTTGACAGACTCTGGGGTTGTGCGCCCATCTCACTTAAGAGGCCAGGGGCCAGCGCTGTCCGGAGACACTTCCGGGTCACGTGGCCAGCGTGACAAAGCTGCATCTGGCGAGCCAGAGCCACACACGGAAACGCCGTTTACCTTCCCGCTGGTAAGCGGTCCCTATTTATCTACTTGCACCCGGAGGTGCTTTCGAACTGCTAGGTTGGCAGGCGCTGGGACCGAGCAGCGGGAGCGCACCCCGCCGCAGGGATTCGAACCGCCGACCTTTCGATCGGCAAGTCCTAGGCGCTGAGGCTTTAACCCACAGCGCCACCTGCTGTGCAGGTGCCACCACAGCACCACCCTACTCCCCTATTAAATTTCCCTGTATATATAAAGCAAACTCATCAAGGAGAAGTTGAGCGAAACTTAGACTGAGTCACATTCAGACCTTTATGTCTGACTGCGCCACATGACCTAACGTTTAAGGCAGCCATCAATATGCCTATGTGCTAATTTGCTTACTGATGTTCACCTTTCGTTATGGCTAATCACCACTAAAGCAAAGCCACTAATCTATTTCACTTAAAATCCAACATGCTTCTGTTCTGGTTGATGCTATGTACAGTACATAATCTAGGACGCTCACTATTGCCAACATAGCAATGGCTATCCAGGGTTTCAGACAGGAAGACATTACTAGCCCTACCTAGATTGAAGTTAGGACCTTCTACATGGAAGGCATATTCTCTGCCACTGAGCTAGGGCCCTTCCCCCCCACACCAATAAAATGTTCTTCCTGATCTTTTGTCGAAATCCCTCTTCTTGCAATTTGAAGCTGTTGGTTCAGGTCCCTCCCTCAAGAGCAAGGGCAGTGGACATGACACCCTCTTTGTCCAACAACATCTGAAATGCACCACATTGAAATTGATGTACCGCTGGTATATTACATCTGTCAAACTAGCAAAAATGTACAGAGTGAGAAGTAAAGTCTGCTGGAAATGCAAAACAAAAGACTGAGAGTTTTTTCACATGTGGTGGACATGTGAAAAAATGAAAAAAAAGGGGGATGTGATTTATAACGAATTGAAAAAATTGTTTAAATATTGTTTAAAAAAACCAGAAGCCTTTTTGCTGGGATTGATAGGAGACGAAATAAGAAAAACAGACGAGAGGTTATTTATGTACGCTACGACTTCCGCCAGAATCTTAGTAGCCCAAAAATGGAAAACTCAGGAAATACCAGCATTAGTGGAGCGGCAGACAAAAATGGTTGAATATGTAGAATTAGCAAAACTAACACATAGGATCCGGAACCCAGAGGAAACAAAGTTCAAAAAGGAGTGGCGTAAATTTGTTGAATATATAAGTAGCAACTGTAGAAGTTTAAAGACTGTAGTAGGATTAAAATAAATTTTGTGATATGGATAGAATGTAATTAAGAATCTGTGGGAAAAGAGAATAATACGAAAACCTGTTGAAGGGAGGGAGGGAAGTCCACACGCGATAGAGCATTTAGAAAATAAGCAAACATATGATTGTGGAATATTTGAGTATTTATTTTGTTTGTGTTTTTTGAAAACTCAATAAAAAGCATTTATAAAAAAAAAATTGAAATGCACCACATTGCTCCATCATCTATGTAACAGCCTTTAAAATATTCAAAGATTGCTACTGTATTGCCTTTTTAAATTATAGAGAGGCGCCATGGCTTCTTGTAATATAGACACTAGGTGGTCAATGCAACCTAGAATCGAAACAGTCTTTTTAGCCATTGCATCACAGTGCTGACTTCTGTGCAGCCTGTTGTCTGCTGAAGCCCCTAGACTCTTTTGACATGTAGTACTGACAAGCTAGGTGCCAGCCGTCCTATATCTGTGCATCTTATTATTCTTATCTCAACGCACCCTTTTGCATTTATCTCTGCTGAAATTTGTTTTGCTAGTTTTGGCCCAGTCTTCCGTACAGTGGTACCTCGGGTTACATACGCTTCAGGTTACAGACTCCGCTAACCCAGAAATAGTATCTCGGGCTAAGAACTTTGCTTCAGGATGAGAACAGAAATCGTGCTCCGGTGGCGCGGCGGCAGCGGGAGGCCCCATTAGCTAAAGTGGTGCTTCAGGCTAAGAACAGTTTCAGGTTAAGTACGGACCTCTGGAACGAATTAAGTACTTAACCTGAGGTACCACTGTACTAGATAAGTCTTCTAAAAGAAGTGTAATGAATGGCCTAACCTGTTTTGTTGCCTGGAACAAAACAGGAAATCACACACACCAAGTCAACTTGCATAAGGCAGTAAAATGTTCCACAAGAGCTCCACCCCTCCCAGATAGTAAAAATACAATTATAAACGAATAAATATTTACTGCCCTTTTATGACATTCAAAACCAGCTGCTTGAAGCTGCTATCTCATTCTGCCTAATGGTAGGACTGGCCCTGAGCAACGCACAGCATCCTCTAACTGGCTTTACGGCGCAGTAGTATCTTGAATCAGTACAACTATGATCATACATCTATGCTAAATAAGTGATGTACATAGATTAAAATGCATGCTTATATAAGCTAGCTTTATTTAAGCAAATGAGATTTCTGATAAACATGCAAATGGGAATTTTAACAGCAATTTATAAACCACAAATCCTATTCTCATTACTTATGCAAACCATCATAGTTTTGTCATGCTTTACTACATTGCCTTATCATTTTATCCATGGTACTTCCCCTCTGTTGCTTTCCATTTTCCCTCCCTGTCATCTGCATTTTCTGGGTGCCTTTTTAACATCCTTCTCTCTGTTATTTTACTCTTTAAGGTAATATAGGATTTGACAAGAACATCTTGATCCCTCTGCCCCTCAAAATCATACATATGTAACTAGAGAATAACTAGAACAGCTCTAATTTGTGATACATAATTACTGGAAAGCTTAAAGATATTATCGCACTTGAGCATGACCCTAAGGGCATTCTATGTCTTCAAAACAGAACATTAGATACCTAGATATTCTAAAATATTTTTTTCAAAGTCTTCTAAGCTTAGTTAACTGATTATGTTCACAAGGTTGCGTCAATATTTATCTTTTCTTTTTTACTTATTCTTCATGCCGGCTTGTCACTGAGTTGAATATTGTTTCTTCACACCTCTCTTTAATATAACATAGCTTCAAAGAAACCTGGCGTGTCTATTTAGCCATTTGATCAGAATACATTGACAGAAGAGAATCAAGAACAAATCGGAAAGTTGTTAAGTAAAAGGCAAAAGATTTATACGATCTGTTTTCTATACCACCTGCATTATAAATTCCCAAGGTCCCAGGCCCAGTTTGAAATGCTTGATTTTACTTTCAAATTCCCTTGGTGAGTAGCAGAAGGACTGCTTTCTCTATCTGCGCTTATGTGTTACAGAATGCTTTCCCCAGAAAAAACTACTTGCCACCTACTTCGTTGTCTGATCAGCACCAGTCAAATACCTTTTTGTTTCTATCTTATCCGGGTTTGAAGTTGGTTTGCAACTGATGCTAAAGATGGGAATTTTGATATTGGTATATCTGCAAGCCAAGTGTTAAATGAAGTTGTTGCAGCTGACAACAGAAGTGAGGGGGATTTTGCCCTGGAGAGCATTCATGGGGCCTATGTCTATACCAGTCTGGTCCACTGAAGGGAGGGAGGGAAAGACTGAAATATGAATCTTTAATATTTTTAGGGGGGGTTAACTATAAGAAATATAGGCTACAATATTAGCTCATATTTATAAGCTTAGGCTTTGACTTGTGCTGTAAGTTTGCAATTTAGTGGCTGAGGAAGTGTCTTTAAATGTTAGCTGGAGAGAGATGCTCTTTTTGAAAAGTAATTATACTGTAATGCAGATGGCAGTAATAACAATTAGACAAGATAAGGTCTCATGGCAATCTTCACGAACCAAACCAAAAGTAGCACCGAATCGTAAAAGACCAAACATGAAGAAGGCTGCAATGCAGCAGTTATCAATGTGCTACCAGAAGTGATGGGACTAAAATTACAAACACGGAAAGGAGCGGACATGCTGAAGGTTATGCACTTCATATGTTTAAAGGATTCTTAATCCTAGACTAATCCTTTTCTGTTTCTATTTGATCTTGCATTTCATAATACACTGAGTGTTAGAAGAACATTTGTTTGGATATTTGAATTCTATCTCCTGCATGTTTCGGGATTTACACAATCACATAGGGGTTTGCTCTCGTTTAGTGATAGGCTTTCTTCCTATCTCCCCAAAGTTGTTGAACTATCAAAATTCCTGAAGAACCATTAATCCCCATTAACAGATGACTTTCAAGATGAGTTGAACTGAAATCAAAAGAAAGAGCATGTCAAAAATGTCATGTTTGCAGGTGGACCTTTTTTTGTCCCTTTCCAAAAGAAATGAATAGTTAGTGATAAATTGGGAACCTCAGATACTGAAAGAAGATTCTCAGCAGACCGTGCTGAACTGAAGCTGCCCATCTGAAGAAAATCTATCTTGTTTTTAGCTTTAATGAGCCTTCTAAAAACCTAAATACAACCAAAGCGGAGTACTCATGTCAGACCCACAGCAACAGGTGTGGGGCAGAGAGAATATATTGAGGATAGCACCTTATCTTTCTGTTTTCCAATGCATAAAAATAACAACCTGTCAGCTACCTTTTGCAGGTTGCTTTTAACAAGTTGCAGAGCAAAATGAAGTTTGACCTCCATTTCCCAGCTGCTCTGCTGATGATAAATTCAATGCAGATGGGCTGGATGAATGGGATACACCTTGTAGAATACCAAACCCATGAAGAGTTATTGCAGGTATGGATCTCTTCACATTTTTCATTGCATCCATTGTGTCATTCTTCCCCTGTCTTCTGAAAGGCTAATTTTTAATTTAGCAATTAAGATTGATAGAGGCGAAAACTTCAGCAAATTTTCTCATATGACTGATTAAATTAGTGGATAAATTAACAAATTGTCGCCTAACTTTTGTGGGTCATTGCATTTTTATCATAAACTCTTTGATACTTCTCCAGGTCAGGAATGAACATATAAACATGTACATAATCATGTAACAAGAGCTGTGCTTTCATCTTTGGAGTTTACACCTTCCATCACGGAACGCAGTAGCTTAGGTTTTGTCACGATCAAGTCCTCAGTTTGGCCTTTTTTGGCACTACATAACTAATGAGATTTCTTACCACCACCACCACAAGTTGCAGTGTGATTGGTCACTCTGGCATTTTAACACGCCTCTTGGCAAATACAGTCAGGCTTTGTGTAGGACTTGTGTTTCTCAAATGCTGGGGCTGCTATTTAGCCCTCCTGGCTGCTTTTGTTTGTCTGGCTCTTTAATCCCCCTTCCTTCTTCAAATTCCATCCATCCACCTGCCTCCCTGCACGACTATTCTATTTGTCTTGTGCTTGAGTGCCAGTCCAGAGTCAGCATTTGTAGAAGGCCAAATGGAACCTTATTGGCGTCTTAGGTCTCCTGACTCTTTGAGGCTACAGTATTCAGTCTGACAATCTGCAAGATGGACATTGCAGCAGAGATTAGTCCAATTATCCTACAACCTGTCTCAGTGACACACAGAGTAAGGTGCCAGAGCTTGTGGCTTGTTCTGCTCACCTGTAATGCACCTGGACTTCCTGGAATTTAACTGGAGTTGCCTTGTGTTTGATTCCTGAGACTAGCACATGGCAATGGAGCCAAGTCCATCAGCATGCTCTTGAAAGGAGTGACCCAAGGTACCGTATTTTTCGCTCCATAAGACACAATTTTTTCTTCCTAAAAAGTAAGGGGAAATGTCTGTGCGTCTTATGGAGCAAATGCGTGGTCCCTGGAGCTGAATTGCCCAGGAGTGAAAAGCAGATCAAGAGGGAAGGGGGTGTTGAAACAAAGCCGCTGATCATTTGCCGATCAGGGAGAGAGATAAGGGCCGCTAGAGATAAAGGAGGCTGCCTGGGAGGGGGGAGATAAAGACAACAAACTTGCAAAGGGGAGAAACAGGAAGACTAAAGCAATAAGGAGAGAAATTAGAAGAAATGGAGGAGCAAAAAACTGCTCAAGCTAAGACACTAAGGCAAACAAGAGGGAAGGGAGTGTTGAAAGGAAACAGCTGATCGGTGGGATCGGAAGAGAGATAAGGGACGCTAGCAGAGGCTGCCTGGGAGGGGAGAGGTAAAAGCCCATGGATCCTCAGGATTTTTACATGGAGTCACCCCAAATTCACCATCAGTTCACATAGCATGTCCATGGCTACAGCCTGCACCAAAAAAATCATACATCCACTGTTTCGTTCAGAATATTATTTTTTTTTTCTTGTTTTCCTCCTCTAAAAACTAGGTGCGTCTTATGGTCAGGTGCACCTTATGGAGCGAAAAATACGGTAGTTAATAAAGGAAGAAGACTTTATATGCTACTTCATATGGTATGTTGGCACGCTGTTTCATAAAGGCAGATATAGAGTGAAATAGAAGGAAGTAAAGTTCCATATTCCAAGTACTCCCCTTTTTTACCTTGCCATTTCCAGTTCAGAGATAACAGCATTCCCCAGCCTATCACAATGGGACCACGCAGGGCAGCCATAAGGTTTGCAGCCCAACAGCCTTCTCTCATTTGTGAGAACTGGGAGCTCTACGTGGGAGCTCTCCCCAGGACTTCTGAAATTGCAAAATAGTCACCACTAAATTCCATTAAAAAGCACTGTCATTCGATGAACCGATTTGGAATTCCCATCTGTGGCAAGGAGCAAGTCCCCTATCAGGAAAGCTTGTGGCATCTGGGACTTCTTGGTTTAGAGAAAAGGCAAGTAAGTGGCAATATGATAGAAGTTTGTAAAATTATGCACTGCATGGAGAAATCAGATAATAAAAATATTTTTTAATTTATACCCCACCCTTCCAGGTTCAGAAAACCGGGCTCAGGGTGGCTAACAACAAATTTAAAACACTTAATTGATGCAACAAAAAATAGCATAAAATACAGTATAAAACGAGAATAACAATAAATTCAGAATTCAAAAATCAATTTAGGGGGAAATCCATCCAATAAACATTAGATGATCACCAGGACTAGCTGGCTAAATTAGTCCTATTTGGGCCAGCGGGGAGATTAGGCTAAATTCAGATTGAAAGCCAGGCAGAATAGCTCTGTCTTACAGGCCCTGCAGAAGGAAGTTAAATCCTGAAGGGCCCTGGTCTCATGTGACAGAGCATTCCACCAGGTTGGAGCCATCACTGAGAAGGCCCTGGCCCTGGTGGAGGATAATCTGACTTGTTTAGGGCCCAGGACCTCTAAACTATGATTATTCATGGACTTTAAGGTCCTCTGTGGGGCATACGAGGAGAGGCGGTCCCGTAAATACGAGAGCCTAAGCCACAAAGGGCTTTAAAGGTCAAAACCAGCACCTTAAATCTGACCCTGTACTCCACTGGGAGGCAATGCAGCTTGAAAAGCACTGGGTGAATATGCTCCCATGGCAGACACCCCGTGAGGAGCCTCGCTGCAGCATTCTGCACCCGCTGGAGTTTCTGGGACAGCTTCAAGGGCAGCCCCGTGTAGAGTGAGTTACAGTAGTCAAGCCTGGAGGTGACCGTCGCATGGATCATTGTAGCCAGGGCGGGGCGGGAAAGGTAAGGGACCAACTGCTTAATGCGGCGAAGATGGAAAAAGAATAGAGAAAAGTTTTTTCTCCTGCTCTCTTAACACTGAAACTCATGGGCACTCAATGAAACTTGAATGTTGGGAGATTCAGGGCAAATAAAAGAAACTGATTCTTCCTTCAGCACATAGTTATACCATATCCTACAAGAGGGAGTGATGGCCATCAACTTGGATGAGGGTAAAGGAGGATTAGACAGATTCACAGAGGATCAGGCTATCAGTGACTACCAGCTACAATGGCTATGTTCAGCCTCCACAGCTGTAGGTGGCGATGCTTCCAAGTACCATTTGGTGTGTTACGGAAATTACGGGGGGGGGGGGGCACATCTTTAAAGTTAAATATTACAAATATTATGCCTGAATATATCCTTTCAACTTGACAGCTCAGGGAAGTCACCTAGCTTTAAAAGTAATATAAAATCATCTCCTTTCCCAGTTTCCTCCATTCCAAAGCTATTTTCCCCTTGAAAAGGGACTCCAGGAAGTTCCCAGAGGTGACAATTGCTGGGCTCATTGTTAGCTAAGGGAAGCCAAATCTCATCACCTGACTCGCCTCAGGCTCCAGACATGCAAAGGAACTTCTAATGTACTTTTGGGTGGTGGGTTCTTAAGACATATTTGTCTATGCTAATCTTATACCTGAGTTTTGCCCTGCCATGTCTGCATATGCTAATCTTGTACCAAGGACTTGTCTGGACATGTTTGCCAAGGTTAACCCCTCCCCTTTTGTGACATGTCAGTGATGTAGCAATGATGTATCAATGATGCTGTACAAACTGTATTCTGCGATATGGTGGGAAAGTTTTAAAAGTCTTTATCACACCATCATCGGGGTTCAAATTTGCTCTTCGAACCTATTGCGCAATAAACTTTGGTCTACAGCTATTTGCTCCGGTTGGCTGGAATCCTTCCTTTATTCCGCAGGGACCTGCGGGCTCTGCCCGATGAGCTGGGTGACTGAGCAGCCTTGCACCTAGATTTTTTTCCATAACAGATGGAAAATTCATGAAAGGAGACTCCTGCTTTCAGGTCTCCCACAGGAATCTGGTCAGTCACTGTGGAGAACAGGGTGATTAACTAGGTGGGCCACACGCCTGATCCAGAAGGCTCTTCTTGTGTTCCTACCAGAATGAGGCAACAGAATTTCAAGGTGATTAAGTAAACCATATGGGAAGCGGGTGGTGCTGTGATCTAAACCACAGAGCCTAGGGCTTGCTGATCAGAAGGTTGGCAGTTCTAATCCCCACGACGGGGTGAGCTCCTGTTGCTTGGTCCCTGCTCCTGCCGACCTAGTAGTTCGAAAGCATGTCAAAGTGCAAGTAGATAAATAGGTACCGCTCTGGAGGGAAGGTAAACAGTGTTTCCGTGCGCTGCTCTGGTACGCCAGAAGCAATTTAGTCATGCTGGCCACATGACCCAGAAATACTGTCTGCGGACAAACGCCGGCTTCCTCAGCCTGTAAAGCAAGATGAGCGCCGCAACCCCAGAGTCGCCTGCGACTGGACCTAATGGTCAAGGGTACCTTTACCTTTACCTAAAGTAAACCATGGGAAGGCAAACTAAGGCCCGGGGCCCGCATCTGGCCCAATTGCCTTCTAAATCCGGCCTGCGGGAATCAGCATGTTTTTACATGAGTATAATGTGTCCTTTTATTTAAAATGCATCTCTGGGTTATTTGTGGGGCATAGGAATTTATTTATTTATTTATTTATTTATTTATTCATTCATTCATTCATTCATTCATTCATTCATTCATTCAAAATATAGTCCAGCCCCCCACAAGGTCTGAGGGACAGTGGACCGGCCCCCTGCTGAAAAAGTTTGCTGACCCCTGGAGTAAACCACACTACTTCAGACAGCAAGTGGCATTTGTCATTTTGGAAAGGTGACCCATGAAAACTCATTGCAAGAAAAAAGCTAACACATCAGAGAGAAATGTTCTAGCCCAGCTCTATCCCTGCTGTCTTACTTTGATACAGGAAGCCCCACCTCGCAAGAAGGTGACCGGCAGCCCTGTATATACCACTGCACAATCCCATGACTTCAATCACTTTATTCCCAGTTTCCCATTCCATTCTTCTGCATGGCTATATCTTTATTCATACATGCATGTCACCATGTGCTGAACATGCATGTGTGAATAAGCTTCGAGTTGTCCCCCTGCTTGTGAAGTATGATCCTAGAACAAAGAGGATGAAATCAAAATAAAAAGACTGGCATGGATACTGAAGAAATAATGATGCAATAATAGCAAGGAGCTGTATATAGAGCACCTGCTATTTCACCGAAGAACGGGAGAAATAACTAAAAATTCAGTAAAGTTTCTCTGCACTCTGCTTATATAAAACAAGTCCTTGAAATGAAATAAAAGATCACATTGCCATTAATACAAATGCTTCAACAGAAATAGAAAATGAAGATGAATAGCACATAGGTTCCACCTGGCTACAGTTTACGTGCAGAGTCAGCCATCCTAGGGAGACTCCCAGTTATCTTTGACATTCCGCCTGATGGCATTTGGAAGTAGTGACTTACTGCCAATGTAAATCTTAGGCTCCCTTGCTTAAGAAAATGTGTTTTTATTATTAGAGCGCGTTGCCCCACTGGAGGAAATTTAGCACCAGTGAGAACAACAGTGAATATATTTCTTTATTACTATTGTGTACAGGGCATATGGGTTGTAAGAGGAACATCTGTCCTCCTAATCTATTTTACTTCCACTTTTATTTACTACATCTAGCCAGGGACAAAGCATATACCATGGGTATCTGTTTTTGTACGTGCATGATTCCAGCATGTCCACATGAACCAGTAAGGGAGATTAACCTATGCTGGCAGATGTCTAAAAGAAAAGAAAGTGCTTACCTTCCTAGTGTCCCAATTTTCCAAGGACAGTTCTGAAATTACAGTGGTACCTCGGGTTATAGACGCTTCAGGTTACAGACTCTGCTAACCCATAAATAGTACCTCGGGTTAAGAACTTTGCTTCAGGATGAGAATAGAAATTGTGTGGCGGTGGCGTGGCAGGCCCCATTAGCTAAAGTGGTACCTCAGGTTAAGACCAGTTTCAGGTTAAGAATGGACCTCCAGAACGAAGTAAGTTCTTAACCCGAGGTACCACTGTACAGAAGCTGTCCCAGGTTCTGATTTGATCCCGGAATGTCCCGATTTTCTCTTTTCCTCCACTTCACTTCTTGGAGAACAATTAAAAGTGAGGTGTGGGTGTGTGTAGCTGCATAAATGGAGTCCTGTTTATCCTGAAAATAAAATACCTGCACCAAATGAAGAAAATGGTGGTGCTGGCATACAAAGCCCTTCCTGTAATTTTGAAGGAAAAGGTCACCAATCCACTCTAAATTATTTCATTCCAAAGCTTCAGCAGCCAGCCATTTCTTAGGAAGCATGGGGTGTGTTGATTCATTTACAGTGGTACCTCGGGTTAAGAACTTAATTTGTTCTGGAGGTCCGTTCTTAACCTGAAACTGTTCTTAACCTGAGGTACCACTTTAGCTAATGGGGCCTCCCGCTGCCGCCACGTGATTTCTATTCTCATCCTGAAGCAAAGTTCTCAACCCGAGCTACTATTTCTGGGTTAGCGGAGTCTGTAACCTGAAGCGTCTGTAACCCGAGGTACCACTGTATTGTAAATGGAGCCTGAAACTTGTCTACTCAGAAGTAAATCCCACTGTATCCAATGGAGCTTACTCCCAGGTAACTGGGTAAAGACTGGGCAGCCTTACACTGTGATCTGAAGCTTTTTACCCAGAACTACGTCCCACTGGGTTCAATAGGATTTATGTTTCTATTATTATTATTATTATTATTATTATTATTATTATTATTATTATTATGCCTTTCTCTCTGACAGGGACACAAGGCAACTTACCACTAAATAAATTTTCATTCCACATATCTGTGGAAGATTTGCACATGGTTCCCTTCCATCACACCATTTTTCTTTACAACAATCCTGCGAGGTTGGTTCAGCAGAGTTTTTGTAACTGGCTGAAGGTGACTGGTGTAGATGTGTATATGACGTCTATGTGTGCAGTGAGATCAAATTAAGGAGAACGTCCTGATGGAGAATAGGATGTTTCCAGGTAGTGATGTATGGAAGTGAGAGTTGGACCATAAAGAAGGCTGATCGCCGAAGAATTGATCCTTTTCAATTCTGGTGCTGGAGGAGACTCTTGAGAGCCACATGGACTGCAAGAAGATCAAACCTCTCCATTCTGAAAGAAATCAGCCCTGAGTGCTCACTGGAAGGACAGATCCTGAAGCTGAGGCTCCAATACTTTGGCCACCTCATGAGAAGAGAAGACTCCCTGGAAAAGATCCTGATGTTGGGAAAGATGGAGGGCACAAGGAGAAAGGGACGACAGAGGACGAGATGGTTGGACAGTGTTCTCAAAGCTACTAACATGAGTTTGACCAAACTGCAGGAGGCAGTGGAAGACAGGAGTGCCTGGCATGCTCTGGTCCATGGGGTCACAAAGAGTCGGACACGACTAAACGACTAAACGACAACAAACAACAACAATTTTCATCAGATAAATGTGGGAGGCCATCTTCAAAACCCTTGTTTGCCATGAATCCTTAGGCTGAAACCCTTAACCCTCACCCCCCCACACACACACACCTACTCGTTCCTCTGTTATCCTCATCACTCCTTTCCCTCTTTTTGCTGCTTGTACTGTCGAAATGTTAAGAACACAAGCTTCTTTGGAAGAATGCCCTGCCTTCTAAAACATGCCATGTATATGAACAGTATTAGATAAATAAATAGATGGATTATGCCACCAATTATCAGTTTTGATCCTCAAAGTCGGGAGACGTATAGAAGAGAAAAGATATCAGGGACAAAGGCACAGATCTGTGGAAATGGTTAGCCAGCTGTGAAGGGACTACTGGAGAGATAAGGAACTATTGAACAAGGGATATAAGCACTCTTATAGCAATCTGTGCTTGGCCTGTCCCTCAGCCTCTTGTTGTGTGGCAGTGATCCTGACAGGATAACTCCACCTTTTCCCACAAAAAAGAGATAAGACAGTTGCAAAGTTTACTGGGGGTGCAGAAACTTCCTCAAGTCAACCAGCTTTATAACATGTCTGCTCAACCTTTCATTCCTATCATTGCCCTAGCAGACATCGAACATCTCTGTAGTTCCCAGCATGAATTGCACAAGCCACAGAGGAAGCCGCGAAAGTCAGGATTATGCTGTTGCTGCTGTGGTGACCAAGTTATTCGCTTTGTTTAAGAAGGAAGAATCAATAAAAGAAAGATTTTGAAAACAAGGCCAGAGAGTCGTTACTTCTACTTCATAATAAAAACGGCATCATTTGTGGTTTGTCTTGTTTGTTCAAAAATAATTTCACACCACTTTTCATTTAAAACCCACAAAGTGGCATAAACATTACGGCAAGAGCAACCACACTATGGTGGTACCTCTGGTTATGTACTTAATTCATTCCGGAGGTCCGTACTTAACCTGAAACTGTTCTGAACCTGAAGCACCACTTTAGCTAATGGGGCCTCCTGCTGCCGCTGCACCGCCGGAGCACGATTTCTGTTCTCATCCTGAAGCAAAATTCTTAAGCTGAAGCACTATTTCTGGGTCTGTAACCTGAAGCATATGTAACCCGAAGTACAACTGTATATGATAACAATTTTTAAAAAGCAACAAACCAGTAAATCCAGACTGGTATTAATTGGAAGAATACACAATTTTCATAAACTGGGGGAGAGGAGGAATGCACTAATTGGAATGAAGAGATACAAAAAACGTTTCATACCTTTTGGACAGCGGTTCTCAACCTGTGGCTCCCCAGATGTTGTTGGACTACAACTCCCATCATCCATAGCTAGCAAGGCCAGAGCTCAGGGATGATGGGACTGGTAGTCCAACAACATCTGGGGACCCACAGGTTGAGAACTGCTGCTTTAGGACAATCTGCCTACAAAGTGAAAATCAGGGTTTGCATGTGACCTGCAATTCACTACAAGAAAGTTCCCAAGGACTGAAGAGGACCCAGTTCCTTCAAAATGGAGATGAAGCGGTAATGGGAGAAAGGGAATGCAGGAACTGGGGTGGAGGAGGAAGGGGAAAGAAACTGAGGTGTCTCTGGGAAGGTGAAATGGTCTCAGGAAGGATGCTCAGTGGGTTGGTGGGAGGAGATTTCAGGGTAGTATGCATGTCCAATGAGGCATTGGAAGCAACCAGAGAAGATTCGCTACAATGGAATGAGCACAACAAAAGTTTCGCCTGCAGTCAACAGACACACAAGGAGTAAAATAAAGTAAACAGAAACACAAGGAGAATGAAAGGAGAAGGGGAAGGGAACAAGAAGCAGCAACATACTTCAATTAATTAGACAAGGCACAGCAACATAAATATGACTTAAGGCACTTCTTCAGGGATGGACTCGACTGTATAAATGTCCGAGGGCAATTAATTTCAAAATGATAAGGGCAGAGGAATGAGACAACAGATGCAATCTCGGCTTTAACTGAGAGGCTGGTATCAAAGTAATGCAGAAAGAGCAGAGTGAGAGATTAATCAGAGGAAAGAGGCACTGTATAAATTAAAAGAAATAATAAAACTTTTAATAGTTCCAAGAATTACCAGCTTCCAGCCCTCACGTCAGCAGTAGGGGACTTGCTGAACTTCAGATATTGAGCTCCAACTCCCGCCAGCCCCAGATAGGATGGCAAACGATATCTGGAGCGCAACTCCTGCTTTATGAGCACAGCAAGCTCTTAATGCGCTCATTCACATGTAGCATTGAGGCAAACCATGGCTTAGTGCACATGAGCCCATGTGCAGGATCCCAGAGAGGAGGGTGCAGCTGCTTTGTTCTTCTTAAGACTATAATGCACTAAGCTGTGGCTTTGCTTAGCACAGGGGTCAGATAACTTTTTCAGCAGGGGGCTGGTCCACTGTCCCTCAGACTTTGTGGGGGACCAGACTATTTGGGGGGGGGGCGAATGAACGAATGCCTATGCCCACAAATAACCCAGAGATACGTTTTTTTTTTAAAAAGCACACATTCTACTCATGTAAAAACACCAGGCAGACCCCACAAATAACCCAGAGATGCATTTTAAATAAAAGCACGCATTCTACTCATGGAAAACACCAGGCAGGTCCCACAAATAACCCAGAGATGCATTTTAAATAAAAGCACACATTCTACTCATGGAAAACACCAGGCAGGCCCCACAAATAACCCAGAGATGCATTTTAAATAAAAGCACACATTCTACTCACGGAAAACGCTAGGCAGGCCCCACAAATAACCCAGAGATGCATTTTAAATAAAAGGACACATTCTACTCATGTAAAAACACGCTGATTCCCGGACCATCCGTGGGCCGGATTTAGAAGGCGATTGGGCTGGATCCGGCCCCCAGGCCTTAGGTTGCCTACCCATGGCTTAGCATGTCATTTGAATCCCGACAAACTATTACCTGTAAACCACAGAACACATGTTGGTTGCAGTACAGTGGTGCCTCGCAAGACGAAATTAATTCGTTCCACGAGTCTCTTCATCTTGCGGTTTTTTCGTCTTGCGAAGCATCCCTATTAGCGGCTTAGTGGATTAGCGCTATTAGCGGCTTAGCAGCTATTAGCGGCTTAGCAGCTATTAGCGGCTTAGCAGCTTAGAAAAAGGGGGGAAAGGGAAAAAACTCGCAAGACTCGCAAGACGTTTTCGTCTTGCAAAGCAAGACCATAGGGAAATTCGTCTTGCGAAGCGCCTCGAAAAACGGAAAACCCTTTCGTCTAGCGAGTTTTTCGTCTTGCGAGGCATTCGTCTTGCGGGGCACCACTGTACATTTTTTGTCTGTAGAGAGCTAAACCATGAGCCCAGGTTTGGGTACCACACTAAGCCAAACCCTGGGTTAGCTCAGTGCAAAATGACCAGGAAAGAGAAAGTAGCCCCTCACCTGGAACAAGCCAGTGTGCTCGTTTGTGAATCCTGACAGCCAAAAGGTTAAATGAGAGTCTTTCGGTGTCAATTAGTACATTCTTTTTCCAAACTCTATGTAACAAAATCCGAATTCATCTTCGCAGCACAGATACTAACACTGGAAGAATACCAAAGATGTTAAACAGAAAAAGCGAGGACCCCCAATTCAGCCAGGCTAAACGAAATAAATGCACGTTCTCTGTAGTGCCGTACTTTGCATTTCTTTCAGGCGCTGGGTTTATTTTCATAGCGGCATCGAGAGATTTTGGTCCCAGAGACCTCACACAGGCCATTTCCTCTTTATTGCTTAACTCGTCTCCTTCATGCCATTCAGGCTCAATTACGCAGAAGGCTGTAAAGGACCTGATGCTTTTGAAGTGAAGATTTCTAAACTAAACATCATCACAGAGAGCAAGACATTTCTCTGCTGCACCTTCTATTCTCAGCAGGCCCATTTTCAGTCTAAATCCTTTGGAGACTGACTAGTCTCCTGTAGAGGTACGATGAAGAGAGGAGTTTTTTGTAAAGTCCCTGGAGGAGAAATGGTGCTAAGGATCAGACGGTTTTGCAAGGTTTGCTGGATTTTCAGAGCACAAGAGGAAATAATCTTGTTAAACAGGAACTGTCTATGGAACACAACTTTGCAGAGTACTATTGGAAGGAGAGGTATATCAGGATACAGGAAAGGCGTAACACAGAGAATATATCCACATATTTGTAAGTACAGTGGTACCTCGGGTTAAGTACTTAATTCATTCTGGAGGTCCGTTCTTAACCTGAAACTGTTCTTAATGGGGCCTCCTGCTGCTGCCGTGCCGCCGGAGCATGATTTCTGTTCTCATCCTGAAGCAAAGTTCTTAACCCAAGGTACTATCTGGGTTAGCGGAGTCTGTAACCTGAAGCGTATGTAACCTGAAGCGTATGTAACCTGAAGCATATGTAACCCAAGGTACCACTGTATTCCTATTTAGCAGAGCATGGCTAGTATTGAAAATAGCATTTCAGAAATTGTGTCCTAGGAAATAAATAAGGAAGTATCCTTGGGAAGCACTGTATAAATTACTATCCTGCTCCAGGTTCGCCAGATCCATTTGGTCCAAGTTGCCGTGCCCTTTATGGCAAGCATGGGAAGTTCAACAGAAGTCAGAAGAATGCTTTAAAAATGCCCCTGGAAACTGCAGCCCAACCCCTACATTGTAGCTCAACGCCCATAAAATGTGGTCTTGCCTCATGACAGTATGAGCCGTTGAGGCTTAGAAAGAAAGAAAAAGAAAAGACACTTGTAATGTTTTAACCACCGGGACCACATAACACCGGTCCTGAGAGATCTGCATTGGCTCCCAGTACATTTCCGAGCACAATTCAAAGTGTTGGTGCTGACTTTTAAAGCCCTAAACGGCCTCAGTCCTGTATACCTGAAGGAGCGTCTCCACCTCCATTGTTCAGTCTGGACACTGAGGTCCAGCTCTGAGGGCCTTCTGGGGGTTCCCTCTCTGCAAGAAGTGAGGTTACAGGGAACCAGGCAGAGGGCCTTCTCGGTAGTGGCGCCCGCCCTGTGGAACACCCTCCCTTCAGATGTGAAGGAAATAAGCAGCTATCTTCTCTTTAAAAGACATCTGAAGGCAGCCCTGTTTAGGGAAGTTTTTAATATTTAATGCTGTATTGTTTTTAACACTTGATTGGAAGCCGCCCAGAGTGGCTGGGGAAACTCAGCCAGGTGGGCGGGGTATAAATAATAAATTATTATTATTATTAAGCAAAGCAAGAAGCACTGGATCTATCTCCTGTTCAGAAAAAGACAGGCAAATTTCCCCCACTTCCTGAAAGCACTTAGGGGTGTGGATTGGAAGGCTCAATAAAAACAGGGAAATTCAGCTTTGCTGGTATCCATCTGTCTCAGGAGACAATGGAGTACACTTCTGGGGGTGAAGTCAAACTGCTGTGGTAGCAGTAACCTCCCCAGGGAGCAAGCCTGAGCAAATGTATATGGAGGCCCTGGGCTGCCCAGAGAAGACCTCCCTCTCGGCCTCATTGATGTGGTCCAAAGCAAAGCAGATCAATGAGTTTGGCACCAACTTGGCTGCTGGCGTTTCCGGAAGGGAACTCCACTCCAGATTTGTGTGGGTTTTACTCTTCAGCCTTTTCGTTTCCTGAAGATAACCCCAAAAGGCAGCGGAACCCCATCTTCCACCAACTTTCCTCTACGGCATGAGCAGTAACCACCTCCTTGACTGTTGGACCCACTATTGGTCTCACCTGCCCAAGCCAGTCTGTGATGGCCTGGAATTTGGACTCGGAGGCTGAACCTGAGGGATCCCAGCCTGCACAGGATTCCCCGCCTCCAGAACCAGCTGAGCCGAGGCTGGGGCATGAGCCTGAAGGGTCCTCACCTGTGCTGGATCCTCAGGTGCAGGCATCAGCTGAGCCTGCTCTGGCTCCTGAGGTGATGGAGGACTCATTGCCTGCAAGTGCTCCACTCTCAGCCCCGTCAGAGGAAGCTGAGGTTGCCTCTGGGTCCGGTAACCCTCCAGACTCTCCTGAGCTGCAGAGGCTCAGGGCAGAGAGGCAGAGGGAACTAAGTTCTCGCAGGAGGAGTGCTCGCCTCCAGGCCAGGAGAGGCGAGTCACCAGAGGATCGGGGCCGCCCTATGCCTCGGGGCAGACAAAAGCCGGCCAGCCCCAGTCCCAAGTTGTGGGAGCAACACTGTTGGTTGCTAGTTCCTGCCTGAACCTTGTCCTGCTTTCCTGCCTGAGCTCCTGACCCACCCTGGCTCCCTGCTTGCAATGCTGTTCTTGACTTCACCCGACTCCCTGCCCTGCACCCAGCTTCAGCTATTACGGACTGCCTCCATGTTGCACCTTTCACCATGGACCGGACTTGGACCTCACATCTCGGGTAACCCATGGAACCAGCACACAGTCTTTGCATGCAGCAGAAGTCCCTAAACCATCAGCTGCACTCACCTGGTTTAGCTGGCCAATCAAAGTTTTCCCCCCAGGTGTGGCCGCTGTCACATGCTGACAGCTTGTAGGAGCCACAGGTGAGACTAGAGTGCAGGGTAGGGACCAAAGGTGGACAAACTATCCCAGAAGGAGCACAACATGTCCCCCACCAATAGTACTATACCTTTCCTCCTCTAACACCCCATACACCTCAAATTTCAGCTATTCCTGTGTATAAATAATGTTATTGCTCTGATAAGCTTTTTGCTGTGTGGCGGGTTGTTTTTTTTTACTTTGTTTGTTAAACGTATCGGCAGAACCAGGGGAAACAACAGGTGGAATTGCATTTGATACAAGAGAAAACATACAAGCAGAACATTCAAGCTATCAACTGTTTTATACAGCTGCCAAGAGTCCAACTTTAACAAACCGCACAGAGATAAAATTAGCAACGATCTACATACTTGTATGATGCATCAAAAGTCAGCTATCATCACAAAACAGCTGGAGCAATGCGTAGCTAAGAACTTCAGGAGATAACTACAGCCTTGCTTCCAGCAGCATTTTCCAAAAATACAAATTGGATCACAAGCGCATGGTCAGGATGTTCAAATAAAAGGAAGTACAAAAATAAGGAATACAAATTTCACTTCTTGAAGCAGTAATAGCTCTAATATGTTCTGTAGTAACCGAAAATCTCCTGGATAGCTGTTTTAAAGCAGGAACAACAACAAAAATCCAGTATATATGATGTATTTCTTCCCCTATGGAATAATATACAGTGGTACCTCGGGTAAAGTACTTAATTCGTTCCGGAGGTCCGTTCTTAACCTGAAACTGTTCTAAACCTGAAGCACCACTTTAGCTAATGGGGCCTCCCGCTGCTGCTGCACCGCCGGAGCACAATTTCTGTTCTTATCCTGAAGCAAAGTTCTTAACCTGAAGCACTATTTCTGGGTTAGTGGAGTCTGTAACCTGAAGCGTATGTAACCTGAGGTACCACTGTACAGTAGTACCTCAGGTTAAGAACGTAATTCGTTCTGGAGGTCCGTTCTTAACCTGAAACTGTTCTTAACCTGAGGTACCACTTTAGCTAATGGGGCCTCCTGCTGCCGCCGCGCCGCCACTGCATGATTTCTGTTCTCATCCTGAAGCACAGTTCTTAACCCAAGGTACTATTTCTGGGTTAGTGGAGTCTGTAACCTGAAGTCACTGTAACCCGAGGTACCACTATATGTGTATATTCAATAGTATTTCCTTACACTGGGCTGCACCCATTAGTTCCTCTCTACCTGCAGAAAGTGTTTATAGCAGAGCAAGGTTTTGATCAGTCACCACTGCCTACAAATCACAATGCAATGTTGTTATCAAAGGTCCCCCAACTCTCAGGAGCGGCATTCTCTCTCTTTTTGGTGGGGGAACAGAGGGGATAGAAATGTAGTGAAAATCAGGTGCCTTCCCTTGTGTGAGGCAAAATGCTTTCTTCAAGTGCAAAGCCACAATCTGACCCCTCATTTTCCTTACATCGCCCTTTCCTCTCACCTCCTTCGTCTGCCAAAATTATACCACAAGTTCCATGAGGAAGGAGCCTGCCTATGTTTATTATTACAGTCATGCCTCATGTTACATTTGGTTCATGATACGTTTTTTTCAGGTTGTGTCCCGCGGTGACCCGGAAGTACCAGAAAGGGTTACATCTGGTTTTCGTCGCTCGTGCAGAAGCGCTAAATCGCGCTTTGTGCATGCGCACACGCGCCAAATCACACCGTGCAGCTGCACAGATATGGCATTTCGGGTTGCGGGATTTTCATGTTGTGAACGGGCCTCCAGAATGGATCCCGTTCGCAACCAGAGGTGCCACTGTATTATGTAAAGCACCACATTCCCTGATAGCATTATATAAAAATCGTCAACATCAACAACTTTGTTAGAACACCTACATAAAAATATTTACGAGCTGTTTGGCTGTTTAATATTTTCCCCCTGACAGTCACCCTAAATCCACAGATCATTGACTGCACACAACTGTGTGTTTCATGTGCCCAAGTCCACACAGCATATACCTACATGCAGATCCACTCATCTGCTCTCTGTGCTAATGCTTCTCAAACTGTCATATGTGGTGGAATGGCAATCCCCACCCCCCAGTGTGGTCCCACATTTGGTCTCTGAAGGGTCCCACTCAACCTGAGCTGTGGTGTCTAACCAATGTCTAACTGACTGGCACCACCACTTTGTTCCATGCACCTTATCTGGTGTGGGATCCCACTGTACACAGAGGACCAGCTCAAGTGGAGATAATGGATTCATTTTCCCACCTCTAACTGTGCAAGGGCCTTGCAAGCACAGAAAAGGGCAGCATTCAATGGTACTATCTGTCTTTGTTATATACTAAGCCTGAATCCTAGAACAATAGGCAGGTTGGATCCTAGAATGCAACAACCTGATTGGCCTGCAGGAGCAGCCCAATCAGGTTCCAGGAGGGAAACATAATCAACCAAGCAGATGGTACGCATTGTGTAAATAATGTATATAAAGCCTGAGAAGAGAAGAAGAAGAAGAAGAAGAAGAAGAAGAAGAAGAAGAAGAAGAAGAAGAAGAAGAGGAGGAGTTTGGATTTGATATCCCGCTTTATCAAAGCAGCTAACATTCTCCTTTCCCTTCCTCCCCCACAACAAACACTCTGTGAGGTGAGTGAGGCTGAGAGACTTCAGAGAAGTGTGACTGGCCCAAGGTCACCCAGCAGCTGCATGTGGAGGAGCGGGGAAGTGAACCCGGTTCACCAGATTACAAGTCCACTGCTCTTAACCACTACACTACACTGGCTCTGAGGTTTGGGGGGAAATTCAATCACTGTTCCTATGAGCTGAAATAAAGAGCATGAAACTACTACACGGCTGAGTATATTTCAGTCTCTGATCTCATAAGACTATTTGCAAGACATTCAGTTGTGTACAACTACCACTATGGATGCACACGGTCCACTGCTGTTCTGTGCATCTACATTTTGCTCCTTCCATAGAAATAATTTTTCCCTTGTAGCACTTTTGGATGCGCGGACCAATCTGGATCAGAAAGGCAGAAATTACAAAGTCTCAACTTACGAGAGAAAATTCAAAGACATTTCTAATAATTGTTTTTTATAGCTCAGCTTTTCCTGCGTGTTATTTATTAGACAATATGTAAACACCAAAACAACCAATCCAGAGATCCCTTTCTCTGTGTATTTGATTTTTATTTGCATGGAAAAGGTCCCACTGGTACTGTAATGTGCTCTAAACACACTGCGCCAGCAAAGTTTGCACAGATGCAGCCTGATTTCTGACTTCGACTGCCATTTAACTGAAAGAATTAAGCTCAAAAGATGGAAACACCAAAACACCATAGAACACTTGGATTTCAATAACATTTTTAAGATGCATGAAAAATATGCTTTTCTAAAAAGAATGTGAGATTATTTTTAAGCAGCGGAAAATTGAGGAAAGCAATTACTAATAGTGGAAAGGTACTGTAAATTCTCAGATTAAATTAAACAGAGAAGCTCTTATTTACATTAATCATCAACATCATCCTATTGCTACTACTATTATAGATCCAAATATTCTGCTACACAACCTCTCACATTCGTGGTTTGTGCAGAATTGAGAGAAGATGTACTAGCAGAATAATGCTTATTATTGTGGTTAAACTCAGAAAGCAAATCTCAGGATGCTGTTAGTTTGTGGGATTTGTCCACCTGGCATGATTGAACATTTATCTTGCTCTGTTTGTTCTTCTCTAATATTGGTCTGATCTACCTAAAATAGTTTCAAAGCTGCTTTCTACATATTACATAGAAAAGCCCATTAAAAGTATTATTTGAAAATTAAAAAAAACCCTCTATGCTTTGAGAGGCTCCATACATCTTATAAAATTGCCCAGTTCAGTTCAAAAAGTGTGCAAAAATCCTTCTGCATCGGCATTAACGTCACACTCAGCTTATCTAGGGAACAAGCACATCCCTCTTTCTGACCTACCAACAACAAAATGCACTGCATGCTTTTGGACTAGATGATCTTTAGGGTACCTTCCAATTCTACAATTCTATGGAAATATTAAAAAGCAGAGACATCACCTTACCAACAAAGGTCCGTATAGGTAAAGCCATGGTTTTCCCAGTAGTGATGTATGGAAGTGAGAGCTGGACCATAAAGAAGGCTGATCGCCGAAGAATTGATGCTTTTGAATTATGGTGCTGGAGGAGACTCTTGAGAGTCCCATGGACTGCAAGAAGATCAAATCTATCCATTCTGAAGGAAATCGGCCCTGAGTGCTCACTGGAAGGACAGATCCTGAAGCTGAGGCTCCAATACTTTGGCCACCTCATGAGAAGAGAAGACTCCCTGGAAAAGACCCTGATGTTGGGAAAGATGGAGGGCACAAGGAGAAGGGGACAACAGAGGACGAGATGGTTGGACAGTGTTCTCGAAGCTACTAGCATGAGTTTGACCAAACTGTGGGAGGCAGTGGAAGACAGGAGTGCCTGGCGTGCTCTAGTCCATGGGGTCACGAAGAGTCGGATACGACTAAACTACTAAACAACAACAAATGGAAATATTATTGATGGATGCATGCAGATTGACAAAACTGTAGTGACCCCTCAGTAACCAGCTAGAAGCATTAAAATTATCCCTTTATTATCAGGCAGCACACAAGGAAGGATGCGAAATGGGGCAGGACCATGTCAGAAGTAAAGAAGAGTAATATAGTGAGCTACACTGGAGCACCAAAAAGCACGTGCCACGCTTTCTAAATGTACCCACCTATCCAATTTTTCATTATGTCCCCTTCCAGGCTTGACATACTGTTATCCATAATACCAAAGAATTCTATCGCTCTCAGTCACAGAACTGTAGAGTTGGTAGGATCATCTAGTTCAACCCTCTGGTAAGAAGGAATCTCAACTAACGCATCCATCACAGGTGACCATTCAACCTCTGCTTTCAAAACTTCAGGGAAGGGGAGCCTGCCATCTTCTGAGGGAGTTCATTCCACTGTTGAACAGCTCTTACTGTCAGAAGGATCTTTCTGATGTTTAGTCAGAATCTCCTTCCTTGTAACTTGAAGCCATTGGTTCGGGTCCTTCGCCCTAGAGCAGGAGAAAACAAGCTTGCTCCATCTTCCATGTGATAGCCCTTGAAATATTTGAAGATGGCTATCATCATATCTCTCCTCTTTTCCAACATACCCAACTCCCTCAACTGTTCTTCATAAGGCTTGGTTTCCAGGCCTTTGATCATCTTGGTCACCCTCATCTGTACACATTCTAGCTTGTCAATATCCTTATTAAATTGTGGTGTCCAGAACTGGACAGAGTATTCCAGGTGTGGTCTGACCAAGGCAGAATAGAGAGGGACTATTACTTCCCTTGACACTATACAGTGGTACCTTGGGTTACAGACGCTTCAGGTTACATACGCTTCAGGATACAGACTATACTAACCCATAAATAGTACCTTGGGTTAAGAACTTTGCTTCAGGATAAGAACAGAAATTGTGTGGCGGCAGCATGGAAGCAGTGGGAGGCCCCATTAGCTAAAGTAGTGCTTCAGGTTAAGAACAGTTTCAGGTTAAGAACAGATCTCCAGAACGAATTAAGTTCTGAACCCGAGGTACCACTGTACTTCTGTCGGTGCAGCCTAGAATAGCATTTTTGCACCACACTGTTGACTCATGTTCAGCTTGTGGTCTACTAAGACCCCAAGATACTTTTCATATGTACTTCTAGTAAGCCAGGTGTCCCCAATCTTATATGTGTGCATTCCTCGTTATTCCTGCCTAAGTGACTGTAGAACCTTACATTTGTTCCTACTGAAATCCTCCTCCTTTTTGCAGTGCTAACACAAAGACAAATTCTGTTTAATCTATATGCAGCAAGGAAAGATAGTAAAGGTAAAGGTAAAGGGACCCCTGACCATTAGGTCCAGTCGTGACTGACTCTGGGGTTGCGGTGCTCATCTCTCTTTATTGGCCGAGGGAGCTGGCGTTCAGCTTCCGGATCATGTGGCCAGCATGACTAAGCCATTTCTGGTGAACCAGAGCAGCGCATGGAAACGCCGTTTACCTTCCCACCGGAGCGGTACCTATTTATCTACTTGCACTTTGACATGCTTTCGAACTGCTGGGTTGGCAGGAGCAGGGACCGAGCAACGGGAGCTCACCCCGTTGCGAGGATTCGAACCGCCAACCTTCTGATCGGCAAGTCCTAGGCTCAGTGGTTTAACCCACAGCGCCACCCGCGTCCCTTGCATTCCTGGTTACTCCTGCCTAAATGACTGTAGAACCTTAGACTTGTTCCTACTGAAATCCTCCTCCTTTTTGCAGTGCAGACAAATTCTATTTAATCTATATGCAGCAAGGAAAGACACAAGGGACCCACTTCTACACATACACACGCAAACAGTGGAAAATCAACTTGTGGAAGGTGATTTTTAGTTGAAACAGAACTGGAGAAGAAGTGTTAAAGCAGCCTCTGCCCCGTGCCCTTTCTCCACTCTTGCACAAACTGCTTTGGGTTTAAAAAATGGAGGAAAGAATCATGGAACTCCACGTATTGCTACCCATTTCAAAGAGCCATGACTGGCCGCAGCTTTCAGTTGACTGTACACTTTCTAATAAACACAGATTTGTCTCATTGTGTAGTGTGAAATAGTTTAGAACGGCCATGTTTATATGGGGTAAAGGATCTCACATACCTTTGAGGTCTTCTGCTAGTCAGAATAGACTACACTGGATCAGATGGTCCAGTGATTTGACTCAGTATAGAGCTGTAATTTAATTCCTTAATTAACATAATCCAGTCCAGAGAGCTTTCTAAAACAGCACACAAATGAACATGCTAGATTCCAACTTAACTAGAAATCATTTGCAACTTATTTGCTACACTACGTATTTTCTCCATGGTGCATTATTTTTATTTTGCTTTGGTAGCACCCAGTGTTTGAAATTCCCCAAGCACCAGGCATGTTTTGCTACTGATGCAGATCCAACTGCAACTACGTGGAGATTGCTGGGCGCCAGGTTGGTAACTGACCTCTCTATCGAGCCAGCTGACTCGTGTGGCAAAAGTGGAGCTTCTTGTGCTTCCATATGAATCAGGAGCCCCTAACCCAGAACATAACCTCCGTACAAATCGGGGTTTGCCTGCGTTCGGAAACATACTTCCTCCACCTGCAGAGGCACAACATTGCTATCGTGGCTAGTAGCCCCTGAAAGGTTTGTCCTCTATGTATTTGACCAAGGTTCATTTACAAGCATCCAAGTTGATGGCCATCACCACCTCCCACAGCAGCAGAGCTTCCTAGTTTAACTACACACTGCATTAAAGAAGTACTGTATTTTTTGCTCTATAAAGACTCACTTTTTCCCTCCTAAAAAGTAAGGGGAAATGTGTGTGCGTCTTATGGAGCGAATGCAGGCTGCGCAGCTATCCCAGAAGCCAGAACAGCAAGAGGGATTGCTGCTTTCACTGCGCAGAGATCCCTCTTGCTGTTCTGGCTTCTGAGATTCAGAATATTATTTTTCTTGTTTTCCTCATCCAAAAACTTGTGGTCTTATAGAGCAAAAAATACGGTACTTTATCTGTCAACAAAACTTTTCTGTCCACTTTCTCCATGCCATGCATAATTTCATATGCTTCTATCATGCCACCTCCAAGTCCCAAATGCCGTGACATTGCAAATGCTATAATCCTCCCAATTAGTTCTGATCAGTATTCTGTGGAAGGATGCATTTCTTTATTCACTTACTGGGAACAAGTCCCACTGAGCTCAGTGGGGCTAACTTCCAAGCAGACATGCCACAGGCTTGCACTGTTAGTGACTACCTGTTAAGATGATACTTGGGAATCATCAGTACTGATGCAATCTGCACAAAAAGAAGCACTGCCCATAGTAAAATGGGAGAACATCCATGTTTAAATTTAAGCTGAATTATGCGAGCGCTACTTTTGTTTTCCCATCAGCCACTGTATGACGATTGCCAGAAAGAAATTTAAAGGTCACTGAATTAAAAGCGATCAACTGTTTTACTGTACGTTTTAGGGAGAAATGGATTCCCCCATAACATGTCGAGGTACAGAATTTAGCTTTTATACACTAAATAGTGCACATTCAAATCACAATTATTGAAGGGACACTGTTCCCCATCTCCCCTCCCCCCCAAAACCCCAAGTTTACAGCATTGAAATAAAAGGCTGCAGCATCAGATTTCTATTTTTGTATAACAATTTTGTATGATACACACATCACTGGTAAAAGTAAACTCATTTAAGCAAGCACAAAAATCAAGATGGAAGCCAACACAAATGCTTTTTTTCCAAGTGTGAGAGCCCCTTCATCCACAGGGCAGGATCACAGTATAGACGTTGGTCAAGCCACTAGCTCAGTTTAGATGTAATGCCAAACAAGAGTTTGGTGAATAGGAACATCTCTATAGGTTTAAATAAATGCATGTTCTCTCTTTGCATGCAAGTTCCCTCCATCCACTTACTACTTTTTGCTAACCATAGCTTGCCATGATGTCCAAAATGGTACACCATGGTTAGTGCTAATCTCTAAACTACTGTTTGCAGACCCACACCAAATCATGGTATGGAGGTCAGTGGCTCAACTTAATCTTCCCCACAGAGTTGTTGTGATGGTAAAAGGTAAAGGTAAAGGTACCCCTGCCCGTACGGGCCAGTCTTGACAGACTCTGGGGTTGTGTGCCCATCTCACTTAAGAGGCCAGGGGCCAGCGCTGTCCAGAGACACTTCCGGGTCACGTGGCCAGCGTGACAAAGCTGCATCTGGTGAGCCAGCGCAGCACACGGAAACGCCATTTACCTTCCCGCCAGTAAGTGGTCCCTATTTATCTACTTGCACCTGGGGGTGCTTTCGAACTGCTAGGTTGGCAGGCGCTGGGACCGAGCAATGGGAGCGCACCCCGCCACGGGGATTCGAACCACCGACCTTTCGATCGGCAAGCCCTAGGCGTTGAGGCTTTAACCCACAGCGCCACCCGTGTCCCTGTTGTGATGGTAGTGAAGAATAATAAAACACTTAGAAGATTCACCATAGTGTGAAGTTAAATTTCACCCTATCTGTGCAAGTGTATTTGCTTGCTAGAGAACCCTCCCATTTCTACTCTGGCGGTTCACCCAACCATTTTGGGGGTTCAGGGGAAAAGCCTTATTGTGCAACGCCTCTGCTTACAGAGTTTGTTAGGTAAATCCTACCCTTAGCGTACTGCAGAGTGCTATACTGCAAAGCACCAATAGAAGGGGCGAGCCGGTGGCTGCCCCGACCTTATGTGGCCTCTAGGAGGCCCGCCCCTGCCGCCAGCCGGTTGGCTGGCACGCGGGGGTGTGACTGGGGAATCCCTGAATCGCGCGAGGCTGTCCTCAGCCTCGCCGGAACGTGGGGGGTGACTGGGGAAACCCTGTAATCCCGCGAGGCTGACCTCAGCCCCGCGGGAGTGTGGGGGGGTCGTGAGCCCGCAACTCCACCCCCTCCTGAGGATCGGTAGTGGCA
Source organism: Podarcis gaigeae (assembly GCF_964106915.1). Taxonomy (NCBI): domain Eukaryota; kingdom Metazoa; phylum Chordata; class Lepidosauria; order Squamata; family Lacertidae; genus Podarcis; species Podarcis gaigeae. The sequence goes on from NC_139685.1 coordinate 12,364,489, forward strand.
TTGTCTCATTGTGTAGTGTGAAATAGTTTAGAACGGCCATGTTTATATGGGGTAAATTGGCGCAGAAATGGCACCTGCTCTGTGAAAAGCATGTTTTCAATACTGAGAAGGACTGGCCTGCGGAGTTATGGAGCTGGCCATAAAAAGTGCCAACTTGCTGAGCAGTAGAAAAGGCACATAGCAATTCAGATAAGGCTGAACGTGAAGCAAAATAGCACAGTTTTGTTACAATCTGGAGTATCAGCAGGATTTTAGTTCATTGTTTGTGGGCTGCTGGGGTATATGGTACATTACAGCGGAGGATCAGCACTAATTCTACATGGCAGCTCCTCAGAATACCATCTGCTTCTCCGGTAACTGTTAATATAGTTGTAATTATCTACTTCTAAGTACTTTATTGGAATATCATTTGCAAATTAATCAACTGCAGACCGGTAAAACAAATGACATGCTTGTCAGAAAACAACAGCATTATTCCGATTTCTCTAAAGATGGGGAAATACTGACTACTTTGCAAAGAGAGGAGGCTTTAAAATGGAGTTGTGCTCAGCTTTTAGAAACGTATAAAGGCTGCTGCAAAAGCTCCACATGCGTTGGTGACCTCTGAGGCATGCACCGTTCACTGTTTCCGCAAACCACCAGGCTTACGGCCACTCCAGATTTGCTGAGGCTGCAGATACGTGCTTGAGATGGGTTGCACCAACTGTTGTGGCACCAAAACACGACGGCATTGCTAGCATTACAAACATGTGGCAGTGGTGCAGGAGGCCTGTAAGGCCACATCAAACAGTGAGCATTGCTGCAGCATAGTTAGGCAACTCTAATTTAAACATCTGTTTAGAGTTATTGAGGTGGCAATTAAGAGGAAACAGAAACAAGCTATTTCAACAGTCCTGACCGTAAAGGAAGATTGTATCTCTTTAACTGAGCTACACAGTATGCTCACTGCAGGAGAGAACAGGGAGCTGGTGGCTGATCTCCTTATCTTCACCTATCTCTCCCCTTAGTGACTCATTTCCCCTATGAGTTGGGAAGGAGAAGAGCAATAAGAGTTAGGCACCAAGGAAGGAAAGGGAGCAAACTCCTGCTTCCCTAAACTTTATACTTCGAACACCCAGAATTTTCTATGCCTGTCGGTGTAGAAGCCTTCCCTACATAGTCCTCAGCCCTCAAAACTAGAATGAACTCTCATGGGGTGAGAGCAACATGTAACTTGGGTCTTGTTTGTTGGTATAGTAACATTAATGTATATGATACCTCATAAAAAAAAAAAAACACAAAACCACTCACATGCGGGTCCACAAGAGGAGATTGTGCTCTACATGTTGACAAGATCACAAAGGATCTGTGTTGTAAGAGTTAAGAGGGAATTAAAGGTAAAGGTAAAGGGACCCCTGACCGTTAAGTCCAGTTGAGGACAACTCTGGGGTTGTGGCGCTCATCTTGATTATTGGCCAAGGGAGCCAGTGTACAGCTTTCCGGGTCAAGTGGTCAGCATGATTAAGCCGCTTCTGGTGAACCAGAGCAGCGCACGGAAATGCCGTTTACCTTCCTGCCAGAGCGGTACCTATTTATCTACCTGCACTTTTGACGTGCTTTTGAACTGCTAAGTTGGCAGGAGCAGGGACCGAGCAAAGGGAGCTCACCCGGTCGCAGGGATTCAAACCACGACCTTCTGATTGGCAAGTCCTAGGCTCTGTGGTTTAACCCACAGCACCACCCACGTCCCTCAAAGGTAAAGGGACCCCTGACCATTAGGTCCAGTCGTGACCAACTCTGGGGTTGCAGTGCTCATCTCGCTTTATTGGCTGAGGGAGCCGGCGTACAGCTTCCGGGTCATGTGGCCAGCATGACTAAGCCGCTTCTGGCAAACCAGAAGGGTGAGGGTAAGCAACCTACTGGGAAACAGGACAGAGGAAACCGCAGCTACCTTGCCTCTCACAGCTGTGCAGCTTGCTTGCAAATGCAATGTATCTTCATGTGGCAACCCAGCAATCCCTTATTGTTACACTTGGGCAGCTTTAATAATTTCAGAGCAAGTTGTACCAGGAGTGATGCTAAACCATAACCAAGGGAGGGGGGAATAAAACATCATCTACAGGTAGACATTTCCTGTGGGCAATTAGCATAATAGGTTGCGTTGTTTTTCTTAAGAGTCAAAATGAGATTCCAAGTTTCCTCATGCAGATAGCATAAAATAGCTGTTACACAGTAACACTGTCAAGCCGCAGATTTTTGCATTTGCCTTACTTATAATTTGTGAGATATAAGAGGACTTGCAAAGAAAAATACAATATTCTACCTCGCTGAGCATGTAATACATAAGCCATGTTTTCTGAAGCATCAACTTTGGATGTTGTTTCTCTGGCAGTAGTTTAAGTGAAGCTCTTTCAAATGGCAAAATATAAGGACAAAGCTGATCAATGATCACTGTGTGGTATTTCTGCATTCATGGTTGAGAGCTCACAAATAAAAGCAAACAGGTTATATGCTCTGTGATACAATTGTCCCTATATCATTGAGTTCCACCATCTCAACGTTTTACTTTTGCTATATTCAGAGAATTGTAGAGTTGAAATGGACCCCAAACCACGTGCAATGCAGGAATTTCCATCAAAACATCAATGACAGGCGGCCATCCAACCTCCAAGAAAGGTTAGGCCACAACATCCCAAGAGATTCTAATCTACTGTTGAACAGCTCTTACTGTCAGAAAGTTCTTCCTTATGTTTCCTCCTGGTTGCTTAAAAGGTAAAGGTAAATGTACCCCTGACCATTAGGTCCAGTTATGGATGACTCTGGGGTTGCAGGCTCATCTTGCTCTATAGGCCAAGGGAGCCAGCATTTGTCCACAGAGAGTTTCCGGGTCATGTGGCCAGCATGACTAAGCTGCTTCTGGCGAACCATAGCAGTGCACGGAAACACTGTTTACCTTCCCACCGGAGCGGTACCTATTTATCTACTTGCACTTTGACGTGCTTTTGAACTGCTATTTGGGCAGGAGCTGGGACCGAGCAACAGAAGCTCACCCCGTCGTGGGGATTTGAACCATCAACCTTCTGGTCGGCAAGTCCTAGGCTCTGTGGTTTAGACCCCAGCGCCACCCACTTAGCACCTATTTATTTAACTTATGTACCACTTCATGTTTCATCGGAAATCTCTGTGCAATTTACATAACTAGACAAAAATATCAACATGAAAAATATAACACATAATAATAATTCCACAGTTTAGGTAACATAACTGAGGAATAAATATCTCAAGACGGTAAGCAAATTGGCCATGGTGTGAAGGGAGAAAACTCAGTTCCATATTGTTCTGATCGGCAAGTTCTGGGCTCTTTGGTTTAACCCACAGCGCCACCCGCATCCCTTCAACTTCCTGCTACTTCCTAGTAAAAAGGCAACACTTTATTTACATGTTGCAATTCAGATTCAAGTGTTTTTTTCTGAATAGCTTTTAGAGTCTTGAGCTTAAGAAACAGATCTTGGGGACTCTGGAGCTGAAAAACTCAACCACAGCTGTTCTAGTCTTGATTTGGATACAGCCAGTGAAAGCTCTATCCACATGAAACAGCAACATACAGAGAGAATATATCCAATATATTTGGTCAACTTTCATAAGTAGGGCAGACCATTTTTCAGGCGCTTACGTGTCCTCTGCACATGTAAGCTCCTGTACAATATTGCACCAGTGTTTTCCTCATTGCTGTTAAGCAAACTTTTGCAAGTACTCAAATGTTCGTATCAGTGGCTAAAAACATATAAATTGGCCCTCGATACAAGGAAGCGATATAACACTCTAGATTTTATTTTATTTTAATTTGTTTTGGGGGGAAACCTACACCCACAATTGCTAATAGTTTAAAAGGGTCTCCATTAAAAGCCACACATTCCAAATGTTCAAATATTTGTCAATGCCGTTTTGGGGGTTGAAGCTGAGCTTGCTTATTCCTCTCTTAAAGGTTACTGCTTCCCAAATATTGAACTGCATTAGTTCACACTTTGCAGTATACTTAGTGTAATTATATTCCTAGGCAATCCGAAAAATGAAAGTATTGCATTCTAATACAGAACTCCAAAGCTTAATACGCACAAAACTTATGCAAAAACAACTTTATTATGAAGATTGTGGGGTGTTTTTTTAATGTTGCTGCTAGAACAGTGTTACACTGGTGTTTCCCACAGGAAATACATAAAAGTGCAAGAGACAGGTAAGGTAAAGGTAAAGGGACCCCTGACCATTAGGTCCAGTCATGACTGACTCTGGGGTTGCGGCGCTCATCTCGCTTTATTGGCCGAGGGAGCTGGTGTACAGCTTCCAGGTCATGTGGCCAGCATGACTAAGCCACTTCTGGCGAAACCAGAGCAGCGCACGGAAACACCGTTTACCTTCCCGCCGGAGCGGTACCTATTTATCTACTTGCACTTTAACGTGCTTTCGAACTGCTAGGTTGGCAGGAGCAGGGACCGAGCAACGGGAGCTCACCCCATCGCGGGGATTCGAACCACCAACCTTCTGATCAGCAAGTTCTAGGCTCTGTGGTTTAACCCACAGCGCCACCCACATCCCTCAAGAGATAGGTACATGTCATTAAACATGCACCATATACACAAACCAGGCACCCACAACCAATCAGAACTTCATGGCACACATACATGTTTTTGAGTTTTTTTGCTGCTGAATGCTTTATTTCTAAGCAAAGCACAAAAAAACAAATGCTTTTCCAAGGTGAGTCAAAGCATCGCCTCCTTCCGGAGGGGAGAGATTGTGAGTGGGAGACGATTCCCGCATCTCGCAGGGGGCATTCTGCCCCCTGCCCCTCGTCATCGCTGGCGCGCCACACCTCCCAGTTGGCCACCCAATTGGGTGGCACCGTGGGGGTGTGGTTTGGCCGCTCAAATGCAGCCACACCAGCTCTCCCTGCCATTGTGCTCCTGCTCCCGTTAAAGGAATCCGGCAGTCGTGGATCCTGTCCGATGCCCTGTGTGGCGGGGGGCCATGGCACGACCCTCGGTGACATCAGGGGAGAACTTATAGTTGTATTTGCATCAACAGGCTCCCCCTACTGGGGGTTAACCCCTCATCAGACTCACCCCTCTCCGAGTGGGTGGAGTCAAATTTTCTGTGGTCCAATGCCTAAGCCAATACCTTCTCACATGCTGTAATCAATAAAGTTGTGGCCTTTTCTTGCCCATTAACCTAATATACTGTGTCCATGTGTCTTCATTCCCCAAGCGGGGATCGGGTCCTCAAATCACAAGTGAAGTTCTCCCATCACTCAGTAGTGTATACGGGAGTTTAAAGATGCAGGTGTCAGCCACACTTTGCATGTATAGATGCAGCTCCCAAGAACACCACAAATGGCAAGGATGTTTTCAGACAGCTCAATATGTGCCACAACTCTGAGAAGGTTCAGATATATTTGGTTTACTTCTGAGCTAGAAGCAGCTTCCATCTCTGTGGTTCTAACCTTCATTCGATTTAAATCTCTTTAGCTAGATCTACTCACATTATTGCTATTGCAGGCCTATTGACTGCAATGTTGCACTTAGCATCACTTATTCCACTTTTATCACCCTTGACCATTCTTGCATGACTACCTGATTATGGGCAAGCGCAGCCATTTCAATTAGTATGTAAGACTAGGAAGGAAGCATGGATTAAATTAAAATAAAATTGTAATGACTAATGTCAAACTCCTTAATAACCCATGTCTTTGTTCATGGGAGAGGTTTTTGTAATGCTTAGTGTGGTTCAAAGATTTTTAGTAGAGGCATTTACTGTTCTTTATTGCGATTTATACATAGCCAACAATGTATTAAACCTTGAAAACAACTGAAGCCATTATTTAAAGGCTACTGATACTTAGCTATGGTGCGAAATGTTTTGGAACATTTTGATAACTACAAAAGACACACACACACAAAATAACTGCCATTCTATATTGGTATATTCAAATGATACCAGAAATAAATATTCATAAAGACAGGCTAGTCAACTGTACTTTTTTTTAAGGCAGTTGCCAATTGGCATTGGTTATCTTATTTCAATATCAAATTTTGAAATTTGGAGTATCTAGCTTTCGAGTCACAGTTTTTAAATATTCACAGGACAATAAGGAAACACAGTAATGCCAATTTAAGATTGGTCAAATGGCACCAAGAAATCATTGGCATCTAATCAATATAGAAGCTATTTTATTCATAGTCACTCCATTGATCCATCTCACTCTGATTACTCAGGGCTTCATGAAGGAGGTTTTTATGAGTCTTTACTAGATACAAAACCTAGAGATTGAAAAATGTGAATACGTATGGAAAACACATTATCTACCAGTGACATAAGGACTTTCCCAAGTCTGCAGTTTGCTGTCCTCTCCCCACGCTCATATTAATATTATTCTGCATTTATTTATTTATTTATTCATCATAAATAACTCTGGGGTTGCGGCACTCATCTCGCTTTATTGGCCAAGGGAGCCGGCGTACAGCTTCTGGGTCATGTGGCCAGCAGGACTAAGTCACTTCTGGTGAACCAGAGCAGCGCACAGAAACGCCGTTTACCTTCCCGCCGGAGTGGTACCTATTTATCTCCTTGCACTTTGATGTGCTTTCAAACTGCTAGGTAGGCAGGAGCAGGGACTGAGCAACGGGAGCTCACCCCGTTGCAGGGATTCGAACCACCGACCCTCTGATCGACAAGCCCTAGGCTCAGTGGTTTAACCCACAGCGCCACCGTGTCCCTAACATGCTTAGCTTCACCAATATAACTGCATCATTATCAGTTATCTGAAGCTCTGGCTTGTTCATATATTCAATATGTGAACCAGAGTCTGGAGAGACCAGGTGTTGCTGATATTGTTGCCTCTTGTACATTCCAGAAAGGCAAATAACTAGCAGGCAATCTGTCTCATGAGGAGGACCTGTCGGGAACCATATTTGTTCATTCCTCTGCCACTGATCATCATCGATGATTTGCCAGTTTCCAAGCGCACACATTTAACACTTATAGATTCCTTACTGCTGCTGATACTGACTTTAACACAGACCCAACTCATAAGGAGGCCAGTTGCGCAGCGAGCACAGTGTATGGAGAAAGGAGTGGTCCCCACAGAATACAGATGGTGGTCATCTCCACTGTAAACAATAGCAGCAGTGTTATTGCTGGTATCAAAGGTGTATAAAATACAAAATTATTTGTAAGCACAAAGTGACAAGAAAGAGAGCAACGGAATGTTATCTGAAAGACCCTACACTGTCTTATCTGCATAGAACAGGGCTTGTTGATTCTGGATTACAATCCTCAGTCAACAGCCTCCGGAACACCCTGAACAAACAAGGCAAGATAAATAATTTGCATGTATCCACTTACTTTGCATAATTCAATCTGCTTCCTAAATTAAGGGTTTCAAAGAATTTATGATTGTTTGCAAAGGCTTGCATAGGAATAAGCAAGTTGAAAGAAAGGGAAACAGTAAACAAAGGGCATGGAGCTTGGGGATTAGGTAAGGACTAACGCAATGGGCTGGGACGCGGGTGGCACTATGGTCTAAACCACTGAGTCTAGTGCTTGCCGATCAGAAGGTCGGTGGTTCGAATCCCCATGAGGGGGTGAGCTCCCATTGCTCGGTCCCAGCTCCTGCCAATCTAGCAGTTCGAAAGCACCCCAAAATAGTAGATAAATAGGTATTGCTCCAAGGGGAAGGTAAACGGCGTTTCCGTGCACTGCTCTGGTTTCGCCAGAAGTGGCTTAGTCATGCTGGCCACATGACACAGAAAAACTGTCTGTGGACAAACGCCGGCTCCCTCAGCCAATAAAGCGAGATGAGTGCAGCAGCCACAGAGTCGTTTGTGACTGGACCTAACTGTCAGGGGTCCTTTACCTTTATCTTTTAACACAATGGGCCACTGAATATCTAACTCAATTTACTGAAATTCATTTTAAATGCCAGATGATGAACACACCTAGAAAGCCTAAGAAGACTTTTATCCATGTAGAGCCAGAAAAAAATGGTAGTGATCAGCACAATTGGTGGCTATGGAGTGGGGGGAGATGCTACAGTTATGTACCATTTGGACTACTGCAATGTACACAATGAAGGGTTATCTATGAAGATCACACAGAAGTTGCAGCTGGTGCAGAATGCAGCCTTAGCCTCCTGAGTCACAGAAAATGCAACTCCTTAATCTGTTTTAACTGCACGGGCTGCCTTTTTGCTTCTAGGCATAATTCAAAGAGCTGTTTTTGACCTTTAGTTTAAAGCCAGTGAATTTCAAAAGGCAGGGGTGGGGGGGGGGTGAGGAAGGAGGCACAAGACACCCGAAGGAGGGGTGAAAAATTCTAGTAAGAGCTGAACTGTCAAGTGCAAGCAAAGGCGCTGGTGTGATTGACAAGTAATGAAAACAGTGGTGTTGTCCATCTGTCCTTGTAGTCTTCCAGTTGCCAGAGTCACATACGTGACCCCAACTACCATTCTCTCTCCATCCCACAAAAGAAAATCTTTTAGGATGATTTCACTGCAGCAGAGCAAAAGCATCAACTGGCTTTTTCAAAAAAGAAAAAAAGAAAGAAAGAAAATTAGCCAAATTATCCTTGAACGCTTGACTACGTGAACATGCATAAACGGCCTATAAAAATTCAGCAGCTGCAATAATCAATAGACCACTCTGCAGATCCACTTTGATAGATTCAGATGGGAAACAATGCTTGGCTTAGAAATATTGTGGCATAACACCTTAAAAGCATTTCAAACATGCTCCCTGGTCTCACATCCGAAAGCAGCTGAACCCTAACACAGATATGACAAATCTGGTAAAGCTGAGGCAAAAATGAATGTTTGATTAATAAAACTGGCTTGGTGCAAATACACGAAGGCTGTGTGTGTATATGCACACAGAACTCTGCAGATATAAGCCTTGCTTTAAGGGGCACTAGAGAAACTGCTCCTAGAGCTCTATAGAACAGCTTCATTCTGCTTTATAAATGGCCTCCATAAGGTTGGCAGTGTTGTGGTACGAGATGTGGGACTTGAATCAAAGGAGCGTAGGGATGCATTTACACACACACCAGAAATATTGTATTTCAACTTAGTAAGCAGGAAACTAAATCTATTGACATCTATTGCAAGAAAACTTCAAGTGGGGCATTGAGAAATTAATTAGTTTATGAAACAATAACATGCAGGAGCAGAAATAACATGAAGGATCATAAATTTCAGAATTATGGGTTGTTTTCATTTTACATTTATTTGTTTAAAGCATCCATCAGACGTTTACAGGGTGGTGCACGAAAGTGTGAACAGAACCAATAAATAAACACAGGAAAATACAATAAAACAAGAGGCAAACAGAAACCTGAAAAGCAAAAGATTCAAAAAAAAAAAATCACCTAAAATGCCTGGACAGATGCTTTGGGAAGTCATTCCAAAGTCATGATACTACTACAGAAGAGGTCCTCTTCCTTGTGGGTTATTCACATACCTTCTAAATTGGAGCCGGGCCTCTTTTGTAGAGTTTAAGACACAGGTATTCAGGTGCACAGAAAAGTAAGCTAGCACTTATATAATATAGCATTTTTCTCCCTGAAACGACTTGAAAAATATTTGTACAATCATTCGGTGTTCACAAATACTCCAAATTTGTTTTCACACTACCTGATCTTGGGATGGGATGGAGAGAAGTAGCTTGGCATATTACCAAGAAAACACCAGCCGCTCTGTTCCATTAAAGAAAGTGATGCCAAGGGCATTAAGTTATCGCAGAAGACGTTTCTATGGAAGTCAGTATTTGCAAATGTCAAGCATATAATAGTACAGTGCAGAGTTGCAAATTAAAATATTTTTAAGGGTTGTTGTTGTTGTTAAAGTCAAAGTGAGAAACCTTAACTTTTCCACTGAAGAATTAGATGTGAGCATCCACTTCAGAAAATATATCTACTACATATGAAATTTCATTCTTCCTCCATTAATAATGTCACAGTGGAAATCTTCTTCTTCTTCTTCTTCTTCTTCTTCTTCTTCTTCTTCTTCTTCTTCTTCTTCTCAGAACCCTGTGAGGTTCATTAGGCTGGAAGAGTTCACTCAAGTTCATTCAATGAGCTTCATGGCAGAGCAGGGATTTGAAAGCATCAATATATTAGTGTGCGCAGTACCACGACTACTTTCCTGTGGGTGATAGTCTATTTCTTCTTCTGCATTTTCATGTGTTTCAGCAAACGTTTCAGTATTCCCTGTTTTTCTCTAGCCCAACTATCTGTTCCCCAATCTATGGGTGGATACTGAGTTCAAAGGAAGACCCTTGGCACAGATCAACCCAGTAACACGTTGGTGTGATGTGGGTGAGCTGTAATGGCCAGATTTCTAATATCTGGTCAGTTTTATCTGACAATCCCCATTTCCCTAAGACTGCAAATATGCACCATCATAAGCAGCCTGTTTGCTGGTGTGTGCGCCTTTCATTTCTTTTGTGGGTCGGTGTCCATTGCTCTTCAGTAAGAGTTTCAGGACTCAACCGCTTCATCTTGTTAGTTCAGTGATGCTAACTCAGTTCTGAGTGTCCAGACAGAAACTGGAGAAGGGAGGAATCCCTATTTCTTTTCAAACTTTGTTGTTGTTGTCATTTAGTCATGTCTGACTCTTCGTGACCCCATGGACCAGAGCACGCCAGGCACTCCTGTCTTCCACCGCCTCCTGCAGTTTGGTCAAACTCATGTTAGTAGCTTCAAGAACACTGTCCAACCATCTCGTCCTCTGTCATCCCCTTCTCCTTCTGCCCTCCATCCTTCCCAACATCAGGGTCTTTTCCAGGGAGTCTTCTCTTCTCATGAGGTGACCAAAGTATTGGAGCCTCAGCTTCACGATCTGTCCTTCCAGTGAGCACTCAGGGCTGATTTCCTTCAGAATGGATAGGTTTGATCTTCTTGCAGTCCATGGAACTCTCAAGAGTCTCCTCCAGTACCATAATTCAAAAGCATCAATTCTTCAGCGATCAGCCTTCTTTATGGTCCAGCTCTCACTTCCATACATCACTACTGGGAAAACCATAGCTTTAACTATACAGACCTTTGTTGGCAAGGTGATGTATATGCTTTTTTTCAAACTACCTCATTCTAATTAATCCCCTGCTTTTGCATAAGGAGTTGAGTCCTTCTCTGATTAGTTGTTACAAGCCTGGCTTTCATAGCAGTGTCAGATACAGATAGTCCCAATTCCAAAATGGAGGTTTGGTTATCCCTTTTCCCTGTCAGACTGCCCTCTGTTTATTAAAGCAGGGAACTTATAAAACTCAAGATTATATTTTCAGTTGGAACCGTGATCTACTCCAGGAACACTCCACCCAGTTTTCGTTTAGATGTGATATTCAACATTCTGTAGTTACTGGGCATGTTCAGTCCTCATTGGGGCTAGGTTGTTTTCTTTAGGATGGTCTCTTGTTGTTGGTCTCTTTAGGATCTGCAGTGGGCCTGTTTTGCAATTTCGGCACATATCACTTCGGTTCACTATTAGAAGGAGTGACGTTAAAGTGCATCTGTGGTGGCCTGATGAACAGCCAAGGGTTGTAGAAGACTATCGAGGATTAGAACAAACAGGAATGCATGGAAAACTTTGATCCCTCCTCTGACAGCCAAGTCTAAATATTACTACCGTATTTTTCGCCCCATAGGGCGCACCTCATTTTTTTGGGGGGGGGGGAATAAAAAAAAAATTATTTCCCGCCCAGGCGCGGGGCTGGTGCGGGGGAAGCCCGAGCCTCCCCCAACCCCAGCCCCGAGAACCCAGGCTTGCGGAGAGCTGTGCGAAGAATGCAGGCAACTCTGCACAACCCTCGGGAGACCGGCGCGACTTCGCACCGGGCTCCCTATGGCTGCGCAGAGCTGCGCAAAGCCCGGGACTGCAAGCAGCTCTGCGCAGCCCTGCAGGCAGCTCTGCGCGAAGTCGCACCGGTCTCCCGAGGGTTGCGCAGAGCTTCCTGAAGCCTGGAGAGCGAGAGGGGTCGGTCGCTCTCCAGGCTTCAGCGAAAGCCTGCATTCGCCTCATAGGACGCACACACATTTTCCCTTCATTTTTGGAGGGGAAAAAGTGCATCCTATAGGGCGAAAAATACAGTATATACCTGAGTAATCAAGTTACATTTCAGGTTTTGTTAGGGGAGTAACAATACCTCCCTAGAAGAGATCAAAAAATTGGAAGCTTCAAAGACCTGATATTCAATATATCCAAAAAAGTGGTACCTTGGTTTACGAACTTAGTTCTGGAAGCCCGTTCTTAAACCAACATGTTCTTAAACCAAAGCATGCTTTCCCATAGCAGTGGGGGACTCAATTTACAAATGCAACACACTCAACAGGAAGCAAAACATGTTCTTATTCCAAGGCAAAGTTCTCAAACCAAAACACCCACTTCCAGGTTTGCAGCATTCTTAATCCAAGTTGTTCATAAACTAAGTTGTTCTTAAACCAAGGTACCACTGTATTAGGGATGCGGGTGGCGCTGTGGTCTAAACCACTGAGCCTAGGGCTTGCCAAACAGAAGGTCGGTGGTTCGAATCCCCACGACGGGGTGAGCTCCCGTTGTTCAGTCCCAGCTCCTGCCCACCTAGCAGTTTGAAAGCACACCAAAGTGCAAGTACCAGTAGATAAAAAGGTACCACTCCGGTGGGAAGGTAAACGCCGCTTCTGTGCACTGCTCTGGTTTCACCAGAAGTGGCTTAGTCATGCTGGCCACATGACCTGGAAAAACTGTCTGCGGACAAATGCCGGCTCCCTCAGCCTATAGAGCAAGATGAGTGCACAACCCCAGAGTCGTCTGTGACTGGACCTAACAGTCAGAGGTACCTTTATCTTTTACCACTGTATTAAATTAGAAATTATCCTCCCTCAAAAATACAGTCTCTTTCCCTCTTATACAGAAATGTCCCTCTGGCCAGGGTCTCTTACATGCTCTCAGTCCAATACTGCAAAAACTATAGAAAAAGCATTAATAATATGGTTATTAGTGATGCTAAGTAATCCTAAACTTGTGGTGTAGCAAGATTCTCAAGAAGCAGAAAGTAAATGCTCAAGTAGAATGGAAGGGATAAAGATGTACTTAAGCATTTAATACAAATCTTCAGCAAAACACATGAAACATTCTGTTTGCAGGGGAATAAATTCTGGATATGTGCATGCGAAGGTGTTGGCAAAACATTTCCAGATGAGAAAAAGAAAAGCCACAGAAGAGCACAGTGCCCTTGGAAATACCTATAATTAAACATAAGCTGCTTTCACAATGGAAAATGAACCTTCAAAAGCCCCTCTGCTGCTACTGATACTTCAGCTGCACTCTTCACTTGACGCAATGTAGGCGAAGGGCAACAACACGCTAGAAAATATTTTTTCAGCATTTGGACCAGTGCCACCAAATCAATAATGGTGGAACAAAGTGAATTACAAGGCTCCATACCTTCAATCGCTGGAGAGGTAGAGTTAGCCAAAAAGAGAAATTGCAACTAGGTGTTGAGAATCTGGATATACTAAAGCAGACCAAGCTTAGATTTCATTATCTGGGGTAGCAGAAGAGATATGTTATTCCATCTTAAACCTTGCCGGCAGGGCTTTTTTCAGGGGGAACTCACAGGAACTCAGTTCTGGCACCTCTTGGGGGGGTTCCAGCACCACTGCCATTTTAAGAAAATGGGGCAAGGGTTCATGGTGAATTCCGGCACCTCTTTTTCTAGAAAAATAGAATGGCTTGCAGGGAAGTGGTCCACATTAGGGCATAACTGGGTGACCTGAAACATCCAGTCAGTCTCTCCTAACTATAGATAGTGCTAAAATCCTAGTCAGTATCTAGATTTTCACCTTTGAGGAGATAGGTGTGCTATAAACAACACCCAAATTAGGCTGCCTCCAAGCTCTGTTGACACAGGTACCACTTGATTTTCAACTTTCTCTGTGGACAACATAGCATTCTTTGGGAGCTGGATTTGCCCCAGAGGCTGCCAGTTTCTATTCACTATTTTAATGGTTGATGGTGTGGCAACAGAACTCAAAGTAGTACAGTGAAACCGATTGGAATTAAAGTGCAAGGCAACTCCTCGCTTTACTAACTTATGGAATTCACTGCCATAAGATATTGTGATGGGCAGCAGCTTCGTTGCTTTTAGATGGTAACTAGAAAAAGTCATGGTGGATAGGTCTGTAATGACTACTCTACTACTCATGTTAAACTTACATGCTCAGAGGCAATGTTGACAGGGTAAGGATGAGGGAGAATTTTGATTTAGTTTGCATTTAAAGATAAAATGTGCCTAACCTGCACTTTCTAAAGTAATATGTGAACTGAAATACACTCATCCTTTGAAATTCACAACTCTTCCTGCCTAAGTGCAGAACCTTACATTCATGTCTATGGAAATTCATTTTGTTAGTTTTGGACCAGTTCTCCAATCTGTTAAGGTCATCTTGAATCCCAATTCTGTCTTTTGCAGCATTAGCTGCAGGATTAGCTGCAGGACGCTGAAGTCCAGCGCCGAGGGCCTTCTGGCGGTTCCTTCATTGCAAGAAGCAAAGCTACAGGGAACCAGGCAGAGGGCCTTCTTGGTAGTGGCACCCGCCCTGTGGAACGCCCTCCCATCAGATGTCAAAGCGATAAACAACTACCTGACATTCAGAAGACATCTTAAGGCAGCCCTGTTCAGGGAAGTTTTTAATGTGTGATATTTTAGTGTATTTTTGGTTTCTATGGAAGCCACCCAGAGAGGCTGGGGAAACCCAGCCAGATGGGCAGGGTACAAATAATAAATTATTATTATTATTATTATTATTATTATTATTATTATTATTATTATAGCTAACCTTCCCATTTTGGTGTCATATGCAAAGTTGATTAACATCCCCTCAACTCCTTCACCCAAGTCATTTATAAAGAGGTCAAACAACAACGGCCCAAGACAGAACAGCACCCCACTTGTCACTTTTTTCCAGGGTGATGAGGAACCGTTAGTGAGTACTTTTTAGGTTTGGTCAGACAACCAGCTACAAATCCACCTAACAGTTACCTTGTCCAACCCAAATTTTATCAGCTTCTCCACAAGAAGTCCTCCACTGACTATCATGGGGGACTATGTCAAAAGCCAATATACACTATGCCACAACTGCAGCTAGAATTTTGTTGGCTAAAAATTTGAAACTACAAGAAGTACCAACGGTGGAGGAATGGCAGATGAAGATGATGGATTTTGGGGAGGTAGCCGACCTGACCGGAAGAGTCCGTGACCAGAAGGAGGAAGAGCACCAATAGGATTGGAAGAAATTCAAAGAATATTTAGCTAAATATGTTAAGATAACATAAATAGAATTACCTGCAAGTACCAAATAGGCCTAGGATTTAAATATGTGATGTTGTAAAATGCTATGTTAAAGCTAAAATGAAAAGAAAGAAAGATGTAAATTGACTAAGTAAAATTGTATGTGAAAATAGCTTTGGAAAACTGCTACAATGGACTATATGGAAACTCAGCTAGGGGGATTCAAGGAAGTCACTTAACAATGTTAACAGAAATGGAATTATTATTGTTAGGATAAATGTATGGTTTTTTGTTTGTGGTTTTTTATATTTTCTGTGTGATATAAAATTGGAGAATCAATAAAAAAATTGGGGGGGGAGCCAATATACACCGCATCTAAAGCATTCCTCTCATCCACCAATTGTAACTTTATCAAAAAGAAAAAAGAAAAAAAGAAATGAGTTTCTTTTTTTATGATATTTATTCACAGTTTCATGAGTACACAAATATAAAAAAAGAAAAAAAGAAAAATACAACAACAAAAAATAAAATAAGAAGAAAAAACAAAAAAAAAAGAAAAATACAAATCTCAAATTGCATCTTTTCATTTGCTTATTTCTTGGACCTCCTCACACCTCCCTTTTTGTATTCTAATTTAATTCATTATTCCAGCAAATTCTTCCCATATTTCTCAGTTTTAGTTTAAATGATTTATCTTGACAGTCTATCTTATTTATTAATTCAACATATCCTTTCCATCTTTTACTGTATTCTGTTATTCAATTTGCCTTAGTTTCTTTAACCTTATCTTACCTAAAAAACCTTAAAAATTCAAAATTTAAACCATATTTATACATAACTCCTTAAACCCTTTCTACTAAAGCCAATTAGTTCCTTTCCAGCATATTCCCTAATATTTCATTAGTGTTACACTAATTCCAAAAATAAAAATATTTTTTTCCTATTATAAACTGAGTTTCATCTGGCATGACTTGCTTTTGAGAAACCAGTGCTATGTCTTGGTAATCACACCATCATTTTCTCAATGCTCACAGACCAACTGTAAATATCTGTTCTAGGACCTTTCCTGGTATCGACATCAAGCTGACCGGCTGGTGGTTACCTGGGTCTTCTTTCCCCCCTTTTTGAAGATGGGGACAATATTTGCCCATCTCCAGTCTGCAGGGACCTCACCTGTTCTCCACACATTCTCAAATATTATAGACAGAGCCTTTGTGATTACACCCGCAAGCTTCGACTCTGGGTGCAGCTCATCAGGTCCTGGAAATCTGAATTCATTTAAAGTAGCTAGGTGTTCCCTTATCATACACAACAACTAACAGGTCTCAACTTGGCATCTGGAAGTTAAGCACCATGATTGCCACCATTCATAAATGTCACTGCTAGCATTTGCAACATTCTAAGCTTCTTGTTTTTCCATATCCATTACAATGTCACAATGAGGGAAGAAAACAGACGTGAAAGATCTGCACTCTTATCCAGTGATCTGAGGCAGAGTGAGTCTGTCAAAAAGAGGACAGGGAGGAAAAGTGCCAGGCAGAAATCGCAGAGACCTGGGTACCAGAAATGAAGACGTTTTGTGTCCAATGTGATTGGCTGCAGAACTCTAATTTAGCTTTGATGCCGTAATGCTAAAACACTGCCTTTCACTGACTTCTGTTTTCAGGAATAAAGAAGTATCTTACTTATTATTCAGCTGGGCTGCCTCTGCAAAATGACACCTCAGTGTCAGATAAAATATATCTGCATCCATTTTGCACAGGTCACTGTGTGAACACTGACTTGTGCTTACACCTGTATGACTGTTGGGTTGCACTGGAGAAGATTACATTAAACTTTCGTGGTTGGTGCTTAGGTCAAAGCAACTGCAATATGCTACATTAGCATCCACTGCACTCTCACAGATGCACAGCAAGGCGTGCAAACGCTGCATTAACATTTACAAATACAGGCTTCTTAAAAATGGATATGAGTAATACAAGACACTCTAAACACACAACGACAGAAGAAGAGGCTAATATACCGACCGGTAAGTCACTGCGTCAGATGCGTCCAAATACAATTTAAAAACAAACACAACATTTAATGAAATAAATAAGCTCATGGCAACATTTCACTCAAGCATCACTTGTGCTGTATATTTAATGTAATAAATGTTAAGTGTTGCCTTACTGGATCAAACCAAGGGGCAATCTACTCTGGGCATTCTGTTTCTTGCTAGCTAGAAGAGAAGAAGAGTTTGGATTTGATATCCCGCTTTATCACTACCTGAAGGAGTCTCAAAGCGGCTAACATTCTCCTTTCCCTTCCTCCCCCACAGCAAACACTCTGTGAGGTGAGTGGGGCTGAGAGACTTAAAGAAGTGTGACTAGCCCAAGGTCACCCAGCAGCTGCATGTGGAGGAGCGGGGACGCGAACCCGGTTCACCAGATTACGAGTCCACTGCTCTTAACCACTACACCACACTGGCTAAGTCCAGGAAGTCCATAAACTGGGCATGAAGGTCTTTCATTGATGTTTGCCCCCTTTCCTAGGAACTCGTATTCAGTGACATATCAGCGTCAGCCAATATATTTTGCAACCTGGAGGTCGGGAGCGCAAGATCATGCCCTCTCCCCAATTCCAAGCACAAAAGAGACTGCACAATGACTCTTGCTGGCAACAGGACAGTGTCCTCCACAACACCAGATGGCAGCAGGCTAGCTGGTCCTCTTCTGAAGTCAGCTTCCACTGGTATATCCTATCTTCATTCCAAAACAGAGCCCAAGGTGCTATCTGTTGCTGTTGTTCAAAACCCACACCGGCACTTCAGCAAAGTGGTGGCCTCATGTTCATTCACAGTTCAATTCTCTGTCTTCCCCTCTCCCACACTTCCTCCAATCTAAATCGCACCCCCATCCTCCTCAAGCTTGTCTTAGCAGCTTTGAAGAGTGTGTGTTGTCGGAGAAAGTATAGAATGTAAGCTGAAACGTGTGAGAAGGGCTGAGCAAGTGAAGGATGGGATGTGGAGGCTGGGTTTTCAAGAGAACTTTGAGAGGAGGGTGGAACAACATGTACGCAGGAGATAATGAGGAAGCAGGAAGGAAGGAAATATAAGGAAATTGCTATGCTTTGTGATTAAACCAGTACAGTGGTACCTCAGGTTAAGTACTTAATTCGTTCCGGAGGTCTGTACTTAACCTGAAACTGTTCTTAACCTCAAGCACCACTTTAGCTAATGGGGTCTCCTGCTGCTGCCGCACCACCGGAGCCCGATTTCTGTTCTTATCCTGAAGCAAAGTTCTTAACCTGAAGAACTATTTCTGGGTTAGCGGAGTGTGTAACCTGAAGCGTATGTAACCTAAAGTGTATGTAACCCAAGGTAACACTGTATAAGCTAGAAAAATGAAGTATTGCTATATATGGATATAACCGCTCCTTTGCTTCCATTTATTTCTAAGTGTACAAATGCTTCATTTTCATATTTGGTGTGCCATCCCTTACTACTTGCTGGTTGGAGGTAAAAAGATAAAGGACCCCTGGATGGTTAAGTCCAATCAAAGGCGACTATGGGGTTATAGCGCTCATCTCGCTTTCAGTCCAAGGGAGCCAGCGTTTGTCCACAGACAGCTTTCCAGGTCATGTGGCCAGCATGACTAAACAGCTTCTGGAGCAACGGAACACTGTGATGAGTGCCAGAGCGCACATAAACTTTGTTTACCTTCTCGCTGCAGCAGTACCTATTTATCTACTGGCACTGGCATGCTTTAGAAATGCTAGGTTAGCAGGAACTGGGACAGAGCAATGGGAGCTCACTATGTCATGGGGATTTGAGCTGCCGACCTTCTGATCGGCAAGCCCAAGAGCCTCAGTGGTTCAGACCACAGTGCCACCCACATTCCCCATAGTCACCTTTGACTGGACTTAACCATCCAGGGGTCCTTTACCTTTACATTGCTGGTAGAAGTTATGTCCCACCGGCTTTGCAACGCCTTGCAATGTCCTGTTTTACTGACAATTGGACATGAACCCCAATATTTCCCCAACAATGTAGACTGGAGAAAAACACCCCATTTTCAACCAGTTTTGAAACTCCCTGGTCTTGCTTTTAAGTTTTTTATAAAGTGGGTGACTTAGTCATATGCATGGATGGGCTTTTTCCTGAGATAGCTTTCAAATGTGCTTCCAATACTCGTGCCCCTATGCTCTCTCACACACATACCTGCATGTTCAAGTGTAGCGGATGGGAACCTCTTAAGCAGCCCAAGGACTATACTTCCTCATGTGTACACTTCCTTCTGGGGGCTGCATACCAATGGTGGAAATGGTAGAAGTGGGTGTGGCCAGATGCAGACCATTCTCCATCCAGACAAGCAAGGGAGCATTAATAATAATAATAATAATAATAATAATAATAATAATAATAATAATTTATTATTTATACCCCGCCCATCTGGCTGGGCTTTCCCAGCCACTCTGAGCGGCTTCCAAAAAAATATTAAAATACTGCAATACATCAAACACTAAAAGCTTCCCTAAACAGGGCTGCCTTCAGATGTCTTCTAAAAGTCTGGTAGTTGTTGTTCTCTTTGACATCTGGTGGGAGGGCGTTCCACAGGGAGGGCACCACTACCGAGAAGGCCCTCTGCCTGGTTCCCTGTAACTTGGCTTCTCGCAGTGAGGGAACCGCCAGAAGGCCCTTGGTGCTGGACCTCAGTATGCGGGTGGAGCGATGAGGGTGGAGACGCTCCTTCAGGTCTACTGGACCAAGGCTGTTTAGGGCTTTCAAGGTCAGCACCAACACTTTGAATTGTGCTTGGAAACGTACTGGGAGCCAATGTAGTTGAAGGTCACATTCTAGCTACATAAAGTCACTAGAAATTGGTGCAGAGCACTGCCAGTGAAGGATGTAGGAGGGACGTGGTCTGGGAAGAGCCCTGAAGGCCAGATAGAGAAACCTGGCAGACCTTCTTTGAATGAATGAATGAATGAATGAATGAATGAATGAATGAATCTTTATTTGCATCAGTCACCAGCCATAGCTTATTTGGTCCCTGGGACTGACGTTCCCCAGACCATCACTGCTTAGGCTTTTAGAAAATGGAGTTGGTCTCTCTCATGCAAATGATGCATCCCAGTTAATCAGATGGTCCTTTCATGACCTTGGATTTCATGAGATCTACGAAATCATAAAAGAGTGGGGGATTAATTAAATGTTTGTTTACTCTTTTAATGACCTGGTCTTCATAATGTCACCCTTTGCTGTTTTCAGCAGAAAGCAATTTGGAAGAGGGAGGGGAACCATCCTGCAAAAAGTGTGATAGGATACATCACACAGGACATACTGCTTTAACAGCCATTGTTGAAATATTATTGCTGATTACCCAGGCAGCTTATAAACTCCCCTTCCATAAGAGAATATAACAAAAAGAAAGAAAGAACCACAATCATAAAATAAATTAAACTATCCAAAAACTCATGCTGCTAATTAAAATAGCCCCTGCAGGAGGGCAAAATAACTACAAGGCTGAGGTAAGCATGATGGGGGTTTTATTATTATTATTATTGAACAGCACACTATTAATTTTATTTTCTGTTTACAAGTTATTTGCTAATTTCATCAAAAATGGAAATAAAGCAATTTTGCATTGATTGATTAAAGACTATGAGGTGACAGGGATTCAATTGTTTTAAGCTCCCAGCAAGGCACTTTAGCACATTCATGACTTTTCATGAGCATAGTTAAGTTGTCTGTTCCAGCCACTTTTTGCGAGTTCATACCTAAAGGAGCCAGAACTCAGTGGCAGATCACGGGCATTGCATGCAGGAGGTCAAAAGCTCAGTCACCCAAATCTCCACTTGAAAGGATCCCAGGTAGCAGGGACAGAAAAGACTCCTGTCTGCAGACTTGGAAAAACAGCAAATTTTTCAGCAGACGAGACTGAAGCACACAGGCCAATTGCCTGATTCAATCAACTTATTTCACTCATCTCAGCCACTGTCCCACCACTCTGCTACTCTGATTTAATTTTGTCTCTGCACTTAAGATAATGTTGGAATAGGTACATTTCACTTCTTTCATCCATCCAATTAAAGAACAATGTGTTTCATCAAGTTTTCACTTTCGATGTTTTGTTCTTGATAGTCCAGTTTTGTCAG
Source organism: Podarcis gaigeae (assembly GCF_964106915.1). Classification (NCBI taxonomy): domain Eukaryota; kingdom Metazoa; phylum Chordata; class Lepidosauria; order Squamata; family Lacertidae; genus Podarcis; species Podarcis gaigeae. The sequence goes on from NC_139685.1 coordinate 12,385,914, forward strand.
AATCCCTCAGAGATGCAGGTTTACCTCACCGACACTCTCTTATATACGAGGGCTTAGGGCCCTCATATATATACAAGACCATCTCTCCTGGTATGCCCCACAGAGGACCTTAAGGTCCATGAATAACCATAGTTTAGAGGTCCCGGGCCCTAAGGAAATCAGACTATCCTCCACCAGGGCCAGGGCTAGGGCCAGGGCCTTCTCAGTGATGGCTCCGACCTGATGGAATGCTGTGTCCCATGAGAACAGGGTCCTGCAGGATTTAACCTCCTTCTGCCAGGCCTGTAAGACAGAGCTATTCTGTCTGGCCTTTAATTTGAATTCATCCTGATCTTTTATTTCTCTTCTCTTCCCTCCCCCTCCCCTTTTATGAAGATCACCCGCTCTGAGACCCCACAGCAAATTCTCCCCTTTGGTAGGACCAGCTAGCTCTGGAGATTATCTAATGCTTATTTTCCCTAAATTGATTTTTGATTTTTGAATTTTATTGTTATTCATGTTTTTATACTGTATTTTATGCTGCTTTTATAATTAAGTGTTTTAAATTTGTTATTAGCCGCCCTGAGCCCGGTTTTTGAACCGGGAATGGCGGGGTATATATATTATTATTATTATTATTATTATTATTATTATTATTATTATTACTACTACTACTACTACTACTATTTTGACACATAGCACCTTTCATCAGGTATTGGGTGGCACTCAACTAAGCTTGACTCTGAGCAGAGCCACTGAAATGAGTGTGTGTGACTAAGCCGGGTCCATTGGTTTTACTAGGTCTGTGTTGAGTCAAAGAGTTGAATACCACAATAAATGCAAGTGGGCATTAACAAATCCCCTGGCCAAATGTGAAAATTTTGCAAAGAGGCTTAATGAATGTCCAGGCGATCATTAAGAATTCACTAAAAGGTTAACTTACAGTGCAACAATATAAGTGTCTGCTCAGAAGTAAGTATTTGTGTTTAATGGGACTTACTCCCAGGTAACCAGGCAAGGTGTGGCAACCTAGGCTTTAGTTTAGGGTTAGCACTGGGGGAAACAGGGTTCTTGTGCCTTTAACAGCTGCATCACAATAATCAGCAACAGCAGGACATAGCTGAACTCCCATGGTAAACATGAGGTTGTCTTGCTTGGGGAGACCCAGCAATGACTTCTCCCCACAGCTCCCCGTGGCTACAATTTTGTGCCCATAGCACTGTCTCTAAATCCAAAATCTTCCCACTTGGAAAGGCTGGTGGTCTCTAAATCTAAAAAAAACTGGCATCCAAATACAGTGGTACCTCAGGTTAAGTACTTAATTCATTCCGGAGGTCTGTTCTTTACCTGAAACTGTTCTTAACCTGAAGCACCACTTTCGCTAAGGGGGCCTCCTGCTGCTGCCGCGTTGCCGGAGCACGATTTCTGTTCTCATCCTGAAGCAAAGTTCTTAACCTGAAGCACTATTTTTGGGTTAGCAGAGTCTGTAACCTGAAGCGTATGTAACCTGAAGCGTATGTAACCCGAGGTACCACTGTTCATACATACACACACACACACACACACACACACACACGTAGGCTTATTAATTTGGAACTATTTCCCCTTTTACTACCTAAAAAGCTACAGGAGGTGCTCAGCGATATGCCATCACCCAAAAACAGCTACCGGTAGCTTCAAATCAGAACAAAAGGCAATCTGCAGAAAACCCGGCTGTCCTTCACAATCACAAAAACTGAGCACAAAAGAACGGTTTTTCCCAGGAGAAAGGGATGGGACAAGGCGAAGTGTGGAAAAGCCTTCAGAAGTTCACATACTGCTTTACCAACCTAGGTCAGTAGTAATAAAAGTACTGTTTAACTTGTCCCATCGATGTTTTATGTATTGTAAAACATACAATACAATGGCCTTCTCATAAGCTATTGCATTTGTTTATTAATCAAATCGCTGTTCATTTTCTAAATAGGATGGTTGTAGAGAAACTAGGCTTTTGGGGGGGGGGGGAATTATCCATTTAAGCTTAATGGACAGTATAGCTTTATTTCCTGAGCTAGTTCAAAGTTATTTTCTTTCCCTCCTCCCCCTCCCCCCTCTCTCTGAAAGCTCAACAAAGAAAGCTCAATAATTTCTATCTGAATCCCATTAAAAGTCAATCTGAATATACTGCCAAAGACGTATAGATCTGGTAATAACTTAATCACAAGCCTTGAACTATAATTTTGTAAAAATACAAAAAAGCTGCAAGTGACATAACTCATCTTGATTTAGCAACACAAAAAGTATAAGATCGCAGTACAAGCAATGGAAATAAAAATCCCAGATGCAAGAGAACCATGAAAGTACTAGAATCATTCCTCAGTTCTGTCCAGGTGCATATCTTGTAGTGTGGGTTATATTTAAATTTATTTTATTATTATTTAATTATTTTCAAGAAAATTGTACAGAGAGATGAACGTTCCGTTCACAAAAAGAAGTCAGAAGAATTCTACAGCTCTTACTTTCTCGTAAACCGAAACAAACAGTAACAGATAGCAGCTCAGTGTTTAGCACCATTAGCCATTTAGTGTCTAAATAAGGCAACTTCAAGCCATTAATGCTTTTTGTTTCCTTTAACCTAGGGTTCCTCACTCCTGTAAGCTGAGATTCTTTGAAAGTGGGACTAAATCTATATTTATAGCCTATATTTGTACCTTATCATTGGATTGTGATTCGAGGACCCGTTCCCCGCTTGGGAATAATAAAGACACATTGACACAGGATATTAGGTTAATGGGCTAGAAAAAGGCCACAACTTTATTGATTACAGCATGTGAGAGGTATTGGCTTAGGCATTGGACAACAGCAAACCTTGACTCCACCCACTCGGAGAGGGGTGAATCTGACAAGGGTTATCCACCAGTAGGGGGAGCCTGTTGATGCAAATACAACTATAAGCTCTCCCCTGATGTCACCGAGGGTCGTGCCATGGCCCCCCGCCACACAGGCATCGGACACAATCCACGACCGCAGGATTCCTTTAACGGAATACCCATAAGTGAAGGGGTAGGCGATGGCCACACCTTGCCCCTCCATACACCAACAACAGATTCCATTGCCTAACCGCCAAATACGAAGAAAGTTGTGATGATTGCTATGAGGTAGGTGGAAAAAACCAAGAGGCCGGTGCCAATTCGCCAATTGGAAAAAAACTCCTACCAGGCCCCCTGGGCAACCAGGGTGACCAACCAAAGGTCCATAGCAAGGTGAAGCAAACAGCTAAGCCCTAAAGGGAGTGGCGGGTGGGTGACTTGAAGAGATCGGCAGTGCAATGGCGGGGAGAGATGGCACGGCCTCATTTCAGCGACTAAACTACGCCCCCAAGCTGCCACCCGATTGGGTCTCTTCTGGGGGCGTGGCGCATCAGTGACGATGCAGGGCAGGGGCCGGAACACCCCCTGCATAGCGCAGGAAACTGTTCATGCTCACAATCCCTCCCTTCGGGAGGAGGAGAGGCTTTCCTAAAAGCTGCTTGATACAGCAGTATATAATTATTATTATTTTAATTAATAAATAAATACAAAATGTTTGCCTCCTGGTGTGCTGTTACTTCCTAAACTCTCTGGGCACCAGGGGGAGGATCTCTCTGCAAGTTTTACTTCTAAATGCATGATAAAAATAAAGCACAGAGCTTCACAGCAGCAGTAAATCTGCATGAATAATCAGAAACAAAATGGAAACCAAGAGAGGGAGAGATAAATATATATTTTCTGTAAGTCAATTAACAGGGTTATCTGAAAGTCTCTCGGCACATCTAATATTATTGTTAATAAAAATGTAGCACATGCTGACCAATAATGCAATTATTTATGCTTGTTTTGCACAAAGTAAATATAATATGCCAACTCAAAAGCATCCCCCGGACTTCAGAAAACCATTCATTAACTGAAGGGCTATAACTCAGTAGCGGAGCATATGGTTTGCAAGTTATCAAGTAAGTTCCATCCTCTACATCATCAGTTCAATGGTCATATAGTAAGCAGGTCAAGGGAAAACCTCTTTGGAAAATCCTGAGTAGTTTCTACCAGTCAGAGTTGACATTAGACCATATTGAACTAGATGACGACTGGCCTGAATCAGAATAGGTAGATTCCTGTGTCCAGATGGCAATCAGAAATTCAGCTATTCAAAGTAAACGTAAGTACTTGAAATGCATTTCTAAGCTCTGTTAGAACCACTGCTAGGGAAAACTCTAATGTCACACAAACAGACTTCTGCTCATGCAATAGGACTTACAGTGGTACCTCGGGTTAAATACTTAATTCGTTCCGGAGGTCCGTTCGTAACCTGAAACTGTTCTTAACCTGAAGCACCACTTTAGCAAATGGGGCCTCCTGCTGCCGCCGCGCCGCCAGCATGATTTCTGTTCTCATCCTGAAGCAAAGTTCTTAACCTGAAGCACTATTTCTGGGTTAGCGGAGTCTGTAACCTGAAACGTGTGTAACCCGAGGTACCACTGTATTCTTATTTTCCTGCCCCCTGCAGCCCCTCAGAATCTCATCCCACAACTCTTCAGAGCAGATTTGGGTAGCAGGCATGGGGTTTAGGGGGGAGGAGAGAAGGGGGAAATCCCATTGTGGAAGTTGAAGCCCATTCCACTGGATGTCATCCCTAGAGGTGTTGATTTTTTTAAAAAAAAATTACAAGGCAGAGCATAAAAACAACATCTTCAGTTGTTTCACCTCCCAAACCTTTTAAAAAGTTTCATATAATGTAGGGATCTCCAAATGTGGCTAATTTGGTCGCATATGAAGCCACTAGAAATTTCTAAATGTGGAATGTGATTATTTCACGGCCTCACCTGCAGTCACAATGGAAACAATTCTGAGAACTGCAATTTTGGAAAGTACCATACAATTGGGTAATCACATTATGAGAATTTCTGCAATGCTCAAAGTAGCCGTATCTTTGCATGCCTAGCTTCCAGGAAAAAACCCAAACTACCTATTGCAGATATGTGTTTCTTTTCCTTCCTTCCTTCCTTCCTTCCTTCCTTCCTTCCTTCCTCCAACAAAGAAGAAAACCTGTTACTTTTAGAAACAGAAAACCATAAAAGTTTGACACTAAGATTGCATTATGCGTTATGTAGCCCACAGACAGGACAACAGCCTTCTTTTCGTTTCCTGAAAAATAACACAGCACCCTGGGGGGGGGGGGGGACACTTTCCTCTTCCTATTCAGAAGCAGATAGTTGGGTGCATAGATGTCAAGCGTCCCTTATTTGGCGAGACAGTCCCTTATCCCAGCGCCATGTCCCACTGCTGTCCCTTATTGATGATGTCCCTTTAATAAGCTACTGGAGGTAATGGGGCCCTTTCTATGTCCAGCTGTCCTTTGTCAACAAAAAAATGTTGCTTTTTTTGTGTGCTGAATATATGCTATATGGTAATTTATGGACCTAATAAGTATCTAAAGCCATTTGCACGCAACAAAATATGTATTTTATCTAAGTAATTGTTGATCCCTTATTTTGGCTGCTGATCCCTTATTTTCGAGGCTGCTGGTCCCTTATTTTCAAATCTGTAAGTTGACAGCTATGGTTGGGTGTGAATCCAAACTGATTGTATTATAGCACTCTCCCAAGGTTATGCACATCTTGGTGACTGCGCCACAATGCTCCTAAATGAAGCATATGCCTTTCTTATTTTAGGCCCTTTCCAGAAGGGGAGTAGGGCAATGCATCATGTGACCAAAGCCTGTCGTGTGTGATGCGACACCAAGACTATTAATTCCAGGACCTTCTGGAATGTGACATTTCACTCACACAGCACACTGAGTTCGAAGACGGTGAGGGCCTCCTGATCCAATCTCTTTTCCTTTCCCATCTCCTTCGACTCAGCTGTTGCAATGGAAGCATGTCGTGGAGATTGGGTTTCAAATTATGCAAAGTGAGGTTTCCACCTAGGCAAGTGTTTTCAGGGCATATTTGCTAAGCCTTTTATTTTGGAGCTCTTAAGCGTGACCTTAACAAGGTTGTGAGTGGCAAGAAACGTGATGTTGTGCTGTAGAACAAAGAGGCAGTGGGGCAGTAACTTGGAACCACGTTTGTGCAGTGCTCCCTGATGGCCACAAGCAGCAATAGTTCAAACAACTTTACCAGTAAGGAAAAGGCTTCTCACTGTACCCTTGAAAAAGAAACAACAAAAAAAGGAGCAGGAATCTCTGCTATTGAGGCAAGGAAGAAGGGCTACCCCTATGCTATCCATATAATCAGTTATCAGGAATCAATATATTCATATATGCTCACACATAATCAGGGCTTACAGTATTTTATAATCCATTTTGAATCAAAAGGGAAGCTGTGCCTTAGCTAATTGCTTGAAACAGCAAAATTAGGAGCCGACCTTTCCCCTACAAACATCCGTGTACCCTGGACATGGGGAAGACGTGAATCAGAGTTTCTGGTACAAAATCCCCTCAGATACAGGCTAAATTAATCCACAGAACAGGAAGAGCAAAACCGCAAAATCTCCAAACTCCCTGTCCTGTCATAACTAGGGGAGAGGTTAGACAGAGCGTCACTGCGAGCATCGGAAAGCAGAACTAGAATTTTGTGCTTGACCAGTGCTTGACCAGGAGCTGGTAGCATGGCAAGAAGCTTGCTAATTGGCTAATTTTCGCTGACAATATTGTGACTGTCTCATGGTTGTCTCATGATCTATGATTTGCTGTGATCTGCTCAGGTATAAAGACCTCTGGATTTCTGTCAATCGGGGTCCCAGTTCCTTTTGGAAGAGATTCCAAACTGGGTCCTTATTGCCTGGCAATAAACTTCACCTTCTTATTCTCCATTGCTGAGTCTGCCTGATCCTTATTTAACACCAAGCAAGTACCTGCTTACGTTCACGTGCTTCACTATGAGCAAGAGCTATCACATTCTCATTTTCTATAATAAGCTTAGTTACATTAGTTAGCATTATACCTGGAATGGTAAATGTCTTTTCCCTTGCTGGGGGGCAGGTATAAAAATATAAAAACCCTGCTGCATCCTGTGGCAATTGGGTATCAGCAGAAAACTTGGCTATCTCCTTTCTCACCCCTAACTCTAGGTCATTTATGAACAAGTTGATACCAATCGTTGGGAGAGTCCATTGTCTACATTTGCAGAACAGTCTGCTTATCTATACTGTCTGCTCTCTCTTCCTTAAGTAGTTACTGACCCATAAGAGGACCGCCACTAAACATATCCAGGAGTCTTTGGTGAGGAACTTTATCAAAAGCTTTTTTGAAAATCTAAGTACACAATGTTGACTGTATCACCTGTATCGGTGTGCTTGTTGAACCACTCAACAAGAATAGTGAGAGAGGACATACCCACATTGAAACTGTCTTCAGCAAGACTTGTTCTACGTGCTTGGCAATTCTGATGCTTACATTAGTTTTACTTACAGCAGACCTTAAACTTACCAGAATGCAATTTCCCAGATAATCCCAGTTCCCTTTTTCATATTGGTCAACGTCTAGTCCTCAGACATGGAGAGCTTGTCCTTGCCTGGAGTTTATGTGAAAGGAAAACCTTTAAAACATGCTGAGATTCTTTGTGCCTTTGAAATTATTTATCAGTAAATTGATTATCTACAGGTCTCTTTCATCCATTGAAAATTAAGGGATGGACTGGGTCATAAACATGTATACAAATTTGTTGAAGGGTTGACAGCTGTAGCCGTAACAACTGCCTTGATTCCCAAAAGCTATTTAGTTTTAGGAATATATATATATATATATATATATATATATATATATATAGTCAGCAGTGAGAGATTTTACTTTCTTGGGCTCCATGATCACTACAGATGGTGACAGCAGCCACAAAATTAAAAGATGCCTGCTTTTTGGGAGAAAAGCAATGACAAACCTAGACAGCATCTTAAAAAGCAGAGACGTCACCTTGCCAACAAAGGTCCATATAGTTAAAGCTATGGTTTTCCCAGTAGTGATGTATGAAAGTGAGAGCTGGACCATAAAGAAGGCTGATCACCGAAGAATTGATGCTTTTGAATTACAATGCTGGAGGAGACTCTTGAGAGTCCCATGGACTGAAAGAAGATCAAACCTCTCCATTCTGAAGGAAATCAGCCCTGAGTGCTGACTGGAAGGACAGATCCTGAAGCTGAGGCTCCAATACTTTGGCCACCTCATGAGAAGAGAAGACTCCCTGGAAAAGACCCTGATGTTGGGAAAGATGGAGGGCACAAGGAGAAGGGAACGACAGAGGATGAGATGGTTGGACAGTGTTCTCGATGCTACAAACATGAGTTTGACCAAACTGTGGGAGGCAGTGGAAAACAGGAGTGCCTGGTGTGCTCTGGTCCATGGGGTCATGAAGAGTCGGACACAACTAAACGACTACACAACAACCAATATATATAGTCAGATACACAACAATGCATAAAATGGCCTTCATCAGCATACAGTGATGTTACAGCCAAAGCTCTTAAGAATAAACATTGCTGCAAAGATACAAGTGTTCTGAACCTGATGCTTCTTACTGATCCGCACACTCGCTCACAATTTGATTCTGAATTCCCCAACACCACCCCAATGCAACCCTCCTGTTGCACCCATGTCTATTGACAACTGGATGCCTACTGCCTTATCCCTTTCTTGGGCATTACTCAACGAATGACTGTGTTCCACACATGAAAAAGATACAGCATCAGGACTATTATTGGCAGGCATGTGATATCACTGACAGCCACAAGGAAATCTCTGAGAAAGCTGTAAATCCATGTCATAAGAAGTTCAGAACTGCCCATCACAGAACAACCTGCGTTTCTGTGTATCTGAAATCCGTACAGCTTTACCTATGGCCTGTCAGAGCGCTGCAGCTGTGCCTCTAAACCTCTGCTGAAGTGCTTCCTTCCTAAAAATAAATCCCAATAGTGACCTGTGGGATTTAAATAACCTTTGGGGAATATACGGGAGAGAATAACAGCTAGGTTTTTTGCTTGTCACATTTGACAGGCAGCAATCATACTGTCACTCATTCAAGAAGCTCCCTAGAAAACATGCTGGCGAGAAAGAAAGGTAAGCCACCTCCAATTTTCTAATCCATATTATAGTTTGTCAGTTCCAAGACTAAACTTTGGGAAGCTACGGCTGGGTAAATATTAGTAGAATTTGGGGAGTCATCTTAATAATGAAAGTTTGCAGATGAAATATATAGCAATGCAAGCTTGATTAGCCTTTTTATGACACGGACAACTGTGAGAATATCACCGGTAGAGCAACGTCCTTCTGAAGCTTGATATTTATTCCTGAGTATCCAGGACACTTTAAGCATTGCATGCCCATATTAAAAGCCGTATTTTTCATTCCAGTCATTCTTTCATTTCCATTACATGTCAAATAATTGGTAGGGGGACCGTCTACTGGTTTCAAGAGGAGTTTTAACACTGTTTAACAGCTGTGGTTTGCTTATTCCTCAACCTCAGATTTCTTCTAATCAAATCTGATTATGTTGTTGAAAATTCATATCCATAACATTGCTTTAAAATACTGTAAAGAGGAACCCCAACAGCAACCTTGAACTACAAATGCCACTTCAACTATGTCCTTTATTTATAAGGACAATTTGTTTCATTAACTCACATCCATCAATAAGCTTGGTACTATCACCTATTTACAAGTGTAAGCACTGCCTTTTGTGTAGTTGCTTCCATACCATGAGTTCATGAGTTCCATGCAAAGACCTCAAACTATTTGGCTGATGTGCCACTTACATGTTATGTGAGCATTCAGTCAGGAGGAACCAGCAGGGCAGAAGACTTTGCACATACGAACACTTGTTGTTGTTGTTTAGTCATTTAGTCGTGTCCGACTCTTCGTGACCCCATGGACCAGAGCACGCCAGGCACTCCTGTCTTCCACTGCCTCCCGCAGTTTGGTCAAACCCATGCTGGTAGCTTCGAGAACACTGTCCAACCATCTAGTCCTCTGTCGTCCCCTTCTCCTTGTGCCCTCCATCTTTCCCAATTTTGGTTCTCTGTTTCTATTTCTTCAAATCTATAATTCCATTTTCTAAATCTATCAGCATTTTAGTGATAATTTCTCTTAGAAAACACAATTTTATATGCAGTTTAGACTGTGCAAGTTTTTGCAAGCAATTTTCCTTAATATAATGCATTTGTGTGTTATTTACATCCATATATTTTATGCACACTTTCCCTTAATATATGCATTTTCGTGAATGGTGTTTGGTTGGAGAACTGCACAGTAAAATTCAGATATGTGTGAATTTTGAAAAATAGCTGTGTTTTGCTTGCATGTGTTTTGCATGTGTTTTGCTTACAAAAGTGTTGTTTTGGTTTTAAATTGAATTTTTCCCTCATCTCTAGTCAACATTTGTAAAGGGCTCTGTACTATCTCCTCCTCCTGAATGTTCACCTAAATTGCAATGTAAGAGGCCACACAAATCATGAGTTCAGGTTTTGAGGAGTCAGCTTCTCAGCCTAATCCTAAATATGTTTACTCATAAGTAGGCCTCTTTGAGTTACCAGAACTTGCTTCCTTGTAAATGTGCTTAGGATTCCCTTTGAAGAGGTTCATATGTACATGGTCATGACTTGACCAATGCAGTGATTTCCACTCATGATCACAGATCAGATACAACAGACAGAACTTTCATCACGCCCTCAGAGCTATTTTCAGTGTTTTAGAGAGGAAATAGCACTTTTTGCTCAGAAACTTAGCATTGACTTCACTCACCCTGCTCACTATGAATTTTAGCATTTATATGCATTTAGTTCCCTTGAGATTCTCTGCTTGTTTCATCTTGACTCAACTATGTGAGTAGTGTGGTTATTCTCCTGCTGCTTCCGTCATGTGCAAGGCTGCTAACAATGTTCTTCCAGCAGATTGTATGGCTCTTTATCATAGTCTCCACACCTGCCCAATGCTGTCGTTATTGGGAACAGGGGTAAACTGGCTCTTATGTGCATTTCAGAAACAGGAATATGTCAACACAAGGAAGCTTGTGCTACCTCAATGACAGGAAAGAATTCAGCTCAAAGCATGCACCCTATTTCAGGCCCATGCACCTAAAGGGAGAACTAACTATTCACAAGAGCACTAAAGCACATGGCTTGTGATTACATGGACATTTCAACAACTGACTACTGTGTGATATTACATACTAGGGGGGTCTTTTACTGAAAAATCCTGGTGAAAGCAAATCAACAACAACTTATTTCAATTTATAAATATGCCCTCCATCATACAGCTTGCAGGGTTACAATAAAATACAGTGGTAACTTGGGTTACAAACATTTCAGGTTACAAACACTTTGGGTTACAAACTCCGCTAACCCGGAAGTAGTACCTCAGGTTGCGAACTTTGCCCAAGGATGAGAACGGAAATCGCACGGCGGCGGTGCAGCAACAGGCCCCATTAGTGAATGCACACCTCAGGTGAAGAACGGTTTTGGGTTAAGAACAGACCTCCAGAACTAATTAAGTTCATATCCTGAGGTACCATGGACCATAAAGAAGGCTGATCACCAAAGAATTGATGCTTTTGAATTATGGTGCTGGAGGAAATCAGCCCTGAGTGAGCACTTGAAGGACAGATCCTGAAGCTGAGGCTCCAATACTTTGGCCACCTCATGAGAAGAGAAGACTCCCTGGAAAAGACCCTGATGTTGGGAAAGATGGAGGGCACAAGGAGAAGGGGACGACAGAGGACGAGATGATTGGACAGTGTTCTCGAAGCTACCAGCATGAGTTTGACCAAATTGCGGGAAGCAGTGGAAGACAGGAGTGCCTGGCGTGCTTTGGTCCATGGGGTCACGAAGAGTCAGACATGCCTAAATGCCTAAACAACAACAACCTGAGGTACCACTGTACCAACATAAAACAGAAGTGTCAGCACCATTCATGTTAGTTGATTACCTTAACACTATTTTGAACATAAAACATTAAAAAAACCATTTAGCAACTACAACAACACCTGGTACTTATATAACACTTTAGAATGCTCCAAAACTTCCACCAACATCACCCCAGTACTCATAACAGAACCTTACAAGGTTGGTGAGGCCTTTGCTGCTCACTGAAACTAGAGCTGCCATATTTTTATGGAAAAACGGAACTGCCAACATGGGCTGCCATACGTCCGGATTTTCCAGGACACCTTCCCAATTTCTGCCCATACACTGCTGCTGACTGTGGTCTTCCAAATATGTCCAGGAAAATCCAGACGTATGGCTGCTCTACTAACTAAATCACCAATAAAATCCAGCTACAGCTCTTGTTGCTGTAGTTATTGTATTTATTGGATTTCAAGCTGTTTTTATTATATTGATGTCCATGTGCAGTAAACTGCCATGGGATTTTTAATGCTGTTGCCATCCGTCTGTCTCCAGGAGCAATGGAGTGCCTGGACACATAACTGAGATGAACCATCTTAAGTACCTTAAGTATCCCATCTCTGGTCTGCCCCATCACTTTTTGGGGACTTACACGAGCTTCAGCTCAGTCAGCTGGCACATTATTGGCTGAGCTGGGGTTGGGGACTTGCCACAACAATGCCCACTTAGTTTCTCTCTTTGAAATTATGCTACTCAGCAAATCAAATAGCTGTGAACAGAAGATTGAAAATGTCTACAACCTATGGGGGGCTATCCTATGCATTTTCTCTGTCTGCATCTAGGTCAGGGGTAAAAAGGTAAAGGGACCTGTTATGTACTGAAGTTCTCACCCTGGGCCAGCAGGGGGATACTGTAGATAGTTTTCACTTGGGTCCACATATGCAAATAAGGGATTGAAAGTGACATTCAGTGATTGGATAGTTACAGAAAGTGTGACAGTTGCGTTTTAGTGGAGCTCTATATAAGCAGGCTGGCTGAACCCTTCAGTTCAGTTCTGTTCTGGCCTGTGAATAAACAAGAGCTGTTTGAAGAATCGCTGTGTCGACTGATATGTTCACCCACAACTTTACAGGACCCCTGACCATTAGGTCCAGTCATGACCGACTCTGGGGTTGTGGCGCTCATCTCGCTTTATTGGCCAACGGAGTCGGCATACAGCTTCCGGGTCATGTGGCCAGCATGACTAAGCCGCTTCTGGCGAACCAGAGCAGCACACGGAAACACCATTTACCTTCCCGCCAGAGCAGTACCTATTTATCTACTTGCACTTTGACATGCTTTTGAACTGCTAGGTTGGCAGGAGCAGGGACCGAGCAACGGGAGCTCACCCTGTCGTGGGGATTCGAATCGCCGACCTTCTGATCGGCAAGTCCTAGGCTCTGTGGTTTAACCCACAGCACCACCCAGGTCCCAGGTAGTCAACCATTTTATACCTACCGCCCAGTAATGCATCTTTCTTGATGGTAAAATTTCCTTAGCGCCCACCAGTGCTCGATGGAAGGAGGATTCAGCTTGTGCTGTAGAACCCCCTACTGCCCACCTAGAATCCTAAAATGCCCACTAGTGGGCAGTAGGGACCAGGTTGACAACCCCTGATCTAGGTGGTCTCAGTTGGAGTGCCATGAGAAGTATCAGAAAGTTTATCAGGGTAAGGATAGCAAGTATACAAATAGAAGCCAATGGAAGATCATGATTCCGGTGTCTATGCCAGTTTGGAATAATGAGGACCTAAAAGAAGCAATGAGGTTACTGAGAACCCTCCTCCGACTCACAGGGAGTGCTTGGAGTAAACTGATCTGCGCCACTTAACTTTGCTCTTGTAGCACAAGCTACTCTAACCAGATGCTATAGAGCTTGGTTACAAAAGCACCCCAAGACACTTTTATGTGGAAAGTGGAAACATTGTGGGACAAGGCTGTAAATCCAAATTCATTTCATTGCAATAAATCATGAATACATTTAACAGAGATATCACAGGGAAAATTCAAACCCCATAAAGCCAAATAAACATAAACCATCTTTTATTCATCCCCTGCTTTATTTGATGGTTGCATCTGATTTGCGTTATCATGAATTCTAAAATGAAAAAAGGAAATGTAAGACTGTTTCTGGAATTTAACATGCAAAATCATTTCTGCTTGGCTCATAAATGTGAATAGCCATGTAGAAAAGGAACAGAATAGTCTTGATTAGGGCGTCTTCATAATGTGCTGCCTATAGACAGCCTTGGCCAAGATTTTCAAAATATTAATAAAAGATCAGTAGAGAAGTCTTGATTATTTGGTGTATTGGAAACCCAGGCAGTCTGTTTTTTGAAATACATTCTGGTTGGGTGTTTTTGAATCAGGATGCAAAATTCATCCACCCTCATTGGTTTCCATCCAGCATCATGTTCCTCTCTAATCACCATCCTGCTTTTTTGTCCCCTCACTATCAGCTACCAGCATGATTACATCTGGAAGTTCTACACACACACACACACACACACACACACACACACAGCCTACCTCACATTGCTGGGTGAATGAGCAAAAGTTGGTTTACTTGCTTCTGCCCACTTTTCCAGGTATTTGGTGTTTTGCTTTTTAATTTTAAAAATCCCACCCACACAATACTGCTGTGCATTCATAATAATAACAATAATAACAATAATTTATTATTTATACCCCACCCATCTGTCTGGGTTTCCCCAGCCACTCTGGGCAGCTTCCAACTAGATATTAAAATACAAAAGTCTGTTAAACAATAAGGTAAGGTAAAGGTAAAGGTACCCCTGCCCGTACGGGCCAGTCTTGACAGACTCTGGGGTTGTGCGCCCATCTCACTCAAGAGGCCAGGGGCCAGCGCTGTCCGGAGACACTTCCGGGTCACGTGGCCAGCGTGACAAAGCTGCATCTGGCGAGCCAGAGCCGCACACGGAAACGCCGTTTACCTTCCCGCTGGTAAGCGGTCCCTATTTATCTACTTGCACCCGGAGGTGCTTTCGAACTGCTAGGTTGGCAGGCGCTGGGACCGAGCAGCGGGAGCGCACCCCGCCGCAAGGATTCGAACCGCCGACCTTTCGATCGGCAAGTCCTAGGCGCTGAGGCTTTAACCCACAGCGCCACCTGCGTCCCAGTTAAACAATAAAAGCTTCCCTAAACAGGGCTGCCTTCAGATGTCTTCTAAAAGTCTGGTACAGTGGTACCTTGGGTTTAGTACTTAATTCATTCCAGAGGTCGGTTCTTAACCTGAAACTGTTCTTAACCTGAAGCACCACTTTAGCTAATGGGGCCTCCTGCTGCCGCCGCACCACCAGAGCACGATTTCTGTTCTCATCCTGAAGCTTACAGTACAGTAAGCGGCATTTCCGTGTGCAGCTCTGGTTCGCCAGAAGCGGCTTAGTCATGCCTGCCACATGACTGTACACTTACATATGTATCCAAGAAATAACTTAAGCTGCAGTCCTATAAGCATTTACCTAGAAGTAAGTCCCAGTGAACTCAATGGGTGTTGCTGCTAAATGGAAATGTATAGGATTGCTTTGTAAGGCTGCAATCCTTAACACACGTACCAGGGAATAAGCTGTACAGAACGCAGCAGTATTTACTCGCATGGAGTCAACATACATAGGATTGTGATGTTGGTGATGTTATTCTAAGGTCTTCTAGTTTTAGGATACAACAGATAGTATAAAATACACCATGGCAGAATGAAGAAAACTCACATAAAGATATCCTGAAGTCTTATACAGTGGTGCCTCGCAAGACGAAATTAATTCCTTCCGCAAGTTTTTTCGTCTTGCGAGTTTTTCGTCTTGCGAAGCACGGTTTCCCATAGGAGTGCATTGAAAATCAATCAATGCATTCCTATGGAAACCGCCTTCAGACCAGGTCCGGGGACAGTCTGTCCCCCGACCTCTTCTGAAGGCTGGGGGGGGACAAGGGCTTTTCTTCCCACCCCCAGCATTTTAAAAAACCCTGGGACAGCAGAGGACTTCTCCAGGACCTCTTCTGAAGGCCGGCGGGGGGCAAAAGTTTTTGCTCCCCCCCGTCTGCCTTCAAAAGCCGTCCGGGATAGCGGGAAGCGCTTCCCTGCTATCCCGGACCGCTTTTAAAATGCTGGCGGTGGGGAGCAAAGCCTTTCGGCCCCCGCCGGCCTTCCTGGACCTCTTCTGAAGGCCGGAGGGGGGGGAAGGCTTTGCTCCCCACCGCCAGCATTTAAAAGAGGTCCCCGGAGATTTCCCTATGGGCTTTCTTCTTGCGAAGCAAGCCCATAGGGAAATTCGTCTTGCGAAGCAACTCGCAAACGGAAAACCCTTTCGTCTTGCGGGTTTTCCGTCTTGCAAGGCATTCGTCTTGCGGGGCACCACTGTACTTAGGTCTTCAGGAATCATAAGCTATATATGAAGCAACTACAAGAACAGAGAATTACTTACCAATGAGGATTTCCTTTTAAATTATTTGTGACTTTAAGAGGAAAAAAATTTGGGTTAAGACACTGGATGGGTGTTTAGAGCTAACAGAAATAACATAGAAAAATTGAAAAGATAGGAAGAAAAATCTGTACAAAATAACAGAAAGGACATTGTGGGTCCCATCAAGAAGGGATAGCGAAAATTAAATAGAGAAAGTAGCTGAATAAAAGAGGGTTTCTCCCTATCCTCTCAAATGGTTATAATTGTCTGTCAGTAAATATAAATTTCCGAGCTTATTTAAAAGAAACAGAGTAACATATTTCTTCAAGTAGAATGTTAGCAGAGAATATGTAGAACGTTTAGGAAATAAAAAGCTATATGAAATGCATTTAGCATATGGTGGGAAAAGACGCAAGAGCTGCTGTTCATTTAGGGTGGAAATTGAAGAACAATTGATAAGACTCAGAGGGTAGATGTTTTCTGCTGGTAGCAGATGGGATCTTTGGCAAAGTTACTTTAAGAACAGTTTACTCCCTAGTGAAAGGGCAGGAGAAGGTTATCAGAAATACTTCCTCAAGATTCTCACTTTCTTTTCCAAAGGATCATTTTTGTGACAGGAAGATATCAATGGGTTGCTAGACTCCGTGATGGGCAAGTATAAGAAAATAAATAAAGATGTGTTTACATTGCCAAAAATACTCAGATAAGTAGGAAAGCTTTAGGATTAATTGATGACCTGGTGGTACTTAAATCCAACCAAACAGAGAGATTATACTTTTCATTCCATTATACATAAGCTTATATGAGAACAGATAGGCTTTGATTAGCACTAGGTTTAGTGGAAAAGACAAAACTAGACCCTCCTGATGCAACTATATATGCTGTTCCACAATTTAAATTTATTGATTTATTAATTATATTAAATCAAAGTTAAATCATTGGAGATTAAGTGAATGTATTATTTTAGAGCTCAATCAATTCCCTGCATTCCTGGTTACCGACTAATGTTTTCACTTTGTTGTACAGAGCTAGTTTTATTTTGTTTGTTTTGTTTGTTTGTGAACCATCTTGGTATTTTTTGGGAAATGAAAGGTGGTACAGAAATTATTTTACATGCATAGATGGGATATGATGCAGTAGACTCAGTAGAGGGTCACTGGAATGTGGATGGGGGCTTCCGTAGGCAGTGTCAGGGATGTCACACTGTAAACCACCTATCAGCCTTTGAAATACCCCCCCCCCCAATAAATCTCACTATTTGGCTAGTCCGACAAACTTGCGCTCATCCTAAAAGTAGCCCCACTTCATATTATTCACCCCCCTCAAAACAAAACCTGCTAAAGTACTTTGCTTTCATGCAGTTTCTAGAAGAGCAGCCATATTTATTGCAACAAAATTATAACTAATATGTTTATTATGGCATACGTCAATGAAAACAGATGCAATAACAAGTCTTTAAGTCACCACTGTTGTGTTCATGCATAAAAACAGTAGTATCTATGTTAATGCTAAATATAAACACAATTCTTTTGTCTACCTGCTTGCATGGTATGGGAGACAGTTAAATTCACTGTTTCTATCTCTGGTCTCTAGCACTTCACTCAAATCTCTTCCCTAAACAGAATTATTGTTTGTCAGTAAAAGTGGCAGCTTTACTAAGCAGTGATTGTTGTTTTTTTCTGTTCACAAGCATTTGAACTCCAAAGAGATTTGGAGGCAATTAACATTCACCAGTAACAGAGCAATCAACATGGGGATATCTAATGGGACTGGACAGAATCCAAAATCAGATATTAGGGTAATAGTGAGCTACTGACATAAGGTTATGATGTTAATTCTGCAGAGGGAAAGTAATGGTCTATTTCCAATAGCTGAACCCAAGGCTGCTGTCACATCAACATAACCATCTTTTCTATCTATGAGTCTGCTCTGTCCCCACGAAATTTTAGAAAGGTAAATTGGAAAGTTGGCAAATTTGCACAGACATATCAGATGACATGCAGCACAACAAGAGAATATTGGATTAAAAATTATTATTTTCAGGCTTGCCAAACCATTTAAGAAAATATCATTTGCAGCTTTTTATTTGTTGGTTGATTGGTCACTTTTCCGTGCCAAAGGCAACTCAAAGGGACTTAAAGATAAAGGTAAAGGTAAAGGTACTCCTCAACGTTAGGTCCAGTTGCAGACAACTCTGGGGTTGCGTGTCCAACTCTCTCTATAGGCCGAGCGAGCCGGCGTTTGTCCGCAGACAGCTTCCGGGTCATGTGGTCAGCATGACTAAGCCGCTTCTGGCAAACCAAAGCAGCGCACCAAAACGTCATTTACCTTCTCACTAGAGCGGTACCTATTTACCCACTTGCACTTTGACGTGCTTTCGAACTGCTAGGTTGGCAGGAGCAGGGACCGAGCAACGGGAGTTCACCCTGTCGCGGGGATTCGAACCGCCGATCTTCTGATTGGCAAGTCCTAGGCTCAGTGGTTTAACCCACAGCGCCACCCGCGTCCCATAGGATGGTATACAAATTTAATAAATAATAATAATGAAATAAACATTTTCTACTTCTAGTCTTCACGATTAGTTTAGTAAGGAGCCCTAAAAATTGTCTAACAGGACACTGGGGGTGAGAAAGACACACACACAAACACACACATCACACATGTTCATTATTATGTTTTAAAGACCTAAAGAACTCAGGTATAGCTTGATTGTTGCCCACTGAGACGGAGTGCATTGTTTACCTTTAAAACTACGTGTTCAATTGAAAAGCACAGGCAACATGGTGCCTGTTACTTGGAACATTTGAATTATGCTACTAGCTCACAAAAGAAAGATAATTAAAATTATGTTGTCATCTATACCTGGGGTTCTGTATATACATTTGGTCAAGTCAAATGCACCATTTCTGAGAGAAGGAAAATTCAGCTGCACACAGGAAAAGCAATCAAAAATAAACAGCAATCAAAAACAGCTTGTCACTTCAGGTACAATTGTCAGTTGTGCTACATTCATATCCAGAGGAACAATTGCAAGCCATAGGTTCTTCATCCTTAATTAGTACTGTACTAACTATTGGAAGGACATCCCTGGAATAGGGCCATCTAACAATGTGATAAGAAACAGAAACTCCCAAATGTTCAGGCCTTTGTGCTATTTGACAAAAGCATTAAGTTAGTCTGCATTTTCATTAAAAAAGCAAAAAAGAGAAAATGGGTAAAATCAATAAAAGCTCTTAAAAAATAAAAGGTGAAGGAATATTATCTTGAAGTAGTGTGCAAGGTTTTAGCTGTACAATTTTCACTAGCATTAAAAGGATTTATACAGCTAAACTCTCATGCATCAAGTTGACACTGTAGTCACAGAGGATTGGAAATCAGAATGTGCTTCTAGGGCTTAGTGGTGGCTGCTTTTTTAAAGAGAAAAATGTTTTTAATTTTAAGTAATTTAAAGGTGTAAATAAGTACACTGCCTTGGGTTTTATGATATCCATATAATAAAACAAAAAAGAATTCACCTTATCTTCTCAGCTATTGTTGAAGGGACGTAACTGACCTGTCTGTGTTAGCTATAGTAATAGTCTGCAGTTTACAACAGAAGGATTACTCACTAACCCCAAAGGGAATATCTACTCAGTCCCCATGCAGATGTACAATTTACAGGGCTTTAAGGTTCAGCACCCCCCACTTCCTCTACTCATGTTAATAAAACCATGTATTCATGTGTTTTGTAAATCAGGTCCTCCCTTAAAGAGGGCACGTGTTGTGGTGAGACTTGGCAACCTGTGTTGTGGGTGGGTACGTTTGGATAGCCACAACACCCGATTGGCAGGTCCCTTGATGCAGGGTTCAATCAGGCCAATGGGACGCAGGCTAAACGTATCAGGGGACCTATATATACCTATGCATGTGACCCAGAGCTTCCTCTTTCGGTGCGTACATCGGAACACCCGCCCACCTCTCCCTATATTTAGGGCTTGCGCGCTTGACCTTGCTATGTCGTCGTGTGTCGTGTGTCGTTGGGACAGGGGCACGGCAGGGATTTCCCCACTTGGCTGATTGGCTGGTGCCATTTGGGTTTCGCCTGCTGCGTAGCAAATCGTCACAACTTGTAAGGTTGCGGAGAGGCTCTGGTTCAGGTGATACGCTCTCGCCATCCCTATGTGAAGGGTATTCCGTTAAAGGAATCCAGGGACTCAATGGTTTGGTCAACCCCTGTGAGGGGGTTGTGCCCGTGCCCGAGTCCAGGGGGACATTTGGGTGGCAGAGTTAGCCCGCACCCAGCTTTCCGCTTATCCAGGTGTTCACCCTAGGCTGACCTATGCTGGTGCCCTGGGTCAGCGCTACCTGCAACGGTGCAGGGAGCTAGTCAAACCAAAGCCTATGCAACCACTCACTTGCTGTAATCAATAAAGTTGTGGCCTAAATTCTGCCCAAAACCAAACCAAAAATTTGAGTCTTGTCTGAATTTATTTAAAGGGGGGGGGCATTTAAAGGTCTAAACATGCAACTCATTAAAAGGAGCCTGGATATCAAATTTAATGCAATTTTGTTTCATTCTTTTAAACCCAGCTCAGCAAGCAGGGGTCTAGCACACCTAAAGCAAGCAAGGCGTGATTTGCCATGAACAATGCTGACCTTCTAGACATGGGATTAAAGATGTTGGACAAGTTTGTCATTGCAGGCAGAATCCCGTTACTTCATTTGACATATTTATCTGTCTCGGGGTTGGCGCATCCTGTTTCATTGCTTGAGGCAAAATGGGAACGGGCCGCCTCACTCTTCCGTCGCCAGCGCCAAAGCCCCCCTTGCCTGGCAGTAGCACTGAATTTCAGCAAGATCTCACCGAGATCCCACCAGATTCCTTGGATTCCTTGGATTTTGACAAGGTCAACAGAATATGGGGCTGCTGCCACTGCTGCTTCTCTGCTGGGCCCCAGTGGAGATGGCACTTCAGGCAGGGTGTCCATTGGGGTGCCATCTCATGGGCTTGCACCGCTAGAGGAGAGCACCTCTCCTTGTCTCATGGGTAAAGGTAAAGGGACCCCTGGCCATTAGGTCCAGTCGCGGACGACTCTGGGGTTGTGGCGCTCATCTCGCTTTATTGGCCGAGGGAGCCGGCATACAGATTCCAGGTCATGTGGCCAGCATGACTAAGCCGCTTCTGGCGAACCAGAGCAGCGCACGGAAACGCCATTTATCTTCCCGACGGAGCAGTACCTATTTATCTACTTGAACTTTGACGTGCTTTCGAACTGCTAGGTTGGCAGGAGCAGGGACTGAACAACGGGAGCTCACCCCGTTGCGGGGATTCGAACCAACGACCTTCTGATCAGCAAGTCCTAGGCTCTGTGGTTTAACCCACAGCGCCACCCGCGTCCCATCTCATGGGTGGGTGGCCTTAATTTGTCCGGTCCCATAACACTCTAAAACAAGACGAGAAAAACATGCTCTCAGAGTTATTCTACAGCTTGGAATGCGAAGAGAGAATCCCAGAAAAAGATCTACGCAGTCCCCGGCGTTTGTCGAACTAAGCTCTGGAGAAGCATCCTAGCCCACAAAACAACAGAAGCAGAAACATTCAGAATAACAACTTCTAATGAGTGACTGTTTTGCAAACTGAACTGAGGGCACTTCATCCGCCGCCACTAGAAGGGATGGAGATGTTTTGCTCCAGTCAACTGCCAATGAGTAGGCTATGCACGGAGCATGCCTTAGACAGAACATCAAATAAATAGGATGGCTCTATGGGGCAGGATCTAGGTAGTTTATGTTTAAATTTAAAGGAACGTGCTGTAGTTAAATTTAACAAGTTCAAATTTAAAGTACATAACGTTGCCTACCATGATTTGTCGTAACTGAGATTTTAACTAGAAGCTTACAGAGTCCATAAAAGATGTGCTGAGCTCCTTTCAGGCACTTTACAAATCTTACAATTCTAGAGTACTTCGGCTATAATGTTTAGAACTTGTAATATTTCTACAGTGGTCCGCTTTAAGGATTGCAAGTGAATCTTTGTTACACGCCAATAAAAAGCCAAAACAGATCTCTTGGATCACATTGCTATCTCTAGGAAGGAAAAACCGAACAGCTATATTTTCATTCCTGCCTACCTTTGGATTCTTGCTGACAAAAGGCTTGTCAGCCTATGCTAATTATATGGATTATATTTAGGTATTTTCTTCAATAAAATATAAATATCCACTTGCACATTTCTCTCTCTCTCGTTTGTGCAAGACTAATGATCAGGAGTTCTTTCAAGACTAGAGAACTGTAGCCTCATGAATGAACAAACGGTAACTTGGCAAATTCCTGGCAATTATTTGCTCAAATCGATAATGTTCACATAACGTATTAATTGGCACCCTCCGTCCCTTTTGTTTTCACGATGTCTGGCATGCTATTTCTTTCATCAATTCAGTGCTTAAAAAAAAACCAAAAAAAACAGCAGAAGAATGAAAAATCAATTTCTGTCAGGATGAAGGCTTTATTGGTAATGAGTATTTTACATCTCAGATCTAATGAGCAGGTGATTTTTTAAAAAATTAAACCACGAAAACCAGTTAAACCGAAACAGTGATGGCACTTTAGAAACATTTACATGAGCAATAAATAAGACAGCACGAGAACTGTCAGAGCAACTTAGCATCCCGATTTCCTTTGCGCTCCATTTTATTAGCTAATCAAGTGTCATATTGCTTCTCCTGGCATCTATTTACTGCCATGTAATTTTGATAAGGGCACCATCTGTATTTATAAAAGAATTATCTTAATAGCTGTCGAGCAATGTACAAACATAGGTGATATTTAACTTTTCTTATGGGATCAATTTTAAACCAGGCAAAAGGACTGATATAAGTCAACATGCTTATGTTAACACAAGGCAGACTCTGCTCGCATCTTCCAGCGCAGGATGAACTTATCTCAGCTTTGCACGTACAGGAAAGTATGCATTATGTAGCCCAATATGAAAAGTACTTAGATTAATTAAGATGAGCTGCCACACACATTTATGGTAGAAAGGAGTTTTATTACCTCACAAATTTCAAAAAAAACAAACAAACTTTATAGGCTGTCACCTCTCTTACGGAGCATATTAAACCTCCTGCCCTTCAGATGTTTTACACGCCAACCCAACTGCCTACCATCCCAGTCATAAGCTGGGCAGGAGGACAGTCCTGTTTGAGTACTTCTTCCTGCCCTTCATCACTGTTGTTGTTTAGTCGTTTAGTCGTGTCCGACTCTTCATGACCCCATGGACCAGAGCACGCCAGGCACTCCTGTCTTCCACTGCCTCCCGCAGTTTGGTCAAACTCATGCTCGTAGCCTCGAGAACACTGTCCAACCATCTCGTCCTTCCCCATCCCCTTCTCCTTGTGCCCTCCATCTTTCCCAACATCAGGGTGTTTTCCAGGGAAGTATACCTGAAATTAATATACATTCAATTTAATAAATTAACAATAATTATACCTGAAGTATACCTGTGAAGGAGCGTCTCCACCCACATCGTTCTGCCCAGACACTGAGGTCCAGCTCTGAGGGCCTTCTGGCGGTTCCCTCATTGCGAAAAGCAAAGCTACAGGGAACCAGGCAGAGGGCCTTCTCAGTAGTGGCGCCCGCCCTGTGGAATGCCTCCCCATCAGATGTCAAGGAAATAAACAACTCCCTGACATTTAGAAGACATCTGAAGGCAGCCCTGTTTAGGGAAGTTTTTAATGTGTGACATTTTAATGTATTTTTAATCTTTGTTGGAAGCTGTCCAGAGTGGCTGGGGAAACCCAGCCAGATGGGCGGGGTACAAATAATAAATTCTTATTCTTATTCTTGTTATTATTAACCACATCCTTTGCTAATCATTCTGCTTTTGACCATTTATAAGAACAGAAGTTACAGCAGAATGTGGCTTTTTGCCTCTTGGCCATATCCCATTTTACAGCCTGCCCCCATTTCTTGCTTAAATGCACAGCCTTCCAGGCCCAATCCAAGGTACTCAAGTTTCTACCATTAATGGCCTGGGTTCCATGTTCCTTCAAGACCTGGGGAGGCCCACCTCCCTAGTTCCAACAATGGTTGGTGAGCAGTTATTGAAATCACATTCAGAGGCAGTGGAAGCTGCAGCAGCAACCTGGTGACTTTCAGATCCCAGATCTGTTGTTTAACTGTTGTTGTTGTTTAGTCGTTTAGTCGTGTCTGACTCTTCGTGACCCCACGGACCAAAACACGCCAGGCACTTCTGTCTTCCACTGCCTCCCGCAGTTTGGTCAAACTCATGCTCGTAGCCTCGAGAACACTGTCCAACCATCTCGTCCTTCCCCATCCCCTTCTCCTTGTGCCCTCCATCTTTCCCAACATCAGGGTGTTTTCCAGGGAGTCTTCTGTTTTCATGAGGTGGCCAAAGTATTGGAGTCTCAGCTTCACGATCTGTCCTTCCAGTGAGCACTCAGGGCTCATTTCCTTCAGAATGCATAGGTTTGATCTTCTTGCAGTCCATGGGACTCTCAAGAGTCTCCTCCAGCACCATATTTTAAAAGCATCAATTCTTTGGCGATCAGCCTCCTTTATGGTCCAGCTCTCACTTTGATACATCACTACTGGGAAAACCACTTTCTGCCATCAAGGTTGTGTCATCTGCATATCTGAGGTTGTTGATATTTCTTCCGGCAACCTTAATTCCGGCTTGGGATTCATCCAGCCCAGCCTTTCGCATGATGAATTCTGCATATAAGTTAAATAAGCAGGGAGACAATATGCGGCCTTGTTGTACTCCTTTCCCAATTTTGAACCAATCAGTTGTTCCATATCCAGTTCTAACTGTAGCTTCTTGTCCCACATAGAGATTTCTCAGGAGACAGATGAGGTGATCAGGCACTCCCATTTCTTTAAGAACTTGCCATAGTTTGCTGTGGTCGACACAGTCAAAGGCTTTTGCATAGTCAATGAAGCAGAAGTAGATGTCTTTCTGGAACTCTCTAGCTTTCTCCATAATTCAGCGCATGTTTGCAATTTGGTCTCTGGTTCCTCTGCCCCTTCGAAATACAGCTTGCACTTCTGGGAGTTCTCGGTCCACATACTGCTTAAGCCTGCCTTGTAGAATTTGAAGCATAACTTTGCTAGCGTGTAAAATGAGTGCAATTGTGCGGTAGTTGGTTAGCAGCCCCCAAAAGTGACCTCCTGAGGTGCAAACCTGAGCAGTACTGGGTTGCCAAGATGTGAAGATCCCACCCCCCACATCATCTTTGCTGATGTAGTCCAAAGGAAAGCAGAGCAATACGTTTGGCACCAGCTTGGCTGTGGGAGTTGCCAGAAGGTGTGCAAGGCACCATCCAACCGTTTTAGGGGCTCCGCTCCAGAGTGGTGACTATATTTTGTGGTTTTTCCCCTTTCAGCCCTCCATCTCTCCTACATGATCCAATGTACCTGGAGTGCTGTGTGGTGCAGCCCTCAGTCGGGAACCACTATGAATTAACCCGTTGTCTTTGTCTGTGGAGTTTTATTGGCAGGGATACTGGAGTGGCTTGCTGGTTCCTGCTCCAGGTGGATCACGTTTGGTCAAAACTCTCCACTATGACTTGTCCATCTTAGGTGGCCCTGCACGGCATAGCTCATAGCTTCTCTGAGTTATTCAAGCCACTTCACCATGGCAAGGCAGTGATCCGTGAAGGAGCTTTGAATTATGGTGCTGGAGGAGACTCTTGAGAGTCCCATGGACTGCAAGAAGATCAAACCTATCCATTCTGAAGGAAATCAGCCCTGAGTGCTCACTGGAAGGACAGATCCTGAAGCTGAGGCTCCAATACTTGGGCCACCTCATGAGAAAAGAAGACTCCCTGGAAAAGACCCTGGTGTCGGGAAAGATGGAGGGCACAAGGAGAAGGGGACGACAGAAGACGAGATGGTTGGACAGTGTTCTTGAAGCTACCAGCATGAGTTTGACCAAACTGCGGGAGGCAGTGGAAGACAGGAGTGCCTGGCGTGTTCTGGTCCATGGGGTCATGAAGAGTTGGACACGACTAAACAATAACATGAACTAACCCTAACCATTGAGAATTAGCATCAGGTTTACCCAGTCAACCGTTGGTTTAGACCAGACTCAATTTAGGAAGCATGCAACCTGAAGATGTGACAATCTTTTGAAAACATCACAAAATTTGAATTTTTAAAGACTGTGACACTACTTGTGGAAGATGGGTCTGTTATTGGTTATTGGCTATAGTGGCAAAGTGGAACCTTCATGTTCACTCGAGGTGGTTTTCTGAGTACCAAATTCTACAGGCAAACCTTTGGGAGGGATGGTTTCCCTCATACACTTCTGGTAGGTTTCCAGACATAACTGGCTGGGGAACCGTGGGAAGCAGAATGCTGCTCCAGATGGACCTTGAATCAAATTCAAGAATCCTTAGGTTCTTGTGTGCAAGTAGATTCACAAGTATATAGCTATAAAAATCAGAAATTAAATATACTGTATCTCAACAACAACATGTCACAAAACTAATATTCATAAAGCACACTGGAAAAATAGCCAGTGCCACTAGGCCAGTGTTTTTCAACCACTGTTCTGTGGCACACTAGTGTGCCACGAGATGTTGCCTTGTGTGCCGTGGGAAAAATAGAAAAATTCGATAGATTTTTTTAAAAAATGTCAAATTTTTGCCCACTAGGCGGGTGCTGGACTGTGTCCTGGGTATGGGGGCGGTATGGAGAAGAGAAGATTCCCTGGAAAAGACCCTGATGTTGGGAAGGATGGAGGGCACAAGGAGAAGGGGATGGGGAAGGACGAGATGGTTGGACAGTGTTCTCGAAGCTACCAGCATGAGTTTGCCAAACTGCGGGAGGCAGTGGAAGACCGGAGTGCCTGGCGTTCTTTGTTCCATGGGGTCAAGAGAGTCGGACACAACTAAACGACTAAACAACAACAACAACACAGCAGTATGGCTTCACCCCTGAAGGTGAACCTCATTTTCTCTTGAGATGGACTGATGCCAACGGTCCTGACAGTCTTCTCCTATGCCTATTTACCTGGGATTCCTATTGATTTCGATGTGGTTTATTCCCATGCAAGCGTACATAAAATTGCACCCTTATCTGTTATTGTATTCAATCACACAACTTCCTGTATCTAGCAGGACTTCTGCAGAGACTGAAAACTGAAGTACAGAGAAATTACATGATTCATAGAGAGTCAAGAAGTAACAGCGCAGCCAAGGACTTGCCCACTTACTACCCTATATTCAACTTTCATCCCCCAATTTTTAGCTGCTATACAGGAACAACTCTTGAATCTCTATGCATTAGTCCAACTTACTGCTTTTGGGGGAGATATCTTAATAGGAAGCTCTTTTGAAGATTCTTTCCTAAACGCCACAAAGCAAAGCAAAAGGACAGGAAATAAATAGAGGCTTATATTTATATGACAATTAAGTTTCAAATATATGCAGAATAATTTTGGTTCAATAATTTGTAATATATTTTGGTGTTAATTGCCATCTCCTATTTGACATAATAATTATATGTAACTCAATAACTATTAAATTGCTGCCTCATATAGCAAATTAGTAATTATACTTGTAAACATTAACAACATTACATATATAAAACAGTGATTTGTATGCTGAAATAAATTAGAAATAATTGTAATGTACGATAATTAAAATTATGCAAATATTTGCCATACAATGATTTGGTGGTGTGGCAGTGAGACTTTTGAATCTTTCACTTCAAGCAGGAAGGAAGGAACCCAACCCTTGGGACTCACAGAAGCTTCCTATATTGTCTTCTTAGTGGGATTTAGGAGCACAGCTACAACAGCGGCTTGCATGCACTAGTTATCTCAACCTTGGATTAATGCAATCTGATCCTCATGGGGATGTTCCTATTGATTGATTGATTGATTGATTGATCGATCGATCGATCGATTGAAAATTATATCCTGCCTGTCACTCCAAAGAGCCTCAAGTTGGCTAACAAACAGAAGTACGTACAGCATGAAAACAAAACTAAAACATGCCAATATACACTCAAATTAACAATAATTATACCTGAAGTATACCTGAAATTAATATACATTCAATTTAATAAATTAACAATAATTATACCTGAAGTATACCTGTGAAGGAGCGTCTCCACCCACATCGTTCTGCCCAGACACTGAGGTCCAGCTCTGAGGGCCTTCTGGCGGTTCCCTCATTGCGAAAAGCAAAGCTACAGGGAACCAGGCAGAGGGCCTTCTCAGTAGTGGCGCCCGCCCTGTGGAATGCCTCCCCATCAGATGTCAAGGAAATAAACAACTCCCTGACATTTAGAAGACATCTGAAGGCAGCCCTGTTTAGGGAAGTTTTTAATGTGTGACATTTTAATGTATTTTTAATCTTTGTTGGAAGCTGTCCAGAGTGGCTGGGGAAACCCAGCCAGATGGGCGGGGTACAAATAATAAATTCTTATTCTTATTCTTGTTATTATTAACCACATCCTTTGCTAATCATTCTGCTTTTGACCATTTATAAGAACAGAAGTTACAGCAGAATGTGGCTTTTTGCCTCTTGGCCATATCCCATTTTACAGCCTGCCCCCATTTCTTGCTTAAATGCACAGCCTTCCAGGCCCAATCCAAGGTACTCAAGTTTCTACCATTAATGGCCTGGGTTCCATGTTCCTTCAAGACCTGGGGAGGCCCACCTCCCTAGTTCCAACAATGGTTGGTGAGCAGTTATTGAAATCACATTCAGAGGCAGTGGAAGCTGCAGCAGCAACCTGGTGACTTTCAGATCCCAGATCTGTTGTTTAACTGTTGTTGTTGTTTAGTCGTTTAGTCGTGTCTGACTCTTCGTGACCCCACGGACCAAAACACGCCAGGCACTTCTGTCTTCCACTGCCTCCCGCAGTTTGGGCAAACTCATGCTGGTAGCTTCAAGAACACTGTCCAACCACCTCATCCTCTGTCGTCCCCTTCTCCTTGTGCCCTCCATCTTTCCCAACATCAGGGTCTTTTCCAGGGAATCTTCTCTTCTCATGAGGTGGCCAAAGTATTGGAGCCTCAGCTTCAGGATCTGTCCTTCCAGTGAGCACTCAGGGCTGATTTCCTTAAGAATGGATAGGTTTGATCTTCTTGCAGTCCATGGCACTCTCAAGAGTCTCTTCCAGCACCATAATTCAAAAGCATCAATTCTTTGGCGATCAGCCTTCTTTATGGTCCAGCTCTAACTTCCATACATGACTACTGGGAAAACCATAGCTTTAACTATACGGACCTTTGTTGGCAAGTTAACCACTTTTACTTAAAAAGTTCAAAGTACTATAGAATATTCAAATGACAATGTATCAACCACCTTGTATGAAAGGCCTTGGGTTCTTCAAGGCCTTTCCACCTGGCCCTCAGCTCAGGCGGTAGAGCAGCAGAGACTGAATCTCAGAGTCTTGGGTTTGATTCCCATGTTGGGCAAAGGATTCTTGCTATAAACTTTTCGTCTTAGTTCTCTACAACAAAAGTTGTTTTTTTAAAAAAAAGCACAAAAACATTATATGTAAATTTGCGGATATATAAATGCTGCTGTTTCAACAGGAACCTCATGGCTTATATTTTTCCTGAAGTGTTGATTGTATGTGAATGAGTTGTCTGTTTCTAAAGGAAGCTCGTAAGCACTAAAGTGAAATCCTAACCATGTCTATTTAGAAGTAAATTGAAGCCAATGGGGCTTACTCCCAGGTAAACGGAGTTAAGACTGTAGCCTTAATCTGCTTTCTACTGCAGATTTAAAAAACTGATCAAATGAATAATTCATTATTGCTGTTTCCACATGAAAATCTGTGGTCTCTATTGTTACCTGTTGACGTTATCTGTGTTCCTCATTTAAAGTTTGAGGATTGCAAGCTGTCAAACAAAAAAAATGTTTACTACAAGCATTACTTTGAGCATTATGTTTCAGCAGTTGCAAGCACATGACTATTTTCTGTATTTAAAAAAATGTGCATTTATGACTTAGAATGTTGCATTATAAAGAGGACTTGCATAAGTGGCATTACACTGAGCAAAGGCGAGTGCCTGTAAACTGTTTAATATTCCCACAGAATTCATCCAATCCAGGGCACAAAGAGCAAAATATCAACAGAAATCTAAACTGCCCTTCCCTGGTGCCCAAGTGAGGAAAACAGGGCAAGATAAACTATATCCTGAACTGCAAAATCAAGATAGGGTTGCAGCCACAGAAGGCTTTGTGAGGGGGCATTAGACACTTCTTTGACTTTTCTTTAAGACTGGCTCAGTGTTATTTGTGTTTGTTTTTTCTGTTGCAGAAGATAAACAGGGCTACCCCCTCTGGAAATTCACTAACTTTGAAAGGGAAAGTAACTGATTTGTAAATCTCTGGTGATGGCTGAGATATTCATACTTATCAAGCACTTCGATATACACGTAAAAATTAAAAAAAATGTTTGCAAAACAGAAGGACTTGTGCAAAATATAACAACGACACTGAGAACAGAAAATACCAGATGAAAGTGCAGGTGACTTTTAGAATGGAATGCGGTATATTCATAAATCCCACAATTGCCAGACGTTTCATTACCATCATAACAAAACCCTTTAGTGTATTACCTAATTTTGCCTAGAGAATGGGATGTTCTCATTGCTGAAGTTATTTATATATAACTTCCAGTCCCCCTGTTTTGCAGCTTTTGCTTTATCACCACCCCATTTACTTACCAGCTACAAGTAGACCTGATGGAGTTTAACACACGAAATTGAAAGTTGCTACAGCATGCAATCAAGGCGCATATTATTACATTCAATTTATCTAATAATCTATATTTATCTGCAAGGAACACTGCAAAACTAATCAGAAAATATTCAGGACACATTATCTGAAGCAGTCCAGTAAACAAGGACAGCCCCTTCATGAAATTAGTTTCCATTTGATAAAGAAGGAATGTTCTTAAATGCAGCAGATCTAACTTGGATGAGTGATTACATTGCCTCAGACATACTATTCCTTATTAACCAAGTGAAAGTGTATGTTAAATCAATTAAAAATAAATTTAAGAGAAGGTATATCATTTATTTCTTCCTAGATGAAGTTGTGTTCCAATTTATTTTCTGGCTACTTCCAATGGATTGTGTTGTTTTTTTAACATAAGACATCCAATCCTTGCAAAGGGCAATCTTTGTGGAAACTAGCTTAAAATCTTCTATATAATTTTAATGCGGACACTAGAGATACCAGAAGAGTTTGGATTTGATATCCCGCTTTATCACTACCCGAAGGAGTCTCAAAGTGGCTAACAATCTCCTTCCCCTTCCTCCCCCACAACAAACACTCTGTGAGGTGAGTGAGGCTAAGAGACTTCAAAGAAGTGTGACTAACCCAAGGTCACCCAGCAGCTGTATGTGGAGGAGCGGGGAATCCAACCCGGTTCCCCAGATTACGAGTCTACAGCTCTTAACCACTACACCACACTGGCTCACCACACTGGCTCTCACATACTCACACAGAGTATGTGGAATATGGGCTGGAGCTGGATGAACCACTGGGGCAGATCCTCAAAAGCAGGTATGAGGAGCCTTTGGCCTTCCAGATGTTGTCATTGGCTGTAATTCAGCAACACCTACTGGGCCAAAGGTTCCCTACACCTACCTACTCAAGAGGGTTAGTACGGAGAAGAATCAGGTATGCCAGGCTCTGAACTGAAAACATCCATCAATCAACTGAAACTGAAACAAGCAAACAGAAAAGAAGTCAAGCAGTCAGGGAGTGGAGTAGCAGAGAGACAATAGAACAGGAGTAACCAACACGGTTTGCCGACAAAGGTCCGTATAGTTAAAGCTATGGTTTTCCCAGTAGTGATGTACGGAAGTGAGAGCTGGACCATAAAGAAGGCTGATTGCCAAAGAATTGATGCTTTTGAATTACGATGCTGGAGGAGACTCTTGAGAGTCCCATGGACTGCAAGAAGATCAAACCTATCCATTCTGAAGGAAATCAGCCCTGTGTGCTCACTGGAAGGACAGATCCTGAAGCCGAGACTCCAATACTTTGGCCACCTCATGAGAAGAGAAGACTCCCTGGAAAAGACCCTGATGTTGGGAAAGATGGAGGGCACAAGGAGAAGGGGATGACAGAGAACAAGATGGTTGGGCAATGTTCTCGAAGCTACCAGCATGAGTTTGACTAAACTGCGGGAAGCAGTGGAAGACAGGAGTGCCTGTCGTGCTCTGGTCCATGGGGTCACGAAGAGTTGGACACGACTAAACAACTAAACAACAACAACCAACACGGTATAAGTCCTACCAGCCATAACCAATATGGTGAAAGTCAGGAATTACGGATGTTTTGGTGCAAAACATCTAGAAGGCATCACCACTCCGGCTATAAAGCAAAGCATTGTTGTTGTTTAGTCGTTTAGTTGTGTCCGACTCTCTGTGACCCTATGGACCAGAGCATGCCAGGCACGCCAGCAAAGCATTACTCACTGATAATACTGGAATCAATGCCTAATGGGTCTCCCCCACTTTTTCTGCATTGCTGGCAACTTCTAGAGGGGCAGGGTAACTCATCATGTGATAACCCCACATCACAGTAAATGATGCTTGATGGATGATTAGCAAGTGCATGAGAAGAACATCCACCACAACAGCATTCAGCAAGCAGACTCGTATTTCACAGATGATCCGCAGGACATTTATTACAGTCCAGTTTTCTCTTCCCTTCTCATTCCAAGGCTGGGCACCAGCTGGACCGTGATCAAGCAGTAAGACTACAAATGCACAGGAACATCTCTCAGTTAAATGTGTAAAACATGAATTCAGTGACAGGAGGTGAAATTTCTGCACACTCGGGACGTGTCTTTCTTTTGTTGCTCTCTTTGCATAAATAGATCCTGACAAAGGAAGAGGCGTTTATTGTCTTGTAGGCCAAGCCCAAATACCAGCAAGTAAGTAATCTGAAATCATTACTAATCTTTAGTCCCTATGACAGAGTAAGCAGAAGCTTTAATTTAAATATGTTTCCAGTTTCCACACAGCAAAAGCCTACTGACATCGGCGCATTACAAAAAGCAATTTTCCTACATCAACTCGCATCTTCTTCTAATTCTGTGCTATAGCTCTGGGGAGTTCCTTCCATGTCTGTGTAAACCAAAAATCTAAATAACATTATGATGTCTGTTACAGAACTAATTTATATACTAATATCCCAGTTGAATACAATATCCTATTTATTTATTCAAGCAAAATACCCAGAAAAGATATGTCACATCATAATGCAGTTGTTTAAAAATAGGAGGGGAGAGTAGTAGGGGAAGAAAAGTATATTATAAATAAACACAGTAATAATTGTTGGGGACAGGTTACAACAGAAGATTCCTTCTGCTACCCAGCTCAGCCCAAACTACAATCCCTTAATAAGAGAACTGTTTGCTTTATAATTCAATTATTGATGAATTTCGTATTTTACATTAAATTTACAACTTTGAAATGCTTTTCCTATTAATGCTATCTGCTCTAAGCTGCAGGCACATAAGACTATGTGCCAAACAGATGTTGTCCCATCAAATGTCTAACAACTCGATTTTCCTCTTAGATTGAAGAACACTGCTTTATAACATTTTTTGCAAGGACGTGTCTGCAATACAAATGCAGCTATATATGTATATTCTTAAATTCCAATTTAATAAAGCAGGCCATTCCACTAAATGTGAATTTTTACCTATGATTCTGCTTTTCTTCTCAAAGTGATATATACTGTTATTTACAATGTAATGCCAGAACAACAACAGAAAATTGACTAAAATCATCACAAAATACATAGGAGAAATGTAATTGAAGTGTCACTGTTTGATAAGCCTACTTAGCCAGTTGGCAGAGAGATGGCATTTTATAAAAATTCAGCAGACGGCAACTGCCTATTTATATGGCAGAGCTCGATGCCCAGAAAACGGAACTGCTCCAGTTCCTAGCCAACTTCATTGCCACCTTAGAGGCTCAGTGTAAATCATGTTACATTAAATGCTTAACCTTATTGCTTGACCATTTTCAGTCTGCACCTGCCATCCAGGAAACCAAAGATAGCTTTAGACCAAGATCCTTTGGCTATTGCTAGAGGTCACCCAGAAAACATCTATCATTCAAACTCATTATACACTTGTTTAACTTTCGTAAAGGTTTTAGGTACCTTAGAATAGTTACAATGAGTCCCCTGAAATAGAAATAAAAAACTAGATTCTACAATTCAGTTGTTGTGCATTTATTATTCCACCCCCAACCTACTGCACCTCCAAAAGACCTGTTGTTGCTGCTGTTACATCCCACCTTTTCCCCAAATCTCCCCCAAAGATCTCAGAGCCCACACAGGTTCATAAGAGAGAATATGGCATAGTTTGCAGGGCATATTTATGATTTTCATCCCAACACACATGCACATGCACATTGTGCCCTCTCTATCTCTCTTTGCCCAGAAAAAGAACAATAAAAATGCAGTTTTGTATTTCTGCGTAGATTAATAATGAAAAGTAATAAGCATAAACAGGATGATAGAAAAACAACAATTTATTACAATGTCATGATAAATGATGTTATAATGTGACTGCAAGTATATAAGCATCAGACTCACATTTTAACACTCACAACATACAAGTAAAGCCTAAATTTTTGTTAGGATATTAATACATATCCTAGATTCACATTAACAAGTAAGACAATGACCGCACTTTCTATGCGCATGTCAAAGGGGGCAAGAAAAGTGAGAGGACGTTTAACAATAAAACAATGGTGGTGGTTAATGGCTAACATAATCACCTCAGCAGTGAATCAATGAGGTAGAAGATAAAGCGTGTTCTCACTAAAAGGAGAGCACGGGTTGCGGATGGGGCTATACAAGGCACCCCATGATTGCTAGGCAAGTTAAAGCCAGGGCTTGTTTAGATGGGAGGATCTGGTTATCTGGGGAAAGTTGATGTTGCAAACTTAGGGGTGGGGTCAGTGGCTATTTAAGCAAGGTCCACAGCTTTCTCTTTCTCTTTTGCTGTGGACATCGGATCTCATCGGATCTCTGAGTGACTACAGCAGAAGTTTGGGTCGTATACCTTTTCCCTTTGTTTTTCTTCCTCCATTTTCTCCTCTTTCTTTAATTTGTTGCTGAAAGATCCTTCCCCACTTTATTTAATTTTCCTGTTTGTTTTGATTCCCTTTAATTTAGTCGGGGGGGGGGTGCTCGGCCTGGGCCCAGGGGCCGTGTGGGGAGGGCTTCCCTCAATTCCCCTGCCCTCTTGCAGGGTCGATCCCTTTCCTCCCCCCCTCCCCCCCCCCCGCGAAAACGCTATTCAGGGCCTTTGCTTCCCTGCGGCTGGCTGCCTGGCTAGGGGTGGCTTACCTTGCCCTGTAGCAGGCCCTGGGAGGCCGGCCTGGTGTTGCTGGGGGGCTGGGTGCCGCTGGTTGTCCCCAGAGGTGCATTGATTTGAGCGGAGAGCTGTGAGGCCTCCATTTTGCAGCCTCATTAGGCGGGAGCGCCATTTTGATTCCTCTCGGCCACGTGGCGGCCTCTAGCGTTCAGGCCTAGTAATTGCAGGGCCTGGTGGTTGCTTTATCCTAGGCTGAGTATAATTGGTACTACTGCGACCTCTTGTGGCAGTTGATATGTTTGCAGGCAATTAATTTCTTCAATTGCACGCAGCCTGGACGGCTAGTGTAGGTGTGTGTGCTGGTAAAGAGCACAAGGTTGTGGTTTGTTTCCGTATTGGACAGCTTCTGATTTGGTGGCTGGTGCTCTTCCCAGCTGCTCCTGGGTTACCGATCTGTTGCATAATCTGTAAGCAAGTGGTTGCCTCCTGTCTACTGGTGCATCATTTTATAGTCTAGGTCTTAGTTTTAATTAACTATTTAATTCATTCTGCTTCATTTTCTTGCAGATTCTAGCGTCTTAAAGAACTTAGTTGTTTTTTTTTTGTGTTTTTTTTTTTTCCCTCTACTTAATTTTATTTTCTTTTCTTTTCTCACCAGTAGTAGGAATGGCTCCTAAGAAGGCAGCAGGAAGGCCTGTTCCAGCCCGCTCCTCGAAGCGGCCTATAAAAGGCCCATCCCAGGCCTTGCGATCTCCGCAGCCTGGTCAGTCCTTGAAACGCATCCAGGCTATGGTTTCAAGTTTGTCTGGCGACCCGGTGACACTGGCAAGGGTAGAGGCGGAGATGGATGGCCTGCTACACCGTTGCTCGACCCCGTCAACGTCATCAGCATTCCCGCCTCCCCCGGTGGATGTTTCCTCTCCTGCATCATCATCTAGTGAAGAAGGGGAGCCACTGTTAGCCGGAGTTGGCTTACCTGATGCTCCGCAGGTCCAACCTTCGGTGCTGCCTGTATCGCAGGATGCAGTGCCTAGGGGCCGTGGTCGTGCCAGGGTCGGCGCCAGAAGAAGCGCATCGACCCGGGGCCGCGCTGTACGGGGCTCACCTGTACGGCCCCCAGCGCTGGGGCATTCTAATCCAGTTCATTCACAAGTTGT
Organism: Podarcis gaigeae; assembly: GCF_964106915.1. Lineage (NCBI taxonomy): Eukaryota > Metazoa > Chordata > Lepidosauria > Squamata > Lacertidae > Podarcis > Podarcis gaigeae. The sequence continues at coordinate 12,422,669 of NC_139685.1, forward strand.
CTCTGTTCAGTCAGCCCCAGGTGCAGTGCAACAGGGTGAAGCGTCAGATTCTTCGATTGAAGACAGTCTTCCTCTTCCTCCAAGGTCCTCTTCCGGTGGGCATCGTCGCCGAAAAAGGGGCTCCAGGAGGCACTCTAAGAAGAGACGGAGGGACACATCGTCCTCCACTTCAGGTACTTCCTCCATCAGCTCTAGCAGTGATGAGGGGGCCCCCCTTAAGCTTTACTGGGGCTACGGGGAGTCGTCGGGGCTGCCAAAGTGGGTTTGGGAGCGTAGGGCAAATTCTCATAGGGCCAGGTATGGCGCCGTACAGGAGTGTCGAGAAGGGGTCCTGGTGCCTGACGTAAGAGTCTCCACCAATTCTGCTAGGGATATTATTCCTGGTGCCCACTTGTCTTCCAAATTGCGGTCTAGGATTCTGGATGGCCGCTACGTGGATATTTTCAGCTTGGCTCCTCCGCTTGATGGTCGGGAGCCGCTGGACAAGGGCCTTTCCGTTCCCAAAAGACGGACAATTGTAGCAAAGGCTGACAGGACTTTTGAACGTTGGATGGATAGTTTCCAGGTTTTTGCTGGTGTGATTTCTGCAGCGTATCCCAAGAGGTCTCTGCACCTCTGGGTTTATCTGTCTATTGTCCGTTCAGCTTTTACGATGGCTGGCGAGACTGCTGCATTATCATATGACCAGAACTTTAGGCGTAGGGCGGCCAAGATACCGACGGCCCGCTGGGACAGGAAGGACTTGGATGTGTGGACCACTTATGTGGCACCACGTATTGAGAAGAAGGCTTCTGAGTTGCAAAAATTCAAGCCTGCCACCCAAAAAGTTGGGCGCAAGTGGTTCTGCTGGGACTTTAATAAGGGCATTTGCCAACGTCAAGCCTGTAAATTCGCACACCTTTGTGACAAATGCTCTGGGAGCCACTCGGCTTCTGCTTGCTCCGCGGCCAGGCGGCCCTTTCGCAGGGGAGGGGGCTCCCAGCAGCCCCCCAAGGTCCCTGCCCAGCCTCCTGTTCCCGGAGCAGGAAAGTGATATCTTTTCTTTGGCCTATACTCCGGTTCGGCTACAGCCGTTACTGGCGTTACTGGAATCTTACCCAGACAGAGAGTCAGCGTCGTATTTGAGTAATGGTTTTTCGCTGGGATTTAGGATCCCAGTGGTCGTGGCCCCTGTAGCCCAGAATCCTAGGAACCAGAAATCCGTTAAGGACATGCCTGGTGTGGCGCGTAAGAAAATTGAAAAGGAGCTGGCTTTACGTCGTATGGCTGGTCCTTTCGCCACCCCCCCCTTTTCCTAATTTGCACATTTCACCCTTGGGAATAGTTCCCAAGAAGGCCCCGGGGGAGTTTCCCCTAATTCATAACCTCTCTCATCCTAATGGTACGTCGGTTAACGACGTAATTCCCCCGGAGCTCTGTTCGGTGAAGTATGCCTCTCTTGATCATGCGATCAAGATGATAAGGAAGTTTGGGCCTGGTGCCCTATTGGCCAAGTGCGACATTGAGTCGGCTTTTCGTTTGTTGCCAATTCATCCTGAGGATTTCTGGCTGCTGGGTTTTCAGTTTGACGGGGGATTCTATTTTGATAAGGCTATGCCCATGGGCTGCTCGGTAGCTTGTGCGGCTTTTGAGTGTTTCAGCTCATTCCTGGAATGGGCCTTGCGCGACAGAACCGGTTTGGGCGGGGTTACGCATTATTTGGATGACTTTTTACTGGCCTCCGCGAGGGACACGGGGAATTGCGTGGTTCTGCTGCGTGCCTTTGCGTCCCTGGCTGAAGACCTGGGGGTTCCATTAGCGGCAGAGAAAACTGAGGGTCCCACTACGCAACTTACCTATTTGGGTATCTTGTTGGATACCGTGGCCCAAACCTCTAGTTTGCCGCCAGATAAGTTAGTTGCTTTAAGGAAGGTCATTGAAGAACTGCTCCCATTGAGGAAGGTTACCTTGCGACAGCTTCAGTCGTTGCTAGGTCATTTAAACTTTGCTTGCAGGGTGGTGGCGCCGGGGCGCCCGTTCTGCTCTCGCCTGGCCAAACTTACCTCGGGGCTGCAGGCACCGCATCATAGGGTTCGTTTGTCCGCCCAAGTGCAAGCCGACCTCCGTGTGTGGCTGGAATTCCTGGAAGAATTTAATGGCGTATCACTGTGGCAGGACACTTTGAACCTCCACAATGATTTTCAAGTGCATTCGGACGCGGCAGGGTCACTGGGGTTTGGTTTGTTTTGGGACGGCAGGTGGTGTGCTGAACCTTGGCCCCAGGCTTGGTGTGGGGAAGCGATAACTCGAGCCTGACATTTCTTGAGTTTTTCCCCATAGTTGTTGCGGTACACTTGTGGGTCGAGCATTTTAAGGACCATCGGGTTTGTTTTTGGTCCGATAACCAGGCAGTAGTGACTGTTTTAGCTAAGCAGTCATCCCGGTCGTCTAGGGTTTCGGCCTTGCTTCGGGTGTTTGTTTTGCACTGTCTGCGTTTTAATATTGTATTTTCTGCTCGCTTCGTTCCGGGTATTTCTAACGAGATTGCTGATGCTCTGTCCCGTTTTCAGATGGAACGATTCAGGTCATTGGCGCCAGAGGCTCGAGACCGTCCGGAGATTTTCCCGGATCATCTCTGGAACCTTGGCAACACTTAGTTTCACAGGGAGTAGCAGCATCAGTCGCCCCTTCCACGCTAAGGTCCTATAAGAAGGCCTGGGCTGATTTTCTGTCCTTTAATGGCCAATCGGCGGGGGCGGTCATCACCCCTCATTCTACTGCCCAGGTGCTTAAGTATCTGGCACATTTGTTCCAGATGCGCCGGGCGGCTAGGACCCTGCGACTTCACTCGGCAGCAATTTCTTTCTTTAGCAGGGCCACTTTTGACAAGGACCCATGTAGGAAGTTTGTGGTGCGCCGGGCATTGGAGGGATGGGGACGGCTCACCCCATCGAGGACTGTTCCCAGAAGTCCCATCACTTTTGAGTTGCTGATACAGATGCGCAGTAAACTGCGGAGCATCTGTTGGTCCAAGTTTGAGGCCCGTCTATTTTCAGCAGCCTTTTCCTTGGCATTCTTTGGGGCACTGAGGGTAGGCGAGGTGGTCCTGGAGCAAAAACGGGATGGAGGTTCCAGGGGTTTGCTGTTGCAGGACGTGAGCATGTCACAGTCGGACCTGAGGGTGCATATCAGGAATTCGAAGACCGACCAGGTGGGTAGGGGAGCCGTCATTCGGCTCTCGGCAACGGGAGAGAAGGGTCCTTGCCCCGTAAAGGATCTTAAGAGATACTTGTCCTTGCGGCCGGCAGGCGAGGGGCCTTTGTTTATTCATGAAAATGGGCACCCTTTAGTCCGGCATCAGTTCACTAAGGTGATGCGCAAGGTGGTAGTGGCCTGCGGCCGCAAAGCATCGGAATTTGCTCCTCACTCCTTCCGTATTGGTGCCGCAACGACAGCTGCCCATTGGGGTTTGTCTGCAAGGAGGATAAAGGACCTGGGTCGTTGGAGATCGGATGCATTCAAAGTATATGTGAGGAAATAATGGTGGTGTGTGTACTGACATTTTTGTGTTTTAACCCTAGGTCTGGCCGCTATCCGTATTTGGATAGTGGGACACAGCATTGTGCACTGGGCCGCTGTCAGAGCTCGTCAATCTGGTCTGGGAGCTGGCTTGGGCCTTCCGCAGCACGTGCAGGTGTCCTGGATTTCCAGACGAGGGATGCAGTGGAGAGAATTATTGCCTCTCATGCACAGACGGGTCCTCCACGCTGGCCCCCCTACAGCGATAGTGGTGCAGCTGGGGGAGAATGATATGGTTTCCTCTTCCTGCTTTGGGCTGCGTGCTGCCATATTACTGGACTTGAGGGATTTGGCGGCCTTGGTGCCTTCAACCACACTAATTTGGTCGCAGCTGCTGAAACGCCGCATTTGGAGGGGTAGCCCTTGCCCGGCGGCCACCGAAAGAGTTAGGAAGCGGATTAATTCCGCGGCAAGCAAATTGGTGGTTGGTTTGGGCGGATTTGTGATTCCTCACCCTCTGATTTCGTTCAAGGCCTCTGAATTATTCAGGGATGATGGGGTGCATCTTTCCCCGTTGGGGAATGATGTCTGGTTGGATGCAGTGGTGTCCAAGTTGAGGGTGTGGTTTAGTCTGTGAGTGGTTGGCGGCGAGCGTAAAGGGCTCGGGTGGCGGTTAGGCATTGGTTAAAATTGGTTGGTGGAGGGGTATGGATAGGCTGGGCCTGCCCCTCCAATGCTGCACGGGTATTCCGTTAAAGGAATTCTGGAACTTACCATCCCCTTCGTCCAAACCCTTGGTGCAGGGTGCGGGCCGTGTAAGTTCCAAGGAGCATGCGGGGATTAGCTGAGGGTCTGTTTCGCAGCTCCAGTTGACCCTGATCTTGCTCTTCCGCACTGACTACGGAGTCAGGGCTGTCCCCAAGGCGGGGAGGACAGATAGTCTAACCAATGCCTAAGCAACCACTCACAATTTGTATTGATAATAAAGTTGTGGCCAAAATTATGCCAAAAACCTTAAACAAAAATAATGTGTGAAGTTTGAGTTATTGGGTTTGGGGTGTCTTGGGGACCTCAGCACGCAAAGCGTGTTCTCACTAAAAGGAGAGCACGGGTTGCGGATGGGGCTATACAAGGCACCCCATGATTGCTAGGCAAGTTAAAGCCAGGGCTTGTTTAGATGGGAGGATCTGGTTATCTGGGGAAAGTTGATGTTGCAAACTTAGGGGTGGGGTCAGTGGCTATTTAAGCAAGGTCCACAGCTTTCTCTTTCTCTTTTGCTGTGGACATCGGATCTCCCGCCCGCCCTCCCTTGTTGGGCTTCGCTTGACCTTGCTATGCCTGTCATGGGGTCGTTCGCCTTGGTGCGGGGGCCCAGTAGGAATTTACCTCTTGGCTGATTAGTGTGTGCCAATTGGGTTTTGCCTACTGCGTAGCAAATCGTCACAACTTGTAAGGTTGGCGGTTAGGCATTGGTTAAAATTGGTTGGTGGAGGGGTATGGATAGGCTGGGCCTGCCCCTCCAATGCTGCACGGGTATTCCGTTAAAGGAATTCTGGAACTTACCATCCCCTTCGTCCAAACCCTTGGTGCAGGGTGCGGGCCGTGTAAGTTCCAAGGAGCATGCGGGGATTAGCTGAGGGTCTGTTTCGCAGCTCCAGTTGACCCTGATCTTGCTCTTCCGCACTGACTACGGAGTCAGGGCTGTCCCCAAGGCGGGGAGGACAGATAGTCTAACCAATGCCTAAGCAACCACTCACAATTTGTATTGATAATAAAGTTGTGGCCAAAATTATGCCAAAAACCTTAAACAAAAATAATGTGTGAAGTTTGAGTTATTGGGTTTGGGGTGTCTTGGGGACCTCAGCACGCAAAGTGCATACACATTTCAGCTGCACCCAGTTAGTGGACAGTTAAGATCAAATCTTGGGTGCCCTGCTCAGCATAGTTCATAGCTTCTCTGAGTTATTCAAGCCCCTTCGCTGACAAACCTAGACAGCATCTTAAAAAGCAGAGACATCACCTTGTCCCTGGAAAAGCCCCGTATGTTGGGAAAGATGGAGGTCATAAGGAGAAGGGGACGACAGAGGACGAGATGGTTGGATAGTGTTCTCGAAGCTACCAGCATGAGTTTGACTAAACTGCGGGAGGCAGTGGAAGACAGGAGTGCCTGGCGTGCTCTGGTCCATGGGGTCATGAAGAGTCGGCCACGACTATACGACTAAACAACAACAACAAGATCAAATGCTGCTGCTGGTGGTGGTAGCTGATTATATCTTACTGGAACAAACAGTTGTCATATTTGAAATATTTCTTTTAAAAAAAACAGCAAACTAGTCTCATGGCAAGAAGACAAGTGGATTGCAAGTCAGTTTGATGCTCAGTCATGCTTAGTCCATTTAAAGATAATTCTGCCACCATTCCCATGGAACTCTTAAGGGGTTAACCTCTTATGGTGCATGTAAATGTCTCAGTGACATCTTAACGTTAACATGGGGAAAACTGAGACCATTTGTTTTGTTTCCTAACCATCGCATAGTTGCGTCAACGTTGGTAAGGCTAGTCCTCTAAACCGATGGTCACATTAGTAAACTGAAAAAATTAGGCAGCTCTGATCTTACCAGGCCAGCAGAACATCCTTGATATATTGCCTTTCCCTCTGCTACTTGGTAAGAACTGCCTTCAAACTTATGCTTTGTTTAGGACACAAGGAAAATTACTCTAGACAGCAGAATGGCCAGATGCTCCCAATTATAAATCAGTTCTTCAGCATATGCACATGGTACATAGCACCACTCTAACAGTAGGAGAGATGAAAACAGAGCATATAATCAAGGTCTCCCACAAGCCAGATTCTTTTAACATGGGCAATTCCTGGCCCCCACAAGGACTTTGATGACTCAGGCAGTCTTTCTGTTGTGCTAAAGCTCTACAACTTCAGAAAACAACTGTAAAATGTTGGGCAATTCTGGATAAAGCAGCACAGAGTTAGACGTCTTTTAAGTTACTTCAAATTGTGCTTTAGACCGCTATCTGTTAATTATTAACTGCGCTTGCAACAGTAAACCTGATCTTTCCATCTTAGGTCTCACTGCAGATATTAAACTAAGGCTGCCATATTTCAAAAAGTGACAATCCGGACACAAAAATTATTGAGGTTGTTTGGGGGAGGGCAAAGTAGTTGAGCTGTCTGTTGTCCAGAGAACAGATTCTCAAATTCAGTCATGTTTAGTTGAGCAAATTTACATAACACATGCTTTCAGACAGTGGCGTGGGGCAGTTGCCAATGGCGCAAAATTGTTACAGGCACAAAATTTCAACACCCAGTGCTGCCTCAATGCAACTGTGCACTTCCATCACTGGGCTTCAGGAAGTGACCTCTCCAGGCAATGGAATGACTTTCAACATATACATATGCTTTCAACATAAACCTTGTTGAGACTTCCTCTCAAAGAGCAAAGAAGATAAATCTAGCCAACAGAACCTATGGAACATAACCCCTGTTGAGGTATCATGCTAGGTATTGATCAGCGTATTAATCCTTTATTCATCAGACAATGATTTATGTGAAGGTCCTTTATGAATACAGTGGTACCTCGGGTTAAGTACTTAATTCGTTCTGGGAGTTCCGTTCTTAACCTGAAACTGTTCTTAACCTGAGGTACCACTTCAGCTAATGGGGCCTCCTGCTGCTGCCGCACCGCCGGAGCACAATTTCTGTTCTCATCCTGAAGCAAAGTTCTTAACCTGAAGCAATATTTCTGGGTTGGCGGAGTGTGTAACCTGAAGCGTATGTAACCTGAAGCGTATGTAACCCAAGGTACCACTGTAAACTCTTTTTGGTATATCCATACCTACTCTTACACACAGCTCTACTTTTCCTTTACATCCACAGGTGGGGCAGCGGAGGTGTTTGCCTGGGTAATGGGAAAATAAACTGAACCTCAATCCAGACTAGACTGAGGCATTGCTAGTGGGATGGTTCCCAGGCCTGGATGAGTAGAATGTGCCCTGCTCTAGACTGGGTTGCACCAGTCAATTCTGATTACACTCCCTCTGAAGGTGCAGGTGGCAGCTTTTGGGTAATTCTGCATCCATTACTGTCACTTGAGGCTCAAATGGCCTTGGTGGTGTAGACTGCCTCCCATCAGCTTTGGCTAGTGGCCCGGCTGCACCATCTGAACAGCGACAACCTAACCACTGTTGTCTATGCTCTGGCTACCTATAGGTTAGATTACTGCAATATGTGGGGCTGCCTTTGAAGAGAGTTTGAGAACTGCACCTGGTGCAGAAATGAGCAACCAGGTTGTTCTCTGGGTGAAAACAGTCTGAGCATTTAACACCAATCGTGGCCTGAGTGCACTGGCTACCAATTAGTTTCCAGGCTTGATTCAAAGTGCTGGTTTTGACCTATAAGCCTCAAAGACCCAGTACCTCAAAGACCTGTTCACACATGAACCACCCTGAATCCTATGTTCCTAATCTAAGGCTCTTCTCTGTGTGCTCTCGCCAAGGGAGGCAACATAAAAGCAGGGTTTTTCAGTGGTGGCCCTCCATTTATGGAATGTTCTCCCCATGGAGGCATGCTTGGTATGTTTTTAGACTCCGAGAAAATTTTGCATCTAAATATTAGCAAGGTAGGGTGGCGTTAGATCTGCTTTTTTATATTATTTGTGTAGTTCAGGCTGATTCAGGCTTGGTTTTATACTTGCTTTCAATGTAAAATTTTTGTAAGTTGCTGTGAGGGTAATTTGGTGGCAGCAATTAATAAATCTAAGAGAATAAAAATAAAAGTGGAACAAAATCTAAAGCTGTGCTCAACTGCTGTCATAATTACACAGAATAGTCTGCAAATTAAATGTTATTTGTGGGAGCAGCTTACGTGCTGGGGCCTATGATGGATAAAAATATTTAAAGTGCAGGAAGGCCTTATATTGTTAGACGTTATAAAGCATATTGCAGTGTGCCAACCAAGAGAAACTCACTATATTGCCTGTGGGGATCCCCACCACGGATGCCAAGCTGTACACAAGAGGGCATAAGAGTACATTCAAATGATTTGACTTCATTAAGCAAAGAAAATCCTTAGAAAACGGCTAGTGGGATACAATATTTGTACACGTCATGGGCATATTCACTTAGGAGGCACTGCGTTCAAAATGAGAACTAAATTACAATGAACAAATGGCTACTCACTTACAATGCCATAATAACCCTAATATATGAGTAATCAGTAGGTTTGCACATGTAAATTGTACTCTTTATAGACTTTCCGCAACAGGTTTAATTTATGTGTTCCCATTGTTTGAACACTGCCCACATCTCGGCTTTGTAAAAACCGTAAAGTTTAACACAACAGCATTTGTGCAAATCTCAGGATATCCTAGAGGTTAATATATATGAAAGAGACACACAGGAAAAAATGACCAAACTGTGCTGTTTATAATGTAACATAATATATCAGCCTTGTCTGAAACTGGAGCAGGGGGTCACATTCTGAATTGTGCCTGTGCTTTCCCGTCACGCAGTTCAATTCCTTAACCACAAAAATGTGGTAGGTATCACTAATCTGAACAAAATAACTCCAACCCAAATCCTACTTTGGCTTCAGCAATGGGAATTTGCTAACATTCAATGGACACAGTGGGCAGGGAGCAGTATTTCTTGAGCAGTATTTCTTACAGGTATCTTGAAGTTTGAATTATGGTGCTGGAGGAGACTCTTGAGAATCCCATAGACTGAAAGAAGATCAAACCTATCCATTCTTAAGGAAATCAACCCTGAGTGCTCACTGGAAGGACAGGTCCTGAAGCTGAGGCTCCAATACTTGGGCCACCTCATGAGAAGAGAAGACTCCCTGTTGTTTGAAAATAGGGGAATTCGTGGAAGGGAAATGGGGTCGATCTTAGGGAATTATATAAAATATAAGGAGAAATGGTTAATTAAGATAAATAAGATAAATTAATTTGGAATAAATAGGTTATTTAAAATTACAATAAGGATTTAAAATTTGGGGTAAGAATTTGTGGAATCAACTTAAGGGAAATGGAATACAAGAGGGGGAGGGGGGAAGTCTGGGAAAGATGTCACTGAAACTAAGTGTAAACTATATTTGTCTTTTCTTTCTATCTTTCCTTTTTATTCTAGAAAATTTTAATAAATATTTAAAAAAAAAAAGAGAGAGAGAGAGAAGACTCCCTGGAAAAGACCATGATGCTGGGAAAGATGGAGGGCACAAGGAGAAGGGGAGGACAGAGGACAAGGTGGTTGGACAGTGTTCTCGAGGCTACCAGCATGAGTTTGACCAAACTGCGGGAGGCAGTGGAAGACAGGAGGGGCTGGCGTGCTCTAGTCCATGGGGTCACGAAGAGTCGGACATTACTAAATGACTAAACAACAACAATCTTGAAGTTGTGAATAAAGTTGAAAACCTTTGCCAAAATCTAAAGAATATTCTTTTTCCCAAATTTGCTATTACATCAGTGGGTGTTCCCCACATTTTGAATATATTTTGAAAACTGAGTGAAGAGATTTCTTCTGCCCTCCTGTTCTTTGAGATGATGCACAGTTCTCCCTGAAATATATGTTTTTGTGGTTGCCACCCAGTGGCCAAAAAGCAAAAGTGTTCTCCCGAGAAAATGGTTGGAACTGAGCACGCTCCTGACCTTTGTTCTTGGGAGTGGTTCCAAGATGGATGCCAGAGTACAAGCTGTGCAATGGAAACCAAGAGATAAAACCAATTTTTGTTCATCTTGATGGGAATTAGTAATGATTATATTTAATCCTCCACACACCAATGTGTGTCGGTTAACAAAGAATGGGGGGGGGGGTAAAGGCTGGTGCCTGTTTGTAAAAGGTGCTGCTAGCACACAGAGAGTTCCAGCAGCAGAGTATTTTCCCATCGTTAGGCAGATTAATGAAGATAGGAATAGGCTATTAAACCTTATTAATATGCTCAGCTGCATGAAGCAGCTGCCCCACCACTTTTTCAGTGAAGCAGACCACAGAGTACAAAGTAATTTTTAAAATGCTTTACTTACAGTTACCAGGTCTCAGACTTGCGTTTTTCTTATGCAACAGCAATAAAATAATGCAAGTAAAATACTCTTAGTTGAAATACAGCAAAGCAGCCTCCGACTGGGAGCTAAGTCGAGGCATGTCTGCCTTCGTTGTGTGCAGTGTGGAGGGAGTGAGGGAAAGGAACAAGAAATAGGCTTTACTTCCTGCCTCTCAGGAGAAGAAGGGCTGTGACCTCACCAGGCCTATCTAGCAATTAGAATTCTATGGTCCTTAACCCCTTCATGTACTAACTAGCATCTATGCTAAAATCTCCCACACATATTGCTTGTGTAGCCTACATTTATTACACTCTCACTTGCTGCACACCTGCAGCTCAGGACTCATATCAGAAGTGATACGATGCATTTATGCAGGAACAGGGAAAGGCATGGGAATGCCTCCGTTTCTAAACAGGAGAGCAAACGGTTGCTATTGCAAACTGAAATCATTATTGCACTGAAATATCCCCTCAAAGTGCATTTCTATACGGCTCCCTGAACCCCTAAGACATATGCATTTCATGAGATATTTATAATTTTCATGCTCTACTAATTTCCATTCTTGCATGCCAGCAATCATGTTATATATTTAGCATGGCAGTTACATATTTAGTCAGGAATTCGAAAGCTGCTTGGACTCACGCAAAGGGACTTGAGCTAGCCCAGTGGTTGTTGGGTTTGTCTGGACTTACCTTTCCTTTTCACAGCCGGCCCACCTGCCATATTACAAACTGCTTTTGAACATGAGGGTAGTTTTAAAAGCAGCTTGCCATGAGTTCCCTTGGGCTACTAACAAAGCTTGCACTTCATTTATACTACTCCAAGAAAACAAGAAAGAAGAACAGCAGTGCATTTTCCTGTGGATTACCTTCAGTCTGTTCCATATTAATTCAAAATATAGACCTCTACACCAGCCTTCATCAACCTGGTACCCTCCACATGTATTGTCTGTAACTCCCATCAACCTAGTGGTAAACAAGCACTTGGTCCTATTCCTCCTATCGGCCTTAGCAGTTGACCCCTGTACCAATTTGCAAGTAGCCCCCTGAATTCAAACACAGGATGAAATACAGGACTGTTGCTTTGTTGTTGTTTAGTCATTTAATCGTGTCCGACTCTTCGTGACCCCATGGACCAGAGAACGCCAGGCACCTCTGTCCTCCACTGCCTCCCGCAGTTTGGGCAAACTCATGCTGGTAACCTCGAAAACACTATCCAACCATCTCGTCCTCTGCCGTCCCCTTCTCCTTGTGCCCTCCATCTTTCCCAACATCAGGGTCTTATCCAGGGAGTCTTCTCTTCTCATGAGGTGGCCAAAGTACTGGAGCCTCAGCTTCACAATCTGTCCTTCCAGTGAGCACTCAGGGTTGATTTCCTTCAGTATGGAGAGGTTTGATCTTCTTGCAGTCCATGGGACTCTCAAGAGTCTCCTCCAGCACCATAATTCAAAAGCATCAATTCTTCGGCGATCAGCCTTCTTTATGGTCCAGCTCTCACTTCCATACATCACTACTGGGAAAACCATAGCTTTAACTATACGAACCTTTGTTGGCAAGGTGATGTCTCTACTTCTCAAGATGCTGTCTAGGCCTGTCATTGCCCTTCATGGAACACTGCCTTGCCGTGGCGAAGGGGCTTGAATAACTCAGAGAAGCTATGAGCTATGCCGTGCAGGGCCACCCAAGATGGACAGGTCATAGTGGAGAGTTTTGACCAAACGTGATCCACCTGGAGGAGGAACCGGCAAGCCACTCCAGTATCCCTGCCAAGAAAACTCCATGGACAAAGACAACAGGCATATAAAAGACTGTTGCTATACAAGACAGAAATTCGCTATCTTGCTCTGTCTCTGCCTCTCACTCTAGCTTGATCTCCTACTGATCACTGGCCTGAAACGTTGATTCCTGGAAAATCTCCTGAAGATGTTCTAGAGGAGGAGGAGATGTGAATATTAAACAGAGGGGCTTACATGAGGAGCCATTTCCTACTATTATTTACTGAAATATAGCTAGGAAGCCAGCGTGGGCAGCAAGTGCAGAGCCAGCACAGGCAGTGATGTAAGACAGTTGTTTTTCACGGGCATTCTCCATCTGTTTCCTTTGGCATAAGAAGTAATGGTAGATAGAGAAGAGGTGGGGGGAGATTAGAAATTTTATTATTATAATGACTCTAAACCTTGGAATAATCACTCATTCCAACACCGGGATGCCAAGCAGAAGGGATCTGATGGAAAGGTGAATCTGATCTTAACAGCCCTTCTTTTATCAGTTCCATTTATTTCTTTGGCTCATTAAAACATGTACATCTCAAGGCTGGGTGCCCCAGACTGTGACTGCAAGACATACTGGGTATAATTTTGTGCATGTTTATATTGTATTGCTTATGGGGTACTTTCGTTTGTATTATCTGCCCTCCCTCACATCGCTAATGACTTTTCTTCATTTGTCATGTTCATGCATGTTGTGTTGCAAGAGAATAACCCAGTTATCATTCAAGGTTTGTTAGATCAATGTCTCTTTTTCTCAAGGAGGGCCAGCCCTATCTTTAAGCAGTGAGGTGTTGGAAGACACTGCTGTATGCACACAGTCTGCCCTTTGTCCTTCAAGCCAGGACTGTGGGCACATTTGGATTTTTGACCAAGCGCCGTGGGAAGCATCCCCTCTGGCCACTTTGCAAGAATTACTCTGAGCCTTGAAAAGTGATTTGAGCTGAAAGAGGAAGCGGGAAAGAAGAAGAAGAAGAGTTTGTTTTTGATATCCCACTTTATCACGAGGACTTGCCGATCAGAAGGTCGGCGGTTCGAATCCCTGCGATGGGGTGAGCTCCCATTGCTTGGTCCCTGCTCCTGCCAACCTAGCAGTTCAAAAGCACGTCAAAGTGCAAGTAGATAAATAGGTACCGCTCCGGCGGGAAGGCAAACAGCGTTTCCGTGTGCTGCTCTGGTTCACCAGAAGCGGCTTAGTCATGCTGGCCACATGACCCGGAAGCTGTACGCCGGCTCCCTCAGCCAATAGAGAGAGATGAGCGCCGCAACCCCAGAGTCAGCCATGACTGGACCTAATGGTCAGGGGTCCCTTTACCTTTAAGGAGTCTCAAAGGGGCTAACATTCTCCTTTCCCTTCCTCCCCCACAACAAACACTCTGTGAGGTGAGTGAGGCTGAGAGACTTCAGAGAAGTGTGACTGGCCCAAGGTCACCCAGCAGCTGCATGTGGAAGAGCAGGGAAGCGAACCCGGTTCACCAGATTACGAGTCCACTGCTCTTAACCACTACACCACACTGGAAGAGCATCAGTCTTCCAAGCTTCTTCAGCTAGATGTACTTTTCAAAGGGGGGAGGGGACAGAACCACTCATAGCACCTCCTGGCCAATAAGGCAGTAAGTGGCAACAGCCAGGGTTGGTAGTAAAATTCACCTGGCCAGGGTTGGGCCACCAATGAGGTAAGGTGAGGGGAATGCTCTTCACCTGCTTGGCATGATTCAGAATGGGCCCCTCCCTTCCCCCCACAGAGTGGCCTTTGATTCCCACTTCTCCCAGCAGATAAGGGTGATTCCCCACTCCCAAAGTCCAATGCAGATCTTTACTAACCCACTTGTCCCCAATATGAATCTTTATTCCCGCCTTGGTCTTGATGGAGATCTTCCCTCACCCCTTTTTCCCTGGCTGGGGGTGAGGCATCCTTTTTGCAGTTTGCCTCAGGTGCCAAAATGTCTTGGGCTGGCTTTAAAACTGCCAGTCAGTTCACCCTTTGCATAGAATGACTGTGTGTCATATTTCACAGGGGAATCTTCTATCTGACAAACTGTCTGGTGTTAATCTGGTTTCACTATAAAGAGCCACATGAAGAAAAAGGAGCAGTGGCAGCACATTGCTGGATTCTGGGAGTCTGCACTTTGTGGGCTGCAACAACAATAGCAGCCGCCACAATGTGTTTTTAAAATTTGCTTTGTTTTCTTAATAATAATAATAATAATAATAATAATAATAATAATAATAATTTATTATTTATACCCCGCCCATCTGGCTGAGTTTCCCCAGGCACTCTGGGCAGCTCCCAATCAAGTATTAAAAACAGTAAGCGTTAAATATTAAAAACTTCCCTGAACAGGGCTGCCTTAAGAAGTCTTCTGAATGTCAGGTAGTTGTTTATCGCTTTGACATCTGATGGGAGGGCGTTCCACAGGGCGGGCGCCACTACCAAGAAGGCCCTCTGTCTGGTTCCCTGTAGCCTCACTTCTCGCAATGAGGGAACTGCCAGAAGGCCCTCGGCGCTGGATCTCAGTGTCCGGGCTGAACAATGGGGGTGGTGACGCTCCTTCAGTTAACTTTTTATTCAATGAGGCCACACTACCAGGTGAATCTCTACAGGCAGTGTTTTCCAGAGTCAATGTGCTCATAGGCAGACATGGGCCCAGGGACACTCTAGAAAATTAAGATCACTGTTGCATTGGCCTCATGGTTGCGATGGCCTTTCGTCAGGTTCTTTTGACCACAGTGCCTCTAGAATTGTATGCAAATTTAAATGGTGATACATTTATCTGAAGCCTGAGATATGTTCTTTGTGTGCATTCTATCTTTCCTGGGTCTGGAAATATAGATAGGATATAAGATAGGCTTTTGTTGTTGTGAAATGTTTGAGCACTCCCCACAAATTGGACCCAGAAATGAATTGCGATTCATTACAGACGAGAAAGTACCAGTATCAATGCCACCGTCTGAAACAGCTGAAGTTTCCAAATTGGTCTTCAAAGGCAGCTCCATGTACAAAACATGATATTAACCCGAACTGGAATTTGCAAAGCATGGATCACTACAGACAGGTTATGTAGCTCCAGATGGGGTCGTAGCTGGGACACCAGTCTAAGCTAATATCGCTTGAGCCTCTAATAAAGGGGTCAGCAACCTTTTTCAGCCGTGGGCTGGTCCACCGCCCCTCAGCCCATGTGGTGGGCTGAACTATATTTTTTTTTTGGGGGGGGGGAGAACAAATTCCTATGCCCCACAAATAACCCAGAGATGCATTTTAAATAAAAGGAGACATTCTACGCATGTAAAAACACGCTGATTCCCAGACCGTCCATGGGCCGGATTGAGAAGGCAATTGGGCCGCATCAGACCACGGGCCTTAGGTTGCCTACCCCTGCTCTAATGATATTGATTGATCCAAGAAAACCCACAAACGTACTTGATATTTGAAACAGAGTAAGACCCACTCCAGCACATGTTGAATTCCAGTCATCTTGGCAATGGCAATCAGTTTCATAACCATCTACATTCACAACTGAGCCCTGAAAGTTGACAAGAGTCTGTTCAGCTCAAAACCCTGTAAATTTGCAGTTTTTATTTTATTTTTACATCATTTTGAAGGTTGCAGAATTGCCACACAGTCCTTACTGCCTTAGAAGTCGCGTCCGTTTAATTAATTGCTGTAATGTAGGAAAGCGTTTTAGAATAAATCTAAACAATGCAAAACTGATGGATGCTTATATACTGTCTAAATCAATGAACTAGCTACAGAGAATCCAGCAGAGTTTGTGTGATGAGAACAGCAAGAGACAAAAGGGAAAATGGTATCTTCAAGATTCATTGTTCCACATATCATCAATATGTCTTCTCTTATTAATATCGCCTTCTTAAATTAAACAGTACAATTAAACAGTTCTGTTAGTGATATTCAGCTAAATCATACTCAAAGTAGGCCTACTGAAACCAATGGACTTAGTTTAACTTCAATTATTTCAACTGAGGTAAAGGTAAAAGTAAAGGGACCCCTGACAATTAGTAATGGCCGACTCAAGGGTTGCGGCGCTCATCTCGCTTTATTAGCCAAGGGAGCCGGTGTACAGCTTCTGGGTCATGTGTCCAGCATGACTAAGCCGCTTCTGGCGAACCAGAGCAGCGCATGGAAACGCCATTTACCTTCCTGCCAGAGCAGTACCTATCTACTTGCACTTTGACGTGCTTTCAAACTGCTAGGTTGGCAGGAGCTGGGACGGAGCAACGGGAGCTCACCCCGTCGCGGGGGTTTGAACCGCCAACCTTCTGATCGGCAAGCCAAGCAGCGCAGTGGTTTAAACCACAGCGCCCCCAGCATCATATCATTAGAACTGCTCAAATGCCCCCAGCCTGTAAAGCGAGATGAGCGCCCTAACCCTAGAGTCGTTCGTGACTGGAGTTAACTGTCAGGGGTCCCTTTACCTTTACCTTTAATGATATGATACTGTACTGTTATATTTTCTTAATGCTTCAGTGATTTTAACATTGTATTTTTTTATTTGCTTTTTTTAGTGGGAAGATGGGTAGGGGTAACGCTCCGCTATGCGAAGGCAAACCTTGCACCAGACGTGCAACAGTATGTCAAGGAGCGTTACGCCTGCTTTCCCTGACCTTTTGCCTTCTTGGCTAGAAAACACGGTTTCCCCCCCTGACCTTTTGTCTTTTCACAATTTGTTTGCTAGACATATCGCTTGGCTGCAGCATGACGGGGGACGCAGACGTAATCAAGTAAGGGGGGGGAACATTTGAAGGAAACACCTGCTGACACGTGTATTTTCTGACGCTGGAAATGTGCTTAGATGGAAATACGGTAAGTTAAGTTCAGGCTGGTTTCACTACTGTTTCCAATTGTTGACTTCTTCTAATAAAAGGGGCCTCTGCAGAGCTAGCCGGCAGCTTGCTTCCGCACAGCTCACCTGCATTACCAGCACCCATCTCATGCCCATCACTTCAAAGATGTTGTTGGCATCCATCTGTCTTGAGAGACAAAGGAGTGCACTTCTGGGGGTGAAGTCAAACCGCTGCATTAGCAGCACCGAAGTGACCTCCCCAGAGTGCAAGCCTGGGCAGTGTGTATGGAGGTCCTGGGCTGCCCAATTGACAAGACCCGTCTCTCGGCTTCACTGATGTGGTCCAAAGGAAAGGAAAGCAAATACACTGGAGTTGCCAGAAGGAAGTGTACAAGGCACCATGCAACCATCTTAGGGACTCCAGCCCGGATTTTTGTAGGATCCTTAGCCTTTTCTTCTCCTGAAGATATCCTGCAAAGCAGTGGAGGTTTAGGGTCAGAGTTTTTATTCTCTTAGATGGGTGACCTTCCCGGATGCAGATATAGATATAGATAGATATAGATATATACCAAAACCTAAAAGTTGGTTTAAGCGAGGCCGATAAAAACCTATGAGTCTTACACTCCCTATCTCACCAGAGGGTGGTATTCAACGAAGTTTTAGTCACCATAGACCCACTGAAATTAATGTTGTTTGTTTTCCTCCCTAAATACTTTTTGTACTTCTCAAATTCAAACCACACTCGCATCTAAGCTTCCAAAATAAATGATGCTAAAAGCAGGGGTGTCATATAGAAAATTACCGTGAGTTTATATAAGTGATTTTTATTGCTTTAGAATCTATGTTACACCCTTTCTAGTTACAAAATACCATAGCATAACAATACAAAAAACATAATTTCCGTCTGTTAAACGATTACATTGACCTACGTTTTAGATTTGCTCAAACTATTGCATTCACCGCAAGGTCTGTGTATTATAAAATATTCCTCCATCATTCAGGAGCCAGACCGGCTCATATAAATCTCACTTCCTGCTGATTCACTCATTAGCATGAGCCATACGAAGCTCTAATGCTAGAATAATTAATAGTTATGATATTTGATGCAGTATAAAAAGCTCCATTTCATGAGCTCATAACTGTAAGAATTGCTAAAAATGTGTTCGATATAATAGCTGTTCTTTTGCTACGGCATAATGACTAGGTAATTTAAAATGGTAGCTCTTGAGACTAGCAGTATAAACTGGTAGCAGAGCAGTTATAAGAACCTGTATGCTGATTTAGCCGATGGAAAGACGGCCTGAAATGAAGAAATTCTACTGTGCATATTCAACAGACTTTGCAAAAATTCAGAGGTCCAGCTGCTACTGTTCTGTTGCCTTAAAAATCACTACACCAGGTCTCCCCTCCTTCCCTCTTGCGCACACATACCAAATCAGCATATTGCTTTGCACTACTTTTGTTGTTACTGAATTACCCTTGGTTCGCTATAATCCACAATGTTAATTGGGTTTTTAGTTTCGTCACTACTAAGAGTATCCAAAGAGCCCTGCTGGATAAGATAAACGATCCACAATAGATATCTAGATGCCTTCAGGAAATCCATAAGCAGCATAGGATGTCATGGTTCCATCTGTCGGCAACAAACAATACTTCCCTCCGAACCTTCATTTCACTTTACTAATATCTATGCTGCCTATTTCTTCAACGAGACTAAGCCAGTACCTAACAAGTAGTAATAAAACAGAGTAAAACAAACAAAACCCCTCAAAAAATGATAATCCAAAATGCATTTAGAGAAATAAGTTGCCAATATTCAGCCTGTTAAATAAAGTCCCAGCAGCACAAAGCAATATAGAACTAATACACAACACACCTTCCAGCAGCAATTCAAATATTTAATGCCAAAGTTGTCCCTAAATTATTATATGGCTGCGAAGTATGGACTACAGCAATATCAGGTAACTTGGATCGCCCACTTCACATGTTTCTGAGATCTCTTTCCGGTGTCCCGAGATGTGTCTCAGGTGCAGCCCTACGACTTGAGTTCGCCCAGCCCTCAATTGAAAAACGAGTATGGAGTCGAGCCATTTCCTATTGCTCCCACCTATTAGCATCGGATGCTCGAATTAGAGGTGGTTTCTCCAAACTGATCCTAAGAGATATTCATAATTCTCCTTGGAAAATTACAATTAATCTCAAATTCCGCTCTCTTCTCAATTTGAACCGCAAAACTGTTTTTAACTTAGAGTGTATTAGCCCGGCGGCCCTACCTTCAATCAAAAAGAAGCTACAGCAACTTGACTTCTCTAACACAGCTTCCCATGCAAGAGGGCCGTGTTCAGGCTTAGCCCTAGCTATTCTACCCCCTGAAGGGATCCCTCTATACTGCCTCACAATTCCTTCGGAGGCTAAGCGAAGGGCCTTTACCTGTGCCCATCTCAACTGTTTTCCTACAGCAGTTTTGTCGGGTCATTATTCCAGAGTTTCCATCGCAAATAGAACATGCACCTGCAATGACACGGCTCTGGAGACTATGGAACATGTAATGCTCTTCTGTCCCAACTGGACAGATGAAAGATCTCGGTTTCTAACTCCTCTTGTGAACAAGCTTCATCTCCCAATCCAGCCTTGGGTAGCGTCCCTTCTTCTGCAGGATTCTGACTGTTGGATTACCGAGATGACAGCTAACTTCCTGCTTAGTGTGATGAAGAGGAAAGTGGCACCAACTTCTTCTTTAATACCACAGCTGTAGTCGATACGCCGCACAATCAAACCTGTTTTTGTATTCTCTGTCACTCGATGTTTTAAATACCCTGTTACTTTTGTTATCCCCATTTTTTCAAAGTATTCGCCCAGGACGATATCTACTTTTACCTCCCCACCCCCATTTTATGTTGTTATGTCTATGTATATTATGCTATGGCCACACGACTAATGAAATAAAATCGATTGACACAACACACAATAGAACTGATACACAAACCTACACAATTAATCTAAGACAATTTTTTGTTTTTGTTTTTAAAAGGAACTTTATCATCAACCACCTGAAAAAGTGATGGGGCCTAATGGGCCTCAATCTGCAAAGCATTCCACAGGGAAGGTGCAGCACCAGAAAAGGCCCTGCCCCAATTGATGCCAACTTCTTTTCCTGAAGTTGAAGGGTTTGGACTAGGTCCAGGATGGAACATACAGACAAACAATGATTATTCCTAAATCATTCAGATACCAAGTAATTAAGGTTTTGAAGACCAACACCTTGAACAGACACTGGAAACGAATAAGCAGCCAATGCAAAAGGATGTCACATAGAGGAGGGAGAAAGGTTGTTTTCTGCTGCTCCAGAGAAGCGGACACGGAGCAATGGATCCAAACTACAAGAAAGAAGATTCCACCTAAGCATTAGGAAGAACTTCCTGACAGTAAGAGCTGTTCGACAGTGGAAGTTGCTGCCAAGGAGTGTGGTGGAGTCTCCTTCTTTGGAGGTCTTTAAGCAGAGGCTTGACAACCATATGTCAGGAGTGCTCTGATTGTGTTTCTTGCTTGGCAGGGGGTTGGACTCGATGGCCCTTGTGGTCTCTTCCAACTCTATGATTCTATGATTCTATGATATAGAACTAGCACAATAAAATCAGAATACTCACACCCCTTGCCCATGCGTCCATGCCTAATACCCACTCATTTTTCATTAAGTTAGTGGGCATTCATTGAGGAAGTGAATTAAATATATTAACTCGGTGTGTGTGTGTGTGTGTGTGTGTATATATATATATATATAGAGAGAGAGAGAGAGAGAAAGAACTCTTTCTACACCATGCATAATTTTACAAACCTTTTCCATATACCTCCTTAGTCATATTTTTTTTTTCATTTCTAATTTAGCCTTTCCTCATGAGAAGGTGCATAAACCCCCGATTATTATTAATAGTAGTAGTATTTTATTTCTCTTTCTGCATTTTATCGCTCTTTTTGCATCTTTTACAGCTCTATGATATACTTTTGAGATGGGACAACCACAACTGCCCATAATACACAAAGATTTCATGATACTACCTGCAAAGTACCTTTCAGTCTCTTTCCTGATAATCCCTAGCATAGAATCTATATTTTTTTGGTTGCTGTGACACAGTGAGTGTGTTTTTATAGAGCTTCTCTCTTGGACAGTCACTGTCAGTTCATATACCATCAGTGCATATGGTGTGTTTGGATGTTTTGTTCCAAATATGCATCACTTTACATTTACTGACATTGAATTTCATTTACCATTTTGTTGCCCATTCACCCAGCTTGGAAATATCCTTTCAGAGCTCTTCTCATTCTATTCAGGTTTTCAGAATCCTGAATAATTTGGTGCCATCTGCGCTTGGCCACCTCACTGCTAATCCCAACTCCAGATAATTTTTATGAACCGTCCAAGTAGCACAGGCTCCAATACAGATCCTTTGGGGATCCGATTAATCACTTCATTCCATTATAATAGCATTCTTGATCTATAAGGACCCATCATTTTATCCCTAAGCATTCTCCGAACTCTTTGACTACGGATTTTGTCAAAAGCCAATTGGAAGTTCAAGTATGTATGTCTACTGGTTTATCCCTACTGAAAGCTGTCATTCTCAATTAGCTCTGAAAGTTTTATGGGGCAGGACTTCCCTTTGCCAGTTCTTCCTAAGTAAAACTTGTTAAGTTGTGGGTGAACATATCAGACCACACAGTGATTCTTCAAACAGCTCTTGTTTATTCACAGGCCAGAACAGAACTGAACTGAAGGGTTCAGCCAGCCAGCTTATATAGAGCTCCACTAGAACGCAACAGTAACAACTTTCTGTAACTATCCAATCACTGAACATCACTTTTGATCCGTTATTTGCATATGTGGACCTGAACTATCTACAGTATCCCCCTGCTGGCCCAGGGTGAGAACTTCAGTACATAACAAAACTTGTTTTTAATCATTCTCTCTTTAATCACACTTTCTACCAAATTACCTGAAACAGACATTAGACTATCTGAACTGGACCCCCCAATCAATTTTTTAAAAAATAGAATTCTGCTGGCAACCTTCCAATCATCTGATAGGCAGGCAAGTTTTAACGACCTTGCATATTTTTGTTAGGAGGTCCTCAATTTCATATCTGAATTCCTTAAGACCTCGCAAGAACTCTCAGGTGTAGGCCATCTGGTGGCTTGTTAATTTCGAAGCTGTAAATTAGCCATAGATCTTTCCTTCTTGCCACCTCTTATCTGACTCAGTTCTTCATTCACCCCCTGTGAATACAATCATTTAAGCTGTGAATATCTGTTCAGCCTTTTCTGCAATCTCTGAAATCAAAAAAAATCCAGTAGCAATCTCTCTGACATCAGTCAAAGCCCTAAACCTGGGGAAATCAATGCCCCTTAACCTGATGCCTAAAAACATATCATATAGCAGTTAGATGGATCTCTGTGAGGAAGGAATTCTACATCTGAGGTGCCCAACACAGAAGGCTCTGCTCTGTGAGCTATGTATGAGGAGGGCTTCCCTTGCATATTTTAAGGCATGGGGTGGCAGTTGATAGGTAAAGGTAAAGGGACCCCTGACCATTAGGTCCAGTCGTGACCAGCTCATCTCGCTTTATTGGCCGAAGGAGCCAGCGTACAGCTCATGTGGTCATGTGGCCAGCATGACTAAGCTGCTTCTGGCGAACCAGAGCAGCGCACGGAAACACCGTTTGCCTTCCCGCCAGAGCAGTACCTATTTATCTACTTGCACTTTGACGTGCTTTCGAACTGCTAGGTTGGCAGGAGCTGGGACTGAGCAACGGGAGCTCGCCCCGTCACAGGGATTTGAACCACCCACCTTCTGATCGGCAAGTCCTAGGTTCTGTGGTTTAACCCACAGCGCCACCTGCGTCCCTCCATAATAGGTAATAGGGAAGTCATTATTTTAGAGACTTGGGCACCAGATCTTAAACGCCTAAACAAGGTCAGCACTTTAAAGTGAGCTCAGAAGCAAACAGGTAACCAGCACTAATCTTTAAGAGCAGGTCCTAATTGCTTGCCATATTCTGACCACAGCTGCTGTTTCTGGATCATCTTCAAGGGCAGAGCACTTCCTACTGCTTTCATTTTCCTGGTGTATTTGATAATGTTTCGAGATATCCATTGTGGTCCTTTAATGTATTTTAATGGCTGCCTTGTGGAATTTCAAGTTGAAACACCGGGTACAAACATAGTAATTTTTAAAAAGGCCTCTTGCTCCAGTTTAGGACTGCTGGCTGTGGGTACATGCCAGCAAGGCTCCCGACTCGTAGCTCCCGCTCTCTCTTTTTAAAGTGAAAATAAAGAGCATCCTCTCTTTTCACTTCTGAAAACAAAAAAGCATGTATTTATTCCAAGTTATCATGGACTGAGTGTTACAGCACTGGACAAGAAAGATACTGGTTTTAAATTCTCCATCTTTTCATTGCTTCTTTCTGTTTGTATTTTATCTTGTTATGTCACTTTTTTGTATAAAGCAACTCATAAACAGAATAAATAAGTCTCAGGGCTACATTCTTCGCCCTTAGAGGTGATATAAGTGCTCACTAAACCTTAACTACCAGATATCTTGCCACAGCTTCCTGCCATTGCGGTCATTTAACCTATTTAATGTCTAACTCGCAGTACCAACCAACCACCAAAGCAATACAGATTGGGGTCAGCAAACTTTTCAGCAGGGGGCCGGTCCACTGTCCCTCAGACCTTGTGAGGGGGCCGGACTATATTTTGGAAGAGAGAAAAAAAGAACAAATTCCTATGCCCCACAAATAACCCAGAGATGCATTTTAAATAAAAGGACACATTCTACACGCTGATCTGTGGGCCGGATTTAGAAGGCGATTGGGCCAGATCCGGCCCCTGGACCTTAGTTTGCCTACCCATGGAGTAGACAAAGAGGGGCAGGGACCCCGCTAGCAAGCTCAATCAGCTGAGGGACAAAAAAAAATCCTACTGGACTGCAAACAGCAGCCAGCAATACCTGAATGAAGGGAGGCAAGACTTTCCTTTTGAAAGTCCAATCGCTGCAGCAACCATTTTGGGTGAGGTGGCAATAGGAATGCCATCATGTATGCTGCCCTACATTACCTCAGGAGGAGGAAGGGAAGGATACAAATCTGAGAGGTAAACTTTAAAGAATAACACACATGCTTCCTGAAAGAGAACAAGAAAGAGAGTGGAAAATGAGTCCTTGCCAAGTTTTTGCGGAAAAAATGTACAAAGTAACAATTCAGGGCTATTATATGTGAGAGCCCTAGAAAAACAATGCAAACAAAAAACATCTGACTATAATAGAACAGAATCCATTCAGTCTGCAAATGACTGTTTTACTGGTTATAAAAACAGAAAGCTATTGTTATTAGGCCATCACCCTCCCAACTCTTAAATTACAGCAAAAGAAGAATATCAGATTCCAAAGCTAATGACAAATCAAAATTGTATTATGTTATCTGCTGAGACGTAAATGGAAAATAAATACTGTTAACTGTCACTTTCCATTAGGTAACAGAAATTCAATTACTTTTCAAACAAGCCTCCATGTCAACAGTCTAAAAATCTGTTTCACAAATGAGCAGGTAGCCATTTACATTACCAGCTCTCCAACGAGAAATCAACTGTAATCACAATTCTTCCCTTTTGGATTTTAAAAAGGAAGGAAGGAAGGAAGGAAGGAAGGAAGGAAGGAAGAAGTTGTACTACCCAACTTAGTATAGTCTATTGTGCAAGTCTGCACAAGTTGTGGCCATCATGGTCAAAATGCTACTTACAGGCCATGTATTGTGGCCTGCTAGGGACTTGGAAAACTCAGTTTTTCATTCCTAATGAGGTAATAAAAGAAGGAGATTTATCGACCCCCTATAGGCAGTTTTTGGCTTTCGTAGGCCAGACATTGTGCAGACCTGATGTAAGGAAGCAAATACGACACTAGTGATGGCTGGGGTTTATTATTATTATTATTATTATTATTATTATTATTATTATTATTATTATTATTTTAAGGTGGAGGTTGAAGATATCTACCTGTGTTTTCCATCTTTCAGCTTTCCCTTGGATTATTAGTTTAGCAAAACAACATTAGAAAGTGGGAATAAGAAGCCATTAAGAGCAACAACTTCAAAAAAATGAGCTTTATTTTTGCTTCATGCCACTGTCAATCTAGTAATGCATTTAAAATCAAAGGGACTATGTTTTGTGCGATTGTACAAAGCTACAAAAACACTCCTCTGAAAACAAGAAACCAGTGTCTGAAAGCACACTATAGAGAAAGAAGTTCAAAACCACCTAAAGCATAATCAGTCATATTCAAGGCCAAGTCAAGACTTGAAAAAGGGAGTAAAAAGGAAGTTATGACAAAACTTCAGGAAGTGGGATACTTCAGAAGGATAAACTTTCCAAGCTTGATCTGAGCAGGTTTTCTGCTATCACTACTCTTTTCTACAGTGGTCAACCACTCATGTTTGCCAGTCAAACAGTAGCTGCAATCCATCGTCACATTTTCCTGACAAATGCAGCTGTACGATATATGTATTTATTACATTCACACCTTACATTTTAGTTGTACACCCATGTTTCAAATAGTGAAGGGGTCACAGGAAAAACAGGCATGAGAGAGTTCATTGTTATGACTACAGAAAGTTGACAATTATTAGAGACTAGAAAGAGCCTTACCAAATTCTTGTTCAGAGCTATGCTGTTGTTATTGTTCTAAATGCAGAATGTAGTTATACAGCCTGAAGGGGTGGTTAAGAAATTAAAATCCATGCAAAACAGCATGGAAGCCGCTAAAATAATACCTTATTAGAGTCACAGCAGGTTTGAATACCTCAGAACAAAAATAGTAAGTAAAACAGAATGATTAAATAACAAAAAGTACAAGACTTTATTCGGGCCAGCGATTTGACCTTTCCAAATGGAAACCTACTTGATTTGACACTAGCTAAAAAAAAACAAACTGACATTAGCAGAAAGACAAAAGGGAAACTGTGATGACTAAGTAGAAAACCTTAAAAAAAAAAAAGCCCAGTTAAATTTATCAAGGCAGTTAAGAGCTTCTTTAATTAAACTTGAATGAAGTAAAAGAGGCAACAGTACCAAATGGGTGCCCATCAGGCCACCGCAACAGGGCAACAAAACAAAATAGGGAAACAACAGAATCAGCATGCAGAGAACCTAAAATGTTAATGTCAAGATCCAGTCCCTGGGTTGACTTTTTGCTTTGGTTAGAGCCTGTACACTATAGTGGTTCAGAGACCGAGCCATGGATCAGGAAACCTCCAGTTTCAATATCACCTTTGCTCTAAATTCTCAAGTTACCTTAGGAAACTGTTTCAGATCTGTGTTTAAAATATGGGGAACGCAACAGTGGTGTGAGAAGTGTACTGTACTCAATGAGATGTGTAACCTGATGGCTGTCAGGGATTTCACGAAAGAACCTTTCATGCTCCTTTAATGGTTTCAGATGTTTCCTGAATGAGTAATTCATATCAGGATACTCCTGAGTGTGAAGAGTGTGGGCATTTTAGAGTTTTTGAATTGGGCAAAGACATAGAATTTCTAGGTGGCATTGGGAATGCATTCATGATGCGGAGCACACAGAAGTCCCTCTTGCTGAAGGAGTGTGAGCTGGACCATAAAGAAGGCTGATCGCCGAAGAATTGATGCTTTTGAATTATGGTGCTAGAAGAGACTCTTGAGAGTCCCATGGACTGCAAGAAGATCAAACCTATCCATTTTGAAGGAAATCAGCCCTGAGTGCTCACTGGAAGGACAGATCCTGAAGCTGAGGCTCCAATACTTTGGCCACCTCATGAGAAGAGAAGACTCCCTGGAAAAGATGTTGGGAAAGATGGAGGGCACAAGGAGAAGGGGATGACAGAGGATGAGATGGTTGGACAGTGTTGTCGAAGCTACCAGCATGAGTTTGACCAAACTGTGGGAGGCAGTGGAAGACAGAAGTGCCTGGCATGCTCTGGTCCATGGGGTCACGAAGAGTCGGACACGACTAAACAACAACAACAAGGAGGAAGGTGAGATGGTTTGATGAGGTCTAGGGGATTGTGGGGACTTTGGCAAGTGGATGGAAAGGTAGGTGGGCTGGCCTTCCTTTGGACCTCTGACATCAGGGGGCAAAGGAAAGTCGGGGAGGATCACAAAAGCCTGATGGATCAACACAGGGCGACCTTTGTAACACTTCTCGCATCCACACACACACACACACACACATCTGATCTTAGGATTTGGACAGGTCAGTGGCATAACCCACCTGCCAATCATGTAACATCACAGTTATGTCTTGTGATTGACACACCAGTTGTCCTACCCACCTATAAATGTTAGACCAATGGTTGGGAGCCAAGAAAGTGAGGGGGAGCTGGCAAGGTCTAGGAGGTGTGCTTTTTATGACAGGTAGTTTGTCAGGGGGCAAGACAGGAGCGGAGCCTGTAGTATTTAAAAATAAATCAAATACACATGGAAAGGAAAGGAAATGAAAAAGAAGAAGAAGAAGAAGTTATTGTTTATATTCCAGCCACTCTAGGCGGCTTCCAACAGAATATTAAAACACAACTGTCCGTCAAACATTAAAAGCTTCCCTAAGCAGGGCTGCCTTCAGATTTCTTCTAAAAGTCAGAGAGTTGTTTGTTTCCTTGACATCTGGTGGGAGGGCGTTCCACAGGGCAGGTGCCACTACCGAGAAGGCCCTCTGCCTGGTTCTCTGTAAAATGAAAGCCTTTTTTACTTTATTCTCCAGGGCTTTTGGATCTGTTGATTCTAACTCTACCTCCACTGGTTATGCTGCTTCCGTTTACTACTCCATAAACTATTTTTATGGCAAATTACTCTGGGAATCCTTGGACTGAGAAACAGGGCAACATTAAGCAAACCCATTTAACAAGCCCATGGAACAGAAGCAGGGAATGCATAGCAATACTATTGTACCGTGTAGCTGAACTTTTAAGAAAGGCAAGTTAATATGTGTGTGAGGTGCTTCAATCATCTGAAGAACTTTCTTCCTGATCAGTTAGGACTTGAGCAGATTGCTTGGAAGTTCTGGTTATTTAGCAGACCTTCTCAATATCCAAGCATGTGTATGTGATGCTTCTAAAAACCTGGACACACCCCAGAATCCTTTGTGATATGTAGGAGTTCCATGCCAGAGGTGCAGTTGGTCTTTGGCAGACAAAATGCTGTGGGAACAGAGCTCTGTAGGTGTGAAGTTTGACACTGCATTAGGTTATACTAAGAAGGGAATGTGAACATTTGCAGAATATCTGCTTGCGTTGCCATTTATACATGTAATTGGTACATCCTCACCTTGAATGTCTGTTTAGGTTTTCACCTTATCTGTGGAAGGACACTGAGGAAATTAAACAGAGAGAGAGGGAGTCCAGTGAAGAACAAAGATATAAACCTCATGTCTTCAGGGGATGAGCCAGCCCCTTGAGCAATGAGGACTAGGAGTACATTCTCCTGTGAGCAGATTATTCTGTAATTGCTTTCTGCAGAGTTTATGCACCATTCGCTCACTCAGCTTTTACTGGCTACTCTTAGGTGTAAGATACTAGTCTAGCTGAAGCAGCTATCCAGCTAAGAGAATAGTCGGGCTTCAAAGTTTTTATTCCTTTTGTCTTAAGAGAAAACTTGAAAATAGCTTGAAGAAAATTACAGTCAAACCTCTTCTTATGTCCACCTCCGCTTGCGTCCATTTCGCCCAACGTCCGCAGTAAACCCGGAAGTAACCAGCGGATTTGCCACCGTTCGCGCATGCGCAGGAGCGGTGATCGCCGCTCGCGCATGTGCAGATGCGGGCAATTGCCACATGCGCAGAAGTGGGCAATTG
The DNA here is from genome assembly GCF_964106915.1 of Podarcis gaigeae. Taxonomy (NCBI): domain Eukaryota; kingdom Metazoa; phylum Chordata; class Lepidosauria; order Squamata; family Lacertidae; genus Podarcis; species Podarcis gaigeae. The sequence goes on from NC_139685.1 coordinate 12,451,649, forward strand.
CGGCCCACGCCTGCACACAACGGCTCCTCTCCCAGCATCCCGTTTCAACCTCCAGACAGACCTCCAGTATGGATTATGGTCGCAGGTAGAGGTTCCACTGTACTGAGGACAGAAGAAATTAAGAAAAGATGTCCGGACAATTAAAACTGCAAATATGCTGGTTGTATGGGCAAATGCCTAATTTAGAGAGAGAGAAAGAAGAGAAAGGGGAAGAGTACACGCTGATTCATAAGAGGCATAACCTGTTCATTGAGATGTTTTGTGTATGAAACTTAAAACTCTTTTATGTGTACAAAAGTTAGAAGCCTTGTATGGTGCCATCCTTATGGGCTCCTTGGTTCTAGATAAAGATCTTTTTTCACATCGACCAAAGCCTTTAAATCCCTTGTTTGTTTGTTTGTTTGTTTGCTTGCTTGCTTGCTTGATTTTTGTGAGCCAGCCAAGTCTCTGCTTCATGGGACATCTATGATCTGCAGACTTTGGGCTTCATCACCACGTTCTGCCTTTTTCTCCCATCCCTGTTTTTGCTTGTGTTCAGTTTCATTTTGTTTTGGAGTGGCTGCTTGCTTTCCGCTTAATATCCAGCCAAAGGAACTTGAAAGCTTTCCCTCCCTGTGGCAACAATGCAAATAGTCCTAAATTAGGTATCGCCTTACTGCAGGGCTAGCCAACACAGTGCCCTCCAGACCACAACTTACTCATGGTCTCTGTGGCGATCACACAGGGTCCCCGGACATTTAACGGTCTATTGACCCCTGTGCCATCACTGTGCTCGCTTCCCCACTGCCACCAACTCGTTACTCTCGGGTAAAACACTGAGTCCAGACAGTTGTTAAAAGTGAAACAAAAAAACCCAAGTTTATTTTAGAAACATTAACAAGTTTATGGTTTCTCAGATAATATTCCTATCAGTACCTTAACTTTAGTTTCTTTACTGGCCTATACCTTCCTAATTAAAAAGCAGAGACATCACCTTGCCAACAAAGGCCCATATAGTTAAAGCTATGGTTTTCCCAGTAGTGATGTATGGAAGGGAGAGCTGGACCATAAAGAAGGCTGATCGCCAAAGAATTGATGCTTTTGAATTATGGTGCTGGATGAGACTTTTGAGAGTCCCATGGACTGCAAGAAGAACAAACCTCTCCATTCTTAAGGAAATCAGCCCTGAGTGCTCACAGGAAGGACAGATCCTGAAGCTGAGACTCCAATACTTTGGTCACCACATGAGAAGAGAAGACTCCCTGGAAAAGACCCTGATTTGGGAAAGATGGAGGGCACAAGGAGAAGGGGACGACAGAGGACGAGATGGTTGGACAGTGTTCTCAAAGCTACCAGCATGAGTTTGACCAAACTGCGGGAGGCAGTGGAAGACAGAAGTGCCTGGCGTGCTCTGGTCCATGGGGTCACGAAGAGTCGGACACGACTAAACAACAACAACAAAACCCTTAATTTGTACAACAAAACCTTCCTAATACCTTCTGACTGATTATCTCAACTGTTTGACTGACTCTCTCACACACACTAGATTAACCCAACCCACCGACTTATCTTCTCTGTCTTTTCTAACTTCAGACTGTCTTCTCAACCACCCTAACTCTAACTCCCCCCCAAAAAAAAAAAACCCTCTCTGTGCTTAAAACCTTATACACAGTTAACTCTGCCCCTTGGGTTCCCATTGGTTAGTCATTTTACAATTAGTTAGCCCTTTCCTTGTGAACCCAGTATGACGTTACACACCTGGGAGGGCAAATGCCACAGTCTCTAACCATCAGGTGTGCTGGCCAGAGCTGATGAGAGTTCCAACATCTGGAAGAGAATCACATTGCCTTCCTCTGCCTTACTGTAACTTATCTGGACAGTCTCTTAAAAACCAGCCACATCTGTAAAACAACTCAAAATTCAGGAACCTTGAAACCTTGAAAATGTCAAGCAACACAACTCATCTGTAGCATTTGCTGTATTCCGCTTTCAAATAAACTGCGGGGAGAATACCAATGTGCACCAGTGGAACAGATGTAATATCACATGTCAGGGGTGAACGGGAACAGTATGACAGGGTTGGAGACCACCTTCCAGTCACTCTCTCACACACACTTTTTACCCTGTGAAGATTTCTCAGGGAATGCGGAAGGTGCTAAAGTGTGAGAAGGCTTTACACCCTAGTGTAGAGAGCCAGTGTGGTGTAGTGGTTAAGAGCAGTGGACTCGTAATCTGGGGGAAAGGGTTCGCATCTCCGCTCCTCCACATGCAGCAGCTGGGTGACCTTGGGCCAGTCACACTTCTCTGAAGTCTCTCAGCCCCACTCACCTCACAGAGTGTTTGTTGTGGGGGAGGAAGGGAAAGGAGAATGTTAGCCGCTTTGAGACTCCCTAGGGTAGTGATAAAGCGAGATATCAAATCCAAACTCTTCTCCTGCTGTTAGGAGCAGTTAGGATGCAACTTCCGTTTTAAGCTGGCTGCGCCTTTTTGTTACTCGCCGTAGGAGAGGACAAGTGGACAAGCAAGTATTACTGTTCTGATGAATGTTATTTTTCTTCTTCTTGAAAATCCTCCGAACATTTAGGAAACTCTGACACAGTGAGGTATGTGAGGAATTAAGACAAAGTCAGCAAACTTTTTCAGCAGGGGGCCGGTCCACTGTCCCTCAGACCTTGTGGGGGCCGGACTATATTTTGGAGGGGGGAAATGAACAAATTCTTATGCCCCACAAATAACCCAGAGATGCATTTCAAATAAAAGCACACATTCTACTCATGTAAAAACACCAGGCAGGCCCCACAAATAACCCAGAGATGCATTTTAAATAAAAGGACACATTCTACTCATGTAAAAACACGCTGATTTCCAGACCATCCGCGGGCCGGATTTAGAAGGTGATTCGGCCGGATCCGGCCCCCGGGTCTTAGTTTGCCTACCCATGGATTAAGATCACAAATGAAGTTTCTAGATGTTGCTGACAATGGGAAGATACATCCATAACTATATTTGTGTTTCAGTCAGACAAAAGCCTAGAAAATAGAAAGGAAGGCTTTGTAAACAACACATTACTATTTTCACAATGGAACTTTCATAATGGAGTTTTATTTTCAATTTCAAATATACAGAAAAAATCATCATGAATGTGAGTTCAGCACAAGGACTCAAGAAGAGGTTAAACCTAATTGCTGACATTGTATATTAACTAAAGGTCATTTTAAAACAAATAGCTGAGTCCCTTTTCTTAGTCCTCAACGGGATTATGTAGATGATTCTTGTTCTCCGTTTTCTGTCTTATAAGGTTACATTCAGTATCATCCAACAGGGAAATGCCCTGTTTGGGTAAATTCAGCATTTTCTAGTCCTTCGCCCCCCCCTTCCTTTTATTATCCTCTAACACATCATTCATTCCATGTTCTCCCCCGTCTCTTCCTCCCCATACTGTCCTTCAAATCCTAACACTGAATTTACCCTCATTCCAATATAATAATAAATAATCATGAAATAATAAATATTGCCTTTGGGCATCATCTTTATATGTGAAGCATCTATACAAACAAACATTACATCTTTCACAAATCTCTACATTTATTTGTAAAGCAGCAAATCAAACTATAGGACATTTCATTCATAATAGCCATTTTTCCTTTGGAAATTAAAGAATGGAAGATGATACGTGACTGCATTCTAGAGTAATCCCATAGTGTTTTAAGAGTGGTCACCATGATTCTGATTTCAAAGCAGGTTTTTGTGATTCCACCTTCAGAACATGCTTTTCATACAGCACATCCTAACATGTAGAGCAGTGCTTTAGCCATCAGTATTACTCCTCCACTATGCAAACAAAGGTCCGTATAGTGAAAGCTATGGTTTTCCCAGTAGTGATGTATGGAAGTGAGAGCTGGAGCATAAAGAAGGCTGATCGCCGAAGAATTGATGCTTTTGAATTATGGTGCTGGAGGAGACTCTTGAGAGTCCCATGGACTGCAAGAAGATCAAACCTATCCATTTTGAAGGAAATCAGCCCTGGGTGCTCACTGGAAGGACAGATCGTGAAGCTGAGACTCCAATACTTGGGCCACCTCAGGAGAAGAGAAGACTCCCTGGAAAAGACCCTGATGTTGGGAAAGATGGAGGGCACAAGGAGAAGGGGACGACAGAGGACGAGGTGGTTGGACAGTGTTCTCGAAGCTACCAGCATGAGTTTGACCAAACTGCGGGAGGCAGTGGAAGACAGGAGTGCCTGGCGTGCTCTGGTCCATGGGGTCACAAAAAGTCGGACACGACTAAACGACTAAACAACAACAACAACATTATTCCTCCCTCCATGCCACAGGCAAGCTGTTCACCTTTTTTCTTTTACTATTATTTGAAAACAGTATACACAAGTTTAGAGATGTAAACATATTCACACACAAATATATTCAACCTTTTATATGGTTGAAAAATGTAGAAAAAGTTGCAACTGGGGGTGATGGTTGTTTATGCCATTGTACTTGTCAAATGGCTGGCTTTTCCCAGTTCATATAATAATCATGATATAAACTTGAATTCTTAGTTTTCAAAGCTCAGCTGGGGCAGGAAAAAATGTGCATTTGCACAGAATATGGCGAGGGCATTTTCAAGTCGGCGACACTGTTCATGTAATGCAATATTATGTAATTTTACTCAGAAGTAAATATCTCTTTATATAATGGAGTGTGCTGTCAGGGGGAGGAAACAAAACTATGGCTTTAAAATGTTGCATCAGTCTGCACACAAAGTTTGGGTAAATGCAATCCTAAATTCTGAAGGCTGAGGGCCAGGTTTGACAGCAATGAAGCAAATCTTCCAAAATAAAGAAAATACACACATTTGGAGAAAATTACCACAGAAGGAGGAGGAGAAATATTAGCAATGCAGCAGGGTTGATCGAAACTACTTTAAGAAGTATTTGTGTCTGGAATTTATAACATTTCTAAAAGAAAAGGCAACTAGTATTTGATTTGTCAATCCAGTGCCTTACGGAGTCTGTGCCCCAGTGTAATACATAAGCTCCATGATGACAAATATAGTGATTGCCCAATGAATTGATTCATTTCTGTCCCAAGTATATCCAGAGGCGAGTATTCTAATAGGAACTACAATTTTCTCTCAAGTGGAAATCCAAAACTAATTTGAGCCTGAAAATACTTTTTATTCAGATAGTTGTATCAAAAAATTTCTGGACCCATTTTTAAAAGTGAAGTGTGTGTGTGTGTGTGAAACTGTATCTATAAATGTATCATCACACAAGCTTCAAGAAATATATTTCGAATATATCCATTTATAGTACAGGCCCACAGAATAACCTCAGAAGATATATCGTATTTTTTTCGTGTATAACATGCCCCCATGTATAAGATGACCCCTATCAGAGGGGGGTTGCCCAGAGTTGTGGAGATTTTTTGGGGGGGGTGACTGCTGCCAATCGCTCTACAGCCTGCCCGACAAATCACATACATTGCTGCGGACACCAATTGTCTGCATGCTCACCGCCAAAAGCCCACCTGTGCACTTGACGCAACCACAGCAGATTGCCAACAAGCCTCACCGCTGCCGTAAATCGCCCACCCAATTGCTGCAGCCACAACCAATCGTCAGCGGGCCTTGCCGCAGCAACCAATCACACGCCCAGTCGCTGCTGCCAATCTCCTGCTGGCTGCTGCCACCAATCACACGTCCCCCCTCTGCTATCCATGACTTGACGACCCACAATTTTTGCCTATTCTTTCTAAGGAATAAATTGTCTTAAACACAGGAAAAAAACCAGTAGTTCCTGAGCCTTTAACAAGTCCTGAATATAGAACTGTATTCTGTCCTCCAAATCTTCATGTTATGTTTGGTTTGAATGACCAATAATTAATTCTAAGGAACAATCCTTGTACTGGCTGGAAGAATTTAGGATTCGATGCAAGTCTTCCTGTGTGGGAAAATCTTGGAGCTCCACTACCACTGGGCATGTGATGCCAGAAGAACATTATGCCAGCCTATTTCCACTGCCAACACAACTTTACCAGCAGAGAAGCCAAAAATGAGTAGTGTTGGGTGTCTGCCATGATTGAAGTAGGCTTAGTCTGCCTCCTAAATTCACCCTGCTCCTCATCACTATGTGAACAAAATAAGTGATGTAAATTGAAGCACTGAAGTCAATGCCTTGGGAAGATTTTGGGCATCACCTGGCAGGACAGAGTCTCAGACAAAGATATGTTTTCCCAAGCCAACATTCCTAGCATGTTCAGACTCCTGTCTCTGTGATGTCTATGCTGGCTTGGTCACATCAACAGAATGGAAGATGGCAGGATCCCCAAGGATGTGTTCTGTGGGGAGCTGGCTTCAGGCACCAGGCCTGTTGGCAGACCAACTCTGTGTTACAAAGATGTCTGCGAGACATGAAGGCTGGCAACGTTAAACTATAGTTAGCAAAAAAAATTCAATGAATCTGGGGACACTTTTTTGGGGGGAAGCTGAGTAGCAACAGGGAGTCAGTACAGTTGAGAGTCCCATGGACTGCAAGAAGATCAAACGTATCCATTCTGAAGGAAATCAGCCCTGAGTGCTCACTGGAAGGACAGATCCTGAAGCTGAGGCTCCAATACTTTGGCCACCTCATGAGAAGAGAAGACTCCCTGGAAAAGATGTTGGGAAAGATGGAGGGCACAAGGAGAAGGGGATGACAGAGGATGAGATGGTTGGACAGTGTTGTCGAAGCTACCAGCATGAGTTTGACCAAACTGCGGGAGGCAGTGGAAGACAGGAGTGCCTGACGTGCTCTGGTCCATGGGGTCACGAAGAGTCGGACACAACTAAACAACTAAACAACAACACAGTGGTACCTCAGGTTACATACTCTTCAGGTTACAGACTCCGCTAACCCAGAAATAGTGCTTCAGCTTAAGAACTTTGCTTCAGGATGAGAACAGAAATCGTGCTCCGGCAGCACGGCAGCAGCAGGAGGCCCCATTAGCTAAAGTGGTGCTTCAGGTTAAGAACAGCTTCAGGTTAAGAACGGACCTCCAGAACGAATTAAGTACTTAACCTGAGGTACCACTGTAGTGGGGATGGTGAGGCAAAAGACCCTGGGCCCAAGTACACGTGCATATTGTATAAAGGTGCAGAGCCCTTCTTTCGCACCCTGTGAAACATAAATGTGCATGTTTTTAAAAACTGGGCAATAGCCAGCCACCTTCAACTCCCAAGCCTCCCCTGATCAGTCAAAACAAAGAGGGAAGGGGGCAGGAGATCTGTACTGCCGGACATCCCCAGTTCCCCTTCGGCAGTGGCAGCCTGAGCAGCCCGGAGCCAGCCTGGTAGCGCAGTTGGCTCTGGCTGGCTTCAGGAGCTGTTCGCCGCCCGCTGTGGTGGCGCCCGCCATTTTTCCTCGCCTGAAGTCCCCATATGATGTGATGCGCACAATACACATCATATGGGGACTTCCAGTGAGGAAAAATGGCGGGCGCCACCGCAGCGAGTGGCTCTTGAAGCCAGCCAGAGCCAACTGCGCTACCAGGCTGGCTCTGGGCTGCTGAGGCTGCTGCTGCCACGGGAACAGATTTGGAAATCTGGGTGTTATGTACTGAAGTTCTCGCCCTGGGCCAGCAAGGGGAATACTGTAGATAGTTATGCAAATAAGGGATCGAAAGTGACATTCAGTGATTCAGCTCAGAGAGTGGCCGCATCTGGCTATGCTCTGATGTCCATCAATCCCATCCTCGTCGCCAGTGTTAAGTTGGGGGTGAACATATCAGACGACACAGCGATTCTTCAAACAGCTCTTGTTTATTCACAGGCCAGAACAGAACTGAACTGAAGGGTTCAGTCAGCCTCCTTATATAGAGCTCCAGTATAACGTAACTGTAACAATTTTCTAAAACTATCCAATCACTGAACGTCACTTTTGATCCCTTATTTGCATAACTATCTACAGTATCCCCCTGCTGGCCCAGAGTGAGAACTTCAGTACATAACACTGGGGACATTCCAGGGACGGAATTTGTCCGGGGACCAATTTGCAAATCCAGGGACGTCTGGTAACCCTACGTTAAACCTCCTCCCACCCCCATGTGGGAATCCCTTGCAGGTGACTGCAGCACCTGAAAACAGTTGTGCATCCACACCAGTAACCAGAGGAGGAATGAGGATCACAGAGAGAAGAAATGCCATGCTGCACCTGCTGCAGCACAACCGGACGCCTTCATCTGCTACAGCTGCAACAAAATATGTACTGCATTGGTTTATACAGCCACAGCAAGCGCAGTAACTCTCCAGCGGTCTCACTTCACCCCTAAAGGCACACTCCTCCATTGTCTCCCAAGACAGACGGATGCCAACAGAAGACAATGGAAATCCAAAAGAAACTCTTCGCATGGCCACAGCATAGTATGCAACTCTTACTTCTGCATCTAGTCACAGCCATCGCTAACAGATTGTCAGTTACTCAGATGATAGGGCACATCTCTCCCTGACTCTAACCATGCACACTTTGAGAGCTAAAGGTAAAGGACCCCTTGATGGTTAAGTGCAGTCAGGGGCGACTATGGGGTGTGGCATGTCGATATGCAGAGGGCCACAAGGCTAGCTGGCTAGCCCCAGCTGGGCTGTCTCCTTCCAGCCGTCCGCTGCGAAGACCCATCGACCTCTGCTCCGACGTAAATCAGCGACCCGGGCTTCAAAGCCAGGGCACACTATCAGCAGATCGAACTGCACACACAGAATTGGCGTGAGGCTTGTGTAAGCATACTACAACTACAGATTTATTAATCATAAATCAGGACAAAGAAACATGTCATCCCTCCCTTTTCGTCTTCTCAGAGAGACCGGGGGAAAGCAAAAGCAATACACACAACAGAAGTTCCCAGCAAGCTGTGCTGGAATGTAAACAGACATGTGACACGCAACATTTCCACACATCTGCTCCTTAAGGTGGAATGGAAATCTCAACATGGCACTCACTGCAGGTGGGGAGAACGCTGTTGTGCTTTGATTCTGGTTTTGGGCATCTTGTTGGCACTTTGAGAACAGAATACTAGGCTAGATGGGCCATTGGCCTGGTCCAGCAGGAGGACACTTCATCTCAAAGTGACAAATACATACCTGAACTAATACATAGCCATGAACCCAGTTGCCTTGCTGGAGACATTCTGAAATTGATGGATATAGGGTTAGTGTCAGTTTTACCCAGCACTAATGCTCTGGATTGATATACTTCCCTTCTACTTAAAGCATAAAAAGTTAATTAAGAAACATTTGTAGAGATTGAAAGCTTGACTGATATCTTAGTTATGACAAGCGAACCCGAAATACTCAAGAGGCCTCCATCTTAAGAAATCTGTTGATTGATTTGGTAAGAAGCGTGTTTAGTCACATACTTCTGTAAATGGTTTTAGACATGCTCATTAGACATTCTTTTTCTAATATGTGATCAAGGAAAACGATCTGCACAGAAATGACTGTGTAATTATTTAAGGTGATTGAATATTATTTCTTTTAATGGAGTAATTGAAAATAATAAAAATGAAACATAAATATTATTAATAGAGTGCTAGGTTTTTGCTGCAGAAAGCTCTTTGAAGTGCTGTGCCACATGCTAGCCCCTACTAAGTGAAAGGCTTTTGTGGAAGAAACTAGTTTCAAGCTTGGTGAATTAATGAGATTATTCAATGACCACATGGAGTGGTGAAGAGGATTTCATTGTGTGTGTAACCCTGAACAGATTTCCTTTGGGCACATGCAGCTGATCAAAATAATGTTGTTAGGATTATAACCAGTTGCCTGGTCATCTACAGAGGGTGAGAATGGCCTCCAGTCAACAGGCCAGAAAAGCTTTATCAACAAATAAAAATTAAAATATTTTCTTTTTCTTCTTTTAGGCTACGATTAATTACTGCAAGCAAGGGTAAACTAATTTTGGCTGGCCCAATGTTCATGCATGTAACACGAAACCAGATGGTACACTTTGTGGTATATAACTGTTTCTAAAGAAAGTTGGGGTAGATTGTGGGTTCTCTCTGTAAGATGTGTTTGCATACAGGTTTTTCCCAAACCTATCAATGAGGACTGAGACTCAAAAAAATAAGTGGTGCTAAATTTAATTATCTTTCCTTAATGACACTGATTAAACACAGCATATGAGACTGTAAGAGAGATAAAACACTTATGGCTGCAAAGATTTTTAAAATGACTATTATATTCACTAATAAAGCCTAAGGTGACAAAATTAGTATTACCAACTTGATTTTATTGAGTCCTCTTCCAACAAGATTATGCACGGCGGCAGCTTTTCTTTAAAGCAGTGGTACATGTGAAAATTAAGTACAAAAAAAAGGAAGATGAACAGTCAGGGTAGTCTACCACACCAAGAGTGACAATATTATGTGCAAGCAATCCTTGTGGTAGATGGATTTTTTATAAAAAAAAAACACATGAGAAATAGGGTGCTTCCGAAGCAGGTAGAGTTTTCTTTCCATTCCATCTTCTACCTAAATGTTTTGAATGACTTCACAGCTGAAAAGCAAGAAGCCAACACCAGGTAGAAAGAGCTACGTCTGTTTCTGAGTAATGATCTTACAAGAGGACCAAGGATTTTCATACCAGGTGACCAATACCATTATAAAGATTAAATAACATGACAAACAAGACAAATCCTTCTGATAGCTATTATTCTGCACGCGCCTCAAACAAAATCACCTTTAATGTCAAAAGACCAAAAGAAATATAAGCTTAAGCGTAGTTTATAAATTCATTTAAAGATACAGGTTGCCATGGATTTTGGCTTAAATGTTTTAATTGAAGCCTTAAGATTAATCAATCAGCTTTATACCAGTAACTGAATCCATTGATTTAAAAATGTTTATTAACATCTCACACACCATTCTTATAGTATTCAGGTAGGTAGCCGTGTTGGTCTGACACATTCGAAATAATAATAATAATAATGTCCAGTAACACCTTAGAGACCAACTAAGTTTGTTAGTTTGGGTATAAACTTTCGTGTGCATATGCTTATACCCAGCTTATACCCAGAACAAACTTAGTTGGTCTTTAAGGTGCTACTGGACATTATTATTATTATTTCGACCATTCTTACAAGTGTTGTCCTTTCGATTGTGGGGTGTTACATTGCAACTATATTGTCTCACTGGAAAACCTCCCCAAAGTCTTAAGCAAAATGTATTTTCAGATCCTGCTATCCAAGATCCTGTACATTGGAAATACCAAGGCCTGAAACTGAACCCTTTGTTGTGAAAATAATGTGCTCTATCGCTGTGTTATACCCCCTTCCCTATTAAGAATACATTGTCAGCATATCAGGCTTGCTATAGTAACTATTTACCTGGTCACCTGTGAAGGGTGAGAATCACCTCCCAATAACAGGGCAAAGAATTTTGCATTTATTTTCAGCTTGACACTGTGACACAAACAACTAACGTAGGTGTTGAGGGGGTCACGTAGGCTAATAAGAAATGCAGTATGGGCCTTTCATTATTTGCAAGTCTGACAGACATGATACCATTTCAAACTCTTTCCCTTTGCTCTTATATATTATCTAATAGAGATATGCCTACCAGAATACACCAAACATCTTGCAGCAATTACCGTATTTTTCGCTCCATAAGACACACTTTTTTTCCTCTTAAAAACTAAGGGGAAATGTCTGTGCGTCTTATGGAGCGAATGTGTGGTCCCTGGGGCTGGGGGGAGGGAACCCGGGCTTCCCTGCTAGCCCCGACAAGCTCCTGAGCAGCTCTGGGGTAGCCCGCGAAGCCTCTGCAGGGCAGCGGGATGAAGGCTCCCCGCTGCCCTGCGGAGGCTTCGCAGGCTACCCCTGAAGCCAGAACAGCTAGAGAGAGCGCTGCGCAGCGCTCCCTCTAGCTGTTTTAGCTTTTGCCTTAGCGGCGCAAAGCCTCTCCAGGGCAGTGGGGAGCCTTCATCCTGCCGCCCTGCGGAGGCTTCACGCAGCTATCTCTGGCTTTTGCAGGAGGTGGGGGAAAGGACAGAGCACCTCCCGCAAAAGCCCCCAAGAGCCGCGTCCCTTTAAAGAGCCACACGGAGTGTGTGTGTGGCTCTTGGGGAAAAACCTGCAAGCACCACACACATGCTCCATGTGGCTCATGAAAAGGAGCACTGAGCAGAGCCTGGGATGCATACAGGCTCTGCTCAGCGCTCCCTTTAAATAATTTTTTTTTCTTGAATTCCCCCTCTAAAAACTATTTGCGCCTTATGGTCAGGTGCGGCTTATGGAGCGAAAAATATGGTAAATTCTGCAACTGAAATTAAATCAGCTGGTAGCATGTGCCTCCGCTACTCAACTCAGTGTACCCCATTGTTCTTAACTGTGATCACCGAATGAGGGGCGGTATACAAATTTAATAAATAACGATTAAAAATAACTAGGCTGCCTCCTTGGGTGCACAATGCATGCAGTAATGACTCAGTGGTTAGAATAGTGTCCCAAATCTGGAGAAACCTCTTTGGGGACAACAGATTAGATCCACAGTGGGTAGGGTTTCTCCCACATGTTGACCAGATCATTATGGAACTAGTGAGGGGTCAGGCATTATCTCCCTCCCATGTATTGCTTTCCTAAAATCCAAGCGAAAGTCATTTTTAATCAATCTTATTACACATAATTACTGAGAATTATCATGATCATTCGGCACATCTCTATTTTTTTAAAAAAATGATCTCACTTTATTACATTATATGATTAATTAACTATGGTATATAATTACTGAGCAAGATTAGGGGTTTTCCTATTGCAAAAATCTAAGAAGTCAGTGTGGATTCAATGCTGTAAACTAGCAACAGAAGTTAATAAAATTGCCAGCTTTAAGTACTTCTGCAGAAAACCTTACAGCAAAGAATTCACAGGCCACTAGTGTAATTGTGATTTGGCCTTTGTGTAAAGCACTTTCACTTGCCCACATCAGGAGACCCAAACTTTGCTGATTCCCTTAGTTATATATTTGTGGGGAAGTATTTATAACTCACCCTTCATCTACAGAGATACCAGGGCAGAGTAAGGCTAAAACAAACAATACAAGACATCAATCAATTATAGAGCAATAAAACACTTTGTCAAAACAGATAAAGGAAGTGGAAAATCAAACAAGTCTTGACCTAGCTCTCACACAGTAACAATTCCAGTACCACGCAAACTTCTAAGAGAATGACATTCCACAAACAGAGTGCCACTACACAGAAGACTCTCTTGTAGCCATCATGACATAGTGAACTTTTCCTGTCATGGGGGCATGGACGAGTCCCCTGCAGAGGTCTTAAGGCATGGGCAGGATGGTATAGGAAGAGGTGTTCCTTTGGATATTTGGGCCCCAAGCCATTTAAAACCATGAATTAGGCTCAGAAGCAAACAAGCAGTCAATGTAACTCTTTCAGAACCCATATGATAAAATTCCATCTGACTGAACCAGTAAAAATTCAGCCACCTGTATTTTGCCCCGAATGAAGTCATCTTCAAGGGCAGCCCCACGTACAATGAATTATTGTTGTTGTTTAGTCATTTAGTCATGTCCAACTCTTCATGACCCCATGGACCAGAGCACGCCAGGCACTCCTGTCTTCCACTGCCTCCCGCAGTTTGGTCAAACTCATGTTGGTAGCTTCGAGAACACTGTCCAACCATCTCGTATGCAGTATTTTTCTTTACAGCATCGGACTTTCCTTTCGCTTCCAGGCATATCCACAACTGCGTGACCTTTTGGCTTTGGCCCAGCCGCTTCATCAGCTCTGAATCTACTTGTACTTGTCCTCTGCTCTTCCTCGGTAGCATGTTGGACCCTTCCGACATGAGGGGCTCATCTTTCAGAGTCATAACTTTTATATGCCTGTTGTCTTTGTCCATGGAGTTTTCTTGGCAGGGGTACTGGAGTGGCTTGCTGGTTCCTGCTCCAGGTGGATCACGTTTGGTCAAAACTCTCCACTATGACCTGTCCATCTTGGGTGGCCCTGTACGGCAGAGCTCATAGCTTCTCTGAGTTATTCAAGCCCCTTCGCCACGGAAAGGCAGTGTTCCATGAAGGAGTATTCCAATTGAGAGTTTGGGTCACTGTGGCAAGACTATCGCTGGCAGGAACGGTCCTAGCCAGAGATTGCTAGAAAAAAGGCAGTCCACACGACTGTGTCTGAGTCTCTAGTGGCTATGTTTGATCCAGGAGTATCCCCAAGTTATATATCTACTCTTTCAAAGCAAAAGCAGGCAATACACCAAGTTCCCATACACACCTGCCTGCAGCACTGTCACCTTATCAGGATTCAAATTACCTTTTTGTCACTTATTCAGCCCATTATGAAATTCAGGCACTGTCCTAATGCCTAGATATCATCAGATGACTAAGAGAAATAGACGTAGATGTCATCAGCATACTGATATCTCCCTCTCCCTCCGAACCCTCTGGTGCCCAGTGGCTTCATATGCAGGTGTTGCAGAGCATGGGATGGAACACTGTGTGGATCCACAGCACAAATGCCATGGAGCTGAGCAGATCCTGAAACTGATCTTCTGGAAGCAGCAGAACCACCACATCACCATAACTCCAGCTTCCATCCAAGTTGATGCAGCCACATACCTTGACAGATGGCATCAAGAGACATTGAGAGATCAGTGAGAATCAACAAGGTCACAATCCCCCTTGTCTCCTGTCAGAGGTCATCCATCAGGGTGACCGGTACCATCTCAATGCCAAACATGGGTCTGAACCTGGACTGAAATGGGTTCAGATAATCCTAGCCTCCGGCAAGCAACTGGACTGCTGCATTCTGCAGTAGCTGAAGTTTTCAAACTGTCTTTAAAGGCAACCCACATACAGTGTGTTACAGTAGTCTAGTCTGGAGGTAACCAATGCACGAATGACTGTAGCAAAGTCTAGTTCCTCCTATTGATGCAGCTGATGAATCAGTTGCAAGTGATAAAAGGACATGGCTAGATGATGCTCTAGACATCTCCACAGGAACAAGTCAACATTCATTGGAGACCAGATTTGCTGCCCCTGTAAATCCTGCCACCTGGTGCGGTCACTTCACCTTGCCTCATGGCAAGGTTTTTTAACAAGGAAATATATTGACACAAGGTTTTTTAACAAGGAAATATATTGACTTGATGATCAGAAGGTCGGCGGTTTGAATCCGCATGACAGGGTGAGCTCCCGTTGCTCGGTCCCTTCTCCTACCAACCTAGCAGTTCGAAAGCACATCAAAATGCAAGTAGATAAATAGGTACCGATCTGGCAGGAAGGTAAATGGCATTTCTGTGCACGGCTCTGGTTTGCCAGAAGCGGCTTAGTCATGCTGGCCACATGACCTGGAAGCTGTACGCCGGCTCCCTCGGCCAATAAAGCGGGATGAGCGTCGCAACCCCAGAGTCGGTCACAACTGGACCTAATGGTCAGAGGTCCCTTTACCTATATTGACATAAAATGCCAACAATTCTTTAATTAAAGTACTTGGTCCACACATACACGTATACTGGTCAAGGAGACCAGTTCAGATGCTTTAAAATACTGACAACTGTGAGTCTGTGTCTACATAAGCATGTGGAAGAAGAAATGTTTTCACTCAGCACAACCATGCAAACAGGTACCACTTCCTAGACGGAAGCTGCATGAATGTGGGAGCTGCTCTTATTATTTCTTGCCTGCTATGCTCAGCTAATGGCCACCAGGAAGCTGCTCCCTGCCACTGTGGCTGCATCAGATAAGATCTTCTCCATGAGGCTATGGAAGAGACGCCACACAAAGCCTTTTGCAGCTTCTGAATCTGTCACATATGGCTCACAGCTGAATCTGGGAACTGTCTGCGCTGAGAAGTCCTGTGCAGGAAACGACATTAGTTGATATGACAGCTCTGTCTTTGGTGCATGGTAAAAAAGTAAAGGTACCCCTGCCCGTACGGGCCAGTCTTGACAGACTCTGGGGTTGTGCGCCCATCTCACCCAAGAGGCCAGGGGCCAGTGCTGTCCGGAGACACTTCCGGGTCACGTGGCCAGCGTGACATCGCTGCTCTGGCGAGCCAGAGCCGCACTCGGAAACGCCGTTTACCTTCCCGCTGGTAAGCGGTCCCTATTTATCTACTTGCACCCGGAGGTTGGCAGGCGCTGGGACCGAGCAGCGGGAGCGCACCCCGCCGCAGGGATTCGAACCGCCGACCTTTCGATCGGCAAGTCCTAGGCGCTGAGGCTTTTAACCCACAGCGCCACCTGCGTCCCTCTTTGGTGCATGGTACCTGATGACTATTTCACAATCCTCTTGAGTGGTTAGCCTGCATGCTGCTCAGAGAGAGATACAGAACCTCTTTAGCAGCAGTTGATGGGTTTACAGTTATTAGAATCTTGTGCAACAACAGCAAATCTACAGCAAGATAACCAGAATATGCAATCATAAACACTCCAAGAGCCAATGAGTGAACCGTGTTGTTGCAAATGACACTCCTGTGTTCTGCAAAACCATGCATTTTAACTTCAGCCAGTGTGGTTTGGTGTTTAAAGTGTCGGAATATGACCTTGGAGACTGGGGTTCAGATCCCCACTTGGCTATGAAGCTCACAGGGTGACCTTGGGAGCCAGTCATTGCCTCTCAGCCTAACCTACCTCACAGGGTTGTTGTGGCAATTAAATGAAGAAGGAGAAAACTCTGCATGCCACCTTGAGCTCCATGCAACAAAAGGTGGGGATATAAATGCAATCAAACAATCAATCAATCAAACCCAACATCTACTTATTACGCCCAGTAGTGATGTATGGAAGTGAGAGCTGGACCATAAAGAAGGCTGATTGCCGAAGAATTGATGCTTTTGAATTATGGTGCTGGAGGAGACTCTTGAGAGTCCCATGGACTGCAAGAAGATCAAACCTATCCATTCTGAAGGAAATCAGCCCTGAGTGCTCACTGGAAGGACGGATCCTGAAGCTGAGGCTCCAATACTTTGGCCACCTCAGGAGAAGAGAAGACTCCCTGGAAAAGACCCTGATGTTGGGAAAGATGGAGGGCACAAGGAGAAGGGGACGACAGAGGACGAGATGGTTGGACAGTGTTCTCAAAGCTACAAACATGAGTCTGACCAAACTACGGGAGGCAGTGGAAGACGGAGTGCCTGGCATGCTCTGGTCCATGGGGTCACGAAGAGTCGGACACAACTAAACGACTAAACAACAACAACAACTTATTACACAGTCCCATGCATGCTTAAGCAGCCTGCCTGAGACACCTAATCCTAGAATCCAAACAAATATCTGCAGTACATAAACTATTCCAAAATGACAGTGTATTAAAGAACCCCACAAAATCTCGTTTACTCTCCCTTCTGCTAACAAAAAACTAGAGATTACTTTACAAACTGATTCAAGTGTTGCTTCTGCAGGCTATGCCATGTTCCTGATTAGCGAGCAATATTAAGGAACAGATATAGGGAGTTGTACAGTTAAATCAGTGTCTAACTGCCTGTGAACCAAATCCGAAACCAGAGGCAATAGCCACTAGTGCTTTATCAAGTGAATCAGCACATTGACATATTTATTGCCCTCGCAGACCAATACTACAGAGTTTTTGTTATGAGAAGTAGAAATGCCCTGAGCTGGTTTTTACATTTCAGAATACTCCCTTATTTGCCTGATGATTTATTTGAATGTTCAGACATTGTGGTATAAAAATACTAAGCATTGTTTCCCCTTCAAGCTCAAGGGTTAAAGCTCCCTTTGTTACAAGCAGACTTGAAGTCAAAGGAATTGACCAAGCTCCTACCAATATCCAGTGATATAATTTACCTCGGGAGACATGGGAGACATTGAGGCCGTAGAACTACCTAACAAGCTGAATAGTCAATTCTTTATTCAGTTCCCCTGGACAGCTTCCTCCTGGAGATACAAACACAAGCACTCAAGTTGAAATAGGATGTACATCATGAAGCTGAAAATCTGAGTCCATTCAAGTCAGTCGAAATATTACAATAGACGTCAACAAAACGAAAGCAAATAATCATTGAGCAACCGAGAGACGACAAGCAGCTAAAGCTCCATCACTTAAGCAAATTCTTTTGATGTTGACCAAGATTCTGCTGTCCCATGACTTCCCTAGGTAGAGATTCAAGAAAGCAATTTAGACAGGATGTTTCTCTTGGAAAAGGCCATTCCCCGCACCACCTGTCCTCCTACTCATAACTGGATGTGCAGCATTTTAGTATTTCACCCCGAAACAGAAGACTGGCTAGTTTCTCAGCATGTTCTTTTTGCGTTCTGCAAGCAGGGCCAGCTTTATCATGAAATAGGCAGCAAATGTTGGGACATGGAAAGTGGCAATGAAGGATTGGAAGGCAGAGCTGTTGTGTGCCAAGAGAGCTGCCTGCACCCCCTAAACTAATCTTTTGCCTCCAGATGTAGTGGATGATGCTGTCCTACTGCCAATCTTGAAGTAAGGTGTCATGGGCTTTGAAGACACTCAAACTCAGGACGCAAGGGAGAAATGTGCTAAGAGGAAGCCACACTTGGCAAACCCCCACCGTGATCAATTCCCGCCCGGAAACCTATGTCCCCACTGTGGAAGGACATGTGGATCCAGAATTGGCCTCCACAGTCACTTACGGACTCACTGTTAAAAGCGTGTTTATGGAAGACAATCTTACTCGGCTATGAGTGATCACCAAAAAAGAAGAAAGAAGAAGAAGATTCAGCTATGAGTCTGACTGGACTCAGTATATGGATTGGAAGGAAGGCATTTTGTCCTTTGCCTTAGGAAAGAACAGATCCTGCAACTCCTGGCTATGAGAGACCTACTGTGGACTGTCCCCAGCTGTTGTTCCACGTTCCACCCCCCACCACAGTGAAGGCTTGATACGGTTTGTTATCTCTGGCTGTAAAACCCCACCATTATATTATCTCAGAAAGAATCCCTGTTACTTGCAGCTTATGTACTGAATATGCTCGCTTTTCTTATTTCTTTGAAAACTTGTTATGTCGTGATTAAACAAATGATATAAGGGACTAAGTTATAAAGAATATGTGATAAATGGCTTAATAGGAAAGGAAAAGAAACCAAAGGCATAATAGGTTGAAATGCATAAATAGGGTACAAGATTGGAAAGAGGGTAGGAAATTGCTGAATTTGATTATGTAAAGGGGAACACAGAAAAGGGAGATGTGAGGAAGTCAGGAAAGAGGGTTACAAAGATAGTAAGCAAGCAATAATTTTTTCTTTGTTTTTTGTTGTTTTTGTTGTGCTATTTTTGATTGTCTTTTTCTCTGTTTTTTCTTTTCTTTTTTCTGATTGTGATATTTGTTTTATTATGAAAAACTTTAATAAATATTTTTTTAAAAAGAAAAAAGAAAACTTGTTTTCTAATATTGTATTTTATTATTTATCACATGACAGGACAATGTGGTTTGCATAAGCTGCATTGGTTAAGTCATCAAACTAAAGTGAGAGAGACCCTCGTGCAAAAATATTCCAAGGGGCTCTCCCACTTTAATGATACACCAGTATCCAGTTATAGTAGTACCTCGGGTTAAGAACTTAATTCGTTCTAGAGGTCCATTCTTAACTTGAAACTGTTCTCAACCTGAGGTACTGCTTTAGCTAATGGGGCCTCCCGCTGCCACCGCACAATTTCTGTTCTCATCCTGAAGCAAAGTTCTTAACCTGAGGTAATATTTCTGGGTTAGCGGAGTCTGTAACCTGAAGCGTATGTAACCTGAAGCGTATGTAACCCAAGGTACCACTATATATACCTTCTGAACGCAGAGGAAACATTATGGCGAGAAGAGGAAATTTAATTGGCTAAAAAAGCCAATGTAATTCTGGACTGCATCAATATGAG
This sequence comes from Podarcis gaigeae, assembly GCF_964106915.1. Classification (NCBI taxonomy): domain Eukaryota; kingdom Metazoa; phylum Chordata; class Lepidosauria; order Squamata; family Lacertidae; genus Podarcis; species Podarcis gaigeae. The sequence goes on from NC_139685.1 coordinate 12,471,461, forward strand.
TATAGCATCTAGATCAAGGGAAGTAATAGTGCCACTGTATTCTGCTCTGGTCAGACCTCACCTGAAGTACTGTGTCCAGTTCCGGGCAGCACAGTTCAAGAAGGACACTGACAAACTGGAACGTATCCAGAGGAGGGCAACCAAAATGGTCAAAGGCCTTGAAACGATGCCTTATGAGGAACGGCTAAGAGAGCTGGGCATGTTTAGCCTGGAGAAGAGGAGGTTAAGGGGTGATATGATAGCCATGTTCAAATATATAAAAGGATGTCACATAGAGGAGGGAGAAAAGTTGTTTTCTGCTGCTCCAGAGAAGCGGACACGGAGCAATGGATCCAAACCACAAGAAAGAAGATTCCACCTAAACATTAGGAAGAACTTCCTGACAGTAAGAGCTGTTCGACAGTGGAATTTGCTGCCAAGGAGTGTGGTGGAGTCTCCTTCTTTGGAGGTCTTTAAGCAGAGGCTTGACAACCATATGTCAGGAGTGCTCTGATGGTGTTTCCTGCTTGGCAGGGGGTTGGACTCGATGGCCCTTGTGGTCTCTTCCAACTCTATGATTCTATGATTCTATTATTCTAATTAAAAATGAAGCACGTATCTTCAGAATGTTATATAAAATATAGGTGCGTGTTTATACATAATATTAAGTTTTAGGTTTGGCAGATCCCGAAAACCTTTGGGCCACTGTGCAGCCACATACTTGAGCACCCTATATATACAGTTGCCACTGAGAGGTAGGTAAATGGAAAAAAGCAACCGAACAAGTAATGCCTTAGAAAAAAAGGTGTTCCGTATTTCGTTGAAGTCTTTGGAAAGGAGACTGGACAAGCATCTGCCAAGGATTATTTAGATACAGTGGCTCAGTAGTGAGTTAAAAAGAATGGTCCCTGGGGCCATCCTTCACTTCATGCCTATAATTTTGTTATTCTTAGCAGAGGAACTTTAAATTCCCACAGAGGGGCTTGAATCCTATTGCAGTCGTCTTTTTGCCTTCTATTTGTTGAACAAGGTTAGTTCATCTTGGAAGCAAATAGTGCTGCTAAAAACCCATTTCATATTTATAAATATTTGGAAATACCTTTAAAACGGTTCATTCCTCGCGAACTGCTGTGGAAAACTTTTAGAGCATTTCTGACACAGAATAAGCTCTCACGATTAATATTAAACAGGACATTCTGCTGCGATAATGATGATGATGATTTGGCTATTATTTTTAAGTGTTACTAAATATTAAATTGCTCTTGAAACAAATTAGGGCTTTAGATTTAAGGGGGCACTTTTATAATTCTTGACATATAGCGCCCCGTGAGTCATACCAAATGAATACAGCAGTGGCAGAGTTGACGAAGATGTGGAGGAGGAATCAGTTTGTCATAAACAATGCAAATATTTATACTATTATTTAATGTCTGCCCAGCATGTCTATCCTTAATGTAGCATTAGCTAACATCAGCCGCACACCATATGTGCAAATAATTAACACAAATTAGCTCTTTTTCCATTGCGCTGTCTCAGAAACAAGTTGAATTAATGTAAAGATATATTCAGGAACAAACAGAGAAATGATCTTTCTGTGCAACAGCCTAGCCAAGTTTGTCTTTATGAGTACATATTTTTAATACTTCATCCTCATTGCTATTCCAGTGCCAAAGGCTGGTGGTATTTGAAATGCTCCTACAGTATTCCTTATGTAATCACTGGGATGACTAACATAGTGATTAAAAACCTGACTTGGCTAAAGATTTTGTTATAAGATTAAGCTTCAAATAGAAACATCTCCAGAACAAGTCCTTCCCATTAAAATAAATATTATAATAATAATAATAATAATAATAATAATAATAATAATAATAATTTATACCCCACCCATCTGGATGGGCTTCCCCAGTCACTCTGGGCAGCTTCCAAAAGAAAATATTAAAACACTGCAATACATCAAACATTAAAAGCTTCCCTAAACAGGGCTGCCTTTAGATTTCTTCTAAAAGTTTGGTAGTTATTTTTCTCTTTGACATCTGGTGGGAGGGCGTTCGACAGGGAGGGCACCACTACCGAGAAGGCCCTCTGCCTGGTTCCCTGTAACTTGGCTTCTCGCAGTGAGGGATCTGCCAGAAGGCCTCGGTGCTGGACCTCAGTGTCCAGGTAGAACAATGGGGGTGGAGACGCTCCTTCAGATATACTGGACCGAGGCTGTTTAGCAAACACACACAAACACACACACACTAGGATCTCACGTTTCCAGAGAACACAACAGCTTCCAAATGGGAGAAACAGATCAACAGTTTATGCATTTCTGAAACCATGCTATGTTCATTACTCAAATTTGTAATAGACAAAACACTAACACGCATCTGCGTGAACACAGGTTCTCTCAGCGTGAATTGCCATATCTCCTTGCTGCTGTGATTTGCAAAAGTGCTGTATGCATAGCATTTCAAATGGCAATTCCCTTCACAAAAAGTTTATGTTCAGGTGCAAAGTGCTATTTTAAATATACTTAACCATTTCAAAACCCATTCATTCATATTCTGTCAATCAACCAGACCCTTCTTCGGATACCTATGTAAGTAACAATAACTTTCAGTGTTGAGAAACTTGCCATTATATAGCTTTCATACCTATTAGATTATAATGCAGTAATCTTTCCTCTGCTCTAAATCACTTGGGCAAAGCGGGGGGGGGGGGGGGATTCAACTTACATCTACAACAAGAGCTGCTGTTAACCACTGACTATTAAACCTGAAGAATTAAGGCCAACGTTTTTCTCATGTTTTAAACCAGGCATGTCCAACTTTCAAGAGACAGCAATCTACTCCCACTATAAAAAAAACTTGCAGTGATCTACCAATGCTGTTGAGCTTTTTTTAGGGAGCCAAAGTTGTTGAGTTGTTGTTTTTTTTCAGGGGGAGGGGATCGCGATCGACCTGTTGGACACCCCTGTTTAAAACCATGCATTCTTTTCTATATAATCTAAGCTAAGTAACATTGCCATCATCACAGACACACTAAATCAAAGCAACAACCTTTCAAACTTGCAAAAATATACCATTTGTCTGACAACAAATGTTGGAAATGTAAAGAAAATGAAGGAACGTTCTTTCACCTCTGGTGGACTTGCCCTAGAGTGAAGGCTTTCTGGGAAATGATATATAATGAGCTGAAAAAGGTATTTAAGTATACCTTTCCTAAGAAACCAGAGGCCTTTCTTCTGGGCATTGTCGGCCAGAGGGTGTTAAAGAAGGACCGAACATTCTTTATGTATGCAACAACAGCAGCAAGGATACTCGTCGCCAAGCACTGGAAAACCCAAGATTTACCCACACTGGAAGAATGGCAGATGCAACTGATAGACTACATGGAACTGGCCGAGATGACCGGCAGAATCCGAGACCTGGGAGAGGAGACGGTAGAAGAAGACTGGAAGAAATTTAAGACCTACCTACAGAAACATTGTAAATTGTATGAATGTTAAGAAGGATGCTAGATTATAAATAACTTGGCACCATTAAGTTAGGTGAAGTGATATATGAAGATAAGTTAAATTTAAGAAAGGACAAATTTTGGATAATTATTAGGCTAAATTTAAATTTTTAAGGTTTGAATAAATGATATCGAAAATTTGAGACACAACGCTGGAAATTTAGATAATAAGAATGGAAATAAGGTGATAAATTGCTGGTTAGATATTTATAAATTAGGAACGCAGGAGCGGGAGATGCAAGGGAGTCCAAAGAAGTTAAGAAAATATGTCATGATATGTGTTATCTTGTTTCTTTATTTGTATTGTAATTTATAAAAAAAAAACCTTCAATAAATATTAAAAAAACAAAACAAAGCAACAACCTTTCGTCCCAGGTGATGCTGTGCACAACTTTTATGCTTGAAAGTATCTGAATTTCATATGTTGTAGAAATATAAATTAAAGGCACCCAAAGGTAGTTGCAGTTCCACAGTTACAAGACCACATACGCTTCTTCTTTACATCACAGTAAACCATAATTTAGAACTAACTATGGCTTAATGTGAATGTTCTGCATACAAGTACATCTTGCTGTAAATTTCTTGCTCTAATCGTCACCATAGCTGTCAACTTACAGATTTGAAAATAAAGGACCAGCAGCCTCAAAAATATGGGATCAGCAGCCAAAATAAGGGATTTTGTTTCGTCCTGGCGCGAGAAGTTCCATTGGCCCTTCCCCGCCCGATAGAGGGGGAGGGAGGGAGAGAGACTCTCACCCGCGAGCCCGGCATGGGGCGGTTGCGGCACCGCCGCAGCCGCTGAAGCACCGCCCTTCTGCGTCCCTCCCCATCCCCTCTTCTTCCTCCTTCCCTCAGGCCGCCTCCTCAGCCACCACCGCCGCCGCCACCTCTGGCTTCCCATGGCAGCGCGGCAGAAGTCTCACAAAAGAGGGGCTGCCTGCCTGGCCCGCCCGCCACCACCCATCTCCTCACGACATGCCCCTGAGGGGGGAAAGGGAGAGACGGAGACACGGCAGCTCATGCGTGCACTCTCTCTCGCTCTCTCGAGGCGGAGGACCCCGAGCTGCTGCTTCCCTCTCAAGCCAGGCGAGCATGAAACCCGGGAAATTTAAGGAACATCATCAATCCGGGACAGCAGCGGGAAACGGCGCTGGGATAAGGGACTTTCCCGCCAAATAAGGGACGGTTGACAGCTATGATCGTCACCCACTCCTGCTGCTACTCTGACTTATCATGATACGAGAACCTGGGCCCCTGGTTTCTCTACAAACAAACCACAAGCAAGGCATGTTCTTGGCTTACTACTTGTGGTTTGTTTGGGGAAATCAATTGTGAGCCTTCATTCGGATACCATCACAAGCCAGACTCTGGCAGCATAAGCAAAGGAGAAGCGGAACAAGAGCTTTACAGCAGCATGTGTCAGCATGGTTGTATTCATGTCAGCTTGTTTCACTTGACTAAGTAAGCCAAACTATGGCTTACCAGCACTGTAATAGCAAATAGCAAAACAGATTGGAGATAAACAAAGCAGCAGTAAGTTGCCCTCCAGAATCCTGCACGTTGCACACTCCCAATGAGCCATAGTTTGGCTTACCATGCTGTGCAAACCAGGCTACTAAACCATATTTAAATACAGTTTAACGTGACATGTGAACTAGGCAACTATGATGAACTAAAATGGTGGTCGTTATCCAGGCAAAGGGCATCTAAATGTCAAATATCATTTTGGAGTATTGGGGAATATATATGGGGGTGAGCTCAGAGGGCATCAAGAAAAGAAGCAGAGCAGTTTTATCTTTTTCCCTACAAACCAAACAGACTGCCAGCGTACTATTTCGGTAGGGGCCAAAACACAAGGGTCACAAGGCCACAAATCTGCTCTTTGCTATACAGTGGTACCTCAGGTTACATACGCTTCAGGTTACAGACTCCACAAACCCAGAAATAGTACCTTGGGTTAAGAACTTTGCTTCAGGATGAGAACAGAAATTGTGCTCCAGCGGCGCGACGGCAGCAGGAGGCCCCATTAGCTAAAGTGGTGCTTCAGGTTAAGAACAGTTTCAGGTTAAGAACAGACCTCCAGAACGAATTAAGTACTTAACCCAAGGTACCACTGTATTCTATATTACATTGGGTAAAACACAAGCAAACAGAGCAGTGTATTTCAATAAAGTTATTGTTGTTATTTTTTTACTCATCGTATGTTATCAATACAAAACAAATGGCAAGCTCCCTCTATGGTACCAAAATCAGACTACATGTGAGGTGGTGCTTGTTTATAGAGACAGATGGTCCACTTGATGTACAAGAAAAGAGGCCAGAATGACGACAAAATCCAACATTTGATTTACTGGTATGCATATCTCCAAAATAAACCAAGACACCAGAATCTTTAAAACATCTTTTTTTCAACAAGTAAACTCTTTGGCGAATGTCCTTTTCAAAGTCGGAAATTATAATGGGAAATCAGCATTCGGAAGCAGGAATGTGTTTCTGTTTAATTCACTGACCACTGACATTTGATTCCTTCTTTAAGTATCTCTATTTAAGAGGGAAGTCGTAAAATTGAAACAATGGCAATTCATGGCTCAGTGGTGTATTTGTAATTAATAAATCCATTCAACAATATCCCGAAACCAGTTTTCTGCACTATTTATTTATTTTATTTTTAAAAATCTTGCACTATCCATTGTCAGAGACTGGACTGAGGAGGAATGGTGGGAGCCCCCCCTTTATTTTCTGAACCTTCCCAAGGGCAGGAGGACAGTATTGATTTAGAACAGTGGTTTGCAGAAGGGCATAGTCCAGAGGGGGAAAGCTGGGAAATACTGGGTGAGGAACAGCTAGAAGAGGAAACCCCAGGAGAGAGACAGCTGGCAGATTCAGTGTCCTTGGACAGCATTCCTGACCCCCCCCCCCAAAAAAAAAAATTCACCCACGACTAGAAGGACTTGGAAAGTGTTAGAATAGAAAGTGCAACGGCAACAAGCTCAGATTACCCAATGTAGGAGTGACATAGATTAATGGGGATGGAGGTGGTGAACCTTTACTGGGAGCGACATCATTTTTTAGAGAGATATGCATTCCTTTGTCTCTCGCTGTGATTATTATAGAACTTATCTGGTAAGAACACTCCTTTCGTTTGATCTGCTTATTTACTGCCACTGAGGAGAGATCCGATTCCCTGAAGCCTGACATGCACTAAGGTAATCTGTGCAGAAAAAGGAATAATTTCTCATTTTCATTTTCTTCTTCTTCTTCTTCTTCTTCTTCTTCTTCTTCTTCTTCTTCTTCTTGGTATGTGCTAATTACCAAATGAATATTCCTATGCCAAAGTCAGGGACACAACCAGCAAATATCTGGATGGTAGGTTCCTACTCCTGTTGTTCATTTTGTAGACATGCAATGTGAGAAGAACCTATCGTTATGGTTTTTTTCCCCAATCTTCCTCTTCCTACCATGATCAGAACTGATGAAGGGTAACAGAGCGCAGAACTGGCATATCTGCAAGAACTTTGATCAAAGAGGCCAATACATTCCAGCATCCTACATTGGCCAGCCAGGTGCTTCTAGGAAACACACAGGAAGGTTGTATGGGTATCATGGGAGGCATCCATTTTATCCTACTGTTTGTCTCTTTCCAACATCATGTGAAGAAAGAAATGCACCTTGGGGAGCAACAGTAATACAAAGGTATTCAAATGTATAATTCTTCCAAATGAGGAAATTCCATTTAGCTATTTCGCTATCATGGACGATGGTTTAGCTGCCATAAACATATTTATAAACATTATATTTTTTTCCCCAAATGCTTTTTATTGAGATTTAAGAACACCCACACCGACCAACAAAAACATCAAATCTTATTACATATTACATATATCCTACTTTATGCTCCATAGAGCCGTTGACTTCCGTCCTTCCCTTCCACAAGTTTTCTTATTCTAATCTATAATTCACAGTTTCATTGGTTAAAAATTACACCATGACATAAGATGTAATTCAATCCTGCCAACGTTTTCATATTTCTACAGTTCTCATTTATATAAACCATAAATTTACTCCATTCTTTTTGTTACTTCGTCTCCTCCTGATTGCGAATTCTGTGCGTCAATTTTGCCATTTCAGCGTATTCGACCAGCTTTATCTGCCATTCCCTTACAGTCGGAATCTCCTGTAACTTCCACTTTTGGGCTATCAAAACTCTAGCTGCTGTTGTTGCATACAGGTATAGTCTTTGGTCTGTCTTCTTAATATCTTCTCCCATCAAACCTAGCAGAAATTCTTCCGGCTTTTTAGGAAAAGTATATTTAAACATCTTTTTTAACTCATTGTAGATCGATTCCCAAAACTCTTTTATTTTGTTACATGACCACCACATGTGGTAAAAATTGCCGCATTATAAACATATCCAGATATATCCAGATATCCAGTAACATAAGCCCTCTCCAGGCATTCTATGTGGTTTAGAAAACACATGGTGCTGTGATGCATGAAATAGACCAGCATTCATGGAGGGCAAAATTGTCAAATGAGGAGCCTTCTATGCTTCTGGAAGCTCTCCATGAGTGCTAGAAGCCTGGTTTCTTCTAAAGCAAAACGAGAGCCTTCATTAGTACAACATGTGGAGGGTGACAATAATGTTGCTGAGGCTGGGCAGCTAGCATGCTCGCTCCTGCTGCCCTCCTGCATGTTTTAGGTAGGACATCTGAAATGGGCCACAGACATCTTGTGACCTCCTGGTCACCAAACATGGTGTGGAAAAGCCGCTCACAGAACAGCAAGAAGAAGAAATATTCATCTCAATTATCATTCCAAATGGGGCTATACACCAAATGTTCTCTATTTAGTCAAAACATTTATATGGAAGTTGGATGGGAAATTCAGGCCCAGGATATTGTTTACATTGGGGGCTGGAAAAACTGTGAACCTCCAACTCCCATTACCCTTGAATACTGGCAAATCAAACTAGACCACATGTCAATGTAAGGAGGTTTTTTTTTTTAATTCATTCTAATCTCAACAGCAAAATAAGGCACAATTCTATCAGCACCTTCTACTCTTGCTGAGTATGAAACTGCTTTGGAAGTAACGTGCTCTTCAAGCACAATGATGGATCTTTTTCAGAAACTAAGCAGCATCTAACCACGTCACAAAAATAGAGTGCAGTGTGATTCCCAACTGCATGTCAACACAGATCTTTGACAATTGATTTAAACCCCATAAATTTCCCAAAGCAATCTGTTAGCTTTCTCTCTTATATTTTGCTCAAGACAGCCTGTTTCCACAGGAGTCACCCACCCTATTTAGTCAACAGCAGACATGCTGGTATAAAACCAAATATGTCAGAAGAGTTTGTCTAAATTTCATATAGTTACTGTTCCATGTACGTACCTCTTCTCCACTGATGTTAGAATAGTGTATGTAGAAAAAAAGCACTCACTCACACACAGAAAACATCCTTTCAACTCTCACATACTGCTCTTTCTCACAGAATATCAAGAAGCTCCTGTCTCCACCCAGATGCAACTAACCTCTGTGCCACCTAGTGCCTAAACTATATAATGGCATTATCCACACACCAGGACAGAGGGGTGTAATGACAGCAGAAGACAGAACAGGCAGATTTCTCTTCCTGCCAATATTACATAGCTCCAGTCCTACTTTCTTCGGCTCCATGTAGTAGCGTAGCATGGGTTGCCAGAGCCCGAGGCCACTGCGGGGAAGGAAGGGACAGACTACGCATGCATATTCAACTGCTTAACATTATTTGCGTCACCCAGGAGGTCACAGCTGCAGAGATAAGAAAATAAGAGTCGTTCCGGGACTTCCGGGTTGGCGCCTCCGGCAATGGCGGAGCTCCTCCGTTCGGGAGGAACTTGCTCCGTGGAAGGCAGGGTCTGACCACCACGGCGAAGGCGGAGACCCACTGAAATCTCAGGCGGGAGAGGCTTGTGAACTTGGGATTCGGCTGGCACCTTTTGCGCCTCCCCTACTCACGGGGAAACCCTGTTTTGGGGATCTGGAGCGACATGGGGTGAGCGGCGCGGTGCTTTGAATCGACTGCTTCTTTCACGGAGTGAAGCCGCATTGCTGTTGTCAGAGAGCACTGACTTTTTCCTGTGGACAATTGGACTTTAAACAACTACCCGTGAGTAGAACGGAAAATTGGATTTTCAAATACCTTAATTTGGCATCGAAACGGGAAGGTTCTAAACAGGAAGTCCGCCTCCCTTCTTTGTAAATAGATTGAAGCAAAAACGCCACAAGCTAAAGTCTTGGAAAGCCTTTGGTAAAGGATTAAATTTCCATCGGTTAAAGTTACAAAAAACCCCTTGGAAGCAGGAGAAGAGGGAGGAAATTCTGGACCTAGCGAGCCTGCAGGAGAGAGTAAAAAATCAAATTACCACTGCTCTGAACCTGGAAAAGGGCTGTCAGAAAAAGTGACATTTTGCGAGAGTTCATTGACTATGAACAGAACGTACTTGACAGCTAGCTAAATAAGAGAAAGATACTGTTTCCATTGTCCTCTTCTGCGTTTAAAAAGGAGGGAAAGTAACTGAAAATTGAAACTATCTTTATTGCTTGAGTTGTGCCTGAAAGGATTGATACAAGTGGAGACTGTTTCCCTCTAGAGGGAGCTTTTGAAACTGTTACAGGAGTGTAACTGGCAAAGCTCCAGCTGCAAGATAAAGAATTGTGAGAACCAGAGATTGACCTTGGACTTTTTAAAAATGTTGACAGGAGAAGCCATAGTAACTGCATTATGCAAGATAAGCTATTTGCTGGAACAGCTTCATAAAAAGACGGATGACATGACTATTAAAATTGACAACTTGGGACAAAAAGTGATTAATTTGGGACAAAAAGTGAGCACCAATACAGAAACTATTCAGGATTTGGTTCAGGAATCTACTTTGGCAGGACAAAGTGTGGAGGAGAAGGAGAAAGCTGTTGTTGCCGAACCTAAAGTAATACAAGCGGGATCCTCAGCCTCACAGAAGCAAACTGACGACTATAAGTTGAGGCCTTTTATGATTGAATTTAGGAAAAGTCAGATTTTGAGGATTGGAGCCCGGCTTGGATTGGAGAAGGAAAGTTGGAAAGATCCCTATATGCAGGGATTAATGGACTTTTGGAATATGGATTTGGGTCAGGAGGAGATTGAAGCTCTGCGGGCCTTTGGACTTGGAAGAAGCTTGAAATATGTTCTGAAATACTGTTTGGATCCTAATTTTAGCCAAGGAAATGGCTAAATGACCTGCCGAGAAGGAATAAAAGCATTGTTAGGTTGGAGTCTCCCCGAGATCTGCTCTCTAGCATTAAAGAACATGAAGAAGATCCGCAGAAGGGACGTGGGAAAGAGTTAAGAGCCTCGGACATAAGATCTCCAGGTTGATGGACTATATGGAATTGATGGAAAGGACTGGCAGAATCCGAGACCAGGGAGAAGAGATGGTGGAACAAGATTGGGAAATTTAATTTATAGAAATACTGTAAAATTAATGAATGATAGAAAAATGTTGGAATGAAATTTTATGGCCTTAGTGGAAATGTTATAAGGAGTTAAGCATATATAAGTATTCTAGTTTTAATGGAAAATAAGGTTAAAAATATGTTAAGATACCTATAGTATGACAGTTACAGATAGGTAGCCGTGTTGGTCTGAGTGTATCTGAAGAAGTGTGCATGCACACGAAAGCTCATACCAAGAACTAACTTAGTTGGTCTTTAAGGTGCTACTGGAAGGAATTCTTTTATTTTGTTTTGACTATAGTATGACAGAAAACAGAGAAAGATGGAAAGGATTTGCTGAAATAATTAATAGAAGTGGAATACAAAAAGGGAGGTGAGAGGAGGTCGATGAAACAAGGGAATGAAAATAGAGTTTGGAAAAGGTGTGAGGTATGTTTTTAAATTGTTTTTGTTTTGTTCAGTTTGGGGTTAGGGTTAGGGATAGGGTTTTGTTTAGTTTAATGTGCCTAGTTTAATGTGTTAAGGTTGTGTTGTGTATTGTTTATATTATGTATTGTATTGTTTTCTTTTTGTTTTCTTTTGTTTTTCTCTTTTGTCCTTTCTTTTTCTTTTCCTTTTATGTAAACTTTAAAAGTAATAAATATTATTTGGGGGGACAAAAGAAAATAAGAGTCATTCCATTGTTTGGAAAGGTCACTTCCTGGCTCGCATGGATAATCCATTTTCAACAGAGCCCAGAATGGAAGTGTGCAGCTGTATTGAAGCAGCACTGGCTGTTGAAATTTTGCGCCCCTAACAATTTTGCATCCGGGGCAACAGCCCCTGTGCCCCCCCCAAAATGCTACACAACTGACTCCATATTTCACCATCCTTGTTTCCACTCAAGTTTCTTCCTTTTCAGCACATTGTCTAATTTGCTTTCAATCCATCCTGTCTCTTAACCAATCTTAGTAGTTCTCAGGTACTATCCCTTAGCTTCCCCTCTACCTCTTCCAAGCCCTAAGCCTCTCCCTGTGTGTTGTTTTAATCCAAATCAAGCAAACTACCTTCTCCATGTTCTCTGATGCTGAACTACAAACAGTTTAGTTCCCTGAGTCACTGGCCATGCGAAGCCAAAACAGCTCAGCCAACCAATATCAGAGACTTTGTTGCCATAAGCAGAATATAAATAAAATATTTCCAGTTGATACATTGGAAAACAATGTGTCAGAGTCTTCATAGCTACAAGCGCCATATAATTAATTGATATACTGTGCTACATTCAACTAGGGTCAGAACGTGGACACACAGAAATGACTAAACTGCTCACAGGTCTGGAAAATTTAGAATAATCAATGCACCGTGGGACAGTGAGGTTATGCATACAACAACTTCAATACCACTCAGAAGACATAGATATAATTGGCATCTTTGTTTATAGAGTCCAACATGTATAGACCCAACAGTGGTTATGGGGAGGTGAGGAATGTGATGTTTCAATTTATCTTGAACAAGTACATAACATGTGAGGAAATGCCCCATAGAAACCCCCTGGAGAATTAGTCATCTTTTCCACCCTGTCCTAGATTTCGACAGATAAGGAGCCCACTGCTAACATCATAATGCTAATTGTTGTCACATATGCTGAAGTGAGAGCTGGACCATAAAGAAGGCTGATCGCCGAAGAATTGATGCTTTTGAATTATGGTGCTGGAGGAGACTCTTGAGAGTCCCATGGACTGCAAGAAGATCAAACCTCTCCATTCTGAAGGAAATCAGCCCTGAGTGCTCACTGGAAGGACAGATCATGAAGCTGAGGCTCCAATACTTTGGCCACCTCATGAGAAGAGAAGACTCCCTGGAAAAGACCCTGATGATGGGAAAGATGGAGGGCACAAGGAGAAGGGGACGACAGAGGATGAGATGGTTGGATAGTGTTCTCGAAGCTACCAGCATGAGTTTGACCAAACTGCAGGAGGCAGTGAAAGACAGGAGTGCCTGGCGTGCTCTGGTCCATGGGGTCACAAAGAGTCGGACAGGACTAAATGACTAAGTAACAACAACAACATGTTGAACATGTAGAAGAGCATGTAAAATGTTCTGCCACCCTGGGGTACACACTTTCAAAACAGTCAGCACCTGAGCAGCTCCCATTGCATGGCTACCGAAAGACCACAGTGTTAAACAGGATCTCGTGTGATACATAATCTAGTTCAAATTCTAGCAAAAATGTACTTTAAAAATATTTTGAGTAAGGCTCAACTTTTATCTATATCTGCTTAAATCTGCCTCGCTGGAGTTACCTGTGGGCCAATATTTTAGCTCATTAATCAACTACTGCAGCACTAAAGAAAAACGTCCAAGTTGCTCTTTAGAATTTTCAGGTGTTGCCATTTTGAGGCTTAAAAAGAAAGGGTTTTTTTCCCCCCAGTGATAAAGGTACTTTGCAACCTATTTAACTTCCATGCAAATTTAGCACATCACCTTTTCTAATCTGTTCCATTCTATGTAGACATTTTCTATGCTCATATCAGACTTACTGTCAGTCTTTGGTGCTTAAAATTTCAGTTTCTTATCACTAGGTTTCCTGCTCAAACAATTACTTTCACGACTTATGCCTCTCAATAATTTTTAGATGTGTTCCTGAAGGAGAACTTTTAATATCAGTGTGAATATGATTATGTACATCTGTAGCGTTTATAGTACACCTAACATGAAAAATCTTGTAAACTGCCCTACTCTTGATAGACTGTGCAGTAAACTGTATAGTATTTTAATTAATTTCTTAATTAGAAACCTAAAGTGTGATACTTGAAATCTAACAGGCATGCAGAAAAGTACCATTGCTTTAGCTTGACAGCTAAAGGGAGGTATATTAGAAAAAGGATGTTGAAAATAGGCAGAGGATGGTGTAATTATACAGTACTGTTCACTGTTTATATGGCTGACCTGTTCATGTTCCCTGTTTTACTGCAAAACACTATGCATATTTATTGGAAATAAATCCCATTGTGTTCAGTGGGGTTACTCCCTATGTGTGATTAGGATTGCAGCCTTAATGATTTAAACTGAACAATTTTGCTAAACATTATAGCTCAACTTATAAGAACATGCAACGGGAAACCCATCTCTCATTTTATGCTGGGACAGAGAGACCAACACCCCTCCCTTGTCTGTTAACAGGGCCGGTCTCTGGCTTCACAGCAGATATTGAAGAAGAACAGTAGTGTTGAGAAGATCGCGCAACTTCTGAACTTCTCAAAAACCAGTACAAAGCAAGAGACCTTGCCCTCAGGGCAGGTGTCCAAAGTGGGCATCACTGGGCATCTGCCAAGACCCAACACTGGGCTCCCTACCAAACCGAGGAAACCTATTGCCCTGTTGACATTACTCTCTAAGCGAGAAAATAGTGATCGGAGCAAGGGGAAACATCTTCTGAAGCCCCAAGTCTACATTCCTGCGCTTTGAATCTTAGCTATGTAAGAAAGCTATCAATTCTATCTGCATCAGTAAATTTAAGCTGTCCGAAGCTTAGTTGATGGCTCCCAAATTGGCTCCCAAATGGCGCAAACCTGGAAGCAAGTGTTGCAGTTTGCAAACGTTTTTCAGAAGCTGAACGTCCAACATGGCTTCTACTTCAGCACAGGAAGCTCCTGCAGCCAATCGGAAACCGCACCTTGGTTTTCGAACAGTTTCGGGTGTCAAACAGACTCCCGGAGCATATTAAATTCGAGAACCATTGTTCTACTGTACTCTTTGAAGACACTCAGGGATGCTTAGATTTTGCTTAGATTTTCTTGGTTAGAAGAGCATGCAAATTCTGCTTGTTGTTGTTTGATTCTGATGCTCTGTACAGTGGTAGCTCGGGTTACATACGCTTCAGGTTACATACGCTTCAGGTTACATACTCTGCTAACCCAGAAATAGGTTAAGAACTTTGCTTCAGGATGAGAACAGAAATCATGCAGCAGCGGAACAGCGACAGCAGGAGGCCCCATTAGCTAAAGTGGTGCTTCAGGTTAAGAACAGCTTCAGGTTATGTACGGACCTCGGGAACGAATTAAGTACTTAACCTGAGGTACCACTGTAATCCACACAGAACTGCAATCTTAAAATCTTCCAGTTTGTTGTTTGCATTGGTTAAAGTGAGGTAGAGGGAAAGTTCCCCGCCCCCTCACCTTCTCCATTTCCCCCATATTTCTACTGCATTGTGCAGTGCCTCTGCAAAAATTGATTCAGGCTGAGTGCATATGCAGGTATCACTTATTATGCTTTGAGCTTGTGTCATATATCTGCTCTGTTCCCAATATTTCTGCAGTATGCAGAGCCCCATCCTATACAAGCTGTGATAACAGCAGCATTTCTATAGTTTATTAATAAAATAAGGCTATCACCATTAACCCTGTGCTTAAATACCCACTAAGATTATACCACATGTGTGTTTGGACCAATAAATCACATGGCATGTTGTTTCAGTTGCTTTGGGGGGAAATCTTCTCAGATAAGCAATAGTGGTTAAAAAAAGCACAAGAGTAAAACAAAACAAAAAACACCCTGCAGTCCCAATGAATTTACCTCTGCTCTCAATTATTTCATCCTCTGAAGTACATGATTTGATCATACAGTAGAACCACAATCACAAGCACCTGGAACAGAGATGGTCTATCACTGAAATGTAAAGGTAAAGGTAAAGGACCCCTGACAGTTAAGTCCAGTTGCAAACGACTCTGGGGTTGCGGTGCTCATCCCAATGAATTTACCTCTGCTCTCAATTATTTCATCCTCTGAAGTACATGATTTGATCATACAGTAGAACCACAATCACAAGCACCTGGAACAGAGATGGTCTATCACTGAAATGTAAAGGTAAAGGTAAAGGACCCCTGACAGTTAAGTCCAGTTGCAAACGACTCTGGGGTTGCGGTGCTCATCTCGCTTTACTGGCCGAGGGAGCTGACGTTTGTCCGCAGACAGTTTTTCCAGGTTATGTGGCCAGCATGACTAGGCCACTTATGGAGAAATCAGAGCAGTGCACGGAAACGCCGTTTACCTTCCGGCCGGAGCGGTACCTATTTATCTACTTGCACTTTTTGGGGTGCTTTCGAACTGCTAGGTTGGCAGGAGCAGGGACCGAACAACGGGAGCTCACCTTGTCGTGGGGATTCGAACTGCCGACCTTCCGATCGGCAAGCCCTAGGCTGAGTGGTTTAGACCACAGCGCCACCCACATCCCTATCACTGAAATGTACCCGCGTCCCTATCACTGAAATGTACCTAGCACCAAATGTTCCTCCAATCCTTCTTGATCCTTCTTACTCCCAATTATTTCCTCATCCTTAATACATATGTAATTTAAATCCATTTAAAACAAATCCTTCCCCTACTAGCTTCCTACGGAACATACTCTATTGAAGACCCAGACTCACTGATTGGAGAAGATCCCTTTTGCATCTTTACTTGGGCTGTTACAACTAAAGTTGCCCAGGGTTTCAGAAAGAATTTTCAGAGTTTCAGCCTCTTTCTCAGAGAATTGGGAGGAAAAAAGAACAGTGATCCGATAGAGGCAAGTAAGCATTATATTTTCTGCTTGGCTTAAGTGACTATTGCTATTAAGTCTTTCCCAGAATCCACCAGGCTCCAAACCTCTGAGTCATTATGCTCTGCCTCCAATCCAACAAGTACACCCCCTACTTTAGTAATCTTTGCCGCTTCATCACCAGCCTTTGCCTCCTAGACTCTCTCCCCTCTGAAATTCTGGTTCTGACCTCAGGAAAGCTGGTAAGCAGAGCCGGCCCATGCATGAGGCGGGGTGAAGCGGCTGCCTCAGGCAGGAAAGCACGAGAGGCAGTGCCCCATCGCTTCTGCCACTGGCAGGAGTGTTCCAGTGTTGCTGGAGTTTTCAGTGTGTGGTGTTCTCCATCCCTCCATCTCACCAAACTCTGCAAGAGGGGTGGTGTTCCAGAAAGCCACTTCCGACCTCGGGAGGAGGTGGTGTTGCGGGCTTCAGCCCCACGTGATTTGGGGAATCCAATCGGCTGGCCCCGGGTGTGTGGCTTGCCACATTTAAGGCAAGCGTGGCCAGGAATCTCCCTCTTTGGCCGCTCAGCTGCTTCGGTTTCCCACCCGCCCGCCCTTCAAGGTTCCTCTTTTGACCTTCCTATGGACCTCAGTTGGTCACCATTAAGGGGCCTGGTAGGAATTTTTTCCACTTGGCAAATTGGCACTAGCCATTTGGTTTTTCGCCTACCTCGTAGCAAATCGTCACAACTTCCTCGGCATTGGTGGTTAGACATTGGTAGGGGTATTGTTACGTAGATGTATGGGGGGGAGCGCCATCACCCCCCCCCCCCAGATATTGAAGGGTAGTCCGGTAAAGGATTCCGGGGCGCATAGCCCCGTCCGAAGCCTAGGGAGGCCAGGGCCCAAGGCACGCCCCCGAGCGGTGACCCCGGGGGAGTGTCTAGTTGATGTGCATCAGCAAGGCTCCCCCTGCTGGTGTTAACCCTTCCCAGTCTTCAAGCAAGCAGGCTGAAGCCGGATAGTCGATAGGACCAATGCCTAAGCCAATACCGCTCATCACCTGTAACCAATAAAGTTGTGGCCAAATTTCAGCCCATTAACCTAAAATAACAGTGCCCTGTGTCTTTATTCCTACTGGGGGGAGGCGGGAACTCGCCACGCAATGCCATTTTGCTGCTCATCTGCTTGATACACGTGCAACTGAATTACTTGTGCTGTGTACTGCAGAACTGCTGAATTTCAAAAAGCCCTAATAATGGTGCAGTCTCCTGAGTATACATTTATTTCTGCAGTATAAAATAAAATTAAATTCTTCAATCTAAAAAAAAAAACTATTAAAAGGTTGTATTTAAAATGCATGAAGCATTAAACGGACATCAAAATTAAAATAATCTCATAAATCTCTTCATTTAAAAGACTTTTTGGAATACTGATAGAGACAGAAAACAGCTGCCCTGTAGATGAAGCAGTAAATTGTCGTATTTTAACTTTTTCCTATTTTCATCAGAGAAAATTCTTTCACAGACAATGTAATAATCGTACACAAAGACAGAAACCAACTGCCCCTGGATTTAAACAAATTAATAACAGATTATTATTTTTCTATGGGAACTTCAGGACAGATAAGATGTACATTCTTCAACCAATCTGTAGGTGCAAGGCCTACTTCTAGGCAAAATAAATGGAAGGTAGGGATTGCAAAAAAAATAAAAAATGTGCATCAAACCCAATCAATTAAGTCTGTGCCCCATTTTAGTAGTAGGGTGTAAAACTGATAAATTTGATGACAATAGGGAAAAGCCACCATGAATTTATTCTCTGCAACCCCTTGCTGAGATTAATGTGAACTTGCAAAAGTATTCATGGGCTTTGCCTCCTTCCAGGACAAAAGGGAAGGGTACTTTCTACAATATGAACAAAATGGGCATTTCCAATAACAATAACGGCTTGCAAGCTTCCATTTAGGCCTGAGTTAAAAACACAAGCAATTAAACCAGGCCTTGAATAATAATTTGTGACTTTTCAGTAGCTCTCTCCATACATTTAGTCTAGATATTTGGGGGGGGGGGGCAAGACTGTATTGTGTTCAAGCCACCCTGCAGCA
Source organism: Podarcis gaigeae (assembly GCF_964106915.1). NCBI lineage: Eukaryota > Metazoa > Chordata > Lepidosauria > Squamata > Lacertidae > Podarcis > Podarcis gaigeae. The sequence continues at coordinate 12,490,020 of NC_139685.1, forward strand.
CCCAGCCACAATGTGGCCACACAATTGGGGTTCCTGAAAAGGCCTAAAGCAGACAAACGATTAGGTGGCCTTGGCGATCATTCTGTTCTCTACTCCACACATAGCCTAAATGCATGAAAGGATAGGCCTATATTCTTACATTTAATTTCTATTTCTTCCTGGTTGCCATGATATCTGATGTGCTTCTTAGTAAATGGTTACATATTAAGACTCTGTGTGTGATAGAGAGAGCGCACATGTGCATATGTGTGTTAACATGCATAGCTGTCAACCGTCCCTTATTTGGCGGGAAAGTCCCTTATCCCAGCTGCTGTCCCGCTGCTGTCCCTTATTGATGATGTCCTTAAATTTGACGGGTTTCAAAGGAAGCAGCTCCTCTCCCTCCCTCCCTGCCAGCCAGGGAGGAGGGAGGCTCCAACTGTGTTGCTTGGCTGTGTTGCTCACCCAATAAGGAGTCTAAGAATGACTGGGGGGGTGGAGCTTGCATGCCTTGTGCCGATCAAATCGGCCGCGTTGCCTGGGGACTCGCCTTTGCTCAGCGCTTCCCAACAGAGAGGTGACGGTGGTTTTCCTTGCTGCATCCCCTTCGCCGGATTGCTGCACTGTGGGAACCACCGCTTGAGGCTTCGTTTGGCTGCTGGCTAGGCTTTCTGCCTTTGGCTCGGAGGAGCTCAGAAGTTGAACATACCTATGCTCCGAAAATCCCTTATTTTGGCTGCTGGTCCCTTATTTTCGAGGCTGCTGGTCCCTTACTTTCAAATATGTAAGTTGACAGCTACGGTTCACATGTAATGATAAAACTATGGTTTGGTGCTATGTGGATAAGTTGAAATGAACCGAAGCCCAGGATCACTGGTTTGAACAACATATTGATCTACAATTCTGTAAACATTAAACTAAAGAAGGGGTCAGCATGCAAACATAACAATTTGCTCACGTTCGTTGGAGCTAACTACATACCACTGACCATAGTTTAGTGTTACATGCGAACATGGCCAGTACAAGGCTTTGGTTATGCCTGCAAAGACTATGAATGCGCACCTGCTTACTCATCGTTATTTAAAAACATTCAGTTACGTGTTCAAATGAAAAGGTGGAGAGGAATGCAAAAAGGTGCTTTATGGACTCCTGTTTTCTCATGTTCTGTCCTTGCAGTATCATGCCTTTCCTCCTCGTATTCAGTGGAACGTTAGAACAGATAGTGATTCTGTGGAGTTTGTACCTTAAATTGGCATCCCTGTCTGCACCAAGCAAGTACAGGGTCATGAGTGAAAATCCTAGTGCCAGGGATAATGAACGAAGATGGTGTGTGAAGTATACATGGGTCTCTGTGAGGCAAAGCATAGTGTTAATAGCAACAGTCTATACTGTGTGAACAGAACAGAACAGAACAGAACAGAACAGAACAACAAGGGGAAGCAACTGCTTATATACATTTCTGAAGGCCTTAGCGACTCCCATTATCACTGTGATTGGCTGTCTAAACCCCTAAGCTGTGAATCATAACTCAGAGTTTAAGAGCCAATGCCAACCGCCCAAACCCTGAAAATGCTATGTATCAAATCAGAACACAGGGTCTCATAATCCTCAGTCCAGACCCGAGCACAGGCGAACATGGCCCATTGAATACATAACAGTGAGGAAAACTGAAAGAAGTACATTGTGACAAGTTTGTTAAGGATAACCACCTGTAATCAGGTAGCAACTATTGGGCAAACATCCAAATCAGCAAAACAGGTATGTTAATTGAGGTGAACTGTGCAATGAAATGCACACTGCAACTATCTCCTCAAACAATTTTCAGTCAGCTTCTCCTAAGGTAAAAAAAACGTGGTCAGCAGGGTATGGCTTCCAAAAGATTAGAAGAAAGCAACTCTTATATCAATGCATCAATATATTTTACTACTTCTAAACTGATTGACAGATTTATTTATTTTTTAAGTTCACTCTCCTTAGATCACCAGTCTTCAGCCTTGATCAGATCAGCGCTCCAATTAAAGTATCCCCTTGATTGCCCTTCAAAGTATAGTGGTACCTCTGGTTAAGTACTTAATTCGTTCTGGAGGTCCGTACTTAACCTGAAACTGTTCTTAACCTGAAGCAGCACTTTAGCTAATGGGGCCTCCTGCTGCTGCCACGCCGCCAGAGCCCGATTTCTGTTCTTATCCTGAAGCAAAGTTCTTAACCTGAAGCACTATTCTGGGTTAGCGGAGTGTGTAACCCAAAGCGTATGTAACCTAAAGCGTATGTAACCCAAGGTACCACTGAAATTGAATCCAGTGCTTGGATAAAAGGAAGCAAACCTAGGTTAAGGGATCACACTATTTGACCCTGTATTAACAGCATCAGGCACAGCACTGCTGCCACAATATACCTGTAGCCCAGTGGAGTCTAACAACAACAGCAGCAAACCCCTAACACTCAGAACTAGTGGGGCTAGGTGACCGGAGAAGAGAAAACTCTAGGAGACTAAATTGGCTATTTTATGTTCAGAGCTGCTGGTTGTGCTTCAGTGGGCATTATTGTGCACTTTTCATGACAGCAATGTGCATTATTGTGCACTTCAATTTCATTTCTGTTTACAAGAGATATGATTAGCAAATTAGTTTGCTTTATTAATAACAAGTTGGAATGCTATTAAACCAACTGAAATGGATGCTTTGCAACATTCGATCCATTCGTATTTTTCAACACCTGGAGAAGTTTGATTTCTTGCTCAAACAAAAGTATTCCATCATGCATGCTGTGCCGGCCTCCTCCAGCTTTCAGTCGTGATGCTTAATGGGCAACATTTCTCATCTCAGGCCGGCATCAACTTTGGTTTTTGAATGAACAAATGAATGCCACGCATCGCTTCAAGCCATCAGGCAACAAGAAAATATGAAAACAAGAATGTACACGGTACAAATTAAGAGAGCTAAAGTACATTGTGGATCTCCTACATTTGATTCAAAAGGTAAAAGCTGCTGGAGAAGGAGTAGTGGTGTGATTTGATTGCGGTGCTGCAGGGCAATGTGGAGTTTACCCTTTTATTGTTCCGTTGTCCCAATCCAACATCCCCACAACAAAGTCACTTTTTGCCAGCTTGTACCCAGCATCTTAAAAAGCAGAGACATCATCTTGTTGACTGTTATGTACTGAGTTCAATAGGATTCAGAATGCAGCAGTCTGATTGGTCCACAGGAGTCACTCAATTCAGCTCCAGGTGGAAGTGAATCCGCAACCTGATTGGCCTACAGGTGAATCCCGGAATTAGCCAATCATGTGGGGCCCATTGTGTAAATAATGTATTTAAAGCAGGCATTCTGGGGGAACTTCCATTCCTCCTCACCACCATGAGCTGAATAAAGAGCATGAAATCCACTCTCGACTCCAAGTATATTTCATCGACGAAGGTCTGTATTACTAAAGCTATGGTTTTCCTAGTAGTGATGTATGGAAGTGAGAGCTGGACCATAAAGAAGGCTGATCACCGAAGAATTGATGCTTTTGAATTATGGTGCTGGAGGAGACTCTTGAGAGTCCCATGGACTGCAAGAAGATCAAACCTCTCCATTCTGAAGGAAATCAGCCCTGAGTGCTCACTGGAAGGACAGATCCTGAAGCTGAGGCTCCAATACTTTGGTCACCTCATGAGAAGAGAAGACTCCCTGGAAAAGACCCTGATGTTGGGAAAGATGGAGGGCACAAGGAGAAGGGGATGACAGAGGACGAGATGGTTGGACAGTGTTCTCGAAGCTACGACCCTGAGTTTGACCAAACTGCGGGAGGCAGTGGAAGACAGGAGTGCCTGGCGTGCTCAGGTCCATGGGGTCACAAAGAGTTGGACATGACGAAACGACTAAACAACAACAACAAAACCCTTAAGTTGTACTTATGCAGATGAATACAAAAACTTGAAGGGGGGAGTTGCAAAAGGAAAATGGTTACCCCCTCCTCTGCCCCAGGCATTATGGCTCCATTTTTTTTAAATGTGAGAGCTCCAATCACAGGCCATGTTTGCTTTGGCCCTCAAACAAGCCTTAAAACTAACCTCTCCAATTATGAATAACTATGTATCTTTTATTCTCTCTTCCTGCTTTAATGGCCATTGCGGTCATTTCCATACCATACATTTAAAATGCATGGTTTCCTCCAAAGAACTGTGGTTTATTAAGGGTGCTGGGAGTTAAAGCTCTGTGAAGGGTAAGCTACAGATCCCAGCATTCTCTGTGGGAAGAAGCTATGGGCATTAAATGAATGGTATGCTTGTGGCCTATGTTTGGTCAGGAAGGTATTTTTCTCCCAGTTTCAAACGGGGAAAGTATTCATCCAGAAAGTGCAGTTGGAAACCCAATGGATTAGGGCATCATCAATAAAAATAACAGACTTCTAGCCTCACTTTTGCTTAGCCTAAGGTTAGTTTCCTTTTGAGTGTCTCTGGGTGATCCTGTAACCTTACTGTACAAAATGCTTATTCAGAAGAACGGGTTTTTTGTGCATTCTGCAGCTGCTTCAGTAAATTGCTGATAATGGCAAGCTCTAACAGAAACCAGGAAGAACATACACACCTTGTCTAAAACCTGAGGATGAGAGCAATATTACTTGGAACTTGTTTTTTTAGCTTATTCTTTCTTGTTGCCCCTTATGCCCCCAAATCTCTCCATAAATACATACATGGTGGTTCCTGTTTCTCCCTCTTTTAGACCCTTCTGTAAAATTATCTTTCCAACCATCAAGCCTTTCCCCCAGCTGTAAGCGTTGTATGTTGAACTGCATTTGTGGAAGTTCATAGTAGGTGACTAATTTTCTTCCTATTACACTCCTCTGTTGTTTCCCCTACTACAAAAATGTAGACTGTAAACTCTAAAGAGCTGTGGAGGCTGGTGGGATGTATGTATGTATGTTTGTGTGCATTTTGCTTCTGGAATTCTGTAAAGCACTATTTACATACCCTTTCATCGTTCATTTATTTTACTTTGTCCCAACCCTGCCAGAACAGCTTCTGAAAAACTCCTGGCCCAGAGGTACAGACTACTCCTGAAACAACAAATCTGGCGATATCTAACTGAGTTATACTCAGAGTAGACCCACTGAAAGTAATGGATTTAAGTAACACTGTTAGTCTATGACTAACACTAGATATCATCACCCAATGTTTATAACCCTTATGGCAAGATATGCATTTCCTAAACCGAGGCTCCTCTCATAAAGCAAAGTCGAAGATTGCTAAACTGGAACCAATTCTGAAAAAAGTAACATGAAAACACTGAAAAGCGTATTCTTCTCCCTGTTTATACACTGACTGTTCAATAATATAAATGTATGGAATGGGGAGAAATGATAATAATTTGGTGGCCTAAATATGGACTTGCATGAAGGAATACATCAAAAACATTGTTCTGGTATTAATATATCAATATGCAATGAATGAAACTTATACAGTAAAAAATTCAGAAGAAATGGGTATAAGATGAGATAGTCAAAAATAATATTGATAACACAGTGAAAAGAAGAAAAGAAACAAAAGAAGCCACATATAGGTGGAGGAAAGTCAAGATTTATGTCTGTATGTTTAGTTTGTATGTTTATTTTCTTTTTTTGTAATCTAAGTTGTAAGTATTGCATTTATCAATAAAAGTTTAATAATAATAATAATAATAATAATGCATGGGGAACTTCCCTGTTTTCAAAGGTGATTAGAGAATGTATTTTCATGCTGGGACTATTCCAGCATGATGATGATGATGGTACAGTGGTACCTCGGGTTACATACGCTCCAGGTTACATACACTTCAGGTTACAGACTTCGCTAACCCAGAAATAGTGCTTCAGGTTAAGAACTTTGCTTCGGGATGAGAACAGAAATCGTGCTCCGGCGGCGTGGCAGCAGCAGGAGGCCCCATTAGCTAAAGTGGTGCTTCAGGTTAAGAACACTTTCAGGTTAAGTACGGACCTCTGGAACGAATTAAGTACTTAACCCAAGGTACCACTGTAATTTGGTGGCCTTAGCAGGTCTGATCCTCAGCTGGTGTTGAGCAGCACAGTCTACTTGTATACCAACCATGGCTTAGCATGGTTCAGTAGATAAAGGTACAGTGGAACCTCGGGTTACATACCATCCTCCTTACGAATGCTTCGGGTAACGAGCTCCACTAACCTGGAAGTAGATGCCCCTAGTTGCGAACTTTGCCCCGTGATACCAGCGGACATTGCATGCTGGTGGCACAGCGGCAGCGGGAGACCCCATTAGCAAAAGGGTGCTGCATGTTAAGAACGGTTTCAGCTGAAGAACGGAGGTCTGGAACGAATTAAGTTCGTAACCAGAGGTACCACTGTACTGGGACTGAGTTTGTACTGTTTGAGAACAGGATACAGATTTAGACACCTGTTCAGCCATGAAACCTACTGCTTTACTCTGGTTAACTACCTCTCAGCCTGATCTGTTTCTGTTCTACAGGGAAATTGGATGGAACACAGTATAAATCTGAACCAAATCATAATACACCTTTATTAGATATTATAAAAATGTGTTTCAAGTATGTTAATCAAGTTTTCGAAAAAGTTTGCTTACACTTCAATTCAATTTTATACTGAGTAATTTTATAATTGCTTTTGATTTTTAATCTATTGAAGTTAAATTAATCCTTCCATCTAATTTTTATTCAGCATAATTGTTTGCCAGTTTTGTATTTTAATTTTAAATAATGAGCCAATCACATAACTTGTGATTGCAACAATAAGTAGCTTTAAATATTATTTTGAAGTCAAGTGACATTAGCATTACATTGCAAGGAACATGAAGGACTTAAGGAAAAGGTCATCAAATTTGCAGATGACACTAAACTGTGGGGGTGGCTGGGTAGCAAATGCCACAGCAGACAGAATCGGGATTCAAGATGACCTGAACAGATTGGAGAATAGGGCTCAAAATGAATTTCAATAGGGACAAATTTAAGGTTCTACATTTAGGCAAGAAGAAGCACAGATATAAGATGGGGGACACCTGACTTACCAGTACAGTGGTACCTCAGGTTACATACGCTTCAGGTTACATACGCTTCAGGTTACAGACTTCGCTAACCCAGAAATAGTACCTCGGGTTAAGAACTTTGCTTCAGGATGAGAACAGAAATCGCACGATGGCGGCGCAGCAGCAGCGAGAGGCCCCATTAGCTAAAGTGGTGCTTCAGGTTAAGAACAGTTTCAGGTTAAGAACAGACCTCCAGAACAAATTAAGTACTTAACCCGAGGCACCACTGTACGACATTTGAAAAGGATCTAAGGGTCTTCGTAGACCGGAAGCTTATCATGAGTCAACAATGTGATGTAGCGGGAGTGGGGAAAACTAATTCTAGGCTTCATCGACAGAAGTATAGTGTCCAGATCGAAGGAAGCCATAGTACCACTCTATTCTGCCTTGCTCAGACCACACCTGGAGTACTGTGTCCAACTAAACATCAGGAAGAACTTTCTGGTGGTGAGAGCTATATGACAGTGGAGTGGGCTCACTCAGGGGTTTGTGGACGATCATTCCTTGGAGGTTTTTAAGCAGAGGCTGGGTGGCCTTCTGTTATGGATGCTTTAGTCTCACCAGAGTGGTGCATGCTCTCCCGCATGGACTACTGCGATGCGCTCTACGTGGGGCTACCTTTGAAGGTGACCCAGAAACTACAACTAATCTAGAATGCGGCAGCTAGACTGCTGACTGGGAGTGGCCACCAAGACCATATAACACTGGTCCTGAAAGACCTACATTGGCTCCCAGCACGTTTCTGAGCACAATTCAAAGTGTTGGTGATGACCTATAAAGCCCTAAATGGCCTTGGCCCAGTATACGTGAAGGAGCATCTCCACCCCCATTGTTCTGCCCGGACACTGAGGTCCAGCTCTGAGGTGGTTCCCTCACTGTGAGAAGTGAGGTTACAGGGAACCAGGCATAGGGCTTTCTTGGTAGTGGCTCCCGCCCTGTGGAAAGCCCTCCCATCAGATGTCAAGGAAATAAACAGCTATCTGACTTTTAGAAGACATCTGAAGGCAGCCCTGTTTAGGGAAGTTTTTAATGTTTGATGATGATGATGATGATGATGATGATTAAAAATAATAATACTCTGATGGGAGCCGCCCAGAGCGGCTGGGAAAACCCAGCCAGATAGGCAGGGTATAAATAATCAATTATTATCATTATTCTTATTAGTTGGGATTCCTGCCTTGCAGGAGTTTGGACTAGATGATCCTCTTGAATCCCTTCCAACTCTACAATTGTATGATTCTATGAATACATCAAAATGGACTTTTCAGTTTAAAATGTTGAACATTTCAGTAATGTTCCCAATGCAGTGCAGAATTTTGGGGATGTAAACCTAAGGACCATAGTTAGAAACAGACAGACTACCGTATTTTTCGCTCTATAAGACGCACCAGACCACAAGACGCACGTAGTTTTTGGAGGAGGAAAACAAGAAAAAAAAATATTCTGAATCTCAGAAGCCAGAACAGCAAGAGGGATCGCTGCACAATGAAAGCAGCAATCCCTCTTGCTGTTCTGGTTTCTGGGATAGCTGTGCAGCCTGCATTCGCTCCATAAGACGCACACACATTTCCCCTTACTTTTTAGGAGGGAAAAAGTGAGTCTTATAGAGCAAAAAATACGGTATATTGTGTATGTTTGTGTGTGCATTTGTGTGTGGATATACAGAAATACACAGGCACTATATCAAGGTTGTATTACTTGCTGCTCTCATGTTACTCTCCCATCAATACCTGCCACTTCCAGTCATGTGGTCAGTGTAGATGAAGTCCCCATAGCATGTTGCACCATCAGACAAATTGCTCTATGCAACGTTATCTTTTATATATATATATATATATTATTATTATTTTATTAGTTTTTCAACATATCATTTTCAACAATAATTAAACGTACTTTTACATTTTTTTTTACTTCCATCAATCACATCTGAAAACTTTCCAATCTATTCACTTAGTTTACATTTCTTATTTTCACTATTACATTGAAATCTCATAACTAGTATCTCTCTTCCTTTTCTTCTTTGCCATTTTTCATATATTCCTCCTTACAAAACTTCTTGTAGTCCTACTAGCAGAATTTGTTGATTACAGTTGCTCTTCAAATAATTCGTATATTTCTTCCAATCTTCTGTAAACCTCTGGTCCCGCAGGTTTCGAATCCTTCCTGTCATTTTATCCAATTCTCCGTAGTCCATTAATTTTGTCTGCCATTCTTCTTTCGTCAGTATCTAAGCAACATTATCTATGGAGCCTGCATTTCCATATTACCTTGCATAAAATTCTTGCCCTATTCTATTTATTCTCATTCAGATGCGATTTCTTAAGCCACAGAACAACAAAGTACAGGAGAGGTCTCAAAATAGAATTTGCCTAAGACGCAATACAATTTAACAGAGTTCCTCCGATTAAAAAGTAACTGACAGTGAATGTTTCGTAACTTATGACAAGGAAAAAATGTTTGTGTGTAGGGGGGAGAGAAATAAAACGCTTTTATGCAAATTTGATTTCCCTATAATAATCTAGAGCTATTCTGCTAGAAGGAATTATCTCTGCAGGCTGGCAGCTGCAGTAGGCAGTGAATTAAAAATGGCTCTGTATATGGGAAAATCTGTTCTATAATCAGTGCTATTCTTAGAGAGGACATCAATCTCAGCCAGCTCCTACGATGCTCTCTTCAGGTGAATGACATACAAACATGAGGTAGAAACTCCCATTACATCACTAGTATTGCTTTCCTAAACACGTGGCTTGTATCACTAATGTGCATAGAGATAATTAACTGGCTCCAATGATTCCCCAATTTTAAGAACCTTCAGCAGTCAATGACCATAAGGGAAGAGGGAGAAAAAAGACTCATTTCAGTTAGATTTAGCCAACTAGGCGTTAAATAAACACACCCTCTCAGGCTACACAGGGTGGGGTTTTAATTTGTTTGTTTTTGCTTGGTGTTGCAATTCAGGCTCAGCTCCCAGGTCACAAGACACCAGCATCGGAAATGTTATATGAGCTTTCTCCGTACATTAAACAGGCACATGCTTCAGAGAAGTATTTTAAGAAGTAAGCAACCACGGCAGTTCTTCATGCAAAATGTCATCAGGCTTTTAATGAGGCAGCTGTGGATTAAAGGGGAAATTGCATGTGTGCTGGAACAGGTTTGTATTCCTTGAAAACAAAACAAAAAAAAAACAAAAGCGTCTTACAGTAGCCTCTGCCACTGTTATATCAAAGGAAACAATACGGTAAATAAACAATATTTTTACAGACGTAAGACTGATTCCTCATTACATCTGACAAGTATTTTCCAAACTATTGGTCCTCATCATTCATATGTATAGTATTCCGTCTGCTGCGTCATATGCCTTGTAGTCTGTCTCTGTGTGAGTGATGGGTTTGAAAATTAAGCACATGGAAATTCACAATATTTTTTATTTAAAAAATCATACATAATTACATGGAATGTAGACTTATTCATGACATGTAGGGAAGACAGAAGAATTGTCTCTCTCCCCCCCAAAAAAATAATGCTAGAACTTGGGATCTTCAAATGGTGACTGGAAGTAAAAAGGTAAAGGTAAAGGGACCCCTGACCATTACATCCAGTCGTGACCGACTCTGGGGTTGCGGTGCCCATCTCACTTTATTGGCCGAGGGAGCCGGCGTACAGCTTCCGGGTCATGTGGCCAGCATGACTAAGCTGCTTCTGGCGAACCAGAGCAGCACATGGAAACGCCATTTACCTTCCCACCGGAGCGCTTCCTATTTATCTACTTGCACTTTGACGTGCTTTCGAACTGCTAGGTTGGCAGGAGCAGGGACCGAGCAACAGGAGCTAACCCTGTCGTGGGGATTCGAACCGCCGACCTTCTGATCGGCAAGAGTCCTAGGCTCTATGGTTTAACCCACAGCGCCACCCGCGTCCTGACTGGAAGTAAGTTATGGCGAAAATCCCCAAAATATGAGGGCAAATGGAGAATTCCAGTGGGAGAGAGAGATTCCAGCAACTAGACACATTTTCCTTTTAGAAGCATAGATTTGGTGCTGGAGCCATCAGAACTATGGAAACAGTAGAAGCTGGTTTCAGGAGGAAGCATGAGATACTCTGTTCAAGGATCAAGCTAGAGGAGATTTTGGCTGCTCTGCTCTGCATTTGGGAATCCCTATGACGTTTCTGTTTCAGAAAAAGCAACTATAGAAGATCAAGGCCAAGCACAAGGAGATAGGGTCTAACTCTTTGCCCCTCTTTGCAGTGGGGCTATGAGTCTAGCCAGCGCCAGCTCTACTCTGGTAGCACCCCCCCCCCCCCCAGTAATGACCTCCTCTTTTTCATTTTTGGTCAAGACAGAAAATGGAGCTGCTGGGAGTGTGATGGCCTGGGACTCGGGCTCAGACTTGGAGCCAGAGGAGTCTCAGTCCGCACCGGATCCTTTGCCTCAGGCGGCAGCTAAACCTAGTCTGGGGCCTGATTCTGAAGAGCCCCAGTCTGCACAGGTTCCCCTGCAACAAGCACCAGCTGGGCCAAGTCAGGGGCCTGAGCCTGCCCTAGCTCCAGATGCGGGGATTACCTCGTTGCCTTCAGCTGGGCTATCACTTACAGCTGCTCCACTACCAGTTGGGTCAGGAGAGGCTGAGGCGGCTTCTGGATCTAGTAACCCACAGGCATCTCCCTAGCTGCAGAGACTGAGGTCTGAGAGAAGGAGAGACCTGAGTACTCGCAGGAGGAGTGCTCACCTTCGGGCAAGACTGGGAGGTGAGTCACCGGGGGATCAGGACCGGCCATTACCCCAACAGAGATAAAAGGCTGCTGGACCCTGCCCTAGGTTGCGGGAGCGACATTGCTGTTTGCTAGAACCTGCCTGTGATGCTGTGCCTGACCTCGCCTGGTTTCCTGCCTCGTGTCCTGCCTTGGCCCTGTCGGACTGACTCCTCGCGGAACCCTTGGATTTGGGACCAGACCTGGACCTCATTGCTTGGGTTACCCCCAGGCCCAGCACAGGGAGACACTTTGTAGCGCTGCTCCCAAGAATTACTAGTTGCACATTTTTAAGCAAATAATAATAATAATAATGAAGTTGGTTGCACATGGCAAAACATCAGAACTTCAAAAACAAAGGCATTTGATTTTATAAGTGCTTCTGTAAAAGTGCACTTTTTTCCATTATCAAGTGAAGCCCTGCAGTACCGAAACAAGTTGATTCACCTCCTGAGTTGATGCCCCAGGAGCTATGCCATTGTTTTCTTTCAGGAGTTTGTCACTATGGTAACCTGCACAGATACACATATACTTCTCATCCCTAACCCAGAGATGCCTGAAAGAGTTGGGATCTCCTGATGTGGAAAGATAATGCTAAACGCATTATCACTTCAATGAGAGCTCTGAGCCCAGTGGCTCTATGGGGTTAATTTAAGAGACAGCTGCTTCCATTCCTCTCCTTGGACAAATTGTAAATTACATTTGAAAAATAAAAACAAGTTATTCCTACCCTTCTCAGTTGGCAGACAGTATCTTGCTAAAACGGAGGCATAATTTATGACACCACCACCGTGTGGCCCCTTTCCAGAGACCATAAAAGGGTTCCAAGCCCACTTTAGTGTCAGTTTAACAATCACAGAGGAGGTTTTACAATCTAAATGTAAAAACCAAATGCTAACATTTCAGTACAGTCGAGTGCAGCAGGACTCTACTCTAAAAGAACTCAAGTTATTCAAGAATCACAGAATCTTTGGTTGCATTCCTATTAGGCACACTTACCTGGGAGTAAGCATCACTGAACTGAGTGGGACTTACTTCCAAGTATACATGCAGAAGATTGTGCTTCACATTAGATACATCAGCACTACACATTTAAAGTATCGTACTACTTTAAACAGCCAGGCTTCCCCTCAGAGAATCCTGGTGGCTGTTTTTTGTTATGGGTGCTGGGACTTGTTAAAGGTAAAGGTAAAGGGACCCCTGACCATTAGGTCCAGTCGTGGCCGACTCTGGGGTTGCGGTGCTCATCTCGCTTTATTGGCCAAGGGAGCCGGAGTACAGCTTCTGGGTCATGTGGCCAGCATGACTAAGCCGCTTCTGGCAAACCAGAGCAGCGCACGGAAATGGCGTTTACCTTCCCACTGGAGCGGTACCTATTTATTTACTTGCACTTTGATGTGCTTTCGAACTGCTAGGTTGGCAGGAGCAGGAACCAAGCAACGGGAGCTACCCATTGGGTAGATTTGAACTGCCGACCCTTACAACATAGTGGGAAATATTTTCAAGTAAACATCCTAAAAAGTAACAAAAATTATATACAGTGGTACCTCGGGTTAAGTACTTAATTCGTTCCGGGGGTCTGTTCTTAACCTGAAACTGTTCTTAACCTGAAGCACCACTTTAGCTAATAGGGCCTCCCGCTGCCACCGCGCTGCCGGAGCACGATTTCTGTTCTCATCCTGAAGCAAAGTTCTTAACCTGAAGCACTATTTCTGGGTTAGCTAAACCTGTAACCTGAAGCGTATGTAACCTGAGGTACCACTGCATGGCTTAATTGTAAATATAACTTCTACGCAGTTTATAAATATATAAAGTAATTCTAAGCTGTACACAGCTTACACAAGATCAAACCGTAATACCAAGATGAAGATTATTCTCACAACACAGCTTGCAAAGTGGTTCTTCAGAAAGCAACAGGAAACTTGGTCAAAACAAGAAACACCAAGTTGGGAAGTTCAAGTTATAGTATTAAGCAACTTTCATGAGATCAGCCTTCAGAGTACAATGAAGTTTGCCTATCTGCTTTCTGCAGGTGGTGACCCAGATGCTTCAGTTTCTTTCTCTTCTACGGATCATCAAAACAAACATTATTACACATTCTTCTGTTCTAGAATGGTTACAAATGCAGTACTCTCAGCCTCATTAACAATGTTCTAAACTCCTAAATTACTGCATACCTCATTTTCAACCATTTATATGTTTATGGTTCACAGTTCAGAAACCACTAGGGATGCTCTTAACAAAATGAAATGTGCATGTTTAATACTACAAACTAAGGCATGGAAGTATGTCAGTTCTTCTGTGCGGCAAGAGTGGCATCTAGTAGCAAATATAGTCTACACTGAAGTCAGATAGCCCTCGCATAACCAGATCCAACCCAACGATGAGAAGGAAGTGTCAAATGAATATTGAGGGAATATATTACGAAGCAGATCTCCTACTTGTGAGTCAAGGAACTTGAGGATAAGAAAGCTTGATGTTAAGTTGTGGGTGAACATATCGGACGACACAGCGATTCTTCAAACAGCTCTTGTTTATTCAGAGGCCAGAACAGAACTGAACTGAAGGGTTCAGCCAAGCTGCTTATATAGAGCTCCACTAGAACGCAACAGTAACCATTTTCTGTAACTATCCAATCACTGAACGTCATTTTCGATCCCTTATTTGCATATGGGGACCTGAGTCAAAACTATCAACAGTATCCCCCTGCTGGCCCAGGGTGAGAACTTCAGTACGTAACACTTGAGGATAGGAAAGACACAAGGACACAGTATATTAGGTTATTGGGCTAAAAAAGGGCACAACTTTATTGATTACAGCATGTGAGTGGTATTGGCTTAGGCATTGGATAAAACAACAAAGTGTGACTCCACCCCCTCTAGGAGGGGTGAGTCTATCAAGGGTTAACCACCAGTAGAAGGAGCTTTTTGGTGCAAATACAACTGGAAGCTCCCCCTGATGTCACTGGGGGTCATGCCATGGTCCTAGCCACCAGCAAGGGCGTCGGACAGGATCCACAACTGCCGTATACAGAATACCCAAAAGTGGAGGGGAAAGCGATGGCCACACCCTGCCCTCCAATACACAAACATATTCCAATGCCTAACCACCAATACCCCAAAAGTTGTGATGATTTGCCACGAGGTAGGCAAAAAACCAAGTGTCAATTTGCCAGTTGGATAAAGGGCATTTTTTCCACATTTCAAGGAACCTAGACCATATACTAGTGCACACTTTCAATTCACTTTGGGCCCCAGCCAGGTTTGGAATGTGCCAATACAGAGGTCGGGTTGCCTAATACCAGGGCAGTCCGGAGGAGCTGCTGCCATCCACCTGTCAGCTGCGTTGCCAGGAAGGAGAGAGGCACAACGTAGGCACCTTCATGCTAAACTTTAACAAGAATCCAGAACTTTCCATAAGCAAAGGATAGTAGTTATTGGGTATTTCTTCATTAGATGAGAGATCAAGGGTCAGATCAAAGGCTCCACAGTCTGGATCCTGCCCAGAGAGCCCATCCTTGGTTTAAGCTGCGACTTCACCTGTGCTCAACCTGTATATTTGTAAATAAACTCAAATGCTGCAAAATACTGAAAGCACCTATTAGCTCATTCCAGAATAAACCAGAATGAAGTATGCACTGTAGCACAAATTCAGGTACATCACATGAAAAGTCTCAATGAGGCAAATGACCCTATGACTGCAGTCTCAGCCAGTTCATTGTATGAAGTTCAGCCAACTCAACAATTAATTCAATTTGCATAAATTTGCATATTAATAACACAATAATTTTGTAACCAAAATGCACTTTGTTTTAGATGATGCATGCATGAGTTGTTGCTTAATAATAATTTTCAAAAAAACCTTCAGCCCAATTAATTGGGGGCACCTTTTTAGTTGATCAAAAGGTTAATTGATTCATCTAAATGACTGAATATTGCGGACCTAATTCTGATGCTTTTAGAGTATGTCAAATGCCGCAGTACTCAAACTTGGGCCTTGGGAGTCAAGATCAGATTACTTTCATTACATCATACCTAGTGAGAGGGAGAAACTAAATATGGGCAACTAGCAGAAATTTGTAGGGAAAAACTCACCAGCCAAGGAGCCAAATAATAATAATAATTTATTATTAGGAGCCAGTGTGGTGTAGTGGTTAAGAGCGGTGGACTCGTAATCTGGTGAACCAGGTTCACTTCCGCACTCCTCCACATGCAGCTGTTGGGTGACCTTGGGCCAGTCACACTTCTCTGAAGTCTCTCAGCCTCACTCACCTCACAGAGTGTTTGTTGTGGGGGAGGAAGGGAAAGGAGATTGTGAGCCACTTTGGGACTCCTGAAGGGGAGTGAAAGGCGGGATATCAAGTCCAAACTAATAATAATAATAATAATAATAATATACTTTATTATTTATACCCTGCCCATCTGGCTGGGCTTCCCCAGCCACTCTGGGGGGCTTCCAACAAAATATTAAATTACAGTAATGCATCAAACATTAAATGCTTCCCTAAACAGGGCTGCCTTCAGATTTCTTCTAAAAGTCTGGTAGTTGTTTTTCCCTTTGACATCTGGTGGGAGGGCATTCCACAGGGCAGGTGCCACTACCGAAAAGGCCCTCTGCCTGGTTTCCTGTAACTTTGCTTCTTGCAGTGAGGGAACCACCAGAAGGCCCTCGGCGCTGGACCTCAGTGTCTGGGTAGAACGATGGGGGTGGAGATGCTCCTTCTTTTTTTTTTTTAAATAATATTTATTAAAGTTTTCCAATTAATTACAAATTAATAAAACATCCAATTTCAAATCTTTTTCCAATTACATCCTTTCAGGACTTCCCCTTCCCTCCCCCCCTTGTATTCCAAATCTCTCAAATAAACAGATAATCTCAACAAGTTCTTCTCCTCACTTCAAACTTGTTATCCTTAACCCAAATTTTTTTTTTTTTTTTATAAAAAAAATTATTTTCCATTCCCCTAAAATCGGCTTAGTCCCTCCACGAGTTCCCCACTTTAGAATACCATGTAGATGTATATAGCCTAAATAAAACATAGTTTACGCCCTTTGGGTTCCACATTTCCCACCCCCCCTTTTCCCGGTTGCGTTCCCAATATTCCTCAATGTCCGATATTTCCACGTCTCTCTAAGTCATAGTCCTTTGCCAGTCCTCTTTAGTTTCGCATGTCCAATCATGAAAGGATTCTGTCTCAAAGAAAGGCCCATTTTTTCCATCCAGATTTTTATATCCAGGAGTGAAAAGCTCCAAATTATAATCCTTAAGCTTGTCAAATCTGGATGTCCCAAATGTCCCCACTTTCGACTTAGTCCAATTCTTGTTGTTTTGTTGTTCTTATTGGCCACACTCCTCTTTCTATTTCTTTCTGTCCCTGTTTTCCTGCACAAATGTCCTAATTCCAAAAGTTAGTTCCTTTGCAGAGGCTTGTTGCTCAGAAACAAAACATTACGTCAAGTTCCTTTCATTCCACAACGGATGATTCCATTGTCTTCTTCGGTATACTGGCCTCTGTAGTCATAATAATGTTCCATTTCTGCAGTTTCCCAGGAGATAAAAAATTCTGTTCAAATTTCCAACTAAAACCACTTGTGATATCCCTCGGCTCCTCTAGGTGGATTGCAAAAACTGAGTTCTCTTCCAGATCACATCCATTAGCCCTAGTAACTTTGTAATCCTTATTTAAAGCAATTTGTGTCCAATTTATAACAAATATAACCTGCAAAGTCCTTGTGACATAGTCTCTATCTTGTTTTTCTGCTTTGACAGCTCTTTGACAGCTGTCAAAACTTGCCTTTCTCCTCTCCAAACACCGTCATCGATCGCTCCCGGGGTTCCAGGGGGGGGGGTGTTTTTAAGTCCAAATTCTACTTTCCTCCTCCAGCTCAATCTCATATTCTTCACTCGTGAGGTTCCAAACTTGCCAAAATGATGTTATTCCGATCTTAGTTATCAAATCCTTTGTTTTGACCCTTCTACAATGGAGGGGGTGGCTGACTTCCTTTTTTGCGCCTCCCCCGCTCGCTCCGAAATTTTTAAAATTTTGTCCCTCTTTTTAGTCCAGATTCCAATTACTTACGGGTTGTTCTTTTAGGTCCAAATTTTCAAAGGAAAAAGCCAGCGCTCTCCGCCGGATGGCATGCGGCTTCGCACGGCAGGGATGGCAGAGGACTCAAAACACCACGCTTCTCCCCGGCACCCGATCCTTAGCCTTTAAAAAGGCTCCTTCACGAGTCGGGAGGGCGCTAACGGTGCCAGCCGAGTCTCCATGTCCACGGCCCCCGTGGCCGTGGTTTTTAAGGGTCCCCGCATCGCCGGTGCGGTAGGACCCAGCCCCTGCCGTGCAGGCTCCCTCCGGAGCTCGGAGGGAGTCCGCCATTCGGCGATGGCGCCGACCCGGAAGTCGAGGGAGATGCTCCTTCAGATATACTGGACCGACAAATCAAACCATCCTTCTGCTCTTTTCCAACTAAATATCAAGAGATGGTTGGAGTCTTCACAACCCTCTTTCTCATTAAAGTCACTCAACTTCTTATCTACCTGCACATTCACTCATGGACAAATTTTTGGGGTTGGACTCTTGCCTATGGGCTGCACTAGGTTTCAGCTATTTGAGCATTAAACTCAGGGTCAAGAGTGGACCTCCAGATATTGTTCACTGGAGATACTGGCTGGAGCTGTGGGAGTCCATCTGGTTCTCTCCAATGGTTCTAGGGATGGTGTTTCTGCTGCCCCCTCTACAATGAACAGGGAAGGGCTGCAGAATCATAGCTGTCAAGCGTCCCTTATTTGGAGGGACAGTCCCTTATTCCAGCACCATGTCCCGCTGCTGTCCCTTATTGATGGATGTCCTTAAATGATGAATGATGTCCCTTAAACTTCAAATGAAGCAGTTCCTCTCCCTCCCTGCCTGCCGGCCAGGAAGGAGGGGGGCTCCAACTGTGTTGCTTGGCTGTGTTGCTCACCCAATAAGGAGTCTAAGAACAACTAGGGGCTGGAGCTTGCATGCCTTGTGCTGATGAAATCGGCTGCGTTGCCTGGGGACTCGCCTTTGCTCAGCGCTTCCTAGCGGAGAGGTGACGGTGGTTTTCCTTGAGGCTTCATTTGGCTGCTGGCTGGGTTTTCTGCCTTTGGCTCAGAGGGGCTCATAAGTTGAACATTCCTGTGCTGAGTGCTCGGATCGGAATCGGATGGATACGTCATCGGCGGCCCACTCACCCTTGCCGGCGAAAAAGTCTGTCTGGAGTGGGGGCACATGGCGGGGGGGAAAGAAAGATCTCGTGGGAGGGGGGTGCTTTTGAATTTGTTTTGGAGGCTCCTTCGATTGACTTATGGGGGGAAAGAAAGGAGCTGGCTGACTAAAATGGTGGGTGACTGGCGATCTCATGGTGAGGGGGGGAGGCTGTGTGTGTGTGTGCGTGCGTGTGTGTGCGTGCGTGGCTAGTTAATGCAAGCTGAGGGGGTTTTTGAATGCTGGACGCCATTTTGTTGCATGTGCTGATGCAAACTTTGCAGTGCAAAGCCAGGCCGGGGAGCCATCTTAAGTTGAGGCTGCATAGGCCTTGTGGTGCATGTGATTCAGATTCTATTCAGTTGAACCTCTGGTTACAAAGTTGGTTGGACAGTGTTCTCGAAGCTACCAGCATGAGTTTGACCAGACTGCAGGAGGACAGGAAGACTGGAGTGCCTGGAACAGGTGAGGCTGCAGGTCCCTTATTTTGGCTGCAGGTCCCTTATTTTCAAATCTGTAAGTTGACAGCTATGTGCAGAATTGACCTGTCTGCGGCTGCCTAGCTGCACTACCTATATAGCTGGTGTGCTACTCTGAGAATAGCATATCGGCAGGTATGTCTCAACCACCCCTGTATCAACCATGCATTTCCGTGACTAAGAAAGCCAGATTCTGCATGCTCACCAAAGGAGGAATAAATGTTGCAAGTTTTATTCAAGCACATGCACATCTATCTCCAGGCAAACGCAGGCTATTTTGGCATAAGCAATTTTTCAGACATTGAAAACCTTTGCCTCTGCCAGCCCTTAAAACGGTTAAAGGAATAGGTGGGGGAGGCAGAGTGCAAACGAGGAAACTCAGCAAGAATTCATAAC
Organism: Podarcis gaigeae; assembly: GCF_964106915.1. Taxonomy (NCBI): domain Eukaryota; kingdom Metazoa; phylum Chordata; class Lepidosauria; order Squamata; family Lacertidae; genus Podarcis; species Podarcis gaigeae. Next base: position 12,509,887 of record NC_139685.1, read on the forward strand.
AGCTAGGAGAAGACCTGCTACAAGAGGGTGGTGGCAATCTAGAAAAGCAGGCACAGGAAAGAGCAGTAAATGGGAATAATAATAATAATAATAATAATAATAATAATAATAATAATAATAATAATAATAAATTTATACTCCGCCCATCTGGCTGAGCTTCCCCAGCCACTCTGGGCGGCTCCCAATCAATTATTAAAAACAATACAGCGTTAAATATTAAAAACTTCCCTGAACAGGGCTGCCTTCAGATGTCTTTTAAAAATAGGATAGCTCAGGGGTCTGCAACCTTTAAGACAAAAAGAGCCACTTGGACCCGTTTCCAATGAGGGGAAAAAACTGGGAGCCGCAAAACAAGCCAAATGTAAATAACCACACATTCTTCCCCTTCCCCCATTCTCTCTCTTTTCCCTGAGTCTATTTCAGATAGCAAAGAGGGGTATGGTACCTCTCATATCCATTTTTTGCAAAGCACCATGTGCATAGAGGGCATTATACAAATTAATACATAGAAAAGTGTCTGTCCCTCCCTGCAGTTCAACTCCCTCTCTTTTTACTAACAGCACATATCCATTCCTTCTGCTGGTGCAACTTTCTCATCATTTCTACATAGCAGCATTTATAAACCAGTGCCAGAGAAACAGGGTGAAAGGAAAGTGAGAGGGAAGAGATATGAATATTTATGTGTGTTTATGTATACATACATACACCTACACAATTACAGGTTTGAAGCCAACTTAAAATAAAAAGAGCTGGTAAGCAAAGGAATCTGTGGTGCTTTCCATGGGATCCGGGGACATGTCAGCTAATACTCTTCCATTTCTTCTTCTTTTGCTTGTCTCTGCAGCAAATCTCGAGGGGGAAGGAGCAGGAATTGCATAGGCACGAGAGAATGGGGGAAATCCCGCATGCAGGATTTTGGTGCCTAACAGCCCCCCTCCCTCTGCAATAGCTCTCGTGATCCCCCGCCTCTCTCTGAGGCCGAGATGCTGCATCACGGCACCTGCTAGCTACCTCTGGACCCCCTCCTCGTCACTGACGTAATTCACCCCTTCCTCCCTGACAGGGAGGGCGAGCCCATTTTGTGGTTCACCTCAGGTGCTCTCCCTCAACTCAGCGGCCACTCAGAAGCAAGGCACGGAAAAGGATCCCAAAGCACCACCACCACTCCCCCCCCCCCACAACAACCCCGGCCCACCATTTCCCTCGAGCGCGTGCGCTCTCTCTCCCTCGCCTCAGGTGTCTCGCGCGCAGGGCTGAGGAGAGCGTGGCCTGGGTGGGCGGCTCTCGACGTCACGTGGCACGGCGCGCGGGGCCTGAGGTCGGGCGGGTTGTGGACGGCGAAAGGGAGCGCGCCTGCGTGTGGACGCACCTGTGTGTGGCCGGCGGTGGCAGTGGCAGCCGCATCCACCTGAGGGGAGAACCACCGCTGCGCCCTGGCGCGCCTTCCTGCACCATGAGAGAAGAGGCGCCCCGGAGCCGCGGCAAAGGTGTAAAAGAGCCACATGCGGCTCCGGAGCCGCAGGTTGCCGACCCCTGGGATAGCTATTTATTTCCTTCACATCTGAAGGGAGGGCGTTGCACAGGTTGGGCGCCACTACCGAGAAGGCCCTCTGTCTGGTTCCCTGTAACCTTACTTCTCGCAATGAGGGAACCGCCAGAAGGCCCTCGGCACTGGATCTCAGTGTCCGGGCTGAACGATGGGGGTGGAGACGCTCCTTCAGGTATACTGGGCCGAGGCCGTTTAGGGCTTTAAAGGTCAGTACCAACACTTGGAATTGTGCTCGGAAACGTACTGGCAGCCAATGCAGATCTCTCAGAACCGGTGTTATGTGGTCCCGGCGGCCACTCCCAGTCACCAGTCTAGCTGCCGCATTCTGGATTAATTGCAGTTTCCGGGTCACCTTCAAAGGTAGCCCCACGTAGAGCGCGATGCAGTAGTTCAAGCTTGAAATAACTAGAGCATGCACCACTCTGGCGAGACAGTCAGCGGGCAGGTAGGGCAGGTAGGCATCAGAGAAATGAAATGTCAAAGAATCATAGAGTTGGAACAGATGCCCAAAAGCCATCTCGTCCAAACCCCTGCAATGCACTTGGAGGAAGAACTAGGCAAGGGAAAAGGTTGAAGGTATATGTGGAGGAGAAACCAGGTGTTTTATTATTGGGAAGGAGAAAGCAGATGAAGGAGCGAGTTACAGTGTCAGAAACTGAGATATGACAGCTAGGAGCTAAATGGAACCTTAAGACTAGGTTATGGGCGCCAACAACACAAAGTCTTGTTGTTGTTTGGTCGTTTAGTCGTGTCCGACTCTTTGTGACCCCATGGACCAGAGCACGCCAGGCACTCCTGTCTTCCACTGCCTCCCGCAGCATGGTCAGACTCATGCTGGTAGCTTCGAGAACACTGTCCAACCATCTGGTTCCAGGTTCCTAGGCAATATTTTTCTTTACAGCATTGGACTTTCCTTTCGCTTCCAGGCATATCCGCAACTGAGCGACCTTTCGGCTTTGGCCCAGCCGCTTCATCAGCTCTGGATCTACTTGTACTTGTCCTCCACTCTTGGACATTGGACGCCTTCCAAACCTGAGGGGCTCATTTTCCAGCGTCATAACTTTTATATGCCTGTTGTCTTTTCCCATGGAGTTTTCTTGGCAGGGATACTGGAGTGGCTTGCCGGTTCCTGCTCCAGGTGGATCACATTTTGTCAAAACTCTCCACTATAACCTGTCCATCTTGGGTGGCCCTGCACGGCATAGCTCATAGCTTCTCTGAGTTGTTCATGCCCCTTCGCCATGGCAAGGCAGTGATCCATGAAGGAGAACACAAAGTCTAGGTGCACTTTTTTAAATAACAAGCATACAAAGCTGAAAATGAATGAACTGCAGCTAAAATATTATGTTCATTTTTCATATGGTCTAGTCCTTCCCCTGACCCACACCCCTAATATTCTTAAGAGGGTCTCTTCTCCAGTCTTCAGAGAGTACAGTGGTACCTCTGGTTACGTACTTCATTCGTTCCGGTGGTCTGTTCTTAACCTGAAACTGTTCTTAACCTGAAGCACCACTTTAGCTAATGGGGCCTCCTTCCGCTGCTGCCGTGCGATTTCTGTTGTCATCCTGAAGCAAAGTTCTTAACCCGAGGTACTATTTCTGGGTTAGCGGAGTCTGTAACCTGAAGCGTATGTAACCTGAAGTGCATGTAACCTGAGGTACCACTGTAGCTGGAAGTGGGGAGGCAGAAAAAGGTCCTCCTTTCCTTCCATTCCTCAGTTTTAATCTGAAATTTTAGCTGCAGTACTGCGCCCAGAGCTCAGAAACTGCTCACGCTAATTAAATTCCCTGTCGCAAAATGCACCTAGAACAATGGGAGTTTCGAACACTGAGCGAGGATGGTGCTAGAGAACAAGGGAGAGATGCTTCAAACAAATGAATAAGGCAAAAGAGACTTATCATTGGATATAAAGTTGGTTGGCATCCATCTGTCTCAGGAGACAATGGAGGAGTGTGCCTTTGCGACTGAAGTCCAACTCAAACTATATGAAGGTTACAGAACCTGCTAGCTAGAATATTATTAGCCCAGAAATGGAAGCAAGAAAAACTGCCGACGATCGAAGAATGGAGAATGAAGTTGATGGACTATGCAGAATTAGATAAATTAACAGGAAGGATCTGAAACCAACAGGACCAGAAATTCACCAAAGACTGGAGTAAATTTATGAACTATATGAAAAGTATTTGTGACGGTCAAACGACGTTTGTAGGTTTGCAAGAAGTTCTGTGAGGAGTATTGTTAGAAATATTGTAAAATTGGAGAAGGGAAGATGCTATGTTAAGAGAGGTAAAGACAATATGAAATTTAGTAATGCATATAAAGTGATTAAGACGGAAGATCAGCGGAGGTGCTGAGGGAAGTCCAAAAAGATGGTATTTGTAATAATTTGTGTGGTACGTTTTATAAACTGTATGCAAAATTAATAAAAATGTATTTTTAAAAAAGAAGAAAAAAGAGTTTGAGCCGTGATATGGAACAGCTAAATAAATAAATAGCATAAAAAAAGAGAAGGTTACAGAACCTGCTGTGGCTGTAGAGACCGATACAGGAAAGACATGTTTTGTTGCAGCTAGGGAAGATGAAGGCATCCATTGCAAATGCAGCGTGGCGTTTCTTCTCACTGTGCTCCTCCCAGCGGTCATTCTTCCTCTGGTCAGTGCTATGGGTGTACAACCTGTCTCCAGGCACTGCAGCCGCCAGCCTTCATGTCTCACTTGCAGATTTCTTTGTAACACAGAGTTAGTTGGTCAGCCAGTGGGCCTGGTGCCTGAAGGCAGCTCCCCATAGAGAACATCCTTGGGGAGCCTGCCATCTTCCATTCTGTAGACATGACCAGGCCAGTGTAGATGCCGCTGAGACATGAGTGCAAACATGCTAGGAATGTAGGTAGCAAAATGACTGTGACCAGATCCATGGACAATTCAGCTGCTACTGCAAGTCTCATCCCAGAGTGTTATGTGAATGTCTACGAAGTAGCCAGACCCTTTTCAGTCCACAGTATGGTTACCAATCACCATGTCACCTCGCTTGAACTTTATTCTAAAGTCGGGTTATGATATAAAGTGTTTCCATTCTAATTGATATTTAACATACTTTAGTATTTCTAGATGAAATACAGTTACAAATTGAATTTGGGACTGCAACCTATTTGATTTTATTTTTCCCGGAGTACTGAAGCATCATAAAATCCCACAAATAATGAACAATGTCAAATTCATTCATAATAATTTTTGTGTTCTGCTGCAGATGTATAAAATTCCATCTGTATTATCTTGAGAGGCAAGCTGAGCCTTCTTGAAAAACCTATGCCGTAATTCATAACCCACTTCTAACAATTTTGCTCTTTATTCCCTTGTAAAACGGCAATATTTTATGTAGTTTGAACTTCCAGAGTTATTATTTTTGATTTTATACAAATAAAAGTATTTGCTAACCAAACCAGAAACATACAAATATATTTGTTGGGATAGAGTGTGCATAAAACAAGGACAGAGCGATTTGCATGACATTTAAAAGATATGAGTAAGCAGTTCACAAATTTCAGGGCCTTTGTAGCTTCAATTCGGGGCAGCAAATTTCTTCAAGAGGTTAGAGAGCAAAAAGCTATTTACTTTCCAGGTTCTCAAATCATAGGCTGGACATGTAATATATAACTGGCTAAGGAGGAAGCAGTGTGTTGCTTTGCTCTGATGATGTCATATTGGTACTGTTCTGTTATTCTCATGTCAATTTTGGAACAGGTCATGTCCCAAGCTAGTCCTTCACATATGATAAGCACATATGACTGCACATGGCGATATCTGCATATTCATGTACAAAACAGTTGGAATCATACTGGGTATAAAAGTCATAAGTCTTAAGTGCCAAAATTACTGGGAAATACTCATTTGATTGCTACTCTTTTCAACCAATTCTCTCTTATTGAATTGTGTGCTTTTCAACTATTTTCATGCATTCAGCTACTATTGTATTCATTTAATTTTATTTAATATAAAACCTCAAATCACAAAGAGAATAGCAACCAAAAAACTAGAACAGTAAGAAGGAGCATCTGCCAGGGGTCTTCAGAACAAAAATATTTGTATCAATCTTTTGAGAGGAATCAAAGAGGGAGTTAATTTGGCTTCCATGATGAAAAACTCACAAAATGGATGCAACTAGTAAAAAGGCCCTGCTTTTCACAGCTTCAGTTGTCTAAGGTATCCAAAGCAGGGCCTAATTTGAAGTACTTAAGGAGATTCATACAAAATAATACATTCCCTTGAGTTCCCCTGGTCCAAAGCTGTCTTGATCTTTCCTTATTAAAACCAGCTCTTTGAATTGCACTTTGAAACTGGCAGGGAGCCAATCTCTCCAAAGTCTTGCGGGCCATGAGTTTTATTTATTATTTATACAGCACCTGAAATTGCTATCTTTATGTGGTTTCCACATCTATTCAACCACCCTAAACCTTTGATCATCTATCTTCTGTCCAAGTCCACTTCTACAATACATTTTCCTTCCTGCCAATATCTAAAGATGACCATGATGAATGCTGAGCTATAAATCCTTCCTCTCTAGAATTAACTGTTCCAGATATACTGTGAGGTCCTCTTTTCTCTTCAGATTGAATTCAGAAACTTACAACCTGTCCCTTTTTCTGAATTTTTGATTCACAAAGCATTCAAAATATCTCTTAGGGTTTTCACACTAACAAATCTTATTGGTATACTGTACAAATAGGGGGGAGGGGAAATGCTATCTACTGTCATTTTTTGCAAACTGTTCTCACACAGATGTGTCAGAACCCAAGAGAGATATACTATAAAGATATAATTTGACTATCACCTCTCATCCCTTAATACAGTTTTTCAACCTTTTCAAAATCACATTGAAAAATCTATATAATGTGTGCTTAGATTAATGAAGTGTTTGAATCCAGATCAATAAGCACTCAAAGATTTGAACTGTTGACACCTGCTAGATATCACTTACAAGGCAGTTTTGTTCAGCTGATACCTAATTCAGTTGTTCGTTAACGACAGGAGGTCCCATTTAATGAACAGGCAATCTAATATATGATCTCTGTAGATTAATTTCCTGAGAGCAAGTAAATAAGGTAGATTATAAGTTTCCTCAATTATACATATAATTATAATGTCACTTCCCAATTAACACATACATTAAAAAATACTTCCCTGGGATTATGTACTTAATTGTAAAGTAAATAAATTCCACCATCTCTCAAACATTTATTTAACATTCCCTTAAGAAAGCACCATGGCCATATCTCCTGTCTAATTTTTCTCCTGAAGAAAAAAATGTCATGATGATAACAGAGATTGTTCCATAACAAGAAGCATAATTATTTATGTGCTATTCCTATACCTATCAAATGCCCCCATCTAGCTAGGAGCAGAAGAAGAAGAAGAAGAAGAAGAAGAAGAAGAAGAAGAAGAAGAAGAAGAAGAAGAAGAAGAAGAAGAAGAAGCCTTTCCTTTCCCACACATATCTCCAACTAGATAACAAACCCCAGTACCTTAATAGTCACTTCTCATCAGATTGTACAGTATTTATTTATGTACTTGTACTGGTAGCAGTATGTCAATTAACAATATCCAATACTTCTCACCCCAATGTAGCTCCAACACGGATAGCAAGACTGCCTAGGAAACCCCAGTTCAGCTTTCAACTTAGACCTCAAAGACTATAAAGCCACCTCACAATTCTTCTGGCAGATTCTATTATTATTATTAGATAAATTTCTATACCGCCCTTCATTTGAAGCTCACAGGACAGTTTGCAATATAGAGATGCTCTGTTATAAAGGTTCCTAAAACCGGAGGACTGCAGGTTGCAACCTCTGTCTTATTATTAAGTACTTTTGCATAATGGCATCCTGATTTCTCATCATGGTTTGGAGCCCAGGATTAAAGCAAAGTTTGGAAACTGTGGGTTGGACAAGTCACAAAACAAGCACTGAAGCTAACATGCAAGGAAAGGGTGACAGCTGGCAAAATCTTTTTTTCTAGTTTATAAAGCCAGGACTGTTATCTGCAAACTGGTCCAGAACCTCAACATATATCGGCTTATTGGTTTCATTTTTTCGATACTGAACTAGGTGTAAAATGTAGCAAATAATTTATGTTCCCCATTGCCAGAAGAAAGGCCTTCTGTAATTCCTGACTATTTTTTTACAGAGACCAAAATTGTTTCCATTGATTCAAAACGATAAAAGTGCTGTTAAAATTTAGCCACATTAATCCAAACTGTCTGTCACTGAAAGTAAAGCTTCATTTAAGGAAAAAATAACAACCCTAATAAATTATGAAAGACAAACAAAAAGAAAAGGGGGGACTTCCTGGTTTAAGGAGTAAGTAAGAGAACATATCATTTCTTAATATAACTGATTTTTATTTTATTTTTGCCACCGTGCAAAAAACAAGAGATGGCAGTGTACGTCTGCATCTTCAAAACAGCAACATAAAACTGCGCAAAATACTTGTGCTGCTCACCCACCCACCCACAAAATTGCCCTGTCAAGCACTATAATCCTTTGCTGACAATGTCAGTGGCCACTCTATAAAATAGGAACTTGAAAATAGGACAAGAACTGTTCATAACAGCCATAAAATATAGGGGGTTTTTCTGAAGACATTACCAAACAGATAATGACCAGCGGTGAGCTTAAAAACCCATATTACAGGTTAAGCATGGTTTGGTGCTAACAGCTGATGTGTGGCTGCGAAGTCAATAATGTGCTCTCGCCATAAATGATCAAACCGTTACAATGCACTTTCTTCTACTTTTTCCAGCGTTATCCCACCAGGTATCTTCTAAAATTATCTGGAAAATACTTACCTTGTGTAATAGCACTGTACTTGAAAGGAAAATATCCAGACCAATATGGATGAAAGAGCTAAGAGAATTTTTTTTTAGCCCAGTCATGTTATAAACATTGGCATTTCAAGCCAGATATGTCTGTAGCTTCTGTAGAGAGAGCTGGACCCCGACATGGGGAAAACATTATTAAAATAACTGATCACTTTATTTATTTAGGTCATCCGCATTGCTCATCAGTCAAAACCACGAGTCATTTGAGGACCCAGGGTGTAAAAAGTGAGTAAACATATGTGACAATTCTAAAGATAACACAAGATGTGGTTCAAACATATCACAGTCTAATTCGGTATCTGTAAACATTTCTCAAGAGCTGATAGTATTTGTTCTCAGTTTCCTTACAGTATTCTATACATAGGACTCTGGGGTAACTGAATATAAGGCTGCAGCCATTGTAATTGTCTTTTACTTGATTTTCAATTGCTTTTCTAAGTTTTTTTGTACTCAGTTCTCACACTTGTGAGAGTATATAAAACTGGAGGGTTGTATTCTGGAAGATGCAAAACTTTGAACATATCTAATTAACACATAATTGTATCTTGTGTCGAATTAAGCAGACAAATTCTGTAAATCAACAGCACCATCATGCACCAGAATTTTCCTGCTGTTCTACAACCCCTACAAACACACACAGACACACACACACGAGACACAGGATCTACCCACTCTGGAAGAATGGCAGATGAAGGTGATGGATTACATGGAATTGGCGGAAATGACCGGCAAAATCCGAGATCAGGGAGAAGAGTCAGTGGAAGAAGACTGGAAGAAATTTAAAAACTATCTACAGAGACACTGTAAAATTAATGAATCTTAGAATAATGTTGGATTGAAATTAAGTGGTTTCTGGCTGTAATGGTTTAAAAGAATATGAAAAAATGGGTTTCTATAAGTAAAAATTCAAGGCTGTAATAATTTAAGATTAAAGATTTGGGTAGAATAAAGAGGGAAATAAATTGCTGAGCTAATATACAGAATTGGAATACAAAAAAGGGAGGTATGAGGAGGTCCGAGAAACAAGTAAATGAAAAATAATATGATGAGAAGATTGATTGTTTTTAACAATTCTTATTTTGTACTTTTTTTTCCTTTCTTTTCTTTTTCTATTTTGTAATGCAAAAACCTTAATAAAAAATTATATATAAAACACACACACAAACAAACACACACACACACACACACACACACACACACACACACACTGCATATGCATTAAGTCTTCTCTATATTTCTTGAAACAGCCTGTGCTGTCCCTCCCCTTTTCCATATTTCTTCCAAGCAGTTAAGTACCACTATGTGATGTGACCATTTTAAAAACAATTTTCTTTACAATTAATTGCCATTGGAAAGCATGATTTCTTTGGGAAAAAAGCGAATTCAGCACACCGTATATCTATTCTATTTAGTGACATATTAAATTTATATTTGAATTGGAAATGTTCTGAAAATCATATATAAATGTTGATAGTCATTTCTTTCCATGTGAACACACCAAGTTTTCAAAGTCTGTTTTATTCCAAGATAAATAATATTTTCATCTTTGTTGGCCCACTGTTCCATTGCATCTTTTAACTAACTTTTTCCACAGTTTTCTTATAGAAGCTTAGGCAATCTTGATGTTTGCTTCATCCTGTCTATTTTGGCTTTAAAATCACTCCAATTCCCATGTAGGTGAAAGCAATAACCACAGAGGCCATCCAGAGGGGTGAATAGGTCTCCTCCATTGGTGTTTACTTAGTACTTCTTGTCAAAATTTATATTTTGTTGTTGTTTTTTCTCTTCTGTTTTTATTGTGTTTTGTACACTTGCCTTGAGATAAGGCAATAATAATAACAATAGATACGCACATTAAGGTGCCAGTTTCTCTCGGTACTTATCTCATATTCTTAGCCTCCTTTTATGATATCATTATGTCCCTTTTCATATGAGAGAGCAATTTTCAGTAAATTCTCTCAACTCCCACCCAAAAGACCAACATTGTGTGGTAACAGCAACATTTATAAGGAACTTTACATGATTTTTGTATAGTGTTAGACCTCAAAAACAAAGTATTATGGGGTCTTTCTCTTCTTTCCATTACAATCTGTGAGGAGGGAACATCTCAGGATGTTTTTAAAAACACAGAGGAAGAAAGATTTCTGAAGTCTATGGCATGCCTATCAACACTTCAGAGTTGAATTAGTGGAATTTGCTCAAATCTCTGCTGGATCTCCCTTCACAGCAGAAGGGAGCAACTGTATTAAATACCCAGAAATTCAACTGCTCTGTATTTTATTACATGGCATGGTATGAATCTTGAAACTTTTTGTATTAACTTAGCACCATGGTTTCATAATCTCCCTATAAGCCATCCTGTTAAGAACACTGTAGTAGAGGACTCACACTCTTAATCAAAGCTGCTAAAATAATAAAGGCAGAGTTTTTTAAACAGTGCTTTGTGGCGATTGTGAATGATGAAAGCAGCTGGATCTTGAGCAATTTTCAAAGTCTGATCGTTTCAATCAGGTGCCTAGGTAGAAACTGACCTCAGGAAAGCCTAGCCGACCATTTTCTTTCCAGGCAAAATAAAAAGCTATTGGATGGTTGTGCATAGTTCATTTTCACACCAAAAAAGAAAAAGGATTCCAAAGGTGTGTTCCACATTTACAAGACAAGAATATGACCACTACTAAGACAGTTTATAAGACTGGCTATAACTGCAAGTGGAGTGCAGTTATATATCAGTTATACTGGTTCTAGCACCAATCCCATTTTAGTGGGACAGCCATGGAATAAAAATGAACCTGGGTCCTGCTTAAAAACATTATCGTTTAGACAAGCTTACCCAGATGCTTAGAAGGTTGAGGTAATTTTAATCTGCTTCAGTATTTTAACTTTTGTGTATTTTAAAGGCGTGCTTCCCAAATTTGGGTCTCCAGCTGTTTTTGAACTACAACTCCCATCATCTCTGACCACTGGTCCAGTTAGCTAAGGATGATGGGAACTGTAGTCCAAAAACAGCTAGAGTTTGGGAAACCCTGTTTTAAAGTATGGTTGTGATTTTTTCCCTCTATTTTATTGCTTTATCTTTGGTAAAGTGCTTTGAGGTTGTGTGTTTTTTACAATCAAGCAGGGTAGAAATTTTATGAAGCAAATAAATGAATAATTAAGAAGTTACCTTGCTCCAGAGGTGATACAGTGGTGAGGTGCCTGAGTGTGTTAGATCTAATGTTTGAAAGATGGACCATGTGGCTGCATTCATATGTAACATTGCTGAACTTCAAAACCATGATTTTGAAGATCAGAAACAAACCCTCAAGCATCTTCTCTTTTACCAGAGGGTAAGACTATTGTTGGGAGAGAAAAAAATCCCACTATCATAATATGTAGAGTCGCAGACAAAAATAGGCTTGGGAATACATCTGACTTAGCATCACACCAGTTGACCATTCTTCTTGCAGATGGATCCATAGCAGCAATAATTTCTCAGACCCCGTCATAAGTATGTCCTCAGAACCATGCACATTTATTATTATACCTTATATGCAACACAAAAATATTTTGATGTTTAAGAGGTTTTATTTAAGTCTATATACTGCTTCAGAATCAGACCCCAGAACAGTTTACATCAATTAAAATATACAGTGATACCTCGGGTTACAAACACCTCGGGTTACAGACTCCATTAACCTGGAAGTGTACCTTGGGTTAAGAACTCTACCTCAGGATGAGAACAGAAATTGTGCGGCGGCAGCAGCAGCAGGAGGCCCCATTAGCTAAAGTGGTACCTCAAGTTAAGAATGGTTTCAGGTTAAGAACGGCCCTCTGGGACTAATTAAGTTTGTAACCAGAGGTACCACTGTAAAACAATACAATAGAATTAAATACAGTATAACAAAACAATTCCACAATGCCAATACACAGGAAATTCTTCGTCAAATCCATAAAAATCCAACTCTAAAGAATGGGCAGCTTTTTCACCTCAGTCCTCCTCCAAAACCCCACGATTCCTGAGTCCCCCACCACACTGCTGATAAATTTTAATATGCTATTGTTTCTTTAGCCTAGAAAATCCCAGCTCCTGGTGGCTTCCTACTGTTTTTTGTTATACAGTTCTTATTGACAAAATGACAAAGAATTTAGGTAATCTGTGTTAGGACTCTTCCATCCAGCCATTGACATATCCCCAATGAGAAACGTGGCCAGTCAAATGCTGGTTTAATATCTCGCTGATGGATGGAAGCGGAAATTTCTGCGTCTCGTGGTCACCTCTCAGTGTTATCTCTGGCCCTTCTGGAATGAAAATTGTTATTCTCTTTATCCAAAAATACCCTCCATGTGCTAAACCTACGGAGGAAGATAATGCAAAACTATCAAGAACCCTTCCCAGTTAGGCTACTTTTCTCCCCCCCTTTAACACAATACTTTGCCTATAATTTAAACATTAATCATCCCCTGGTGACGAAAGACAGGACTGTTAATTGCAGCTTTGGTGTCATGGAATTCATGTCCAAGGGATTATTTTTCAGTTCGCTGTAGCCTGTCATCTTGAAATGACACCGCATGCCACTCATTGCTATCAACATCAACGGCTATATCGGGGGAGCAGCTGGCTTAGGAGAAGAGTAATGAAATATGAAGTGTTTCACTTCTAGGTCAGTAGTTCAAGCCAAGAACCAAGCAACAAGCAACTTTAGATTTGTTTTTATGCCATATCTATTTAATGTACCTGTGTGAAGTCTGGAAATCGAGGGGCGCCTCAGTTCAGAGCTAGTAGGAAGGGGTCCACAATTGGAAGCAGGAGGGTAATCACAAGTGCTGAACGTCTTCCTACCACCATAAACAGGTCAACACTTCCAGAACACAGAAGGAAGTGAAATAAAATCTCTCGAGTTACGAGAAGTCTCGGGCAGTTTGTTATAGATCAGGCTTCCTCCACCTCGGCCCTCCAGATGTTTTTGGCCTACAACTCCCATCATTCCTAGCAAGCAGGACCAGTGGTCAGGGATGATGGGAATTGTAGTCTCAAAACAACTGGAGGGCCGAGATTGAGGAAGCCTGTTATAACTCTGACGCTGTGCTCCTCAAACTCTCAAGGCAGGGTTTTGCAAACTTGGGTCTCCAGCTGATTTTGGACTACAATTCCCATCATCCCTGACCACTGATCCTGTTAGCTAGGGATGGTGGAAGTTGTAGTCTAAAAACCGCAAAACAACAACAAACAAACCTTTGGTCACGTAAAGCATCCTCAATAAACACATGAGACATAACCGGCTGTGTTCTTAGATAAATAAGGTATACATGCATAAGAGTCTAGGCTACTACTATGCCGTAAGATCCATTGTCTTGTAATATCACATATGTGCTTTAACTACTGATAAAGCCCAGGACGGCAAAACAAAGCCAATATTCCGGAAATCCTTGTCTAGACTCTGTGAAAGGATTTTGTGGAACTGTAACAACCTTTCATGTGGATTGTTTGGACTTTATGAACAGACAGGTGGAATAGACACCAGATAGACCTTATGCATGAACTGACTGGAGAATGATCTGATCCACTGGGTCTTTTGCTTTGTTCATTTGTTGAACTTTATGAGTTACTTCTGTTGAAATTTGATACAATGAATCGTAGTTAAGTTTGAGCAGCTTCTCCTCCTGTAATTATTGGTTGAATAAGGGATGATGGACACAGTGTGAGCCTCTTTCTATAATATTTCTCTGTTTTTTACATTTTAAATTATTTGCATTTGTTTTTGTGAATAGGCTGTGTTATAGCAGCAGGTTATAAATTTCCGGGCACAATTCAAAGTGTTAGTGCTGACCTTTAAAGCCCTAAACAGCCTCAGCCCAGTATACCTGAAGGAGCGTCTCCACCCACATCGTTCAGCCTGGACAGAGGTCCAGCTCCAAGGGCCTTCTGGTGGTTCCCTTGCTGCGAGAAGTGAGGTTACAGGGAACCAGGCAGAGGGCCTTCTCGGTAGTGGTGCCTGCCCTGTGGAACGCCCTCCCAGCAGATGTTAAGGAAATAAACAACTATTTTACTTTTAAAAGACTAAAGGCAGCCCTGTTTAGGGAGGTTTTTAGGGTTTGATACTGTGTTGGTTTTAATATTTGGTTGGAAGCCGCCCAGAGTGGCTGGGGAAACCCAGCCAGATGGGCGGGGTATAAATAATAATTTTTATTATTATTATTATTATTATTATTATTATTATTATTATTATTATTATTAGATTTAGAGGATAAATGGTGGACTGTGAACAGCTTATGTGTGTTTCAGGCTGCCATGCTCTTCCTCCTCCTCCTGCTCAGTCAGCTTTTAACGATTACTCTTCATGCATTTGAACAATAGTACAGGAAAGAATTTTAGCTTATGCTGCATGGTTCCCAGTAATGGCGAGCCTCCTTGTTTGCTTTCTGTTTGCTTTCTCCACACACACATACACACACACAGAGAGAGAGAGAGAGAGAGAGCTCTTGTGTAAGTAAAAATTGATCAGATAAAACTTTCTCCATCACTACCAGATCATATGAATATTTATTCAAAAGCAACTCCCACTGTGTCCAATGTGGCTTACTCTCAATTAATGTTTACAGGATTGCAGCAGAAATGTGTACCTGTGTACCTGATAAGTTTCTGGTCAAATTTATGTCTGTTTTTAGTTGCTTAGTTCTGCTGTTGTATTACCATTGGATTTTAATTTTTTTAAAAAATTTGCGAAAGAGTTCGTTGGTAATAACAAGGTTGTGTGCTGCGCATATAGTCAAAAGTAAGATTCTGTTCTGGTTGCTGTTGCCAATTCCTTCTTTCCCAATAGTCCCAGGCCACAGATCAAAATCTCGCCCAACTCTTGCATTAAAATCACCCAGGAGGATAATTTTATCCTCCTTAGGATGCCTGATGATCTTCTTCCAAAGCAACTACTCTAATCCAAACTTAAAAATGGAAAGCTGGTGGTCAACAAAAGAGGTTTAAAGACTCTCTCAAGGCAAATCTTAAAAAATGTAGTATAAACACCAAGAACTGGGAAACACTGGCCTACAAGTGCTCCAATTACAGAACAGCCTTTACCAAAGGTGTCATGGACTTTGAAGACACTCGAACTCAGGGCGAAAGGGAGGAATGAGCTAAGAAGAAGGCACGTTTGGCAAACCCTCACCGTGATCAACTCCCGCCTGGAAACCGATGTCCCCGCTGTGGAAGGACATGTGGATCCAGAATATGACTGTGTTCATGGAAGACAATCCTACTCAACTACGAGTGATCGCCAAAGAAGAAGACGACCATTGGATATGGTTTCATTTTTGGTAAACAAACCAACATGGCCACTAATTCTATATTTATATATCATTGGGTATGGCATGGCACAAAGGATCTAATAGGACACTTGTTACTGCATAAAATAATTTTGGAAACAGTTTCAATGATTAAGAATTACACAGTATCTCTACAAGGGAGGAAAATGGGAAGAAAAACAAAACTTGGTCACACCTCCATGACCTCTTTGGCTGCCAAGCAGTTCCACCAATTCCATTTGTTGCTTACTGTATCCATCTTCACAAAGAATATTTATCTGTCAGTTCATTGTATCCTCAAGTGTTACCCTACTCCATCTCCACACAGCCTTATGCATTCCCATTCCAGAGCACTCCTTTAATGATTTTCCAATTGGCAAAATTTTACATACCATCTTCTCTGTATTGCACCTGAATTCAATGGGACGACCTTTTCTACCACAGGTTTGCAACTTTTATAAGTTTGTTTGGAAAGTTTCCAATTTTTTGAAGGGCCATTTGTTCATTCAGACATGGAGTGCGTGCATTATCTTAAATCTCTCGTATCTGTATATTTGGGAGGTTGTCACTTGACAGAACTCTCCAAATTCCTTTCTTTGTTGTCCTATGTGTTAAGTTCTGTTTAGCAATTTCCTAATGGCTGAGGGAACTCTGCTTACTTCCCTTGATGGCCCAGTGCAATGCCTAAGCTCTCTGTGGCCTTGGTAATAACTCCTGGTTCTTCACAGGTTTATGAACATATACGAAGATTCCCTCACCTTCTTCTCCTAGGGAACCTTGTTTGTGGATAGAAGTAATGTCTTTTAATTGGTTATCTTTTAGAAGAGAGATCTCTCAGGGGCCTTCTGTTTGTCTTGGATGAGAACGCTAACGGCTTATGGTCTCTCCTTTACCTTTTATCATATTTTCTTTTCTTTTATGGCTTACATTTTGGATAGTTTTCTTTGCAATCAAGCCCTAATAACCCACCAGCTAGAACATCTAACTGTGTATGTATGAAGCTAACTATGCTTTCCTTTTGAATCAGTACTATTTTTTTTAGCTGACTTCCCCTAATAAATCTAATTTTTACTTTTCTCACTATCATCTATGTTGGAGCCTATTATAAACTCACTCTGTGTGTGTTAGGCTTGCCTTTATAGGGCGGTAATTAAAATCTCTATATATAGTTAACTGCACCACGGCTTTGTTTTCAGCTTAATCTGTTGCAATTATTTTAGTTTGGTTTTACATATTGCTGTATTTTACCTTTTGAACACTGCATCAAGCCTCTTGATTGGCAGCACTCTTCTCTCCTCCTTACCAATTAAATATACTTAAAATGGTATGTGATTTTATTTTCTATTGGGGGGGGGGAAATAAAAGCTTTCTTTCTTCCCTGCTGCAAAGACTCACACTGCTAAGCAACTGTATGGAAGTCATACAAGGATGAAAATATCTCATTGATTGCTACAAGCTATATATTGTGTGTGTGTTTTTTTGAAGGGAGGAGGAATACACTATGTTGAAGTGCCAATGAGCTGCAATGTGGGAGAGTAGTTGAAGAAAGCTGCTGTCCTGATCTGTGCAAGTGTTAATCATTCACATTTTCCATGCATTTAAAAATATTACTATTCATTACAGTCATACCTTGGGTTACAAACGCTTCAGGTTGTGTTTTTTCAGGTTATGGATCCATCTAGATCAAGGGAAGTAATAGTGCCACAGTATTCTGCTCTGGTCAGACCTCACCTGGAGTACTGTGTCCAGTTCTGGGCACCACAGTTCAAGAAGGACACTGACAAACTGGAACGTGTCCAGAGGAGGGCAACCAAAATGGTCAAAGGCCTGGAAACGATGCCTTATGAGGAACGGCTAAGGGAGCTGGGCATGTTTAGCCTGGAGAAGAGGAGGTTAAGGGGTGATATGATAGCCATGTTCAAATATATAAAAGGATGTCACATAGAGGAGGGAGAAAGGTTGTTTTCTGCTGCTCCAGAGAAGCGGACACGGAGCATGGTTCCAAACTACAAGAAAGAAGATTCCACCTAAACATTAGGAAGAACTTCCTGACAGTAAGAGCTGTTCGACAGTGGAATTTGCTGCCAAGGAGTGTGGTGGAGTCTCCTTCTTTGGAGGTCTTTAAGCAGAGGCTTGACAACCATATGTCAGGAGTGCTCTGATGGTGTTTCCTGCTTGGCAGGAGGTTGGACTCGATGGCCCTTGTGGTCTCTTCCAACTCTATGATTCTATGAAACCCGGAAGTACCGGAAGGGGTTACTTCCGGGTTTCGGCGGTCGTGCATGCACAGAAGCACTAAATCACACTTTGCGCATGTGCAGAAGCACTGAATCACAACCTGAGCATCCACTGTATTTTAGTTTAGTTTATTTACACACCTCTTCATAACTCAAACAAGTCTATTTACTATATATATCTCCCACTAGAGTACTAGATATATCTCCTACTTCTCATCCAATGAGCTCAAGATTGTGTAGATCACTCTCCCATGTTTCATCTCTCTCCCAATTTATCATCAGAACAAACATATGAGGTAGGTTATTTTAAGAGATAGTCACTTGAACAAGATCACCCAGTGAGCTTCATGGCAGAGTGAGGACACGAACCCTGGTCTCCCAGCTTCTTGTCAAACACTCTAACCCCTACACTGAGCGGCAAATATGGAAAAAAGTTATGGTTGTACTATAATTACAAAACTAGACTGACCCTGCTCAATTCAAATATCTGACGTTCTTTTTTTGTGTTGTGCAAGTCACTTATATCAAGACTCATTTCTACAGCTGGAATAAACAAATTAATAAAGTTCAGCTTCAACAGCCAGCTGATCTAGTTCCATTTAACTATTTAGCCTTTGCTATAGTTCTTTCCCTCACTTTTGCACTAGAACCACCATCCATTGCTCCTCAACTGGCTAAATCCTGTCTCTACCGGGACTTGAGGCCCAGAAATGAGAATTATTCCATCCACTTGCAACATTTCAGCTTCTTAACAGCAGGTGGAGCCTGAAACAAGCACCACACAGGGGAGCAGAGAGGGATATTTATTTTTGGCAAATGGACTTAGCAGAGGCAGCTTTTCTCCTGTAATGAAGGAGTATGCAACCCTGTAGTTGGGCAGAGAAAGGAAAGGATGAAAAAACTAGGAGACACACATGGAACAAACCAAGCAGGAACAGGAATGAGGAGAACAAACCCCCTAGGCGTATGTCATCAAAGGAAGAGATATGGAGATCTACCTTTCAGAAAAGTGTTTGAAATTAGGACCTAGTCCACACTAACAGCAACGGGATGGTAAAAGTGTTGTTGACCTGCACACGATGAAATGTTTCCAGATTGAGGAAAAAGGAACCCCTGAACATTTTTGCTGTTTTTGAGAACTAAGCCTAAGCTGCACACCTAGATATTCTTACTATGAAACTAGCATCACTAAACTCAAGAGAACTTTACTAATGTTTGTGATACGAATGTTGTGCTCAGCATATCAGCATAATTAGCAATATGTCAACACCTATTCCAACACTACCATGTCCTGGAACCAGAAAGCATTTTAACTTAAAGCTTTTATATGCAATAGAAAAAGAACATATATTTAAAACTGAGATTGCTGTGTTTCTTGCTATACATGCAAGAAAGGTTAGTCCAAAAATAGAGTACTACAGATGGCTTTTTAAAGTCTTCTGCAACACCAGGACATTTTCCTGTCCATTTAGGGCCAGAGAACACATTACTTGCATCCTGTGGAGATTGCCGAAAACAGCCTCCAGACGATGACTTCTCCTGGCCACTATCATAATGTGTAAGCACAGGGCATCTTGCTGCCTGGTACAGAAAGGTTTCACATCAACACTGCCAGTTCTGAACGGTGTGGGAGGCTGACATTTATTCTCTCTCTGCCAGGTACTGGAAGATAGCTAGTGGTGACATGTTATAGCCATGACGGGGAGAAGTCATCACATCGAAGCAGTTTCCATGTGATGAAGTTGATGCTGTTCAGAATCTACAGAGATCACTGCATCGTAGGCAATGTAGCTTTGAACATCAGTCACGTTCTGTTTTGTTTTCAGGCATGCAGGTTAATTATTCAATTAGATCTGCGTACGCTGTCACCTTCCTATGTTTTAAAAACTATTTCTGGCTTAGTTTTCACTCTCTTGTTGAATGAAATACAGCAAAAGAATAAAAGGCTGTGTGCTATAAACTGCCTACTGTCTGGAGATTAAAATAATGCATTTTCTTGTCAATATCTTTCCTTTGCCTCTGAGGCATGAAGCATAAAATCCTCAGTAACTTTTGAAGCATGTTGCATGCAGCAAATTAAGTGCTATGAAAACCAACCACTCTGTTGTTATCATCACAAATCATAGATAGATCGATATAGATATATCTAAATATATCTCAATACATGACTTGAACACGTGCAGATCACTTGGGGTGGGAATGTGTACACCAGCATATGTCATTGTGAAATCAAGAGAAACTAATCTGATAGATATCTTTGTCCAGACAATATTCCACTAAAAATGTGCTTGTCTGATCTTCTTGACAACTGGTATAGAACTGTGGATAAAGACTGTGAGCTGTAACCCAAGACACTTCTGATTCAAAATCTGACTCAGCCAGGAGCTCACTAGGTTGCTGCAAGCAAAGCAGCATTTTCCATAACAAAATTTGTGTCACACTGTGGCGCTGTGATCTAAACCACTGAGCCTCTTGGGCTTGCCAATCAGAAGGTCAGTGGTTCGAATACCCGCGATGGGGTGAGCTCCTGTTGCTCGGTCCCAGCTCCTGCCAACCTAGCAGTTCAAAAGCACATCAAAGTGCAAGAAGATAAATAGGTACCGCTCCGGCGGGAAGGTAAACAGCGTTTCCATGCCTATCCTGTAGTGGCACCTGCCCTGTGGCTTGCCCTCCCATCAGTTGTCAAAGAGATAAACAACTACCTGACATTTAGAAGACATCTGAAGGCAGCCCTGTTCAGGGAAGTTTTTAATGTGTGACTTTTTAATATTTGTTGGAAGCCGCCAAGAGTGGCTGGGGAAACCCAGCCAGAGGGGCGGGGTACAAATAATAAATTATTATTATTATAATTATTATTGCTCTGGTTTCGGTGTTCCATTGCGCCAGAAGCGGCTTAGTCATGCTGGCCACATGACCCGGAAAAACTGCGGACAAACGCTGGCTCCCTCGGCCTGAAAGTGAGATGAGCTCACTTTAGAGTTGTCCACGACTGGACTTAACTGTCAGGGGTCCTTTACCTTTACCTTTTACTGAAACCAGAAGTGGGACATAGTTCGAAAACTCAAGCTGGCTGCATCAAGCTACTAAATACATTTCTATTTTAATTAACTTGAGAGACAACTGTTATCAATAAATAGATAGACAGATGATGATGAAGATGATAGATGATAGATAGATGAATTGAAGCTTTCCAAAATGATAGTGAAAAAATAAGCATTGTATTTTTTTATCCCACATTCTAAACTTATCATCTACCTCTCACTGCGTCATCTTCGGTGATCTGTGTGGATTGTACAAGCAAAGATATGCTCCGGGCTACCTTCTAGCACCACATGGGGGAATAACCCCACCAAAGGAACTGTTGCCATGGTTATATTCCTTCTGGCAATTATACCAAGAGATAGTAGGAACTCCAAAGGCTCCCAGATGAAGGCAGCTGCAAGCAGGTATCGGAGGACAACTTTATTGCTACAGACACAGCAAAGCGTGCTTCAACTGGGTTTCCAGGAGCAAAGCATTAGGTTGGGTCTTTTTAAACTATGTCATATAGTCATATGAGTAGCTATCAGCTGACTCAGCAGGCAGTCAGCTGAATTCCAAGAGCCTAGTCAGCCAACCTTTTTCTATAT
This sequence comes from Podarcis gaigeae, assembly GCF_964106915.1. NCBI lineage: Eukaryota > Metazoa > Chordata > Lepidosauria > Squamata > Lacertidae > Podarcis > Podarcis gaigeae. Next base: position 12,531,453 of record NC_139685.1, read on the forward strand.
ACTTGCACAGTAGTTTTCAAAGATAATTATTTCTACATGTGACCACTTCAGACATAACACTAAACTAAAATATGATTTAGCTTTAAAAGAACAAACTCCAAGAAGCTTGCAGGCTCGTGCACTTTTGTATTGCTGCCAAACCAGGTCTTGCCCATACAGTACTTCTGCCTTTGATCTATTTTCTTTTATTTGGGTACCTAAATGCAAGGCCTTAATTTTTTCTCTGTTGATTGTTGGTTGTGCGTTGGCAGAGGATTGTAGGGCACACAAACACACCAGCACACACTTCACACAGGGCAATGGCAGGCCTGTTGAGCTATACCACCACCTTGCATAAACTGAGTAAAACACACCCAACGTACACCAGTAGCATTGCATTCCGGAAAAGAAAAGAATGATGAGCAAAAAGAAGAGTTTGGAGTTGATATTCCGCCTTTCACTCCCTTTAAGGAGTCTCAAAGTGGCTAACAATCTCCTTCCCCTTCCTCCCCACAACAAACACTCTGTGAGGTGAGTGAGGCTGAGAGACTTCAAAGAAGTGTAACTAGCCGAAGGTCACCCAGAAGCTGCATGTGGAGGAGCAGAGACGTGAACCCGGTTCACCAGATTACAAGTCTACCGCTCTTAACCACTATACCACAAGCTGCTTTCTCACGGAAACCCTCCATAGCTTCTAGAACCACCCCACCACTACAGCCTCCACAAGGGAGAGGACTTCAGCTCTTTCACACGATTGCTACCAGAGCACTCTGGTTGCAAATGTGTATGATTTTTATTCTCTTTGTTGCCGGCTCCTACATTTCTTGGAGATAGTTGCATCCATTCTGACCTCACATGGTGGCTTTTTTTCCTCTTTCTTTCAAACAAACAAGACAAATGCATTGATGCATGCTTGCTATTTTGTCTTGCCAGCTGCTGCTTTAGCTGATTCAGCTTCCCACATCAAGAAATACTCGTCTTAAGACAACAGGCATCAGATCTCACAATCTGTTGTAGCTGAAACTTTGGCTAGAGACAGATGATACATATTTTTTTCCCAAAGAATTGGAAGTGGTATGATAGAGCTATTGTTGCCTGTGGGGTTCAGAATCACCCCACTGTTATCTTCCTTCACAGGATTTGCGCTGCTTCGGAAACACTGACCAGAAACATTAACGGGGCGAAGGAAATGAGCAATGAAGCCTCTATCGTACCACCTAAGTTCTCTTGAAATCTCATTGCCATTCCCAACCTTTTTATTCTTGCTTCAGTACTTTTATTCCCTTCAAGGCCTAACTGGGTCACTTTATGACTAAGGTCAGTGTCTATTGTTGTCATTGCCTCAAGCAACCATCACGGCATTCAGGCAAGATTTGAATGCAATACTCAAAAAAAGCTCAGGTAGGTGAAAATCCTACAATGCTGAATATAAGTGCTTTCCTTTCTGTCCTCACAGTTATAACTTAGAGATTACTGCAACATGAAGAAAAAGCATCTGAATCAGCTCAAGAAGGAGCTGGACAGTCAAAATAGCAAGCTTTGGCATGCATGCGAGGAACTGCATCTTTTAATGTTATATGTTTAAAACAAACAAAAGGCAAAAATGTGTGCTGCACATGGAAAGGCACTGGAAGGAAGAAGACTGGAATAAAACAAAATTTCATCGGCATGCTGCTTTTACATATGCAGGAAGCAGGGTTTTCCATAAACGCATGGAAGCATTCAAAATGGCTGCAATCTAAAATGGCGTACTCTAGGAAGAAATGCACCATAGGCTATTTCTACATGCTTGGGTTAGTCCTAAACCTTTACACGTATGAAGTAAAAGCATCAGTGGCATGGAGCAGAGTACTTGCTTCAGTGGCTCCAAGACACAGAATGAGTTTCAGGTGAGGTCAGCCCCTGCTTGTCTTTCTCGCTCCCTTTCTTTAAGAGCTGTAAAGCCACAAACATCTAGCTGTGATTCTTTTGTCTGCTGGCACGACCGGTTTAAAGGATGCTGTGACGTTTAATTTTTTTATTGTTAAATGACATTTTAACACACATTAATTAAATGGTTAAATTAATTAATTAAATGGACTGCAAGAAGATCAAACCTATCCATTCTTAAGGAAATCAGCCCTGAGTGCTCACTGGAAGGACAGAGCTGAGGCTCCAGTACTTTGGCCACCTCATGAGAAGAGAAGACTCCATGGAAAAAACCCTGATGTTGGGAAAGATGGAGGGCACAAGGAGAAGGGGACGACAGAGGACGAGATGGTTGGATAGTGTTCTCGAAGCTACCAGCATGAGTTTGACCAAACTGCGGGAGGCAGTAGAAGACAGAAGTGCCTGGTGTGCTCTGGTCCATGGGGTCACGAAGAGTTGGACATGACTAAACGACTAAACAACAACAACAATTAAATGGTTATCTTGTTCTATGTGATATTTAATTCTAATTCTATTTCCTTGGGTGTAGAAAATGCAGTGTAGATTTTTTTTTACATTTTTATCCACACACAGTTTTTTGATGATGTCAGATAGCAGTTTTTGGCAACCCCCAACCAACTGTGCCTTTCTTGTGTCATTCTTAAACTGCACAACACTCAAAGGCCAAAGAACCTGAGAACCTGAATGGCAATGGCACCACTATAGTCCTTGCAACATGGCCTCTAATCTGGAATGCCAAGAGCCTGAACTCTCATTTCAAAAGCAGACAGGGAATTAGGTTGAAAGGAAAAAGCAGGACGATTATTTGCATGCCATTATTTGTGTGCCATCTGTAGCTATGTGATCCTCAGGAACCTCTTGGTACCGTATGTGCTCATAATCAAGGGTGACAGAAATAACAGTAGATTCCGATCTGTCTCCCAATTGTTTAGCAGTGGCAACCACAAAAAATAACCGAGCCCCTCTGCTGAGGGAGCTGGAGGGAAATTTTGTGTGGAAGGGTGATGAACTGCAGTTCTGGCACTCAGAACCAATTCCTGTGTTTTTTATTTCCAAGTGTGTTTGTTTTTCATAAGGCTCCATTTCATGAATCTGGTGTTCTAGTATGAAAAGAAAGAAAGAAATAGATCTCACAGACCCATAGCTGTCAACTTTTTCCTTTTCTTGCGAGGAATCCTATTCAGAATAAGGGAATTTCCCTTTAAAAAAGGGAAACTTTGACAGTTATGCACAGACCTGCAGACGATATTTGCCAAGATATAGATGTCAAGTAAAAGCCTGACTGAAGTACTTTTCCCCTTTTCCAATTATATATTATTCTTGGAGAAGGAAGAATGAATTATATAAAGAAAAATTCAGAACGATGTTTAGCATGTACAAAATGACTTAAAGTTGTGGTAAAGGAAGAAAAAAATTAATGTAGTATGGGCACGTGCAGGAGCTCAGTCCTTCTCCAGCAAATGCTTTCAGCACCTAACCCAGAGGTAGGCAACCTAAGGCCTGGGGGCCGAATGCGGCCCAATCGCCTTCTCAATCTGGCCTGTGGACGGTCCAGGAATCAGCATGTTTTTACATGAGTAGAATGTGCCCTTTTATTTAAAATGCATCTTTGGGTTATTTGTGGGGCACAGGAATTCGTTCATTATTTTTTTTCAAAATATAGTCTGGCCCACCACATAGTCTGAGGGACAGTGGACCGGCCCACGGCTAAAAAAGGTTGCTAACCCCTGACCTAACCCCTTGTTTTAAAGTTTTGAAGTTGTCTCCATGATTAGAAGCAACTACACACAAACAAAAAATGGTCTTAAAAAGCTGTTTAGGGAGAGAAACAGAGGGGGTCAGGGGGTCCAGCTTCTGCACACACACATGCACACACCATTGTACTACTCTTATATTTGCACCCATTTTATAAGCAGGTCCTGATGGGTCCTTCTGCCATCACTTGTGTTTTGAGCAGGGGCCACCTTATATGAGGTACCAAGTTCATTCAAACTGCAAAATGTTGGATATGGGTAAATTACAGAAATTAATAAACCAGGCTATCCTACAATGATCCTCTCTACAGATGTTGCAGTATACCTGAAGGAGCATCTCCCATCGTTCTGCCCAGACCCTGAGGTCCAGCACCGAGGGCCTTCTGGCGGTTCCCTCACTGCGAGAAGCAAAGCTACAGGGAAGTGGCGCCCGCCCTGTGGAATGCCCTCCCATCAGATGTCAAAGAGATAAACAACTACCTGACATTCAGAAGACATCTGAAGGCAGCCCTGTTCAGGGAAGTTTTTAATGTGTGACATTTTAATGTATTTTTAATCTTTGTTGGAAGCTGCCCAGAGTGGTTGGGGAAACCCAGCCAGATGGGCGGGGTACAAATAATTACTATTATTATTATTATTATTAGACAAGAAGCAGCCACACTGCTCCAGTAAAATATGAAGTAGGCCTAATACCATGAGTTCTGATCCTTTGTCAACCACACAGAGGAAGCTGGTCAGGTTCTGAACAGATGTAGTGAAAGATTGAGCTAGCAAAGAAAGCTGCCTTGGACTCCTTTTGGAGGAAGGGTAGAATATATGTTTCATAAAATAAAACTTTAAAAATGGCAGTTCTCCAGGTATATGTCAAGTCAATCAGCAGGTATGGTTGATCTGTCAGGTTTCAGTTGCAACAGATGCCCAACGAGAAACAAAGACAGAAGAGTCAACAATAGTTATGAAGGTCTTGGCATCTGAATTAAATGCTTATGTTGCAATATCCAAATGGCCAACCCCTACAGCAGATATAAGGCATATTCGACAATAATTACTTTTTGAAAGTTGCAAAAGCTTCTTTCCTTATCCTCACAAGGTTCAGTAGGTAATACTAAACCCAGTGTTAAATATCAAGTCTAAATGCAGTAATTTTCTGGTATTTTCAAAGTAGTTAAATTGCCAATCTGTACATTGAATGTACAAGCAAATCTTGTATACAGAACAGGAGCCTGAGAGAAAGAGAAGATAACTAGAGCTATTGCTTATTCCTATAAGTCTATGTCTCATAATAAGGGACTAACTCCATTGTGGATATTGGCAAGGGGTCACAGAAATCATTTAAGTCTAACCCAGGCATAGGTAAACTGCAGCCCTCCAGATGTTTGGGACTACAATTCCCATCATTCCTAGCTAACAGGACCAGTGGTCAGGGATGATGGGAATTGTAGTCCCCAATATCTGGAGAGCCGGAGTTTGCCTATACCTGGTCTAACCAGTATCAACAGGGGCAAAACAGCACTAGCACCAAATTGAACATGGTAGAAGATACAAAGGTGCTAAGGAATTGTGGACCTTTGTTACTGTGCAGCAGAAAGTATCAACTAGCCAAGACTAATCATGCCAGATGTTTACTGCCTTCCCTGTTTGTTTGTTTGTTTTAAGAAAGGTATCATATTTTAGTCTGGAATTCATAACAACTGTTAAAAATGTGAACTCTAGCAGGCAGCATATATGGTAAATATATATATCTATGCAATATCTTATCCGAGCTCTGTTTAGAGACTGCCAATGAAGGAGAGTCCATCACCTTCCAAGAGAGTAAAGGTAAAGGGACCCCTGACTGTTAGGTCCAGTCGTGACTGACTCTGGGGTTGCGGCGCCCATCTCGCTTTATTGGCCGAGGGAGCCGGTGTACAGCTCCCAGGTCATGTGGCCAGCATGACTAAGCCGCTTCTGGCAAACCAGAGCAGCGCACGGAACCGCCGTTTACCTTCCAGCCAGAGCGGTACATATTTATCTACTTGCACTTTGACGTCCTTTCGAAGTGCTAGGTTGGCAGGAGCAGAGACCAAGCAACAGGAGCTCACCCCGTCGCGAGGATTTGAACCGCCAACCTTCTGATCGGCAAGTCCTAGGCTCTGTGGTTTAACCAAGGGGGTACAGAGAAAATAAACAGAGCCTCGAAGCATCGTCTTTCCCTTCATGGCCAACCAGCTATTCCTGGGAAACCCCCAGTAAGATGAGGGCCCTCCCCTTAGAGAGATGAGGCTTCTGATTCTGCGCTATAGTGTGTGTGTCGCGCGCACACACACACACACAAACATTTGCCTTCTAGGGTAAATAAACTCTTTCAAGTGACACTGTTGTCATTGGACCCTAGGCGTGATCATTGAGTGTCTCTTGGGTACAAGGAGTGTGTCTTCAGCAAACAAGTTCATTTTCTGCACTCTTACAAAGCTCAGACCAGCATTCATAAAAGGGTGGGAAAGCTAAAGCTACAAAGTGGCAGGTCAAACAAACCAAAACCACATTGGCATTCAACTGCTTTGAGCCTCTGGTTCTGCACCAGAGAACGTAGCCAGTAACTACAAGTCAAAACATTCATTTCAGATGCCAGAGTTATATTCTCTTGTATAACTGAAGCACTTATTACCTTCTCTGTGCCATGACCTCCTTCGGAGTTTATCTGGCTTATTATGATGCTTACCGAATTAGTGCTGACATAGATGGGTGCTGGAATTATGTCTTATATCTGATTCAGACCTCCATTATTATACATTTTATGGTTGCAGCTAAGTCCTGAGATCATTTCCTCTGACATATTAGAACAGTAGTTCTAAAATTTTTGTCTCTGGGCCACACTTTCAGAAATGGTAAACTAAGCACATGTATATTGTCTCTCATACTTTTATATAATCTAGTCTGCAACTATTATATTTTTTTTATTTACAGTGGTACCTAGGGTTAAGTACTTACTTCGTTCCGGAGCTCCGTTCTTAACCTGAAACCGTTCTTAACCTGAAGCACCACTTTAGCTAATGGGGCCTCCTGCTGCTGCCACGCCGCCGGAGCACAATTTCTGTTCTCATCCTGAAGCAAAGTTCTTAACCTGAAGCACTATTTCTGGGTTGGCCGAGTCTGTAACCTGAAGCGTATGTAACCTGAGGTACCACTGTATTCTAGTAACAGTGGAAGTAGTACTGCATTCTTCTCCTGGAAGAATGAATTTAAATATCCAATTTAATTTTTAACAGTCATATATATATATATATATTTCACGTTTTATCCTCCCTGCCTCTTAGTACCAGCGTTGTGCATGGACAGGCAGTTATGAGGCCCTCACCTCTTGACTAGGGCTGGGTGGTGTCTGGTTTTCAACATCATGATACATCACCAGCTAAACATAAAAAGGTAAAGGTAAAGGACCCCTGACAGTTAAGTCCAGTCGCAAACAACTCTGGGGTTGTGGCGCTCATCTTGCTTCACTGTCCGAGGGAGTCAACGTTTGTCCGCAGATAGTTTTTCCGGGTCATGTGGCCAGCATGACTAAGCTGCTTCTGACGAAACCAGAGCAGCGCACGGAAATGCCGTTTACCTTCCTGCCAGAGCGGTACCTATTTATCTATTTGCACTTTGACGTGCTTATAGTAATACATCACAAAGTCTGAAATAAGGATGGAGTTATGTAAAGACGGCATTGGCTGGCTTCAGGGATTTCCCCACACTGTGATTTTTACATTGCACGCACAAACACACCCACACACCATGATTCACAACATATTGCCAGGTCAAAAACTATGAAATTGATATCACGATATGGACTTCAAACCAGTTTCGGACGATATATTGACATATCGCCCAGTCTTAACTACATACTTTCTTCCTGTTTGTTTGCAAGTCCTCTCCTGCTTCCCTTCCCAACCCTAAACACTTTTAATTCCTTAATATGAGGCAGCCATTTTTTAAAATTCTTACTGTGTGTGTTCACTGTGTGCAGAAAACACTTCACTTGATCAGAAGTAGGCAGTTTAGTTATGATTATTCTGATTGCTACCATTCATTGACAACAAATTGCACACACTTCTAGTGTCTGCTGAAATACATTATGTGAGCTACCCAACTTTTTCCAACACAGCTTAGAAATCAGCATCTTTAAAATAAATCACAACCAAACAGATTTAATATGGGGCATTTCCCATATCATACTTTTTCTTTTTTTAGTATTCTTTAAGCTTGCAATTAGGGCTAATAAGACAACCAATCAGAATCAGCTACGGTTAAAGGAGCTAAAGATATACAAAAGTGAAGAGTGTTGAACCATCCATCCAGTCGCTGCTTATCTCGCTGCAACCTCACCCTCCCTAAGTGCTCATCTCTCAGCTAGGTCACTCCCGGTATCAGTGCCTGGCTGAGGGAAACTTGTCAGGGGTTTTTTTCCAGGGGGAATTCACCAGTTCTGGCACCTTTCAGGTGAGTTCCATTTGCGTGTCGAGGTCCCCAAGCCACCCCCCAATAATTCACACATCACATATCAATTTTGGTTTGGGTTTTTGGCATGATTTTGGCCACAACTTTATTTAAATACACCCAAGTGAGTGGTTGCTTAGGCATTGGTTCCGACTATCTGTCCTTGCCCAGGGACAGAACTGACTTCCGGATTCCAGAGGAAGCCAGTGAGGGAAACAATTTTGGGGAGAAAATGAAGCTGGGCATCAGTCCCTCATCTCTCACCCTCATGCCCCCTGGGGCTTGCATGGCCCAAGTCCGATGCCAGGGACAAGGACGAGAAGAATGGCAAGCCCCTGGATTCCTTTAACGGAATTCCCTTTCCGCACCACCATTGAAGGGGTAGACACTTACCCCTCCACCAACCAATTTGAACCAATGCCTAACCGCCAACCTTACAAGTTGTGACGATTCGCTACGCAGTAGGCAAAAACCAAATAACACCAGCAAATCAGCCAAATGGACAAATTCCTACCAGGCCCCTGCCTCAAAGCAGATGACCCCATGACAGGCATAGCAAGGTCAAGCGAACAATCCCCCCAATGTAGGGAGGGTTGGCGGGTGATCCGGTGCAAGCAGCCAAGAGGGCGCCCAAAGTTGGGCGTCCAATATTTAAAACCTCTGACCCCTCCTTCAAAATTGGCAACAAGCAATTCTCCCCAGCAACCCAATTAACCAATTCACTGCCTGGGTCACTCCGCAAATTCGCCCAGCAACACTGGGGTGGCTTGTATCCCCCACCGCAACACATGCTCTCTGCTAGGGAGAACATGTTTTGCCATTTTAGGAGAATGAGAGAGAGGTGTTCATGGTGAGTCCTGGCACCTCTTTTTCCAGAAAAATAGCACTGGGGATCAGCCATGGTATTTTTACCCACCGTACAATTTCCTCTGAGAGCAAATGAACAGCAGCATCAAGCCCCATTGCTCCCCATTCGAGATAAGCATCAGCAACAGGTATCTCACACTAGCCGCTCAGGCTATGGGCGGTTCGGATAAACAGCTTTAAATCAAAGGGGTGGAGAAGGAGGCAGCAGGCAACCCTAGGAGTGCTCAACTTCCACTAGACTCCTGAAGTGGCTTTTAAGTCATGCGAAAGATCACATAAACAGCAAAAAAGTCAAGGTAGCTAAAGGTCGGGAAAGCACAATAAAGTGCTGTCTGAACGTAGCCTGAGTCTCTGTGGATGCTTTTTAGAGATGAAGAGGCACTGGCCTACAAATGCACTGAAATATAAATAATTAAGCAACTAATTTATCCTTGAAATCAGTTAAGTTCAGCACCTCCTCGCTGCCGCGATGCACCTTGTCTTGCTTGCCTTTTTGCAAGCTATGAAACAGGCAGCTTGTTTTCAAAACCTGCTTTGACATTTTTCGTAAGCGGTGCAATTGCTGATTGCCATGGTTCTACATGCACCACATCCTATGCCGTGTTTATTACTGTTAGAATGTTATATAGCCAAGGGAGCCAAGGAGATGAATTTATTTGACCCTATCTACATCAAGCTAGGACACGGGTGGCGCTGTGGGTAAAACCGCAGTGCCTAGGACTTGCCGATCGTATGGTCAGCGGTTCGAATCCCCGCGGCGGGGTGAGCTCCCGTCGTTCGATCCCAGCTCCTGCCCACCTAGCAGTTCGAAAGCACCCCTAAGTGCAAGTAGATAAATAGGTACCGCTTTATAGCGGGAAGGTAAACGGCGTTTCTGTGTGCTGCGCTGGTGCTGGCTCGCCAGAGCAGCTTTTTCACGCTGGCCACGTGACCCGGAAGTGTCTCCGGACAGCACTGGCCCCCGGCCTCTTAAGTGAGATGGGCGCACAACCCTAGAGTCGCACACGACTGGCCCGTACGGGCAGGGGTACCTTTACCTTTACCTTTTACATCAAGCTATATTCTATCTTTATCGCCAAATTCCGAATATAATTGCACATTGTATTAATTAACATTATTTTCTAATATATTAGTGGCCATGTAATAATTTTAGCTTATAATTTTTTTTTAATGTCTTAACTTGTATATTAAGGTACTCTTATAGCTATGTTTAGAGTAGGTAATGTCTTGATAATATAAATGTTTTAAGTTTTTTGCATCAATCAAAAGTATATTTTCTTTTAACTGTTGAATGATTCTGTATACATTGCGGCAGCCTTTGGCTATGTGCAATAAAAATGGCTGTTAGAATGTGTATCCTACCCTTTCTCCCAAGGGAGCAGAACCACTGTAACACAGTACTTCCAACTCCCACCTTCTTGAGTTGTTCTAGAAGGATGTCATGGTCAATGGTATCAAAAGCCTTTGACAGATCAAGAAGAACTAGCGTTGTCACATTCCCCATCTCTCTCCCAATCAGGGCAACCATGGCTGTTTCAGAGCCTTGAAGGAGAAGAAGTGTTTGAATTTGATATCCCGCTTTATCACTACCCGAAGGAGTCTCAAAGCGGCTAACATTCTCCTTTCCCTTCCTCCCCCACAACAAACACTCTGTGAGCTGAGTGGGGCTGAGAGACTTCAAAGAAGTGTGACTGGCCCAAGTTCACCCAGCAGCTGCATGTGGAGGAGCGGAGTTGTGAACCCAGTTCCCCAGATGACAAGGCTACCGCTCTTAACCACTACACTGTTATGTACTGAAGTTCTCACCCTGGGCCAGCAGGGGGATACTGTACATGGTTATGCAAATGAAGGATCGAAAGTGACGTTCAGTGAATGGATAGTTTGTATGCAAATGAAGGATTGAAAGTGACGTTCAGTGATTGGATAGTTTTAGAAAGTTGCAACAGTTACGTTGTTCTGGAGCTCTATATAAGCAGGCTGACAGAGCTCTTCAGTTCAGTTCTGTTCCGGCCTCTGAATAAAGAAGAGCTGTTTGAAGAATTGCTGTGTCGTCTGATATGTTCACCCACAACTTAACATACACCACACTGGCTCTCCTTGAATTGTAGACACACACACACACACAGAGAGAGAATATGAATCTTACTAGCCAAAATCCATGTTTTCACACATTCTGCAGTTTTAAAAACAGAGATGTAAACATTATTTAATACTTGAGGTTATATAAAACTTAAATATTGGGGTGGGGGAATAGTTGGAAAGCGCTGAAAGGCATCCTTTGTAGGCCCTTGCACACCATCCAGTTGTGAACCTTAATCACAGACCAACTCGTTCCTCCCATCCGCAACAGAACGAAGCCTCACAAGCCTTCAACCTTTGCCTACATTGAAATTTTAAACGTTCTCTGGCACAAACAACTTTCCTTAGCGGACATGCACTCTGTAAGTGAAGTGTACTGGCGCTCTTCAAGGTCTCAGGTGTATTAGAGCATTGAGATGATTGCCCCCCCTCCACCGCCCCGCGCTTTGCCATTCTCATTTCTGAAGTGCAGGAGAAGATAATACCCTTCCCCTTTCCTGAGGAGCTTGTAGGGATGACATCACTTCTGAAGGTGCAGGCTTAATTTATCATTTACCCATTTCCCTCCTCTATCCTTTATTGCTTGCGCACTCCATCTTCTGAAAATGTCCGATTACACACTCCAGCTACATCTAGAAAGAAAATCACTCTGCTCTCATATTTATTTAGGCTGCAGGTAGGCATCTACTTGAAATGCAACAATGCAGACTGGAGATAAGATATATTTCAGCATTTTCACCCCAAACAGCATAATTTACCAGTTTCCACATTTTTAATACATTTCTCTCCACAGGGACAGTATGACTCACTTACCCCAGCAGGGAAATCATCTACAGCGTCAGACACTTGAAGCAGTTCCAGTAGTATCTAACACTAATACCATTATGAGTTTATGACTAGCGGCTCCCATTGCCTCAAAAACAATATGTGACCCCATTATCCATTTATTTCACCCTGCTCCCATATTTTCTTTTCAAGTATGCCTTGCTACAGGCTTCTATTTCTTCCTCCCAGCAGTGCTTTAGCGATTTGCAGTTCTTCTTATCTTTCTGCAGATTCAGTTTTAGGATCCCCTTATAATTGTATCGCGCAGCACACTTCAAGGTGCACACCTAATACACAAGTGTACAGATGCAGCATGTGCATGTTTTCAACTGCGTGAATTATTGGATGCAGTGGCAACCACAAACATGATTACTACAGCTCTGTGTGTGAAGTGTTGAGTGGCGGCACCAGAAAAAATATCTGTGTGGGAGGAGGCACAGAAGGAGCAAAGTATATTTCTAGGTCGGTGAGTTGTGTCCCACATGTTATGATCTCTGAAAGAAAAATAACAGTAGATGTTAATTACAGAGTCCAGCAACTATGGGGAGTAAGGAGGCAAGCTGCTTGGTGTGTTTTTTCGGGGGAAGACCTGCTCATTCCTGACAAGAGTAACCAGTCTTATCAACAAGACTGTCTCTCAATGGCGCCTGTTTTCATTGTTGTTGTTGTTTAGTCGTTTAGTCATGTCCGACTCTTCGTGACCCCATGGACCAGAGCACGCCAGGCACTTCTGTCTTCCACTGTCTCCCGCAGTTTGGTCAGACTCATGTTTGTAGCTTCGAGAACACTGTCCAACCATCTCGTCCTCTGTCGTCCCCTTCTCCTTGTGCCCTCCATCTTTCCCAATATCAGGGTCTTTTCCAGGGAATCTTCTCTTCTCATGAGGTGGCCAAAGTATTGGAGTCTCAGCTTCACGATCTGTCCTTCCAGTGAGCACTCAGGGCTAATTTCCTTAAGAATGGATGTGTTTGATCTTCTTGCAATCCATGGGACTCTCAAGAGTTTTCATTATCAAGCTTATTTCTCTGCCTTCCAAGTATTTGCTTCATTTCTCAGTAAAACTTTTAAACAGCAGACTATTTTACAAGCCTGCCCTATTACCTGTAAGGTAAAGGTAAAGGAACCCCTGACCATTAGATCCAGTCGTGGCCGACAATGGGGTTGCGGCGCTCATCTCGCTTTATTGGCCGAGGGAGTCGGCTTCCTTGTCATGTGGCCAGCATGACTAAGCCACTTCTGGCGAACCAGAGCAGCACACGGAAATGCTGTTTATCTTCCCGCTGGAGCAGTACCTATTTATCTACTTGCACTTTGATGTCCTTTTGAACTGCTAGGTTGGCAGCAGCAGGGATCAAGCAACGGGAGCTCACCCCGTCGCAGGGATTCAAACCACCGACCTTCTGATCGGCAAGTCCTAGGCTCTGTGGTTTAACCCACAGCGCCACCCGCGTCCCTATTACCTGTACTTTTTAATAAACCACATTTGCACTCACAGCGAGAGAGGGCTTCCCCCATTGACTGGCAGCACAAAGTTCTGAAAGATTTAGACTACACAATCACAACTGGTACATGACCAAATATGCCACAGCAAGATCTGAGGAAAGCCAGAGTTATATATAGCACAAAGAAGCCACAACATAGAGATGGCATTACCGCACAGTTAAAAAAAAATATACAAAGGAGCAGAGGAGCAGTTTTACCAATCAAGGGGATTATAATTCTCTAAGAATGCTTATGTAGAATTAATCCATTCTCTATCCACTTCTTCACAACAAATTCTGCAGGGCTTCTGCTTCTGATAATGAAAGTCCCTTTATAAATTTATTTGCAATGCAACTGTTATTATGAGTGTCAGGAAATCAATTAATAAAGTTGCCAAGGCTCTTTAGAGAGAGAGAAAAGGCCTTTAATAACTCCTAAAAAGAGTGTGTGTGTTATACAGCATATTGTTTAAATCCAAAAGTAGCATCAAAGACCAGCAACGTACGTGTGTGTGTGTGTGTGTGTGTGTGTGTGTGTCACAGCACTTTTTAACCACAGCCAATTTTCCACTGCACTGTGGGTACTATTTATCACTAGGGTACATTTCCATATAATTTTAATCCTCAAGGATTTATAAACCCTTTGGACTCCAATTTAAAAAATAACAGCAAATGCAGTGTTATTTTTGTTTTGTCTAACGAATTTGGCAAGGAAGTCACGGCTTCATTGTTCTAAACAGACACAATATTTAATTATGTGTCATACGTGGAGTGTGGTGGAGTCTCCTTCTTTGGAGGTCTTTAAGCAGAGGCTTGACAACCATATGTCAGGAGTGCTCTGATGGTGTTTCCTGCTTGGCAGGGGGTTGGACTCGATGGCCCTTGTGGTCTCTTCCAACTCTATGATTCTGTATTAAAGATCTCTTTATTGGTGGCAATTATATACAGGCCTTTCCCCTTTAAATTCAAACATGCTTGTAGACCATACATATAGCAACCAAATTTGGTTTCAAGAAATATGAAACAATGCACAAAGTGATGCATTTTGCATTACCTTACTTATGCTCCTAAAAAAACCCAATGTTTTGAGTTTTAAGAGAACATGAAGATTTTTAACAAGGGGCAGTATACTACCTAAAAGACCGGAATGAAAAAGAACCACTTTTTAAAACTTCCACTCTTTTAAAGTTTTCCTGAAATCAATAACCACACATTATGCCACTGCAAGATTTATTTAAAAAGCAAAATAATCTACAAGAATGAAATTCTACTCATTACACTTTTTATTAGCAAAGCAAAAAATAAATTTTCATCTAGACTAGACTATCCCAGGATACATTATTAAAAGAAACCGACATTACGTAAGCAGACTGCCATTTGCACAACACTAATTCATATAACCATCCGTTACCCTAATCCTGAAGCACACTGTATTTTGAGAGTGCACAGGAGGCTGCTAGAGGGGGGGGGGGGCTGGAAAAAAAGAAGACCCATTTTGCAAATGGAAGTCCATTCCAGAGACATATGAGCAGGTTTGGAAATAACCCTCTGACTGCTTCTCCTGCTCAAAAGTTAAGAATTTATTTTACTAATTTCCCTTCCAACTCAAAGCACCTAAGGCAACATACATAAAAGGGTGAAACCACAATAAAACCACTTCATGTACGATGGAAATTAGTGATGTACCCCATACGACAAGAGACGTATTTTATCCCCCTCCCTTTAAAACAGGCATAGGCAACCTTGGCCCTCCAGATGTTTTTGGCCTACAACTCCCATGATTCCTAGCTAGCAGGACCAGTGGTCAGGGGATGATGGGAGTTGTAGTCCCAAAACACCTGGAGGGCCGACGTTGCCTATGCCTGCTTAAAAAAACACAATAAAACACACAACTCAACTCCATTTGCTCAACTCCAAAACCAATCATACCTTCATGTCAGATTATTAAATTTGCACAGTGCTGAGAATATCAATGGTGCACATTGTGTTATACCCACAATGTATAAAAGAGCATTTAGTGAAGAAAGCTGCAAGTATATAAAGGTGTGAAAATGACTGGAGGCCACACAGAATGGAAACAGAAACTCTGCCTGTATGAATGAATATTATCAAAGTGTGTGTGTGTGTGTGTGTGTGTGTGTGTGTGTGTGTGTGTATACAGTGGTACCTCAGGTTAAGTACTTAATTCATTCCGGAGGTCTGTACTTAACCTGAAACTGTTCTTAACCTGAAGCACCACTTTAGCTAATGGGGCCTCCTGCTGCCACCACGCTGCCGGAGCATGATTTCTGTTCTCATCCTGAAGCAAAGTTCTTAACCTGAAGCACTATTTCTGGGTTAGCGGAGTCTGTAACCTGAAGCATTTGTAACCTGAAGTGTATGCAACCTGAGGTACCACTCTATATATACACACACTCACACTTTCTCTGTTTTGACAGCACACACACACACACACACACACACACACAGCCACAGCCAAAACCAATAATAGTTTCAAAACCTTGTGTGATCTCACTTGATAGTCAACATTCAATTATGTCTTCCCTCCCGTTTGCACACTGGAAGTCCTCAACCCTCTGAAGCAGATTTGGGGGGCACTGAGAAATTACAGGGGAGGGGGCAGACATCTGATCTCACTGCATTGGACCTCCCCCAATATCTTTAGAAATACGATGTGTGGAAACCCCTTATAATTGCTTTTTAACACATTTAGCAAAGCAAAACTACACAGGAAGTCTAATTTCATGCTAAATAGTGAAGAACTCCATGGAAGTTTCACAAGGGAAACATTCTTGGTCTCTTAATATCTTCCATGCCCATCAGTTAGGGCTTAACTAGAGGCAGAGCTTATCAGGACTAAATTCCAGAAGTTTCCTCTAATGCTAAGGGGCCAGCCCTGCTGCTACGCAGTGAAGCCATTAAGGCTGTGCTTCTGAAGTTGTGCAGAGCTGTTTTGTTGATCTCATCACCTGGACCACACTCAGATGGAGATAAAGACATCCTGAAATTCTGAACATCTTCCTGCATATTCATTAGTAAAGTATACCACCGTCAATATTTAAAGCTTTTTGTCTTTCTCCTCCTCCACTTTTAATGATGATGATGATAATAATAATAATAATAATAATAATAATAATAATAATAATAATTTATTCTTTATACCCCGCCCATCTGGCTGAGCTTCCCCAGCCACTCTGGGCAGCTCCCAATCAAGTATTAAAAACAATACAGTGTTAAATATTAAAAACTTCCCTGAACAGGGCTGCCTTCAGATGTCTTTTAAAAATAGGATAGCTACTTATTTCCTTCACATCTGAAGGGAGGGTGTTCCACAGGGTGGGTGCCACTACCGAGAAGGCCCTCTGTCTGGTTCTATGTAACCTCACTTCTCTCAATGAAAGAACTGCCAGAAGGCCCTCAGCACTGGATCTCGGTGTCGGAGCTAAACGATGGGGGTGGAGACGCTCCTTCAGGTATACTGGACCAAGGCCGTTTAGGACTTTAAAGGTCAGCACCAACAATTTGAATTGTGCTCGGAAACGTACTGGGAGCCAATGCAGATGTCTCAGAACCGGTGTTATGTGGTCCCGGCGGCCACTCCCAGGCACCAGTCTAGCTGCCGCATTCTGGATTAATTGCAGTTTCCGGATCACCTTCAAAGGTAGCCCCACATAGAGCGCGTTGCAGTAGTCCAAGCGGGAGATAACTAGAGCATGCGCCACTCTGGCGAGACAGGTTACTTTCTCCTCCTCCTGCCCTATTTATAGGAAAGACTGGCAATACAGTTGACGCTCGGGTTGCGAACATGATCTGTGTGGGAGGCGCGTACGCAACTTGCAGCGTTCACAACACGCAGCGCCGTGTGTGCACAAGCGCGGGTTGCGATTCAGCGCTTCTACTCATAGCGCGACTGCCGAAACCCGGAAGTAACCCGTTCTGGTACTTCTGGGTTTCGGCGCATCCGTAACCTGAAAAAATGCAACCTGTAGCGTCTGTAACCCGAGGTATGACTGTATATAATAAGGGTTCAATCCAGCCCAGCGGTAGACAACCTAAGGCCCAGGGGCTGGATGCGGCCCAATCGCCTTCTCAATCCAGCCTGCAGACAGTCCGGGAATCAGCGTGTTTTTACACGAGTAGAATGTGTCCTTTTATTTAAAATGCATCTCTGGGTTACGGTGGTACCTCTGGTTACGTACTTAATTTGTTCTGGAGGTCCGTTCTTAACCTGAAACTGTTCTTAACCTGAAGCACCACTTTAGCTAATGGGGCCTCTTGCTGCTGCTGCACCGCCGCTGTACGATTTCTGAGCTCATCCTGAAGCAAAGTTCTTAACCAGAGGTAATATTTCTGGGTTTGCGGAGTCTGCAACCTGAAGCGTATGTAACCCGAGGTACCACTGTATTTGTGGGGCATAGGAATTCATTCATTATTTTTTTTCCAAAATATAGTCTGGCCCACAACATGGTCTGAGGGACGGTGGACTATATGAAAAAGGTTGCTGACCCCTGATCCGCCCAAATGTGGGCACACTGTCTGTATATAAAGGAGTTTCTCCATGGTCAACACAACTCTGGAACATGAGTTATTTGAAAAATACACAGAGGGCTGAATGATATGGGAGGCATGGACAGATCACTAAAAGAAACTACACGGTTATGCAAACTTTCATTTGTACAGTGCCATAAATCTGCATAATTGATGCTATTAACAGTTTTCATTCAAAAACATCAGCTAATCAAGGCTAATAAGAGGATGTTCAAAGTAGCAGCTAATCCTACCATCCAAGTGTTCAAAATTCTCCTACTCCCCAAGCAAGCATAACAGAGACTTAATTCTTTACAACTGCATATTAAGGTTAGTGACCTTACAACCACCTATGTTTCTGTTTTATTTATTGTCAATGCCTAAATGTTATACTTGCCCATAAATCTAATTAACATGCTCAAGATGAACTGCGGCCTTCTGGGATATTCTTTACCATAACAGAACAAGCCAACAGAACGATCCCCACTGTTTAGAGCGAACTGTTTCAACTGGACACATGTCTCATGAATCATTAGTTTTTCTAATAACTATTCTTAGGGCAAATTCTCCTCTGTGCCCTTTTATTTTAAAAGGGCCATGCATTTAAATAAATATAAATTCAAATTAATTCAACCTGGAGGTAACTAATGCAAATCTTCTATGTTTCATTTCTTTATATCAGGGGGAGGATTCCAGACTCCTGTGAACAATTTTAGAAGTGTCAACAGAATTCAATAAATGTTGTTTTTAAAAAATCTAATTATTTGTCACAATACAACCACTATCACTGCCACTTTTCTGTGTGGAGGTTTGTAAACTGCTTCCATCTGAGAAGTAATTGATTCCATTTTTATCACTTGTACCAGTTTATGTGGCTGTTCTCTTCCAGCAAGATGATAACATCTATTTGCAGCAAATTATACATTATAATTCCTCATTCAAAAGCTGTAATGGAAAACAAAAATGCTAATTTATGCTGTAAACGGAAGTAGAGAATCATAATCATTCATTGTTAACATTAAGGACTAAAACTGCTCTTGCAAATAAATAATAAAATAGATTAAATATGGGGGAAGAGAGAGCAAAAGCATGAGACAAGAGTTATCTGAGAAGTGAGGAAATAAACTGGTTTTTCATGAAGCTGAGAAACAGAGAGAGACGGAAGAAAAGTTGTTAAGAGTAAAGTACGTAAGACTTTTGTTCTATTATTTGTGCTCCCATGGATATTTCAAACATGCAATGAATAAAAACATACAAATTCCAGTTTCTCAATTGAAAATGGAAATGGGACATGGTTTCCTAAGGTGCTTAGAATTCTCAGCCCTAAATAGTGAATTTCATATGAGGGTGTATCACTGTCTGCCAAGGGGCCTCCAATTTATAAAATACAGCGACACTCTGTAAACCAGAGTTTACAGGTCATTTGCTCTCATTTCCTATTATTAAAGGTAAAGGGACCCCTGACCATTAGGTCCAGTTGTGGCTGACTCTGGGGTTGCGGCACTCATCTCGCTTTATTGGCCGAGGGAGCTGGTGTACAGCTTCCAGGTCATGTGGCCAGCATGACTAAGCCGCTTCTGGCGAACCAGAGCAGCGCACGGAAACGCTGTTTACCTTCCCGCCGGAGCGGTACCTATTCATCTACTTGCACTGCGTGCTTTCGAACTGCTAGGTTGGCAGGAGCAGAGACCGAGCAACGGGAGCTCACCCCGTCGCAGGGATTTGAACCGCCAACCTTCCGATCGGCAAGTCCTAGGCTCAGTGGTTTAGATCACAGCGCCACACGCGTCCCTCTAATTAACCACGGTTGTATGTTAACATGTGCACTAATACAAACTATACTGTACATAAACCAGGTTGCTTCAGACCCACTTCAAACTATTATTTTCCCTGATGTGTGAGGCAGTCATGGTCTACATATATCTCTGTATTTACACAGAATAAACATACACTTAAACCTCAGAAGTATTTGGGGAACCATTTAATAAATGCTTACAACAATACAGTACTCTTATTTGTGTGGGGGCCAGTCCTGGCATCCAGAGCCAAATTAAAGTAATCCTCAGTCCTAAGTATATTAATAAATAGAGTCAGGTATCATCTCTCTCACACACCCAATCAAGGCCCCCAAGAGCCCGTTGGGCTACAGGTGTTATGGGCCCACAGTTAGCAGGGTGCCCAGACACCTAGCTTTTGTTAAGCAACAACAACAATGTAAGTTGATCAGATTCCTATAAAGGGAATTAAAGAGCAAAACATGCAAGCAAGCTTGAAGATTATGCAAAGCAGTGGTTGAGGAAGTGCACCCTGTTACACAGTGAGAATATATGGAAAACTTGTACGCCATGGCTGAGTCATGATATTCCAGACTAAAGTACATTCATTATAGTTTGCACTATATAGTAGCTCTTATTATTTAGATGGCAATACAATGGTACCTCTGCCCCGTCCAGCGTCCATTTCGGCTGACGTCCGCGGCAAACCCGGAAGTACCGGAACGGGTTACTTCCAGGTTTCCTGCCCGTGCAAGCGCAGAAGCGCTAAATCGTGCTTAGCACATGCGCAGAAGCCCAAACCGCTCTGCAAGCGTGCGCAAAGTGGCGCTTTGTTGAGCGTCCTTTTCATCGTTTTCATCAATATTTAATGCTGTATTGTTTTAAACACTTGATTGGAAGCAGCCCAGAGTGGCTGGGGAAACTCAGTCAGATGGGCGGGGTATAAATAAATTATTATTAGTAGTAGTAGTAGTAGTAGTAGTAGTAGTATTGAGTGTCCGGGGCTCCGGAACAGATACCGGACTCAAAACAAGCTACCACTGTAATTGAAAAAAATTACACTCAGTCAGTGGTTTTTTTTCCCCTAAAAAAAATGTTTAGGGGTACTCTGATTTTCCTACTCATATTGAAATACTGCCCCTCAATGAGGTCAAACTTAGATCACAAAATGTTTAGGGGTATGCGTCCCCCCCCCAGAAAGAAAGCACTGCACTTAGTTATCAGAAGGATGGATGTACCGATTCAAGCAAATCGGATGGATGTACCGACTGTTAGCAAATAGTTTGCAAGGTTACCTTAAAAGATTGGTAGGGGTATAAACATAATTTAGCACCAAACATTAATTAAAATGTATGAAGATTGGGTGCCTAAAATACTGTTCTTGATCTCTCTTGCTGCAATACTGAAAGCCGACAATATCATCCCATTATACACAGCAGAAGAATCATAGATCATGGTACCACAGTTTTGAATATAAACCATGGATAATATTCAGAAGATTGACGTCTATTTCTTATAATTTGCACATAGAAACATAACTTTCTGTTCACCCTCAGCCACTTTATAGTAAATGTTTCAAATCTAAAGATCACACTACAGTAAAACCAAAGTGGTTTTGGGGGGAAACACAATATTCTCAATGGGCAACTGTTTCCATTGAAGCAATCACTCCTCATATACACTTTGTATTTTCATAAAAATCTTTCCAAGCAATAATCAACACAGAGACTTAGGCAGGGAAAGAAGTTCTGCAACCTGTTAATTTTGCGGTAAACAAGTTACATTTATAAAGAGACATAACATTGAAACCTTTGGAGTATAATGACTGTGGTCCAAAACTAAAAAATCCTCTCTCAGTTGACCAAAAACAAATCATTCTGCCACAATGTAGTAAATCACTCCACTGCTGCCCTTTTATATTTAATACCTTTCAGCGGTACACATTTATCTCTACACTAGCATAGTCTACTCATTGATTTCCTATGGTCACGCTGGAAGAAGGTTCTGCTTCCCTGATGATGAGTACAAAGGGTGGATGAGCCCATTCTCATTGCAATGCAAACCCTGCACTTTTACATTTCTGCTAACCCACCTGAACATTGGACCAGTTAAGAAATAACTCTGCCCTCTCCATTTAGTTACATAACTGTTACTACTAACACATCTTCCTTCTCTTGCATGTAAAATTCTGGATTCCAGCCTGCATAAAATAATGAAAACCTTTTTAGACCATCATATTTCAACTCAGAATTTCTACTTATGTACAAAAAGGAGTAAGCCTCACTGAAATTCTATTGCCTTGCAGGCCTTTTTCACCTGGTTTGGGAGAGTGAGGGCCTGATTGACTCCAGCTACAAAAACTGAGGTTGCTGAACAGACTCCATCTGGGGAAGTGTTGTTGTGGCAGCTGCTGCCCCCTTTTGTATCTTTATTTTAGATCTTCTTGTCCTTTGTGTGGAAATTGTTCTGTTTGGTTGTGTATTTCTTAATGTTTTATATACTGTTTATGACTTCACTTGTTATGTTGTGGTTATGCTTTCTCCATGTTGTAAGCCTCCCTGAGATGGTGTGAACTGTGGAAAAGTGGCATACAAATAAATTTATGTACAGTGGTACCTCGCAAGATGAATGCCTTGAAAGACGAAAAACGCAAAACGAAAGAGTTTTTCATTTTTTGAGTTGCTTCCCAAGACGGATTTCCCTATGGGCTTGCTTCGCAAGACGAAAACGTCTTGCAAGTTTGTTTCCTTTTTCTTAAAACCGTGCATTCACTTGGAGGAGCAACTCATAGCATGCGGTGTGGTAGCCTTTTTTGAGGTTTTTGAAGACTTTGGTGATTTTTGAAGCTTTTCCAAAGTCCATGCTTCGCAAGACGAAAAAATCGCAAGATGAAAAAACTCGCGGAACGAATTAATTTCGTCTTGCGAGGCACCACTGTATGTATGTACTCCAGAATGCATTCATCTACTGGTGGGAAGAGAGGTGCTACTTTTTAATTTAGTAAACTGAATTATTTACTGTGAATTAGCATCATATTCTTACACAGCACTACCTTTCCAAGGTTTCCTCTGGAGCATGGATACATCTTCTACACTTAAGTTTAAAGGTGCATATCCTGTTCTAGATGTGAATTGTTTTATTGAAATGAACAACCCACACAGACCTGTAAATAGTAGTTTGCCTGATTGCCTAGGGCAACAAAAAATCATCCATCATACCAGACATGCAAGCTTTTCTATGTATTTGCTTCATTTCAGGCTATTGGCACAAGACATTTATGCTGTCTAATAAACTTTAGTTGATTTATTCTCAAGGGACGCGGGTGGCGCTGTGGGTTAAACCACAGAGCCTAGGGCTTGCCGGTCAGAAGGTCGGAGGTTCGAATCCCCGCGACGGGGTGAGCTCCCGTTGCTCGGTCCCTGCTCCTGTCAACCTAGCAGTTTGAAAGTATGTCAAAGTGCAACTAGATAAATAGGTACCACTCCAGCGGAAAGGTAAACAGCGTTTCCGTGCGCTGCTCTGGTTCGCCAGAAGCGGCTTAGTCATGCTGGCCACATGACCCAGAAGCTGTACGCCAGCTCCCGCAGCTAATAAAGCGAGATGAGCGCCGCAACCCCAGAGTCGGCCACGACTGGACCTAATGGTTAGGGGTCCCTTTACCTTTACTTAAACTTTAATGGATCTATTCTCAAGAAGGAATGAACACTAAAAAAAAAACCACACCCAACCACTCACCACCTTTTCCTATGCAGTATGAAACTCTGGCAAACTAACACACTTAACACAAATAATAGCAGCATTCAAACATAGTTCTTATAGGGACAGAGGGACAAAATTATATTTCTAGAAAGCCTTTATGACCTGTGCAACTTAGCTTTCTTGTCTCGGTAATTTTAGACCTAGGCTTAATTTAATATTCACCTAAGTAAAATTTGCTGGTAGGAGACCAAGTAATCTCTCGTTGCTGAAACAACATTTCTGTTTAACGTTTATGTTGTTATTATTTAATACTATTCAGATGCAAAGCCCACAGAAGAATTGCCCTCTAACAAAGAGACTGGGTGTCAATAGATACTGCCCTATGCAATGGCTGGACTGCAACATCTTTGCTCTTTGTGTCTGAACTTGCCCCACCCTCTGGCCCTAGGAGTTCTCATAAGGGAGCTGGTCCTGGAGAAAGAACTGTGAGGGAAGAAACTCCATCAGGCCAGGCCACCTTCCACCTGCCTTGCTCCACTCTCTGCTTCTCAATTTGTATTGTATTATTTTATGTTCTGTGGCTTGCCGTTGTTTTATTGATATAGTTTAGAAATTATTTATTATAGCTGTTGAGTAGATTTCTGTTTAACGTTTATGTTGTTATTATTTAATACTATTCTAATAATTGTTGAATGTTACTTTTTTGATGTAGGTTGCCAATTTAAAGTTATGTTTTATTATCACATTTTTGGATCACATTAAAGATGTACATTTTTTTGTTTCTTCAGCTTGTAAACCGCCTTGAGTACTGTAAGATAGAAAGACGGTATACAAATTAAAAATGATGATGATGAACCTCCTGGCCACAAACATTAACTCTAGAGACACTCCAGCCCATCTCACCTACTTCCATGCCTTCTGATGAAGACCAGAAATCAGGGAAGAAAACACCTTTGCACTGCATTTTTTTTATGGGGCAATGCTAATGACAAAAGACTGACCCAGTTCTCTACCTGTGAGAGCCCTGGGATGAAAAAGCTGCTACTTAGCACTGCACAGTATCTACACAAGATATTATATACCAAAGCCCCAGATGAACTGGGGGTGGGGGGTGGGACAGCGCTCTGGCTTGGGAATCCTGACCTGGGCACAGTGGCGTAGCGTGGGGGGTGCAGGGGGGCGGGCGCAACATCTGGGGGTTAGGGTTAGGGGGCGCAAATCTACGGGTTAGGGGGCGCAAATCCACGGGTTAGGGGGTGCAAATTACTTGCCTTGCCCCGGGTGCTGACAACCCACGCTACGCCACTGCCTGGGCAACCACTCCTGACTATCATTTTAACGCTAAATTGATCTCAAACAATGGCTGGCAGGACCCTTGTCAATTCCAGTTCAGTGACTTATAGGATTCCCTTGCTGTGTGGCAGTGTTACTTGAACTGAGCAAAGTTTATTTATTCATAACATTTATGCACTGTTTGTTTGTTTAAGAAAACCAAAGCAGTTTACAAAAGATACAACAGTAAAATGAAGAAAAATTCACAACCATCCTTTAAAACATACAAAAGTTAAAATGTTACAATGCGGTGCTAATAAGGTACCTCGGGTTAAGTACTTAATTCGTTCTGGAGGTCCGTACTTAAACTGAAACTGTTCTTAACCTGAAGCGCCACTTTAGCTAATGGGGCCTCCTGCCACCGCCACGCCACCGGAGCCTAATTTCTGTTCTTATCCTGAAGCAAAGTTCTTAACCTGAATCACTATTTCTAGGTTAGCGGAGTGTGTAACCTGAAGCGTATGTGTTAAGTTGTGGGTGAACATATCAGACAACACAGCGATTCTTCAAACAGCTCTTGTTTATTCACAGGCCAGAACAGAACTGAACTGAAGGGTTCAGCCAGCCTGCTTATATAGAGCTCCAATACAAAGCAACTGTAACAATTTTCTAAAACTATCCAATCACTGAACGTCACTTTCAATCCCTTATTTGCATAACTATCTACAGTATCCCCCTGCTGGCCCAGGGTGAGAACTTCAGTACATAACAGTATGTAACCTGAAGCGTATGTAACCCGAGGTACCACTGTAAAGCCAAGGTTGCAGGTTCGATTCTCATAGGAGACAGCTACATATTCCTGCATTGCAGGGGGTTGGAAAATCGTCAGGGTCCCCCCCAACTCTACAATTCTCTGATTCAATTAAAACAGATTAACATTATCTCAACTTTCTAAGCATCTGAGCAGCCTTGTCTAAACAAGAATGCTTTCAGCAGGCCCTAAGAAGAGTACAATGAAGGCACCTGCTTGATATCAAAGGCAGGGAGTTCCAAAGTTTCAGTCCTGCCACACTAATCGATCAAGTTCTTACAGACAGATGGTGGTGCCAGTGGCGTAGCGTGGGGGGTGCAGGGGGGCTGGCCGCACCGGGCGCAACATCTGGGGGGGGCGCGTTCGCACTCGCAGCTCTCTGCCCCTACCTGGCTCACTCACTCTCTCTCACTGCTGTGCGAATCCAATCCGAGCCGCCGGGTCGCCACCCACTGTGGAGGGGGGGTGCCAGGCGTGCGGGTTAGGGGGCGCAAATTACTTGCCTTGCCCTGGGTGCTGACAACCCACGCTACGCCACTGGGTGGTGCAGATATTATGTGGGATCTGTAGTACCGCCAATTCTGCTGATCAAAATGGCTGACTGGTCACATGACATGCGGGGCAAGGCCACCACATAGTTTGAGGGACGGTGGACCGGCCCATGGCTAGAAAAGGTTGCTGACCCCTGGTCATGTTATTAGCACAGGCCAAACAGCCACCCTTTTCTTTTCTTTTTTGAGAAAAATGAATCTGCACATTTATTCCAGAAGTAACATCCTGTACATTAAGACCCACAGCCCATGGGTGGGAATGCAATTAATCATCCCATCTCTGCTTTTGCTGATACAATCAACAGTCCCCCATTACATATGCCTTAAAGGAAAAAAATACCAGCAAGAGAATAGATCAAAACACTGTACTACACTACAGGGCTGATGTAAACGACTCTTTTGACTCCCCAGTAAAATGAGTCACTTCACAGAAGTGTTTAAATCACAACATTCTTCCCACTGCAGTATGCATATACTAATAATGGACTTATTTCCCTTTGCAAATGAAAAAGTAGAAGGGCATTTTTTTTAAAGGTTTACAAACTCTAACATTTCTGCATAAAATTAAATGTGGATTACAAAGAGCTGCCTTTGGCTTTGGGGTGGGTATGAAACTGCCGAACGATAGCTACACAAAAATCCTGGATTTCTCAGAAAGAATTACCTGAGCAACTGCTTTCCAAAAATACAAAAAAAGCTTCAAAATGAACCAGAAAGTCCCTTCTCCCAACAATAGGTGCCAGTGCGATTCTGTTTTTTCCTCTATAGCACAGCTTCTGTAAACAGCTGTGACATCACTGAAAGGGAGGAGTCAGCTGATTTCTCACAAACTGATTGGTTAGACTGGTGCCCTGAACATTTTGCTTTGTCTTGCTTTGTCTTGCCTGTTCTACAACAGATTGACACTTAAAATAAAGAAAAGAAAAGAAAAGAAAATTATTCTGAGCTTAGGCTCATTTCCAGCAAGTACACTTATAATCCCCTCACAGTCATCCTGAAAGGCAGGGGTAAAGGTAAAGGGACCCCTGACCATTAGGTCCAGACGTGGCCGATTCTGGGGTTGCGGCGCTCATCTCACTTTATTGGCCGAGGGAGCCAGCGTACAGCTTCTGGGTCATGTGGTCAGCATGACTAAGCCGCTTCTGGCGAACCAGAGCAGCGCACAGAAACGCCGTTTACCTTCCCGCCGGAGCAGTACCTATTTATCTACTTGCACTTTGACGTGCTTTCGAACTGCTAGGTTGGCAGGAGCAGGGACCGAGCAATGGGAGCTCACCCCGTCGAGGGGATTCGAACTGCCAACCTTCTGATCGGCAAGTCCTAGGCTCTGTGGTTTAACCCACAGCGCCACCCACGTCCCTTGAAAGGCAGGGGTCGGGGACCCTAAAATATCCTCACTGAGTAACTGCAAGTTCTTGTGCATACCCAAAGAAGCACCTTTGATCCTGACTAGGTTCAACAGTTAGTTTTCTTAGTGCTGGGTGTCCAGGGTTTTAATTTGGAACAGCTAGCTTGACACTTGTATTATCAAATGCAATTTCCCAGCTACAGCTCTTGTGTGACAGTTCTATGCACACTACAAAGAGTAGTTTCTTTGAAGAAGACTCTCGACAAATCATGCTCTACATCTGAATGCTGAAAGATACCAGGAAGGTTTCATGTCACGGAAATGCAAAATAATAATAACAGTAAATAAATAAAACATACAGTGTGATATTAGAAGTTAGAAATCAGAACAATTTACTCTGTGTTGCAGGGCTTCAAAGCTGCACAGTATCTCTCTTCATTCTTTCTACTTGGGAGTTTATACAATGCAAGTGTTGCTTTGTTTATGCACAGTTTTATTACAATATATATCCTGCTATGCCAGGAACAGATTTAGCAAGTCCTTGTTGAACTTCTATTGATATTTACAAAGGATGCTTTTATATGGTATTAGATGTTCACAGAGTGCATCATATTGATCTAGGAATAAAAAGCTGTTTCCCCCCACTATAGCTTGCCTGCCCTTTTTGTGGTATATTGAAATTTGAGGATTTCCTCCCCTACACAAAATTGTACTACTAGACAAGACATTTTTTTTTTCCTGGGTAACTGCTGCTGTTATATTTAGAGAGCAGAGATAATAGCTTGTATACTCTTAGCATCACTTTAAGCAAAAAGTGGTGTCTGACATTTAATTCTAAACCATGTCTGACATTTAGTGCTATATTTCAGCAAGAAAAAAAAACATCACTTATAAAAAGTAATTTTGCACCTTTTCACAATTAGTTTCTGATTGCAAATTGCTAGTGAGCATCACTCTGCTATTCTCTACTAGATAATTTAAGGCAACTGACCATATGAGATAATATGATTGTGAAGAACAGAGGACAACTTCCTGCATTATACATATTTAACTGTAGTTTGTATACTACATTTCAAGAGTTTACAGACCTACTAAAATAGATCATCTTCCCAAATTATCTCTCTGATTCTTGCCCGAAATAAAATGCAGCATTAGTCAGATGTTCTATGAAGTGAGCAGCTATAGATTTACCAGCAATTTTTCTACTTCACAGCTGAAAATCCTTTAAAAAGATACACACTAGAGAGGACATAACATTTCACATTTATCCACTTCTGTAAGTTTGGAACTATTTAGGGAAACCATTTTTACCAATACCTTTCCCAGCCTAATGGATTTCTCTGTTTGTACAAACCACAAGCAAGTCTGTCATAAACTACACTGTTGCTGCACAGACATGTTGAGACGTGCTCAGCAAACCATACTGTATTACAGATACAAAGAATAGCGCCCATGATATGGTAAGCATTTGTATTTGGCAGCTAAATAATGCCAGTTTTAGCCCTTTCAATGGGGGCAAACATGAGAAAGCAAAAAGATGGCAGCGTGACCCACAGAATGGATTCCTCCCCCCCCCCCTTTCACAGGCAGGGACTATATGGTTCTGCTCACTTGCATGATGCATCCATCTTTGCAAAAGCTAACTTTGTGAAATCAGCTAGGTTTCTGTTCATTTTTAAAACGTTTGCTCTGAATGCCAGGCCAGTGGAAATAGAAGGTAAAACACATCAGCAATAGCGATTCCCATCCCTATCTAGCAACCCTTCCTTTCCCCCCAGTGTGGACTTGTACAGTCATCCATCACACTGACCTGACACCAGGTGACTTCCTCATTGGGTGCTGATAAATATTTCCTCCCACCCAGAGACACACTAAAGAGTTCGATACTTATTCCGCTGCTTACTGGGAAACACAACACAGTTGTCAGGGCTCCAAAAGCCCCCATCAATAATAATACTCTGTGCCCCTGAGCTCCCTTTTCCTTCTCTCTCTCTCCCTCTCTCTTTCTCTTAATGTCTAAAGCTCTCAGACTGGCTGCTGAAGAAGGAGCCTTCCGTATTAACAACTCCTGGAGGCAGAGAGAGAGAGAGAGAGAGAAATGTGCAGTCTCTTTATCCTGTGCTGCGAAATGTAACCTTAAACTGGCAACTGCTAGTTTGGGGATTTTAGTTTCCTGGAAACCAGGGCTGCGAGCTGCACGTTTTTCCATGAGCTAAGCAACACTTCTGCCCCCAGTAGAGAAGGAAAGGGAGCGCACAAGTCTAGCCCGGTCACCATCACCACCACCACCTGACAGGCGGGCAAAGTGCCAAAGAGATTCCACCCTGCTCCATCCTTTCCACCAGGCTAGGGAAGGAAAAGGGGAAGGAGGAGTTGTCTGTCTGTCGTTCCCTCTCTGATATTGCTTTGTCTCCTCTGCCTGCTGGGGCATCTCACTTTCTCCAGAAGCCTCTCCCTCTATCAAGTCAACTTTTCTCCCATCAGACAAACCTCCACAACCCCCAAAAAACAGAGCTCACTTGCAAGATAGTTTCTGACATGACTCGGTGGCCCAAAGACTTTCACCGAACAAGCAGTAGGGGCAGCAAAAGCCCACCACATCAGCTAATTCCAGAGACGCTGGAGGAGCTCTTTTACCAATATTCAAGATTTCCCACAGAAATGATCCTATTATTACTATTCCCTCCTCTACAACGCTGTGTTGTTGTTTTTAAAGGGCTCTCTGTGGGCTTCAGGAACCAGAGTAGGGATAAGAAGAAACTGGAAAGGGCTTTGTTTGGCTGCAAGCTCTGCATTGCACAGTCATCAAAGTTAAGTGTGAGGGTTGGGGAAGGGAGATGGGGGAAGAGAGAGACGGGAACGGGGATGCTTTTGATATCAGAGTGCGGCCCAGCCTTCCTATGTGGACGTGGTGGGCATCTTCAGCCATCCTAGGGAAGTTGCAGGAGAGAAAGCACTGGAAGCCGAAATTGATTAAGGAAACTGAGGAAGGGGGCACGTTTATTTTTTCCTTGGAGGAAAGGGAGGAATAAAGTGTCGAGGACCTCCCAAGCAGCAAATTCACCTGGCCACTCTGAAGGGGAAGGACTCGGCCAGAGAAAGAAAGAGAGAGAGAGAGAGAGAGAGAGAGAGAGAGAGAGAGAGAGAGAGAGAGATTTGGGGAAGGTTCTGCTCGAGTTCCCCTGGTCTGCTCTGGAGTTCTTTCTGGGGAACGCACATTTACCCCAAGAAAGGGCGCGCGCTCTCCCTCTCTGGCGCACCTCGGAGGAGAAAAGGGGGCGTGAAACCGCCCCCCCCAAATATCTCCCGTGCCCCCCTTTGGAAACGCGCACGAAACTGCCCACCCAAAGGAAAAGAAGCCGAGCCGAGCTTGGCCGAGAGCGAGACCAACAGGCGTCGAGTCGAGGCGCAACACGGGCATTATTTCCCCCACCCCTTCCCACGCCGCCCTCCGACCCCAGGAGGAGAGCGCTTCCCTCTCTCTCCCCCCCCCCAAACTACTCCTTCCCTCCCCTTTCTTTTACCTGGTGGCTGAAGGGGGCTTCCCAAGAGGCGGCGAGGTTGCAGAAGGAGGAGCAGGAGGAGGTGGCGGCGGCGGCGCTGGAGGAGGAGGAGAGGGAGAAGGCGGCATCTTCGGAGAGCCCGCAGCCAGCCATGCCTCCCTCTCGCTGCCCACGGTGAGAGAGAGAGAGAGACGGGGAGATGGAGACGCTCGAGCGGCGCGCGCGGCACTTGGGCAGCAGAGCCTGGGCGAAACTCTTCGGCGTCCTGGAGGCGCAGGGAGAGGCTGGCGAGCGAGCGCAGCGGCAACGGCGGGGCTCTCTCTGGACGCTCTCCTTCTGGTGTGCGGCTCTTTGGAGAGGCGCCGTCAGGAGCCACCGCCGGAATCACGTGGGCGCGCTCCCTCCGCCGCCCGCCCGCCGCCGCCGCTGCTGGGGACACACAGGCTGCGTGTGACCAACAGCCCGGTGCTGCCAAAGCGACGCCGAGAAGCGCCCCGTGCTCGGGTCCCGCCGTCGCCGCCTCCTTTCCGGCAGAGCGCGATGCGTAAAAAGGAACCGGCTGGCCCCAAATGCGCCAAGGATGCGCGCTTGGACTGGGGAGGGGAGCCCGGTCTGTTCAGGGAAGGAGGGAGGCGGGCTGGGCGAGGGTCGGGGTGCGCACGAGGGATGGAGAGAGTGAGAGAGAGAGAGAGAGAGAGAGAGAGAGAGAGAGGAAGGAAGGAAACAAGCTCAAGTTGGAGAATCTGCAGATTTTCAGCCCGAGCGCCCGGTGTGTTTTGTTTTTATTTCTCAAACATCAGGTTGCAGCTTATCGCTGCAGCTGGGAACTTCCGTGCATGTGCAGAGTGCATCTCGCTCTCCCGCGCGAAAGTGCCTGGTCCTGCTTCTTCTCCCCCCCACCCGACCACCACCACCAAATGACTGAGCTCAGAGAGAGAGCCTCTGAGCATGTGCTGAGTTGATTTTGCGCCATCAGGGAAGCTGAGGCCACCAGACTCCACGCGGTTTCCTGAGCATGCACAGGGTGCCAGGAGCGTTCATTCATTCTTTTAGTGGCATAATTTCAGGCAATGGAACAAAAAGGGGGGAGGGGGAAACCATCCATAAAACACTGGGCTTTATTTCACCTGGATCAAATACCCAGTTTGGAACACACACAAGCGCGCGCATCTGCTGGGAGCCTCAATGGCGCTGCTCTGGAGGTGGAGCCCCATGTTGGGCAAACAGATTCCTGCATTTCAGGGGGTTGGACTAGATGACCCTGGGGGTCCCTTCCGATTCTAGGAAAGGCCAGAGCCGAGGGTGACGCTCGGCAGGTGGCTTCGTGGGAGAGATGTCAGAAGCCAGGAGCCAGAAAACCCTTTTTCCCCCGAAGAGCGACGCATTCTGAGAACATTCTGGGCATTTTCTCGTCTCTGATCCCCTTTATCTCACCACCGAGGGATTTAAAGGGGACTCAGACGTGGAGCAAAGGGCTGGAGCGAGGGGGGGGAGCTCCATCCCTCGCCCGAGGGACCTATGTGCAGTTGCTAAAGAAAACATGTATTTTAAATAGCCACAGGTTTGGGAAAGTAGGACTTGACGCTGCTTCTCTTTCAAAGCTAATAGCGCACAATCCTATGCATGGACGTTCAGAAGCAGGTTCCAGTGCGTTCAATGAATTTGTATCGTGTCTAATAGGATCGCAGCCTCAGTGGCAGGTATTCTCTTCGGGGCAGAGTTCCTTTCCAAGGATAAGCACGCACATCAAAAGAAGAACTTAGCCTCCATAGGCAGAGAAGGCTAAAGGCTTTTCCTAGCGCGACACTCCCCACCCTTAAAATATTATTATTATTATTATGCAACAGAGGTCAAGCTCTCTCACTTAAGAGCCTCCCTTCAACCTGTAATCGTAAGAAACATTTGGTTTGCAAGCCGGCTTCCTCGTCTTTATTGATAGCACACCTGGCAGGCAGTTCATTGCGGTGAAGACAGGCAGCTGAAGGCTCCCCGGGAAGGGAACATTCAAAACGAGCTTCTTGTTGCATATATAGCATGGCCCTTCTTCTTTCTCCCCACGCCAAATCTCAGGTTGCTTCAGAGCTTTCTCCATAGAAAAGCGGGGGTCCACCTTTTTACTTAGCACACAAAGCGTCTGTTTTCTTGCAAGCATGCACTAAGGTCACAAATCCTGCTTACAACCTTGTGGATCTCCATCGTTGCTTCGATGCACTTTTTTAAAGGTGAAAGGTCTAAATAAAGGAAATCTACTATAACAACAACACAAGTAAACAGTCGCATATAATTAGAAATGTTGTATGTAAATGTAAAAGGCAATACTTGTTCTAGGAAAACCTCAAAGAATAAAGGCGGCCTGATTATTCACCCTAAGATGCAGCTGGAGAAAGAGGTGGTTTGATCAAATGGTGAATAGATATATCTAGGGGCTTCTCTCACACTAACGAGGAGTGCAGTCCTATCCACATTTATGCTGAGATAACTCTGATTAAACTCAATGGGGGGGGGGGTTGGCTTCTGAATATATATATATATGATTGTGCTGTAATCTTATAAATAAAATTAATGAAAATCTGTTCCACTTCTCCTTTAAGCCCCTGTGCTGTCCTGTATACATTCCTATTTCCATGTAGAGGCAAAATAAAGTGAATTTCTTTGCTGTGTGTTGTAATTTTTGAAAGTTCCCTGACAAAAAAGTCAATTCCAACTTTTTATTTTATTTTTTTCACTTTGCTTTAAAAGCACAGTATTTTAACATGACAGCCAACATGAACAGCAGCAACTAGCTCTTGTACCAGCTGCAGGTGGGAACTACAGCTGAGAAACATCAGCCAAGCAAAGGTGATTGCTAAAACCTGAGCCCTAATAAATTCTAAGAGTTAAAGAAAAAGAGGGTGAGAAATGAAAGGATACCAAGAAAGGCATTTCAAATTTACCCCCACAATGCAGGAATCTCAACTAAAGCATCCATGACAGATGGCTATCCAACCTCTACTTAAAAACCTCCAAAAGCACCCAGCTTATTCAAAAGCACCCAGCTTATTTTAATATATACATATAATGGAAACACCAAAGCAGAACTCATAACCACGATTTCTAAAAATGCAGTCCCATGCTATTTGATTTTATTTAGACTTCTTAGTATAAGGACTGGAGCCTTAGAAAACATTCCCTTCTGAATTTCTGTGATAGGCCATTCATCTCCCTGCAATTTTCACACCCCTTTCACTGCTTCATTAAAGGTAAAGGGACCCCTGACCATTAGGTCCA
The DNA here is from genome assembly GCF_964106915.1 of Podarcis gaigeae. Lineage (NCBI taxonomy): Eukaryota > Metazoa > Chordata > Lepidosauria > Squamata > Lacertidae > Podarcis > Podarcis gaigeae. The sequence goes on from NC_139685.1 coordinate 12,565,581, forward strand.
GTCGTGACCTCATCTCACTTTTAGAACAGCTGGGAGAGGTGAGAGGGGATGGCTTTTGGGGGGTAAAGGTAAAGGGACCCCTGATCATTAGGTCCAGTCATAACCGACTCTGGGGTTGGGAGCTCATCTCGCTTTATTGGCCAAGGGAGCTGGTGTACAGCTTCCGGGTCATGTGGCCAGCATGACTAAGCCGCTTCTGGCGAACCAGAGCAGTGCACGGAGACACCGTTTGCCTTCCCGCCGGAGCGGTACCTATTTATCTACTTGCACTTTGACATGCTTTCAAACTGCTAGGTTGGCAAGAGCAGGGACTGATCAATGGGATTCGAACCAACCTTCCGATTGGCAAGTCCTAGGCTCAGTGGTTTAACCCACAGCACACCACCATTCCTGCTTCATTACCCCACCCAAATTCTCTGCATGCACACTCAGTTTCAACAGCATCCCGCATCATTTTCAACCCCCCCAAAAAATGCACACACATATATACGCACACACAAATCCCTGTGTTATCTTTCGGACACACAGCTTGGAAGACCAGAACACTGGATATTTGTGGGTGAGAGAAACAGCCAAGTTCGTAGCCTTGATGCTTCCAGCACATATTCAAGCTAATGCTTTTTGATATCGTTGCATGATCTTATCTGCATATCCTGTCTTCCTCTATTTGGTTTTCTGTTTGTACCTCTAGGATAGGGCATGTTCTAGTTTATGTCGTCCAAGCAGAATTTGCTTTAAAATATGCTGGAGACGTATGTGCCTTTATACTCCTTTATCCTCCTTCCAGTCCCTAATGAACTTGAGTACATCTCTGCTTAACCATGCAAATTTTACTCTTGTCTTTTGCCCACAGGTACATGCACCATCTGTGCCACTGAAGAACATTCCTACATAAGAATGTTTGCAATTCCACATTTTTATTTTCTTTACTGCGTATTCCTCTGTATAGCAATAGATTTTGCAGCTGAGGAACAAACCAAAAAAAGCTCTGTGTGTTACATGCTGTGTGGTTCTCTCCCCAAATTATTTATTTTTTTTACAAGTAGATTTTGCAGGTTGGTTGTCAGGGGAAAGTCAACTTAGCCCTTTCCCTTATACAAAATTACTGAAGTCCCCATAACTTTTCCTCTTAAAAAAGTAGCATGGAAGGATTACGCAAGAGATGGAGGCTTAACTAGCCTTGTTTGGTGCCTGTGGTTCAGAATGCTTTTGTAGCTGACTTGATAGCTGTGACCATTCCTGGCAGACCATAACAGTCCATGCCCTAGTAACCTCCCGGTTAGAGTACTTCAATGCACTTAAGTGGGGTGGCACGGAATTTGCAGCTCATACAGGATGCAATGGTGAAATACCGGTAGCTTCCAGCCTGTCCCAAAGTTTCAGCTACTGTTGAAGAGCTGTGTGGAGAGAGATCAGGAGAAGATTGGAGAGCAGGAAAAATCAGGCATTGAAAAGTTTTCAGACGCTGCTTCCCACTTTCGTAATTTTTTTGCTATGGACACAGTAGCCCGGAACATAACCCACCAGTTTCCAGGTGTTAGTTATAACTTATAAAACTTGGGACCTAAATATTTTAGGCCAGGCATTTCAAAACTTGTGGAATCATCTAATTAAGTGTGGACTATGTGGACTAATTAAGTGTGGACTATGGGACGTGGGTGGCGCTGTGGGTTAAACCACAGAGCCTAGGACTTGCCGATCAGAAGGTCGGCGGTTCAAATCCCCGCGACAGAGTGAGCTCCCGTTGCTCGGTCCCTGCTCCTGCCAACCTAGCAGTTCAAAAGCACGTCAAAGTGCAACTAGATAAATAGGTACTGCTCCGACGGGAAGGTAAACGGCGTTTCCGTGTGCTGCTCTGGTTCGCCAGAAGCGGCTTAGTCAATCTGGCCACATGACCCGGAAGCTATATGCCGGCTCCCTCGGCCAATAAAGCAAGATGAGCGCTGCAACCCCAGAGTCGGCCACGACTGGACCTAATGGTCAGGGGTCCCTTTACCTTTACTATGTTCATGGGCCTAACCAGGATTCATGTTGGCAGAACCGAGTTATCTGCAAGGCGATTGGACAGTTAGTTAAGTATTTTTATTTATTTACTTGATGGGGGGGTCAGCTGCCCCCCTGCTATGTCCATGACTATGTTTTAGTGGAGAAGTCCAGTTACCACATAACATTTAAGGTGTGATGAGTGTATCAACTAGGTTAGGATAAACTCTTCTGACTATTCTAAGTTAAAAGAGTTAAGGGGAACACTTGGGAAATGACTTTGTGATATGCCGAATGGGAAAAGAGGTAAGAACTCACTGGAAAGGTTTGGTTTTGTAACCAGCAAAGCCGTTCCATTCAGAGTGAGTTCTGCATGTGCAGTAGAAGTTTCCTTTCTTCTCCTTCCCCTGTGCACCCCCCCAAAAAAAAAATCTGTTCTGCGTTCGCCCTGCCCAGAACAAGGCCAGCCTAACCCCATTTAGAATCTGAGGCAAGATTTGCCACCAATGTCCCTCTTTCCTGATTCAGGCCCACGCCCTGGCAGGGCGAGAGACCAGTGACAACACAGCCACTCTACAGAGGTGCCCCCCTTATTTGTCAATATTTTAGGTGGAAATGGGGCATTCCACAAGGAGCTGCCAGTGCTCTCCCCATCTTCAGTTTTTGGCTGCATCTTTGGCTAACCCAAAGCGAAGTCCGTATCAGGATCTCTCGCCCCTCAGTGGAGCCTGTCGCCTGAGGTGGATCACCTCACGCTGCCTCATTGATGCACTGTCCATGCTAGGGCAAGCTAGAGACTACATGGAATGCCTTTCCAGCCCCTTTCTGCCCTTCAGGATTTGACGCCTGAGGCAGCTGCCTCATTCTACCTCATGGTAGGGCTGGCCCTGCCTCAACCTTATGGAGAAAATGGCAGAGGAGAGAAATTTCTGTTGTACAAGGAGAACTCACTGTGTGAACAGAAAAACTTCATTGGATAACAATAATAATAATTTATTATTTATACCCCGCCCATCTGGCTGGGTCCCCCCAGCCACTCTGGGTGGCTTCCAACAAAACACTAAAATACAATAACCTATTAAACATTAAAAGCTTCCATAAACAGGGTTGCCTTTAGATGTCTTCTAAAAGTTTGGTAGGTATTTTTCTCTTTGACATCTGGTGGGAGGGTGTTCCACAGGGCGGGTGCCACTACCAAGAAGGCCCTCTGGCTGGTTCCCTGTAACTTGGCTTCTCGCAGCGAGGGAACTGCCAGAAGGCCCTCGGCATTGGACCTCAGTGTTCGGGCAGAACGGACACTGAGGTCCCTGTTTTGGATACAACACAGGGCCATATTTGGAAGACAAACCTATTAAAATCTGTGCAAGCGCTATTCTCATAGGCATTCTACTCATCTAAGGCATGATATTTCTCTTAAAGGGTATGTCTATGATTTAACATAAAAGCTAAGATTTTCTCCACCCTGCTGAGCGCACAGAAACATATTTAGCCTTTAGTATAAATCTGGTGCTCTTCAAATACCAGAATCTTAAGTGTTGCAGGAGATATGGAAACATGCATTTGTATCTAATACAAAATGTCACCAATGTGTTGTTGAAAGCAGCTGATCAATACTCACTATTCAGCTGAATAGCAACATATGAATTGCTCTTGACTGAAAATTAAGGTGGTGGGAAGCAAACAAGTAACGGAAACATTCTTAGAAAGCAAATTGAAAACTGCCAAGAGATAAGAGAACAAGATAAATGGATTTTGTTGTCGTCGTTCTTTCAAGGTACATAAAGATCTCTTTGGATTCTACATGATCAAGTGTGCAGCTGGATAAACGTCTTGTCTGTTCAAGTGGAAGCAAACATTGATGAGTCTAATAACCTACCCATAATAAGAAACTTTCAACATTACTGTGGTTATTAAAATGAAGTGATAATTGAATGCCCTCCTCAGGCCTTTCAACAGCACTTCTCCATCAGCGTAATTGATGGTTAGTCTTTTGCACCCCAATAAATGGCAAAAATGAACAATTATGCCATTAAAGCAGACTTGCAGTCAAAGCCTCAAATCGCATTACTTAAGCAGCAACCCTTTATATGGTAGCAAAACAGCATGCTTTACTGTTAAAAATATGTATTAAAGTGCCCTCCAGACAGGTATATCGGAAGTCTAAATCCACACAAAAGTTCCTGTTAAAATAAGCAAGGTGGGTTAATGGGAAAGTGTGTATATTTTTGGGTGACATTATATATGAAGTAGTGACCCCAAATATATGTAAAAGTTCACCTTACCCAGAAAAGATGCACAGCACCCGAGGCACCAAATTTTCCTACCTCCCCAAGACCATTGTTCCTTCCCAGACCAGCATCCAAATGGACATTCTATACGTGGGCTCTGCAAACACAGAATGGGCTGTGATAGGGGAAGGATAAACAATATGGTACAAGATTGCTCCCTCCACACACAAAAGGCCTTTCATATTAACTTTCTAGTAGTGGTAGTAGTAGCAGGAATAATCATACTGTAGCTCAAGAGTCTTAGTGAACCCATCACATTAATGTGGATGGCCAGCTTTCTATTTAACGGCAATAATTATTAAAACAAAACCCTGGTTAATTGCTTGATTATGGTAATCCACGAATCAATTTGTCATTTGCCTAAGCAACTACTGAAAACTACTAAAAGATATCAGAGATCTCACCAGTGGGGTTGCTGCCAAATTGCATAATAATAATAATAATAATAATAATAATAATAATAATAAATAAAAAATAATGCCACCCATCTAACCGGGTTGCCCCAGCCACTCTGCTTATGTTTTGCGGTTCAGTTGTGGCAGGAATGTTATAGAAAGCAGGATGGTACTGCAGTGGCCTTACATTTTAATGAGACTCAACACCAACCTGTCAGACGCTCACCAAAAATACATGGGAATGCTGAAGACTACACCCTCCATGGTAGGAATGGGATCACCAGAGGAGCATGGGATGATGGACAAGGCTCAACTCATGCCATGCATGAGACTACAGCATGCATAGGAGACCTCTGTTCATGTCCACAGCCTTGAATGTACATCATGGAAACTGTAGCTCCTGCTGCCCAGGGCAACAGACGTATACAGAAGTATTTTTGGTCTGCATGCACACATGGATTTCCATTAGTGGCCCCAGCTTGTTAGTCCTCCAAATTGCGATCAAATGACAAGTATCTAAAAGCATCAATTATATAGACAACTCACTTCGATGGATGCAACTTAATTTATTCAGGATTTTTGAAAAGTACCCTGCGATATAACCTACCAACATATGTGCATCCACCAGCTTTTAACCTTGCGCCATGAGATCTTAACGTATCTGAAGGGCCCATGAAAAGGAAAAACAACTTTATGTGAACTAGATCATTCTGAGGTCTGAATGTCAAAAACCTAGTTTCAAGTTGTAGCATTTTAAACTGCTTTTGATGAATTTTGATGTTGAAAACAAGCATCTCTGGAGAGCCGGAAAGGTTGACATGCAAGAGGGTAAAACCCATTTACCAATATAAAATGAGAAGCTGTTTATATCACTCAGTTGAAAATGTGAATTGACGAAAGCGTTTATGAAATAGGCAGGTACACAGGGAACTCTTTACTGCATAAAGCCTAGTAATTGCAGGATGGTTAAAGTGTGTATTTTTGCTGCTTCGAGCAATGAGGTTAGGGAAGAGGAACACAAGAACAGAAACAGAATTCAAATGTAAAGCAAAGGCATGCATGCTTTACATAAAAGCATTAACATAAAAACAGACAACAGAGAACCATAAGAGGTAGTCTAGGGTACAAATGAATTGGTTTAATTAGATTAATCATCTAAAACTTTAATTGCTGGATCTTAAGAGTGAACACTTATTGAAACTATTTCAATTCCACTGCTGTAATAAGAGAATGAATTTTACAAGTATCATAGGTAGCCTTCTATCCAAGAGTGGTATCTTCCATGTATTAAAGGTTATGTTTTCACATGTTTCCTCCTTCAGCATCTCAAGCACATTGGCATTGAGGTTGGGATAATATTCAGGGAGATCCTAATTTGGAAGGAGGATCCCAGGCAATGTAGGGTTGCAGTCTCAACTGGTTAAAAGGCAGATCAATATTCAACTTTTTAAAACCTGGTTGACAGCTTTAAATATTTATTGCTAGCATTAATCAGATGTTTCACCATTTGCATCTCTAGCGGGGCACTTGTTGCATATGCTTTATTGTGAAGTCAAAAATTTTACTTTGAACTGAGAACATATAAACACATCATAGAAAGTGCTCTCCCAACGAAAAAAGACCTGAAAGCTGTGGACCGAATTGCACACAGTTGCACTGTATATGCAATCAACATTGGTACCTATTTATAGCATGGACAATTATAATTCGTAGCTTTCCAAACCATGGATGCTAAAAGTCACATTCCCACTAGAAACAAACAAAAATTAGATGCATGAGTGAAAAACAGCTGAGGACGCAAGCTATTAAATATATGACTGAGATGTTCAAAGGAGGAAATGTTGGTTTACAAACTTTTCCTAACCCTTCAAGTCTCCTTAAATTTAGCCCAATCTAATCTAAATAATAGTTTCAAAAAACCAGGCTTCCAAGCTTGAACGTTTATACTAGAGACTCTTTAATAGTAGACAGGTTTGCCCCTTATTAAGGGACGCGGGTGGCGCTGTGGGTAAAAGCCTCAGCGCCTAGGGCTTGCCGATCGAAAGGTCGGCGGTTCGAATCCCCGCGGCGGGGTGCGCTCCCGTTGCTCGGTCCCAGCGCCTGCCAACCTAGCAGTTCGAAAGCACCCTCGGGTGCAAGTAGATAAATAGGGACCGCTTACTGGCGGGAAGGTAAACGGCGTTTCCGTGTGCAGCTCTGGCTCGCCAGAGCAGCGATGTCACACTGGCCACGTGACCCGGAAGTGTCTTCGGACAGCGCTGGCCCCTGGCCTCTTGAGTGAGATGGGCGCACAACCCCAGAGTCTGGCAAGACTGGCCCGTACGGGCAGGGGTACCTTTACCTTTTACCTTTTGCCCCTTATTAGTGAGTTCTTTCCCTGGAGGGCCACTAGATGTGCTCAACGGCTCCGCAACATTCTCCATACAGAAATGTTGAAAACCGATGGGAAAGTTGGAACAAAGTCAAGATATAGCCTATGGGCTAGCCTGGTAATATGAAAACTATCATACAATGTGGCTCTTCTAGACTTTAACACTGAAAAGGTTTAAAAACAACAACAAAAGCACCCAATTTCATACACCTACATTTCAAAAATTCAGTTGCCTATGCTTGCTCTACCTAAGCAAAACCGAAATATTTTATATATTATTTCATATATAATACATTAATATGTTAAAACACTCCTATTCCTGGGGGCAATCATTTACTCATAATTAATTGTGTATACAGAAGGAATGAAGGCGAGACCTTCTTTGCTTATTCTTCAAGTTCAGTCCATTGCAAAAGGAGGTGGAGAATCAAAGCCATCTGGACCATGCACCAAGGATCAGCCCCCTTTCATCATCAGATACTAGAACACATAACACTTATTTAAAGAGAGGAAATTGTTTTATGCATAAAATGTATCTCCATAGGCATTTCAGAAGAGGAAGCCCATTTTTCTTTTATTAGACAACCTTGTCCACTGACAGTTAAGATCCAAACTTCTTATTAAAAGCAACAGCCACTTTTGAACAAAATCTGAATTTCTGAAGCAAAACTGGCCTGTGTTTTGGTCATTAAAGATGCTCCCCCAAATAGCTTTTGCAGATACGCTCCTTAAGAATGCACTGAAACATTGCCTAAGAGTGACCAGTGAAGATGCCCGGGTGCTAAGATAGTGCCTGGCATCTCTACCATCTGGAGGTACATCCCAGGGGAATCCTTGAATCTCGACCATTTTCACACACTAGCAACACATCCTGTGGAATTCTATCCGTTATGTTTTATCTGCCGAATCAGAATGAATTTTAGGATCCAAAAAGTTGTACTGAAAAATACTACTTTAGAGCCATCTGGCCCCAAAAAGGCAGCTAGGCATTCTGTTTTTGCAATCCTGGTTTAAGGAACCATTTGGCTTGGCGCCTAGCTTATATATCTGACTTTCTAACACTGGTTGCAAGTTTATAGACCTTTTTTAAATAGTCAGGCAGTTGGCATGGGATAACATGTGATACACATTAGCAGGCATCCCCAACCTGCGGCCCTCCAGATGTTTTGGCCTACAACTCCCATGATCCCTAGCTAATAGGACCATTGGTCAGGGATGATGGGAATTGTAGTCCAAAACATCTGGAGGGCCAAAGGTTGGGGATGCCTGCACAACAGCAATATGCATGGGCTTACTAGCATTGCTCTATACATAAGAACAAATCTTACTTATCAGACGTATCTGAAAACTATGTTCAACAGATTGAAAAATTTCAACCTGAATGTGTCATCAACATTTCTTTACCAAGGGCACAGAAACAGTAAGTTACTTTGCCAAAACGTTAGTATAAATAGACTTTATTGAAGTCAGTACCTCTGTACTGAAGCTGAAGATTGTGTCTACATAAGCATGTTGTAACACTTCACAACTTCTAAAAGGAATGTCAACAATTACAACGATCATGCATGCCATGGTCGATAATCACATTTTAGAAGCATTTTCAACCATTTCTAAAGAAATGCTTATAACATTGTTATATATTTATATTTATATAGAGAACTACTTTCAATAAACTGCAAAACATTGATCAGCTTTTCCAGTATGAGCTACAGTGTGAACACAAAAGGGAGGCATACGTGTTTAATTTATGAAATCAGAATGGAATATTTACTGTAAAAGAAAAATTAAAAAGCTTTCAAATAAAGGCCATTATTGAACCAAAGCAAAGAGCACAACTTGGAACTTAAGAGTTCATTTATTGTTTAAAGCTGTCCTCTTGAGCAACTTCAATTCAAATAATAAATTCAGTACTGCGAGTATTCCTTGGACTGAAGTTTGGCAATGATGCGGTCCAACTGTCTCTTTGCTTCACACTGTGGGAAATTGCTCATGTCATAATATTGAGGGGCAATTTTCACCAACCTGCCAAAGAAAGAAAGGTTTGTCACTTGTGCACAGATCTGAATATCATGCAGGCGATAGCAGTGGCCCAATTAGTATCTACTTATGATAATTAGATTATCAATCTCCTTAATAATGCCTGGAAATATGGAAATCCAGTTTCTGTATAAAAAACCATGCTTCTGAAAAGAGCTTTTCAAAATAAAAGGCATCTCCAAGTAGTATATATACTTACTACTCTGAAACTTAACAAAATTCAAACAATCTAAACAAAAAGCTTGTAACACGCAGTGATTGTCAGGAGGGTTTTTAAAAATCTTGTGTATATGTAATATGAAGAAAGCCGTTTTTACCATTCATTAAAATGAAAAGTCAACTTTTATTGACTTGGAATAATACGCAAGTTGGAGACAAGATTTGGATACTTCAACCAAAAGTCAATTATGTAGTTGTAAACAGTGTAGACATGAGTTATCAACAGCTAGATTAAATAATAGATAAGAGTACAGCATCACAGAAGGAATCTCTGATTGTAAGCCAAGTTCCAGGCAATAATACAAATGCATGATGAAAATATATAGGAACAATGACTCTGCATTCAGACGTTTTAGAACCGACAGGAACAAACATTATGGCTTTACTGAAAAGCAAAGGGGCTTGTCGCAGGGCCTTTAATGGAACAAACACTTCTTTCTGTTCCTTCTTTTTTTCACATTTGGGGCTAAAATTACGAGCATCAACCTTAAAAGTGATTTATCAAAAAGCCTCACTATTGTCAAATTCTATGAGCTGGTTTAGATGCAATATTGCCAGCCCTTGAAAACACAGCTGGAGAATTGAGAATGGGCCTCAAGCATGCATGCTCCCTTCTGTCAAGCATTCAAATTTCCACCCTGACTTCCTGGTTTTATAATCTGCCATTACAAATGAACTGGGCATATGGATAACTGGGAAGCATGTACAAACCAGTTTCCACAGTTCTGGTTTGCAGGCTAACGACTATTTGTACAATTTAGATGTAAGCAGGATGGGTAACAGTAAGCCCAAGCTGATGGTGATAACCTCTCAGTGAATCTAAGAGCAAAGGTCATTTCTGCTATTTCTCGCCTAAGGAAAAAGACCATAGCTGATGGTGGAGCGCATGCTTTGCATGCAAAAGTTTCCAGGATAAGTCCCTGGAATCTCCAAACAGAGCTGGAAAACATTCCTGCAAGAAACCCAGGAAAGTTGTTGCCAGTGAATACAGTGGTACCTCTTGTTACGTATTTAATTCGTTCTGGAGGTCTGTTCTTAACCTGAAACTGTTCTTAACCTGAAGCACCACTTAAGCTAATGGGGCCTCCTGCTGCTGCCGCGCCACCGAAGCACGATTTCTGTTCTCATCCTGAAGCAAAGTTCTTAACCCGAGGTACTATTTCTGGGTTAGCGGAGTCTGTAACCTGAAGCATCTGTAACCTGAGATACCACTGTATAGGCAATACTGACGGACCAGTGGTCTGACCCAATCTAAGGCAACATCCTAGGTGCAGCTACGAAAGAAACGAGGATAATAAATGGGTGGGGGGAATGAAGGTGGCATTATTTAAAGAAGCAGATGCAGAAGTCAAAAGTGACTCCTATTTCTAAGCTTTCATTCCCTTCTGGATCTTTCTGCAACATGATCTCTTCCACAGGGACCAGACTATCTATCAAAGCAGAACACACGTCTTGTTACCATTGCTTTTTTCCAATTGAGATTTGGCCGCTATTCAATTGTCAGTCGAAATTCCGTATGTATTCAAGTATTACTTATCAAGCCTAATCAAAATTGCATGCGCAAAAGGTAGCATACATGTGGCTACTGACAGAACATTAAACAAATAGGAAAATAGCAACTTGGAAACATTTGTAAATGTAAAAAAAAAAGGGGGGCACTTGCAGGTGTAATGTGAGCTTGTCCCTTAACTAGGATTAAAGGAGTGGACTGCACAATTGCACACTTGCTCTCTTCTGTTAAGACCACCATCACTTTCAGTATGATTTCTTTAGCGTTTCAACACCCTTAACCACTGTGAGAAAAGCTGGCAGTGTTTTAAATCAAGCTCAGAAATTCAGAAACTCTACCCAGCTCCCAATATCTGTAGTAACAAGCACTCCTCAATACAAGTTTCTTTTTAAAAACCTGCTTGCTTGCTCACTTCTGCTGCTGCAAAACATAAAAGGAACCTAACTTCTGTTTACAGCAGAAAGGCCGGGCTTTCCAACTTCCAGGTAGGCGAATGTATATAACCAGCCATTTGAACAAGGAAAGAGACAACACGGTTTTTTGTAAGCATAATTGAAACTGAAGATCCAGAAAGGAGATGTTTCAAGCGAGGTTTTTAATTAGTGTTGTTAGTAGCCTAGGGCTCCAAAATCCTTTTTGTTTTTCCTTACAGCTCTCAGGAAACTTTCATAAAAACATACGTGAAAATGTACTTTTAAAATTAGTAATGTGTTGAGAGAAAAAAGACACAGTTTTGAAGAAGGTGGCTTACCATTCTGGCTTGATGTCTGTACAAGTGCGGATGTAGTTCTTCGTGGTAAGAACAAATTCGTTGTAAAGTACCCACTCAGGCTTGTGATCAAGAACTGTGGAAGGATGCAACTGCACTACCTGGTTGTCCTTCACTGTTAGATAGTGTCCTGTCCGTTCCAAATGTGCCACCTATATAGACAACATTCACACTCACATCAGAAATGTGATGCCTGCTATGCTTCGCCCATCATACTAAACCTCTTGGAAAATATGGAAAATCTAGGTGTTGTTTGGCTGTTATTGCACCGGCAACTCTCTATCAAAGCTTGGCCACCCCAAACCGCAACTGCGGAACAACCTTCAAACCATAGCTGTCAACGTTTCCCTTTTTTAAAGGGAAATTCCCTTATTCCGAATAGGATTCCTCGCAAGAAAAGGGAAAAGTTGATAGCTATGCTGCAAACCCATACATGGCAACAGGGCATTTTCCAGCCTCGGAACACAGGCTTGAATTCTGGACAAATTAAACATCTCCTAAAATAATTGGAAATATGAAATTATAATATGAAGATAATCTGAAATGTAATGCTATTTAGAGTCTAAAGCAGCACGTATTTATAACAACAATTAAAACGGGGGGGGGGGGGATGAAAATATGAGCAATAGAATTAAGCATTAGAAAACAGAGATGCAACCCTTGTATTCAGCCAAGAGTTAAATAATTTAGTGCAAGGCAGATCTGCCACAGTTGCTCCAATCCCAAATCTCAGGTAGATTCTTAAGGGTTGTATCTATAAACATTCATGCAATGGCTTTTGCTTGTACAACAGAGTTCCTCTCCTTACATGTCCCCACCCAATTCTGTAATTCTGTTCTGGGGGATTAAGGGTGACCCACTGGAACAGAAGAAGACCTTGTGCAAATGGGACAATTCCTTGCTTTTAAACTCCCTGTAACTGGGTTAGATAATCTGCATTCTATTAAAATGGTAGCTCATATTCTGGCTTAAACTCATTATAAACCACTTGTGGGTTTCCCAAGGGTTGGTCACTGTGAGAACAGGAATGTGGACTTCTGGGCCTTTGGTCTGATCCAGAAGGGCTGTTCTTGCATTATTGAGTGACCACTTTTAATATACAACTGGCTTTCATTCACTATGGCCCAACCTGCACTTAATAAAGTAGGGATCCAGCTGTTCCACAACAGTTCAGTTGTAGACTATAGGTCAAAACTTAAGCAAACATTAAACCAAAGCATCCAGCTATAATAATTTACCCATATATAACATATAATTAGAACTCCCCACCCCCGGTCACATTTCTAAAATTATGAAATTTAAAAGCCTGCCTGTTTTTTATAATCTCTTAAATCTTTCATTAAACAAAATATGTGTTTTTATTTTAGAAATGAGTATCTACTCTGCAAGGAGGCAACTACCAGAGGCAAAAACTAACCAGCATAGTGCCACCAATGTAAATAATTGCATGAGAAAACAGACAGGTCCCAATCTTAAGGAGCCTCACAGTCTCTATTTTAACGGATGGAGAGACAGAGAGAGGGGTACTTTTCAAAATGTGCCGTTTCAGAATTTCCCTATGCTATTTGCCTGTCTATCAGAGTTGCCCAATAATCAGGTTGTATAAATCATAGCTAAATACTAAACACATTTTTAATCATTTTGAAGGGGTGGAGAATTGCAGATTTCCGTGTATTTTATATGCAACATACCTGCATGAAGTAACCAGTAACCAAAGCCTTCCTAATATTGATGTAATAGTCCCTGCTTGTGAAGTCTGTGCTTCTACGCGGCAAATTAAATCTGTCCATGATTCGTGACAGCTGTTGGCGTACATTGTCTGCAGACATCAGGGACCTGTAGTTAATGAAGTTGTCATAACACCACTGAACCGATTCATGATCTGCAATGTTAAAAAAAAGTCATGAATCATCTAAAAATGAACATTTTACCAAATTAAAACAAGTACACAAAGAGAAACCAGCTGAATGGTCAACCCACTGAACCGATTAAAAACCCGAATGACACTGTTTTATTTAAACAGCAACTGCTACACCTTTCCAGCTGCTCTTAATTTGCGTCCGCAGTAGGTAAATAAGATTACAAAGACAAGTGGGCAAGAACTGCAGTGGCTAGAATTTGGGGGGGGGGGGGGGAGACCAGGGACCACAAAGAAAATAAAGACTACTAAATTGCTAAGTTTTTCAAAAATTAGCTCAAGGAGATACTAAGAAATCTGATGGAAGAAAAGGTAAAGGTAAACAGTAGAAAGGCATTATAGGGTAGTACAACCAATGGGTTATTTTTTAAAAAGTTCTATACGTGTCTCATTTCTAGATTTTGTCATAGCATATATGAACAAACTAGCTGTTTTCAGGCTAAGGAGTGGATGACAGCTGCTACTTTCTAGGAAAAAAAAATGTCTAAAGAACATTTATTCTGATCCATTAGCACACAGGTACAGCAGCTGGAATTATGCAATCCTAGTCCTTTCTGAAGGAAGTTTAGAAAAATGTGCATTCACAAATGCACACAAATACCCAGTTAGTACTATTTCAACTTTCTAAAGAGGGCTACATGCACACAACATTGCCTGTTGGATTGACCAGTGCAATTGCATGGGACAATATCCCTCTCCAGTTATTCTTTTAGAAACAAAGACACACCATTGCATTACAGTGAGAGCCGATGAGCCTGTTGGATCAGTCTGCCGCATTCCTGCAGGCTCCCTGCACAATTTAGAACCCTAATCTTTCATGTGGAGAATTTCACTTTCCAAAATGTGGAAGGCAATGAATGAAGCTGGTGATGGGCATATGCCAGAGAAGGTAGGCCAACTCTCCCCCTCTCACTCTGATCACACAAGCTTTGAATGCACAAAGAGGAAGATCCCACATAAGTAAACACAAGCGCTAAGTACCATGAAGCCCAAGGAATACTGCAATTTTACCAGCCATTCACATTCTTTCAATGTGGAAATGTGCTGGTATTATCAAATAGAACAGATCTGCCCTGCTGAAAAAATCTGAAGACCATCTATCTACACAGGGATATTCAAACTATAGATAAAGAATGTGCATAACAGCTGTGATACAAATGAATAAATAGTCAGCCTGTAACTATAAAACTTCAAACCATAAGGAACACATTTTCTACCACAGAATTCTCACAGTAAAATCCAACTGGTACCTGCCCTTACACTTCTGATCTTCCATTTTAACATTAAAAGCTCTTCGCTTTTGCTTATTTCAACTACTTGGGAGAAGAGCGAATCTATTTTGAGCTATTTCCCCATCTGCCAAGCCACTATTTTCAAATTTTAATTTACAGATTATGCAAGGAAGTGCAACCTCTGTGTCAGGTAAATTCTGTGTCAGGAAGCTGAGTAATTTACTATTTCATAGAGATAGGGATCAGTTTTGACATGAAAGCCATTGATAGAAAATAAGAATTGAAAGCTAGGGTGTCATTCACAGTAATTCTTTGGAAGAGAGAATTGGTTTATCTTCTCTTGTCACTGTGATCTTGGTCTTACTTCTTACATAGACTTGACTAAAGAGTGATGTTAGTGGAAGATTGAATGCATTAGTACAGACAACACTCAAGAAGCAAACAATATCCCTGTGACAAAGTTATCACAAATACTCTGTCTTCTGAATGAGCACCTATCTACCCATTACTCAGTGTCATTCAGAATAATTGTAGCATTCCAAAGCTCAGGCACTTCAGCTAGCTGCAACTGGCCTCATATTCAGGAGTACAATACGTTTTGAGTCTGCATTTTAATCTAGAATTCCAGTTCACTTTTCCCCCTCCCCACCTAGAGATTCTCAGAATGTCCCTAACAAAAATTCCAACTTTGAGCCATTAATGTCCTCCTCACCAATTTAACATCCAGGATCTCTAAATAACGGAGATTGATTGGTCTCTTATTAACAGAACACTCAGACTTAATTTCATTTCAGTCATGAGCAGAAAAATACATTAAATATTTCCTTTTAAATCTAGCCAGGGGTCCTCAAATTCTGGCAGTCCCAGGCAGCCAAATATTATTTTCTACTATCTAGATGTGATGTCCTCTCACACTATATTACAGCAATTTCATATGGATTTTCAAAACAAATATAAATTTATCCAGAGTGAAGTTAGGGTTAAACACGGGATTTATCTGTGTTAGGCAGCATGTGAATTTATTATTTATTTATTTTTTTACTTTTGATTTGGATGATGTGCACTAGGAGATAAGAGACCATAATGGTTTTCCTGATCCTCTCAGCAGTATTCATTACAACTATGATATCCTTCTGGGTAGACTTGAAGGAATGGGAATTGGGGGCACAGTATTAGACTGGTTGCTAATGCATGAGATCTAGGGTCACAATTATAGTGCCAGGGGATTGCTACACTTCTTAGTAATCTTTACAGCAATAACACCAGGCATAGGCAAACTTGGCCCTCCAGATGTTTTGGGACTACAACTCCCATCACCCCTAGCTAACAGGACCAGTGGTCAGGGACTATGGGAGTTGTAGTCCCAAAACATCTGGAGGGCCAAGTTTGCCTTTGCCTGGTGTTATTGCTGTAAAGATTACTAAGATAATGCTTGTGAAGTGTAGCAGTCCCGAATAACACAGTCCAGTAAATATAGTGAAATATACATGAAAACTTTAGAATAAGTGTGAAATAGATTATTTTTGAAGAAAGTGGAGCCACACACACAAAATACACTCAAAGTTGTAATGTCCAGCCCAGCGCATAATAATATTGGCCTTATTATAGAGAATAACCACCACTCCAGGCATCACAGTTCATCTTCAAAAGCCACATATGTTTAACAGAGGCCTCAGGGCCAGTGAAGGATTGCTGCCCGACTCAAACTCCTAGGAGCCAACTCCTAGGGGCCAAGGTCCCTTCGACTTTTACTTAGCAATTATTTAGGTCACCACACAAACTACATTTTAAAGGTAAAGGTAAAGGTACCCCTGCCCGTACGGGCCAGTCTTGACAGACTCTGGGGTTGTGCGCCCATCTCACTCAAGAGGCCAGGGGCCAGCGCTGTCCGGAGACACTTCCGGGTCACATGGCCAGCGTGACATCGCTGCTCTGGCGAGCCAGAGCCGCACACGGAAACGCCGTTTACCTTCCCGCTGGTAAGCGGTCCCTATTTATCTACTTGCACCCGGAGGTGCTTTCGAACTGCTAGGTTGGCAGGCGCTGGGACCGAGCAGCGGGAGCGCACCCCGCCGCAGGGATTCGAACCGCTGACCTTTCGATCGGCAAGTCCTAGGCGCTGAGGCTTTAACCCACAGCGCCACCTGCGTCCCAAACTACATTTTACAATTACTTTAAGGTTTTGCCTTATTTTTAAGTTTTGTTATTCCGTTGGTGCAGAGGGAAAGCGTATGCTGAAACCGTGGGACAGAGGGAAGTTTTTAATGTGCAATGTCTTACTGTATTTTAATTTGTTGGAAGCTGCCAAAGTAGCTGGGGCGACACAGTAAAATGGGTGGCATATAAATAACAACAACAACAACAATCTACTACTACTACATGGGACGTGGGTGGTGCTGTGGGTTAAACCAGAGAGCCTAGGGGTTGCCGGTCAGAAGGTCGGTGGTTCAAATCCCCGCGACGGGTTGAGCTCCCGTTGCTCGGTCCCTGCTCCTGCCAACCTAGCAGTTCGAAAGCACGGCAAAGTAGATAAATAGGTACCACCCCAGCGGGAAGGTAAATGGCATTTCTGTATGCTGCTCTGGTTCGCCAGAAGTGGCTTAGTCATGCTGGCCACATGATCCGGAAGTGTCTGCAGACAAACGCCGGCTCCCTCGGCCTATAGAGCAAGATGAGCGCCACAACCCCAGAGTCGTCTGCGACTGGACTTAACAGCCAGGGGTCCCTTTATCTTTACTACTACTACTACTATCATCACTAGGCACTTCCTGATTTGTACACAGTCTATTATCCGCTATGCCACACTGGCTAAAAGTATTTCATCCTACAGATAATCTCTCTTTTATAAGCAGTAGCGTGTAACAATGCAGTAGAGGAAGATCTACAGCAGGAGTGAATACAGACCTATCAGATTGTCAACACTATATATCAGCCGGGACCACATAACACCGGTCCTGAGAGATCTGCATTGGTTCCCAGTACGTTTCCGGGCACAATTCAAAGTGTTGGTGCTGACCTTTAAAGCCCTAAACGGCCTTGGTCTTGCATACCTGAAGGAGCGTCTCCACCCCCATCGTTCAGCCCGGACACTGAGGTCCAGCGCCGAGGGCCTTCTGTCGGTTCCCTCATTGCGAGAAGTGAGGTTACAGGGAACCAGACAGAGGGCCTTCTCAGTAGTGGCGCCCGCCCTGTGGAACACCCTCCCTTCAGATGTGAAGGAAATAAGCAGCTATCTTATTTTTAAAATATATCTGAAGGCAGCCCTGTTTAGAGAAGTTTTTAATATTTAATGCTGTATTGTTTTTAACACTTGATTGGGAGCCGCCCAGAGTGGCTGGGGAAACTCAGCCAGATGGGCGGGGTATAAATAAAAAATTATTATTATTATTATTAATTATTATAGCAAATAACTCAAGCAGCCCCGCCAGTTTCTACTTACTTTGTTTGAAAGCATGGTAGACATTCAGCAACGTCAAATGATCTCCATCTATGTGGGCGAACCTCATCTTGGCCTCATCCGCCGCTTTCTTGGCTTCCGTGGGGCGCACAAAACACTGTGGGACTAAACAAGGTTGGTATGGGCCCAACACAAACGCCCATATCGATGAGTCACGCATTCACAGATAGAGGAACAAGGCCTAGCTAGGTCAGTTCACAGAGCATAGGGCAGGGCAGGATGGCCTCCAACTGCATCTTGGACTGTCTACTACCTTGATTTGGTACATCAACACCTACCCACATCTGCAAGACAAGAGGGTTTCAAAGCTACAGAATGCCTGATTATTTTGACTAGAAGTAGGCACCAAAAAAAATATATCCTGAAGGCCATCAAAGCTCCAGTTACGTAATGGAAAGATCATGTGACCCCGGTACAAAACCAAGTGCTGATAGCTCTGCCTTGCGGTGGAGACAGTGAATTAGATCCAGCGTCCCTCCCTCAAATGAAAGAGATGCTTCCACTTGCGGAAGGGACTGATACCAGATGGAGGAAGGGGGATAGGGTTTTCACTGATTCCCCCTTCTCTCTGCAACCTCCTTCAGTTCCCACATATTCCAGGGACCCCCACCCTTTTTCTGGGGGCACAGAGGACTGCAGGGAGAAGGAAGAATATGAGAAAACTGCTTCCCACCCTTCTAGCAGGAATGTCCCCTGGGAACTCTGGATCCAACCCAATGAATGTTTAAATAAGTAGCCTATGGCCAATGACCAAGATACACAGCAACCCTTGTAAAACGTTATGCCGACACCTAATCTACTCATAAGAGAATATTAAGATGTATTATGCCTTTGTCACCAACAGCAGGCATTGCTATCAGCACTGGCAGACAGAAACATATGTGAATAAGCATATTTAGATATAAACGTATATACGCGTGTATAGCAGTCCAGGGCTCTGAAGTTTGCGGCAGTGGTGGAAGGTAGACTGCTCAGCAGCTTTTTCAGACCTTAACAAGCAAATCTGAATTTAGTGCACTGTGACTCTACTAGTGCTCTTTACACATTGAACTCTTTAAACAATGCATTTTTTCTGATTTAATTTAAAATGTCAAAATGAAGGGTAATTAATAACCACAAGTAGTGATTTTACTCTTTATAGTAGGTAAACACTCCATAAAGCAGCTCATTTGATGCTAGCACAAGCTTCTCTGACTTATAGAAATTATGTATATGTTTTTCATACATGTTTCAAAGTCTTTTCCCTAGAAATTTTGTGCAAATTTTCCATTTAAAAACTAAACACATGTGTTTAACTAAAACCAAACATAATGGATGATGAAAGAACAAGAATGAATGTCTACCTGCCATTTAAACTTCATGGTATTTTTGCTTCGGTCACAACCAAAGCTTGTAAAGGTTCCTATCACTATTTTTTAAAATAAGTAATACACACAACTTTTAAATTGATCTATCAGCCTCCTAACTGCGCAGACACACTGGGAAAAGATTGATAACAATACGGAAATTGAATATTCTGCACAACTTCAATATGCCAACCGAAGTACTGCAAGAGCCACACTGTTTACAGTGTGTAATTTGAAAAAAAACTATGAACCAAAGTCTATTCTACAAAATAGAGTACTCCAAAGACAGAAAAATATTTGAATTATTTGGCTCTAAGGCTAATAAAAAGCATTATGGCAAAAAGCCATTAATTCACTGATGTAATAACTAGTATTTACAAATAAAATTTAGTTGTATTCTTACTGCAAGTTGTAGAATGAAAAGCTGTACTTTTTATCATCTGCTTAAAGGCATCTTATTATGGCTTTAGTTTAAAGAATCAAAATTACTTCAGTTTGGGTAGCTTTGGTAAGCAGTACTATTTCGTATTTCATTTTAGCTAACACTTGTGTCCATTTAATTGTTTGCACACATCTATACCCACACACCTGGAACTCAGGGTGACTTACTTCTGAGTAGACTGGTATAGTCCTGTACTCTAAACCCAGGGTGTCATGTCTCCCTTCACATTTTGCTCACTGTAATTTTGTTTACTGATTCTGTTGGCGACACTTTAGAAAGCAACATGATTTTAGAATATTGCACCTTAACTGCATCCAAGAAAATAGCTATCCCTTAGAATAAGAATTTTTTTTTTAAGATTGGGTGCTAGTAATAAAATACTGTAACAAATAATGAGTGCACCCATTCTTAATTTTAAAAGCATGAAGGTATGAATATTTTGTTAAATATTTGCAGAGGGCAAGGTTAAAGTAAAATGTCTTCCTTCAAAATATTGACATATGCAGTTAAAGAAATTAATACTATGCAGTTGGAAGCAAGAGCTCGCATCAAGTCGTTGCTTGGTTTGATGGAAATTCATGGCATAAAAAGCCAGGCAGCCACCTTCCACCACCTCCGCAGATAAAAAAACAATTTACATGAAACAATTAGATTCTGCCCTGCCCAGCTGCTCTGAGTCTGAACTGTCAAAATTCTGCAATAAACATTGTAGCTTGCTTTTTGAAAAATATTGTTAATACGCTGCAATAATAAAGTGATGGGTTGTCTTACTCAAAACCTTTATCTTACTTGCCATCTTGTTGCCATCTTGTTGAATGTACAATACGATGAGAAGCTACTATGGGAAAGGTTTCAGCTCATACAAAATATGTATTTCTTGCCTTACCTGCACAGATTCTGAGCAGGTTATTTTTAAAGGTTTAGGCTGGTACCCAAAGAAAATACTAGTTCCACATGTCCAACAGGGCTCCGGGCTTGAGCTTCTCAAACAGCAGCATCCCTGTGCAAACCACTTTTGAAACTGAAGTCAACTTTCAAAAGCAGCATGCGATATGGCTGGGGATGCTTCTCAAAAGTTTTAAAAATCCCACTAAGCAGGCCCAAGTCCTCGGATCCATCCAGGCAGCTCTTTGGATTCCAGCCCTAATGAAAACTTGTCCACGGTAACAAAAGACTGCTGTTCAGACAAGTCCACACTACAATTTCTGCATCGGCCACCCTTTAATAAACTGTGACGCGTTAATGCTAAGAAAATGTTTTCTCCGCCTGGCATTCCCTTTTATCAATGAAAACCTGAGACGTTTATGCTAGGATTCTTCTACAGAAAAACTGGTACATACTAGCTATGTAAGTGGCGACCACAAGTTAAAGGGCTGAAAATAAAGTGGATTATTATGACTATCAATCACTTGGTAACAAAAAAAATGGGCATAAGTTAAAAATTTAAGAGACAGAAATGAACTCCTATGATCTGGAATCCTTAGTAGGTATATTTTTTTGCTGCCATGAGAGAAGTTAGACCATTTCACACACAATGACTTCTTTAGCTTCAGTGTTGATTTCATTTATAAACTTTACTCCATTATGTATCACGCTATACAATAACTTGGAAAGGCACAGTTCAAACTTTTTAGAAGTTATAAGTCCTGTTGCAGGAACAATAATACAAGCTTCCCCTAACTGGAGATCTGTGTTTTGATTGGCATCTCTGTCCCTGCTATTACCTGACAGCATGGCAGTAATAGATAGAATCTCATTAGAACAGTTGTAGTCGCAACTTGCTATAACCATTTTAGCCAGCTGTGGATCGAGAGGAAATTCTGCCATCATGGATCCCAGTTCAGTCAAGTCTCCATCGTCATTTAAAGCAGCTAGGTAATTCAAAAGCTCAAGTGCTCTCATCAAGGTCTCTGGAGCTGCAAAAAAACCAACATACTCTTATAAATTAATCTGCCTTTAGGAAGCAAAAATGTAAGTACACTTTTATAAGCAATCTCATTTTCCATTCTGTAGCTGACTGTCAGGGAACTGCCATCGGAGTTAGAGGTGCTGGACAGGCTCCAGCAGAGTAGGAGAGACTCTGCAGCAGAAGCAGGAACCAGCAGGGGGAGTGCAGGAGTTACAGCGGAGGGGAGGCTCTCAGACGCTTCTAGTGAGAATAGTGAAGAGGTAACTAGACCCCCTTTAGGAATTCCCTCCCTTCGCCGGAAACTGTCACGCAGAGAGTCACGAAAGCGCATGTCCGTCAAACAGCTTTTATGTTGGCGTAAGTTCCGTAGACGCCCACTGTCAGATTCTACCAGCGACTGACGGAGTCATGCTTTTGGGGGCTCCGTTAGTCCCTGGGTTTGGATGACCGGCCAAACCCCAGCGGGATCAAGCTTTTACGCACAAGCAGCTCATTATCCCATCACAGCAATCTGACAGTCTCCGAAAGCTGTTTGTGCAAGCAGAGGGCATCATGAGTGAACCAGCAGGAACCGGGGCAGCTGGAGCTGGAGCAGATCCAAGCCTGGAAGAAAGGTACAGGGCGTTGGAGGTCCAGCTCGCACTGCAAACGGCGAGGCTGGAGGAGAGGAGGGCTCAAGATGCAGATAAGGGGAAAACCACCCCACTTGCCAGAAGGGTGCCTGGATTGGTGCAGAAATTTGGGGGGAATCCCAGGAACTATCAAGCCTTTAGAACAGAGATGCAATATGCTCTCAATCTACTGTTTGATGACTTCCCCGATGAGAACTCTAGAGTGGCGTACGTGATTGGCCATCTAGAGGGAGGGGCGAGGGACTGGGTTCGCCCCCTGATGGCAGCCAATAATGAAATCTTAAAGGACACAATGAAGTTTTTTCGCGCCATGGACTTGATGTTTTCCAGCGAGATTGAGCAGGGGATGGTGCGCAGGGAGTTGATGGCTTGTAAACAGGGGAGCCGATCTGTACGTGAGTACTGGACTGAGTTCACCATGCTGATTCATAGACTGGGGTGGAACCTTGCTAGTGAACCTATTCAAATGCTATTTGAAGAAGGTCTCTCTCCGGCAGTGAAAGATGAACTTTCCCGGGCGCCTAGGGCGGAGTCTATGGACCAGCTGACTAAATCAGCGCTGTCCATAGGAGCACGCCAGGAGGCTAGAGCTTTGGAAAAGCGGGAAGGAAAGGGGGAACGTTGGAAGGACTTCCGCATTCCAGAGATTCCGGAGCAGCCTTTCCCGCCAGCAGAGCCGATGGAACTTGGAGCAGCGCGCGCGCGCACAGTTTCAAACACCAGTGAAGGGCGGAAGAAGGAGGGAAAGAGCGGCAAGAGATGCTATCTCTGCCAACAGCCAGGTCACTTTGCCAGAGTCTGTCCGCAAAGGAAGGAATGGCAAGGGATGGCAGGAACTGTTGGGGGGAAGGAGGAGGATGAACTGAAGGAGCAAGTAAAAGCCAACGCCTGGTTGCCAACATCGGGGCACAGCAGCCAGGCCAGGGAGTAGTGAACGTGCCCACGCCGGAACCCCCAAGACCAGCACTTGTGATAGAGGTGTTGCTGGAACTGGCAAACGGACACCCACTAAAGATAAGAGCGCTATTGGACTCAGGTAGCTCATGTAATTTCATGAGTAAGGAGTTTGCAGCTGAGCACCAGATACAGACTATCCCATTAAGTAAGCCTTTGCAGGTTACCACGATTGATGGGAGGGAGCTGTTGGGAGGAGAAGTGAGCCAACAGACTGTACCAATGATAATGAGGGTGGCACGGCACACAGAACTGATAGCGTTTAACGTAGCCACCCTGGGAGGAGCCCCTATTATCTTGGGAATGAGCTGGCTGGCACTACATGATCCGCTAGTAGGCTGGCATCAGCGCGTGGTTTCCTTTGGATCAGCACATTGCCTAGAACACTGCAAGGAGGGAGAGGCCCAGGCAGGCAGCAGGGCCACTCTAGCAGGGGTGGAAGTGATGGACAAGGGGAAGGTGCCACCACAATACGCTGACTTGATTGACGTATTCAGCGAAAAGGAAGCGGATAAATTGCCCCCGCACAGACCCTTTGACTGTCAAATTACCTTACTCCCAGGAGCACAATTGCCAGTGGGGAAGCTGTATGCAATGTCAGACAGTGAGATGCAGGAGTTAAGGGAGTTCATTGACAAGAATCTCAAGAGAGGTTTCATCAGAGAGTCACGAGCGGTGGGGGGCAGTCCAGTGTTCTTTGTGGACAAAAAAAACACGGGCAAGCCCAGACTTGTGTGTGATTTCAGGTCCCTGAATGCAGTGTCAGAACCAGTGACTTTCCCTATGCCTAGAATTGATGACATTCTGACACAGGTGAGAAAAGGGAAGATTTTTACCAAGCTGGACCTTAGGGGGGCATATAACTTGATACGTGTGAGGAAGGGGGATGAGTGGAAGACCACTATGTTCACCCCCTTGGGGGCGTTTGAGTACCTCGTTATGCCTTTCGGATTACAAGGAGGCTCCGCCTGCTTTCAATCATTCATGAATCACGTCCTGGGGCCATTGCTCTACAAGAACTGCGTAGCGTTCTTAGATGACGTCCTGGTGTACTCAGAGAATGAGGAGCAGCATGTGCGAGATGTAAGAGAGGTACTGAGCAAACTGCGAGAAAACCGGCTGTGGGTGAAACTGGAGAAGTGTCAGTTTCATACTAGGGAGGTGGAATTCCTGGGGTACCGGTTGTCTGACAAGGGATTGGCCATGGATCCCAGCAAGGTTCAAGCGGTACTGGAATGGAAAACACCAAAGACCAAGAAGGACGTGCAAAGGTTCCTGGGGTTCGGAAACTTCTATAGGAAGTTCATCAAAAACTTTGCCCATTTGACCGCGCCCATCACAGATTGTCTTAGTAGCAAAAAGAAATTTGTTTGGACGGAAGAAGCGCAGCGGGCGTTCGAACGCCTAAAGCAGGCGTTTGCGTCGGAAGAACAGCTTCTGCACGTGGATCTACAACAACCAATGAGAGTGGAGACTGACGCGTCAGACCGAGCAGTGGGGGCCGTGCTTCTCCAGCCGGGAAAGGATACGTCGGAATGGAGACCGTGTGCATTCTTTTCGCGGAAATTGAACAAATCCGAGAGGAACTACACAGTGTACGACAGAGAACTGCTCGCCATTCATGAAGCATTCCGGAAATGGCGGCACTTGCTGATTGGGGCGCAACACAAGGTTCAAGTCCGAACTGACCACAAAAATCTGGAATATTGGAGAACAGCCCGTGTCCTGAACCAGAGACAAGTGCGATGGGCCCAGGAGTTCTCCAAATTCCACTTTGAGATTCGTTACGTGCCAGGTTCAGAGAACGTGAGAGCGGATGCCCTTTCCAGGAAACCTGAGTACTTAGAGGGGGAGGGAGCGCCTGAGGCAAGGCATGTAATCTCCGAAGACCGCTGGGTGTGTGGGGCGGCATTGGTGGGGCAAAGGGAACTGATGGAAGGTACGGAGAACGATGAATACGCCCAAGAGAAACTCAGAGAACTCAGGAGGACAGAAGAGAACACAGGGGGATTTGAAGAAAAGAACGGGGCGTTGTATTACAAAGGGGCACTGTACATACCAGATGGGGAACTGAGGGGCAGAGTACTCAAGCAGTTGCATGACAGCCCCACAGCGGGACATTTTGGACAGCACAAAACCATGTGGTTGGTTACCAGGGAGTTTTGGTGGCCCAAGGTGAGGGAGGACGTGCGGGAATATGTTAGGGGTTGCGACAGGTGTCAGCGAGCAAAAGGAGAGAGGGTGGCGCCAGCGGGGCTATTACAACCCTTACCCACGCCAGAAAGGCCTTGGGAGGCAGTATCCATAGATTTTATGACGGACCTGCCAAAATCCAAAGGCAAAACAGCTGTTATGGTGGTGGTAGATCTATTAACCAAAATGTGTCATTTTATAGCCTGTTCACATGCGGTTACAGCGGAGGAGACCGCCAAGTTGTTTGTAGAGCATATTTTCAGGTTGCATGGCGCCCCCTTGAGGGTGGTCAGTGACAGAGGCAAACAATTTACTTCCAGGTTCTGGAGGAAACTTATGAGCTTACTGCAAGTAGAACTCAATTTCTCCACTGCCCGACACCCAGAAACTAATGGGCAAGCGGAAAGGGCAAACGGCATTTTGCAACAATACCTGAGGTGTTATGTAAAGGACAGAGAAAATGATTGGGTAGATAAGCTACCGCTGGCCGAATTTGCCTACAACAACGCGGAGAATGTGTCCACAGGGATGAGTCCTTTCCTGGCAAACTATGGGTGCCATCCCCGGGCATTCCCAGGAGAGGGGGGGGAGAGATGGAGCGTGCCGGCAGCGGAACATTTTTTTGAAGAGATGGAAGCGATCCACCGTCAGCTTCAACTTAACTTAGAGAGAGCCAAGGAAGAATATAAGAAGCAAGCAGACAGAAATAGGAGGGAAGGTGAAATCATAAGGGTGGGAGACCGAGTGTGGTTGTCCACCCAAGGACTACCGTTCAAGGGTGGGAGTAAGAAATTGAGACCCAAGAAATTGGGACCCTTTGAGGTCATACAGCAGGTCAACCCAGTAGCATTCAAACTCAGACTGCCCAGTCACATGAAATTACACCCAGTATTTCACAGGTCATTACTGTCGCCGTACCGAGAGGGACGTGAGTGGGGGGAGCGTGAGAGAGAGGCCACCCAAACGCTCGTGATAGAAGAGAGAGAGCGCGACATGAACGTGGCAGGAATCATTGATTCCAGGTGGAAGGGGAATCAGGTGGAATATCTGGTAGAATGGGAGGGGGAAGTAGAGTCGGAAAACACTTGGGTGCCAGCAGAGGTAGTGAATGACGAGATCTTAATAGAAACATTTCATCAGCGTTTCCCAAGAAAACCGCAACCCGTGGCACGATTTAGAAGGGAACACTTTGGGACCACTGATGAGGAGGGAGAGTTTGAAGGGTTCCCAGAGTCAGGGGTGGGTGAGGAAGCTGCCTCTGACGAAGAAGAAGAAGACGGGGAGAGAGACGGGACGCCGTGGCTAGAAGTGTTTGAATCCTCTGATGACGAGGATTGCTCTTTCAGGGGTTTTCCGCCCTCACCGCCAGTGGGAGAGGAGGCGGGAGGGGGTGAAGGGGGGCCTGGGGGGGAGGTGGATGTCAGGGAACTGCCATCGGAGTTAGAGGTGCTGGACAGGCTCCAGCAGAGTAGGAGAGACTCTGCAGCAGAAGCAGGAACCAGCAGGGGGAGTGCAGGAGTTACAGCGGAGGGGAGGCTCTCAGACGCTTCTAGTGAGAATAGTGAAGAGGTAACTAGACCCCCTTTAGGAATTCCCTCCCTTCGCCGGAAACTGTCACGCAGAGAGTCACGAAAGCGCATGTCCGTCAAACAGCTTTTATGTTGGCGTAAGTTCCGTAGACGCCCACTGTCAGATTCTACCAGCGACTGACGGAGTCATGCTTTTGGGGGCTCCGTTAGTCCCTGGGTTTGGATGACCGGCCAAACCCCAGCGGGATCAAGCTTTTACGCACAAGCAGCTCATTATCCCATCACACTGACAAAATCCAGAATACAATCTACCAGAAAATTAAGTTACCGAGATCTAGCCACCAAGGAATCAAATAAAACTCAAATTTGCTTTAGGGTTGTGTTCAACAAGAATCACATCTGTTTTCAGATTAGCCATTTTGGGACCGACTACAGGTATGCTAAGGGACGCGGGTGGCGCTGTGGGTTAAAGCCTCAGCGCCTAGGGCTTGCCGATCGAAAGGTCGGTGGTTCGAATCCCCGCGGCGGGGTGCGCTCCCGTTGCTCGGTCCCAGCGCCTGCCAACCTAGCAGTTCGAAAGCACCCCCAGGTGCAAGTAGATAAATAGGGACCGCTTACTGGCGGGAAGGTAAACGGCGTTTCCGTGTGCTGCGCTGGCTCACCAGATGCAGCTTTGTCACGCTGGCCACGTGACCCGGAAGTGTCTCCGGACAGAGCTGGCCCCTGGCCTCTTAAGTGAGATGGGCGCACAACCCCAGAGTCTGTCAAGACTGGCCCGTACGGGCAGGGGTACCTTTACCTTTACCTTACAGGTATGCTGTTCTGCAGACTCTCTTCTAGCAATTTCATACATCTGTAAGTAGGGATATTGATGAAACTGTATTTGGCATAAAATACTTGCCAAAACCTATGGCAAGTTCTTATCTTTTGACAATTTTTTTTTTTGCAAGCCTTCTTCAGTCATTACTCACATGGGGAGGGATACTTCAGATCATAAAACTACTCAACAGGAACACAGGAAGTTGCCTTTTACTGAGTTAGACCATTAATCCATCTAGCTCAAGAATGTATGCAATGACCGGCAGTGGAGTGGCTCTCCACGATTTCAGATTGGAGACATTTCCAGCCATACCTGGAGATACCCAGGGATTGAACCCAATGCCTTATGCAGGAAAGTAGATCTTCTACTACTGAGATGTGGCCCTTCCCTAAACACTTTAAAAGCCAAATTGTTACAATACCTTGTAACACAGGATCAACACTACATTCCAAAACAAGTTGTGGCCCAAACAAATTATGGTGACCGTTGCCTCATGCTAGATCATGGGTCGGCAAACTAAGGCCCGGGGGCCGAATCCAGCCCAATCACCTTCTAAATCCGGCTCGCGGACGGTCCAGGAATCAGCGTGTTTTTACATGAGTAGAATGTGTCCTTTTATTTAAAATGCATCTCTGGGTTATTTGTGGGGCATAGGAATTCATTTTTTTTCTTCTTCTTTCCAAAATATAGTCCGGCTCCCACCACATGATCTGAGAGACGGGGGACCGGCCCCCTGCTTAAAAAGTCTGCTGACCCCTGTGCTAGATAAGTCTGCTGTTCATCATCATAACACCTGTCTTGCATTTTATGTGCCATACATTCAAAAGTTCAGCAGGAAGCTAGCAAAGGCTTTCATTTTTTAAGCATGACATAATAATACTGATTAGTGACTACTGGACTCCTTTCTCATCTTTCTGTTTAGGCTGATAATGTGGTATATTCTCTTCAGGGAACAAATTTATTTCAGGCAACGGCAAAGTTCCTGACAAAACAATGATCTAGATATTGCTTATTATATTACTGCATGTTGAAGTTTTTACAAAAAACATACCTGGTGGGTCCATAAAATCAAAATGAACCAAATCATCTATGCCTAGTTTCTTCAGCTGTAATACCACAGAACCCAAGTTGGACCTTAGAATTTCAGGATAGGTGTTGTCCTGGAAAACAAATATTTTATTAATTTTGGTTTCACTTTAGTATCGTATCTGTAATTTTTCCCATTATCCAAAAGCATGAAGACTGCATCCACAGCTGGAACAGAAGACTACAGCCTCAGTGGGCCATACCTGGGGTTGTAAATGTGGTACTGTTATACCTGTCCCAATGGCCCAAGACACAATTAAACTATAGTTCTCTGTCCGTTAATATACTTATGTTCATTTATTCAACAGGACTTAGACTGGGGGGGGGGGGAAAGATCATTGTTGTTGTTTGTTACTAAAATATGCATTTTTGTGTTTTTAAATTGTAAACTACCCTGTAATTCTCAGATGAAGGGCAACATAAAACAGAACAAGTTAAACTTTACAATGAATGGATACAAGACCTAGGTCATTTTAAAAAAATTAATGTTTAGAAAAGTATCTGGAAGTAAAATGATGACAAAACTACATAGCACATCTCAAAAATTATGCAAAATTATGTGTACTTAAGTTATTCTATACTAGAAATGTAAAGAAAAGAAATGGGAACTTTATTTCAATTTATGCTGGCTTGTTCTTTTGCTAAGAAATACTGGTCTACTACAGGGCAATCAGGAATAAAGACCCTTTTATACTTTATTAATATTCCTATTTACAAAATCCATAAAGAGGCACTTCTACCTTCCTTGACAACAATGGCCACAATTGTTTATGTGAAGATCTGTGTATGTGTGTATGCAATTGTTAAGTATTCAATGGTAAAGTTCCATGGGCATAATTCTACCACCAGTGATGTTCCCATTAGCAGCAGCCAGCAATTTAACTCAAAATACCTCAAACCAGAATTGGGTATTCTAGGGGAAGGACAGGGACCAGTTCATCGGGGAGGCTCTAGGATCAAGCCCCTCATTCATACTGGCCTGGAGCTTTATCATACTGAAAACCAAGGGAGAGAATTGCCCACACAAAAAGTATCCCTATGGGAGAAGGAGGCGGGAGACAAGTCAGGGTCCCTCCCTGAACCTCCTGCCTCAACTGGCACAAACTAGCAGGACTTTGGCAGCGGCAGATGACTTGCTTCCTTGCACCCCACCTGAGACACACTCAGAATTGCACTGTACTTGAGATCAAGGCAAATGAAAATGTTGAACGTCTTCAATCCGTGAAGCAGAAGTAGTATCAGAAGAGTAATATCACACTCAACAACCTTCCACAACCAAAATAATCTAACAAGGCTGACAGTCAAGTCTTCCAGCATGATACACAGTTCGCAGCTCCAAAGGGAGACTATTATTATGTCTTTTGATGATTTTTTTTAAAAAAAATTATACATCCTGTATTAAACTCTAGTGTAATAATTGGCTTCTAAAATACCGTATTTTGCACTCCATAAGACACACTTTTTCCTCCTAAAAAGTATGGGGAAATGTCTGTGCGTCTTATGGAGCGAATGCGTGGGCCCTGGAGCCGAATTGCCCAGGGGCGAAAAGCAGATCATGCTCTTTTTTTTTTGAAAAAGGGAAGTGGGTGTTGAAACAAAGCCGCTGATAGTTTGCTGATCAGGGAGAGAGATAAGGGCTGCTAGAGATAAAGGAAGCTGTCTGGGAGGGGGGAGGTAAAAGCCCATTGATTTTTACATTGGGTTACCCCAAATTCACCATCAGATCACATAGCATGTCCATGGCTACAGCCTGCACCAAAAAAATCACCCACCCACTGTTGCGTGGGGCTGCAATGGCGCAAAAACGGATCCACATGGATTCTCAGGATTTTTGCATTGGGCTACCCCAAACTCACTGTCAAATCACATGTCTGTGGCCACAGCATGAACCACAAAAATCATACATCCACTGTTTCGTTAAGAATATTTTTTTCTTGTTTTCCTCTTCTAAAAACTAGATGTGTCTTATGGAGCGAAAAATATGGTAGATCTTTAAAAAAGGAATTTACGCACCTGCATCTCGGTTTTGTAAGCCTTCTCCGTATACAGTCGGAAGCACTTCCCTGGCCTAGTACGACCAGCACGACCAGCTCTTTGCTGAGCAGAAGCTTTACTTATTGCAGTCACCAAGAGAGACTCGACTCTTATACGAGGATTGTATACCTATTTGATGGAAGAGTTAAGTACAGAAAACTAGTATGAGCACTGCACACTTCAAAGTTCAAATGTGAAATGTGTAAGAAGAAATCCATTCCAATAGGTGGCTTGTTAAACAAGGAACAAAACTAAGCCATATCTACTACCTATATCTACTATTTTGTTCACTTTCAAAGTAGAATCTATTAAGCAGGTTGGTGTCACAACTGGTTTTTAAAGCAAGAGAGAATGGCTTTTCACATGCTGCACGAGTTTTTGTAACTAAGTGTAACTCAGTCCTCATTGACTCAGAGAATCTCAGAGCTGGAAGGGACCCTGTGAATCATCTAGTCTAACCCCCTGTAACACAAGAATATGCAACTATCTCATACAGGACTCAAACCTGCAATCCTGGTGTAATCAGCACCATGTGCTATCAAAAATAATAAACTGAGGACTGCTACAACATGAACTCTTATAGCACTGGCCTACTTGTAC
The DNA here is from genome assembly GCF_964106915.1 of Podarcis gaigeae. Classification (NCBI taxonomy): domain Eukaryota; kingdom Metazoa; phylum Chordata; class Lepidosauria; order Squamata; family Lacertidae; genus Podarcis; species Podarcis gaigeae. Next base: position 12,597,305 of record NC_139685.1, read on the forward strand.
CAACTTTTTCTTCCACTTACGGGTCCACACAATTAACCCCATTAACCATAAAAAGTAGAAAAGAAGACCAGAGACAGGTCAGTTCTAAGTAATTCCATCTTAACTTCCGGGGAAATAATCTAGCACATATGAAAGAATCTGTGTTTACCTTTTGCTTGGCAAATCCAGGATCAATGACAAACACAACGCCATCTATTGTCAATGATGTCTCAGCAATATTAGTTGACACAACTACCTGTTGAACGATAGAATAGAAATCTCTTCTGTGAATGATACAAATAGGGCAAAAATGTTGTAGTGATGTCAGGCGCTGCCGCACTTTGAAGCCTTTTTGTCAGGATTTCAAACACGGGCTGCTTGAAAGCCTATTGTAATCAGCTCTGCAAAGGACTTTCCACCCACACTGTTCATTGTAACCTCCTTCAAACCTCAGAGGTTTAAACAAGCCCTGCAAAAAGGAGCTGGGAGTGTACCTTAGTAGAGCTCTAGGGTGGGGAGAGGTGATTCTCAGCTTCACCCTCACCTCTTCCCTGAATCTCCCTCCCTCTCCCTTCCTCTGCCACTGCTACATCTCTGATGTCACATATTACATCAGTTATAGTGTGTGTGTGTGTGTGTGTGTGTGTGTGTGTGTGTGTGTGTCTACCCCAGAATGGGCTGGGAGCCTGAATGGGAAGGCCAATGCAAATAGGTCATGTTACAAGGGTTTCTGCTTGCAAACGAGAATAGCTTTCACTGTTATTCTGTTGCCACCTGCAATATAAGCATTGCCACATTATGTAACCCAGCTGCATCATTCAACGTGGGTGAGGTCTCCAAACACAAGCCATCATACCTTATTTTAAGGGAGAGCTTCCCTTCAACCCACTGCTGAACAACAATTTGGGGCATGCTAACATGAGCGGAATTATTGTTGTGACCACTCTGTTAGTTGTTATCCCAAGCCCCACATTTTTTCTAACCGCTGAAGCTGGGAGGACAAAACAGAGCCTTGAAAGAATGCAGCTCAGAGATAAGAACATCTCATCTCTTTATTCTAGATAACAGGTCTTCCAAATGGTGCAGCTGAACCCACTAGTGGGTCACGCCCTGATCCAAGGTGGGTCACAACAGGAGCACTACCACCATGCAAATATATGGTCAACAATTAAGAAATGGGTCCCCCAACACATGTTCGGGTTAAAAGCAGGTCCCAGAATGGAAAAGGTTGAAGAAACCCGTACTAGATCACCATACCACATGATTACTCATTTTTTAAAAATGTTGGGTTTCTGGCTTCTGGCTACTTTGAACTTAAAACCTCATTATAACACTCACAACTATAAGTCTGCCAAATCAACCCCCAAGGCTGCTTTGGTCCCGCAGGGTACCTTGAAACATCAGTTTGAGAAATAACACACTGATCCAATTCTCAAACTGCATATTCCCATATCAATGGCAACCCACTAAGCTTCTCCTTTTCCCACCCCTCTATTGAAGCTATTTCTAAAATTCTGCTTCACTGAAATCTTTTAAATCATGCATTTAAAGTTAATGCATTAATGATTACAAATTAAGTTCATTGATTTCTTTATTTTTAAAATTAAACAACATGATTCATTCCTGTTTACAGGACAAAGCTAAACGCTCCGATTTCCATGTGGAAGAAAAGAACACTGCGGAATTCACAAGTGATGAACTTAAACATCACAGCACCCTAAAATCAGCTGGAAATACACAAAGGGTGAGAGATGAGAAAGGAAACTGGACCACATTTCCCAAATATTAGATGTTTTAGCATGTGAAGCTCAAAGCCAAGTTCTTTTGTGATGTACAGTAGCCAGATTACGACAATATATGCCAAGCTATAAAATGTTTACAGTGTAATTCTATACATGTCTACTCTGAAATAAGTTCCACTGATTTCAATGTGACTAACTCTCACCTAAACGGGTATAGGATAATAGTATTAATAACTTTACCTTTCGTCCTATTGCACCATTTGTTTTTTTGGGAGGGGGAGGCTCAAAAATCCTCTGTTGCTGCTGCGGCGGAAGTGTAGAATATAATGGAATGATTTTAATGTCACCAACTTCAGGGCCCAGATCATCAATTTCACGCTTTATCCTCTTACAGGCTTCATCTATTTCCTACACAAACAAGAGTCCATGAAAACTTTAAACTTTTTTCCAGCTTAATGGCTATGAAAGCTTTAAAAAAAAAAAAAAGACGACGACTTGCTACAAAACAAGTTATTTTTAAACTAATTTGGACATTTGTTGAATTTTCAATGGGACTTCCACAGCAGTCCAAGATGCCTCATAGTCTTTATTCCAATGAGCATAACAGCCTTATTTGCATTCAACACCCTTTTTCTTTTAGTCGTATTTCCTAATTAATTCTCTACAAATTGTACTAAAATTGAAATCTCTCACCCAGGAATATTAAACTGCACTCATGACCTTTTCAATTTTCAGAATCTAAAAGAAATTGATGTGCAAGATATTTTAAATAAGCCAATTAAGCTTTAATGTCACGTATCACTAATGCAATTATATGGAAGATTTGCTTCATTGTATCTAATGAGAACAAACACCTTTACAGTATAAACATAGATGCTCAAGAAACAGCCTCCTCTCAGTCCAAGTTAACATGGTTTATGAAAGACCTCAGAACTCTTACTAAAAATTGTTTTGTATCTTCCTATGTAGAAGGCTACACTGTTATTGAACTTCAAGGTATTTATCAACAACCTAAGATATTACTAAAGTTCTGAGCAAGTCTCACCCATTAACCTATCCCATGGTGGGAAATACAGAAAAACATGAATTGTCACATTATTACCACATTATTTAATACTAAAACAGCTAAAAAAGATGAATGAGTAGCAGTAGTTTGTCTTAAACAAGACTAAAAGGCAAGATATAGTGAAGCATGAACCATGCACTTTATACAGAGAGCTGCTACAGAAATTATGGTTCTACCACTTATTTTCCAATCAAGACTTCAATGAAGATGTAGTTGTCTTTTGTTTCGTGTTCTATTCAACAATCTAGAATCACACCACCTACTGATCACTTTATACTTCAATAGAACTTGCTACAAAAAACCACCTAAAATATTAAGAGGGGGACTGGAATGGCATGAATACCTTTTTGAAATCAGAAACCTTTTTTTAGTTTCTTAGTGCTTTCTTGCAAAAATGATTTCAATGCAAAAAGAAATACCTCTATCACTCTGGGTTAGGATGCCCCCTACTGGTCTATTAAACTAGAAACAAAAAATATAGTTACTGTGTAAAGCTATGAATTGGGTATTTTGAGCTGCTGAAATGTTTAAAAAGTTCAGACAACTTTCTAGTTACATCACAAAAATAGTTTCAAAACAGGTGAAGCCAAAACCCAATAAACTTATGATATATATCCAGTAACACGAAAGTTTGATAGCCTCATAGTAATTTGCTACAGATCAGAAACAATAAGCCATGCATTCAAATATCCCCTGCTTCACAATGGGTATATTATGTGTTCTAATCACAGTGAATGCATACTGTGACCACATTAGTTCAAATGCATCAGACAATGTGGTTAAGATTATTTGGTGGAACCCAAGACTCTATATAAAAGCGCTCACTCAACAGACATGTTCAATACATAAAATATTAAAACAGAAGAATTTGAACTTTCCATTTTAGAATGTGGAAATCACCGTAGTAGGTTTGTAAAACCTATAGATGTCAGATTAAAAGACCACAAAATATGAATTCAAAATGGGCAGGGATGCAGTTTCATGGTTAATGACCAGATGATCTTATAGTAAGTTCAGTTCTCCAAATATGTGCTAGAATCAGAGCAGGATTCTACTATTTGCTTTTTTGGACAGCCATAGAATCTGCTAGGAAACAAAAATAAGAGGTCCCAGCAAGCCCCCTCAATTACTGACAGGGTTGGGTCCTGCCATTGCTGCTACAGAAAAGAGCAAAGGCACTATTGGAATAGCAAGTGCTACTATGAACAAGACTCTTTCTTCCACAGCACAAGAGTGGAAAACAGGGCCACCAAAGCTACGACATAGGACTCTCTGCACTTCCAAGAAAGGTTGCTAAGCAACAGTGACAGACTCTTAAGATATTTGTTTCTTCTGGGCACACCAGTGAGCTGAAGTGTTGGCTCCCCAAGGAGAATGGAAGGAAAGTATTTTGCTCAGCAGCCTTTTCTTCCTGTGTGACACTTTGAGGAGCGTCTGTACTTCTACTCTGTTGACCAGCAACCACAACGTTTCCAATTCCAGGACACCTCAACTATGGAGAACAAGGCTGAGGAAGTCCCAGCCTTGAAGTAATTCACATTATACATCAACATGTGAACATGCTGGTTTGTATCTGACATTTAAATAAAATGCCCATTTACATATGCAGCACCGGTCTATAGTAGCTGAAAGCTTCCGACATCGGAAGTCGATATTATCAACTATATTGGATGGGAAGACAGGAAATGATAAGAACCCAAAGCAATAACAACAAACCACAGTAGGATATGAGACTTTTTACAAAAAGCTAAGGCGTTTCTCACAAGGAGATATTTGGAAGTCCTTCGAAATATCGTTAAAATTTTTGTCCAGATTCATTTTGCCCAAGGGATTTGGCTAATCAAGAATAGCTTCAAATGCAATGTTCTGTACTTGGGTATACACCTGAGTATAGGCATGGAAACATGTAAAAGGCACAAGCTGCAAATATACACATAATAGCCTTTCACAGCTGACACGCTGTGCATACATTTGAATATGTATAGCCAGGTGGAAAGTGTTTCTGCAGAAGCCCCCTAGCAGGTAACAGAATACAACAATTAGAGCAGTGTTTCCTAAACTGCAGCCCAAGTGACCACAAGAAGTCTAATGCTCTTGTCTTACCAACCACCTGAAAGAACATGCTGAAAAGCAGTTCTTTTTGTAAAGCCTTTGAAAAGGCACCATCAGAGCAACTGACACTGTGAGCAACTGTCTCGTGTAATGGCCGCCACAAAGGTCTTTCAAGCAACCTACCATGCGGCTGTTGCAGTTTAAGAATCAATGGACTAGTAATAATTTGACTGCTACACGATCTCTAACAATGCCTTCCCTCTCTTCATACTGTGAGCTCTGTCTTTTGGCTGAAGTACATAATACCAGCTATACCACAGTGCAGAAGCAGCCAAATTTTAATTCAGATTTTTTTCCCCTGCTGTCTTCCCACATGACAGTCATAACATAAAAGAATATCTATATAGGAAAATGGTTCAGAATATAATAAAAAGATTAAGACTATCTGGACTAAAGGTTACTTTTTATAACAGTAATTAGCCTCTCCTAACCTCTAAATCGATCATAAAATCAATGGAGAATTAATTATTATGTAGTGTATATGCAATTCCTTGGGTTTCAACTCCACCAAGGATGGAAATATAGTTAAGGTTTCTATAGATACTTCAATCTGCCATCAAATAAATGCCTTTTCTCTTCAGCTGCAGCAGAATACATTAGTTAACTGTCAGAACACATTAGTGTTAGTCCTAAACGTACTTAGGGCTACTGTGTTAGTACAGGTGCTTCCTTGGAAAGTTAAAAACGAGAAGATGCAAGTGAACATTTGGACAACTGAAATGGCTTGCTTACGTGTCTAGTTGTAATGAGTACACAAGGGTGCAGTATGGAAAGCAAGTCATTTGCTAGGCAATTTAAAGCAACGGAAGAAATCTTCGCAGTATATCCATCTCTCTTGCGGTTTACATCAAAGAGCAGGGCATAAGCTGAACGGTCAATTCACTTTCTACACATGTTTTTACAAAAAGATTTATTCCTCGGGTCCTACTTTGCCTTTACTATAGTTGTTTGTGCAGGATGTTTCTTGTCTTGCTGCTAGTCACATACAATTTAGGAAAATGTTACAAATTTTAAACTGTCTTTCTGAAACTCTCTTCTGACATATATGCTTACAATGTCTGACAAATGAGGCAACTGCACACCTAAAGTTTGAAGCAGCAAAGCCAACATGTCTCATGGGCATATGTTTTTATCAGCAGCACATTAGAGCAATCCTGTCTATTAATTCAAAAATCAGCAGAGTACACAAAATAAAGCTATTTTCTTGCACCTCCAGGTTGTGCCGTGAATTATTACTGGCAAAGCACAACCTGTTATATTGAAATTTATTTTTACTGTCACACAGCTGACTGTGCTAAGGTAACTCTGTTCCATTTCATCCAGGAGAAAGAAATGTGGTTCTCTAGCACGTTTACAGATATGCTCCAAATCAGGACCCTAGCCATGGGCTCTTCCAGTATCTGCAGGACATTAAAGGCTAGCACGGCTTTTTATACTGCGTATCTCTAGCACAGCTAAGTCAGAAATAGCTGCAACAGACTACAAGATCTAGGGATCTGTTCATTCCTTCTGACATTTTATATGAAGGTGAGCACAGCCCCCTAATCAAAAAGAAATGGCTACAACCGATCAAGAACTTCTTCAGCAACTACAACTGCAGAAGGTGGCATGTCAGGGAGGGAAATACTAATACTGTGCTGAATCCAAGTCCCAAAAACAACATCTTCTTTTACACCTTGTCCCCGTGCACCAGAGCCAGGGTTCGCTTTTGCAACGGGTTCTGCAATCACATTGCTGGAACGTTGGAGAAATGGGAGTTCCACACACCAGCTCTTTATCCCTTTAGCTTCTTTCACATGGAAAGAATATACAAAGAAGCATACAGCTCACCTCACACGGAGAGAGCAATTGAATTGCTGTTTCATGTGTCCAGCCAGTCAGGAGCACAGCTTCTTTAACTGGAGGAAACCATACTGCTGAATCAAATGACTAAGGACACTGGTGACTGCTCCCAACTCAGATGTGCCAGCATGCAGCAAGAGACTTAAGTTAATGAAAGCCGTAGGGGAGGGATACCTCAGCACATTCACTACTATCTACAATCACACAGTGAACCACAGAAGCTGCCACCGTAAAGCACTCCCCCTCCCCCCTCAATATTCCAAGACTGTGGATAGGGATTACAGCTATTTTGTCAAGCAGAAAACGTTCAGGTTTTCCCACTTCAATTGCATCCTACTATCTTGTTGCAGAGAAAGTAGCAACTTGGATTCCTCAAGTATTAAGTTGGAACTCGTTGGAACAGAAAGAAAAAGAAATTTCATTATGGGTCATTTTATGATACAGGATGGATTCCTCCTGATCCCATCTGCAACCTAGTGGGATGATCTGGGCCAAATACTGGACTGCGAGGATGTTGTGAAAGAGAAAATATGTGGGAATCTCTCTTGCAGAACAGTGAAGAAAACCATTTTGAACTGCTTACAAATTGTCTTTGACTTCCTCCAAATTAAGTACATGCAATAGCTTTATTTCACAGCTGTGCTGCTGATTTCGCGGTCAGATCAGGACTTTGGGGGAGTCACCATATTCAGAGCACAACATCTTTTGATTTGTCTATATGTTCTCTGTATCTGTTTTTAGAGTACAAAGAGGATATAACAACTGAAACCTCACATCAATAAGGGATTTGCTTACAGGACCTAGATGAGGTAGTTTAGAAGTGGAAAACACTGAGTTTATTGCAAGAAGACAGAATTCAACAGATATGCTACACGCAGTTTACACATTTAGAACCTTTGAAAAGTGGCTTGCACATCACCTTAAATAATAACACTACACACCTAGAACGGTTTAAAGAGGGCAATCAGCAAATTAGAAACTTTTACAGAAATAGAAATCTCTTTTCCAATCTTGCCTTTTAAAAGCAATCTTTTGTTTAGATTGGTTATAAACTTATTTGGGGAAAGCATGCACAAATTTCATTCCACTAGTGCAACAGCCACTCTGCAAGGGGGAACCTTCTGAATGTAACAATGAAATCTGAGGTGTTACATTTGTGAAGTAGCCTCTTATGACTTTGATTCCAGTAAATGCAATGTTTTGAAATGAAACCTTTTAAATAATTCTTAAAAACCCTCTTGATTATAAAGTCCTGAGCAGGTGCCAGCTATGAGGTTATGCAAAAATTAATAAAGAAGAAGGACATTCTCCTTGAGATGCAAGTACAATTTTTCTCAGTCTACATTTTAACTACTGTTTGTCCATTTAGTGTATTTCAACTGTAATCCACACAGAGCTTTGCTTATGAAACCTTTCTTATGAAACTGCTGAAAAATAAGTAGCTAGTAACTCCTAAGAGAAAATACTTTTTTAATATAGAGCAAAAACTTCACGTGCAACCTTTATGAGAAAAAAAATCTCAGAAATACCTCTTGTCCAGTAAGAAAAAGTAGAAGATCTCCTTCCTCCTCTTCACACATATGAATCTGGATTACTGTACGAATAGCTGCCTCAAGGTAATCCCTTTCCGGTTCTGGGGTATAAAAGATCTCCACAGGATGCGTACGGCCAGGAATAGTGAGGAGAGGACAGTTGTCAAAATAAATCTGAAATTTGCCAGCATCAAGAGTTGCACTCATAACTATAACCTGCAATATTAAAGGGGAAAGGTGTTATTTGGAAGCTGGCTCCCACATACCAATTCTTAGGTACACTAAAATGCAACGTGAATATCAAAACCAATATGATCACACCATCACATTCGCATTTGCTTAAGTTACTATCCTATGTACACTCACTTGGGAATTCATTGAGACATGCTTTTGGATAAATACACAAAGGAATGTACTGTGTGTTTAATAAAGCAAACATTGGGGAAGAAAGGGGTGAACAAAGTTGCTATAATATTACTTATAACCTAAGGTTTTCCATGAATTATAAAAGTTCCCACTATGAACAAATTTTAAGCACACATACAAAATGCAAACCTTATTTCACATGTGCAAAGCAATCCAGTAGTGAGAACATCTTCTACAAATGAGTTTTCCAACATTCTACATTTGATATATACTACTGACCTTTAAATCAGATCTTTGCCTTACAACCTCTTTTAGAACTCCCATCAAAATATCGGTAGCCAGTGTTCTTTCATGGGCTTCGTCAAGAATTATTACTCCATAACGTTCCAGCAAAGGGTCATTCATAGCTTCACGTAGTAACATACCATCAGTCATGTACCTGAACAGGAAACCAATATTTTAATCCCAGATACAGGATGTTTTTCTTCTTCCCTTACTTTGTACAGAAAAAGCTCTTAACTTTCTCCTATCTGCTTCTTCCTGAACTTGGAAGGATTAAACTGCACACAGTCCAATGTTTTTTGTCAGTGTTAGCACCACACTTACTGTTTCCTTGCAATCTTGGGTTGATATAGTCATGAGTTAATAATGTTAATAATGGCAGCAAGGTATGTCTAGCTGCTTAGGGGAAGTGCAATGTCATTGCCAGCTTTCCTGTTTGAGAGTGATGAAAGCAAGAAATACCACATAGATCCCTTTATGGTATATATACCAACCAACTAAAAATTACAGGGTAGACCTCTTTTATCTCTTGCACAGAATGTGTGCATTTTTCTTTAGCCTAGCCATTAAAAACATACTGCAGACACCCCAGGTCAATGGTCTTTGTATTTCTGACAGGCAATACTTGTCTACTTTTGGAGAATTTAAACTTATCTGTGCTGAGTAGAACCTATCCGCTTGTGCTGCAGCAAGTGTCTCTGTTCTGGGCCAGAACAATGAGTCATATAGAGATGCAGCAAGTAGTTCCCTTTGTGGATAGGTACATGGGTCTCAAAAGAAACCTCTAATTTGTTTTTTCCTCACTGCACTCCCACCGTTCTCTCATAGCACAGTGTTTGGGAACTGCTATTCTAGCCTCATTTCTTTATTTCTTTTTTTTGGTATAACCCTCATCTCTTTGCATTCACGCAAGGACACCCATAGTACATGCAGGTTTTGAACACAGCTTTCCCCCTTTAAAAGCCATGGAACCAGAAAACAGGTTCAGAAAACCTCCAGGAACAAAGGCAGTATGCTGTGGAGCACAAGTGGGGAAGAGCGCTGCTGCTGCGCTCACGTTCTGCTTGAGAGCTTCATAGGACTCTAGTTGGCTGCAGTAACAACAGGATGCTGGGCCTTTGGTCTGATGCAGCAGAGCTGCCCTCACCTGATCTCATGTATGATGTCATGTGTGAGGCAGGTAAGACCTGCCTCAATCACAAAAGGGTTTGCAGACACCTGAGAAGCACTCTGCAAGTGCCAACAACCAGCTGATTGTCAGGTCTTACAAAAGCCACACACAGAGTTTTCCAAGACCCCAATGATCAGCTGTGCTTTGCAGGCAGTGCCTTTGCCCACACAGTTTGAGTTCAAAAATGGGCTAATCAGGTGACTGACAGGCGGACAACATTGTTCAGCTATCAACCAGCCCACTGATCGGATTCAGTTTTTCACCCCTCATTTAGATACTCAGTGGGGGCTCAAATCTGCATAAATTGAATCAGTGAGGTGCCCCTAAAAACATAAACATATGTGAGGACAACTAAGTGTTTCATATTTGTAACACACGTTTAGAATATTCAACAACAGTAACACTCATTTGGTGAGTTGAAATGTTTTTTTTCAAATTCAAAATAATTATGCATTCAGCCCTGTATATACTCCACTGCTTGGCATACATTGTCCTATTAGCAATGCAGTACACTAGATATCCGTAACAGCTCTGCTCAAACCCTTACAAAATATAGTCACACCCATTCATGACATTTTTAAAGGCAACTATACTCTCTAATGATTCTTAAGCTGCAGAAGAAGCAATTTGTACTTTTAGATGCATTTGCAGTGATGCTATTAGTGACACTACCTGATTAATAGTCTCCTCTGAAAATATTGTTTGGATGAAGAAATTAAGCAAAGTTAACTTGGTACACTACACAGTTTCCTCTTCAGGGACTTGTCCATATTGCATTTCAGGAGGAAATCTCTATTGTAAACCACTTAGAGCATTTCCCAAAATAAAGTAGTATGTATTTTTTAACTAATAAACAAATAACCTATTACACATGTTGGCATTTACATGTTCCTCCACACTGACCCAGGGAGAAAGTAACAAAAGAATTGCATGTGTCCCCCATATCACCCAAATCAAACATTTCTATCTTTCCACAGACAGAGTGGGTGGTCTGAGAGACACCATGGTCAAATAAATGTGATATACTTTACTACAGCATAGTGAAGTTGTTACTTTCTACATGCACTGAATAGAACAGACATATGAATGCTCACAGCTCTTCCCAAGCTGAGATGTCTCCCTCGAATATAAGCTAGCGAGCAAGCAATTTCGAAAGCCTCTCCTCCCAAGATGGTCGATTTTAGGAAAAGGTGGCATTCAATACTTACTTCAGAATAGTTTTTGCACTACTGCAGTCTTCAAATCGAATAGAGTACCCAACTTCTTGTCCTAACATGACATCCATCTCATCAGCAACTCGCTGGGCCACACTCATTGCGGCAACTCTTCTGGGCTGGGTACAAGCAACACCTCGCTTTGGCCCCGGCAGTGACCGCATATAATCAACGCACCACTGAGGAATCTATCAGGAAAAATCTTCGGTATATTATTTATATTTCTAAAATGTATCAGAGTTGTGAAATGATAAATACAAATAGGCCCTTATTCAAGAAGCTTGTATTAAACTGACACAAGCAGGGAAGAAAGGGGCAACAGTCATAGGAACTTGTGTTCAATGCACATTAAAATGACCAAATATAATAGCCACCAGTGACTATGAAACTAAGTGCTGAAGTGTTTCACTTAGCCTCCATATTTACTGAAGATAAATATCAGTCTTTCAGACAGTTACTATTCAAAGAAAGTGTAAATCTATGACAAAGCGTTCCGCTTGCAACTCCAATAGCTAAAAAATTGGATCATATTACTGTGAAAAGTTGTACACTAATATGAAAAGAAGTGCTTCTGTAAAAGGGTAAAAGATAAGACATTTTAAAAGATACTAAGGTAACTGGTTTAGTACAGCCTAACAAGAGATAAACTAGAATACACAGTAGCAAAAGGGAAATAGAATTTTTTTTAACCCAATTAAATGAACTCAAAAGCAAAGTACTATTTTTTCCCCCAGTGTCTACTTTGTTTAACCTCCAACCACTGAATGCAACGCTATTTCATACGAGAGCATCAGCATGTAAAACACACAACTTCCCTCAAATACAAACAGAATATAATGGGTTCAAATCAATGTGGCTCAAAAATCTGCAGGTTTTGGGGTGTGAATGTTTAATGCCATTCTGAAAGCTGCTTTTAGAAACAGAGTATTATACATTCATCTTTGAGACAAGTGGCTGTTGAACGGAGAGAGGAGAGGCAGAGGACTGCATGCAGCGCTAAATTCCTATTTAAGACAGTCAGAGGAGGAGGAGCAATAAAAGAAGACATATTCCCCAATTTCATATAAACGACTACCTTGTATCTATCTTGACTATGCAAAAATGCAGGGATAGGAATTTGAAGCTTTACCTGAATTAAGTTGTTTAATAAAACAGCAGAACAATGGAGTTCATATTGACGTTCTGCAGGGACTAAGCAAAGTAGCCTTAAACTGCAGAGACCTAATGGTGATGCTACAGCCAACAACCAAAGATAAACCGGCATGATCTTTAAGTGACTGCTTCAAGAAGAGAAGATACACATTTTCATTTTATGACTCCTAATGCTTCAATACATGAGCAAGGAAGATGAAAGATGTGAACTAAAATAACTTAATGCAACTCGGGTACTCAATCAGCTGGCAATACTTGGAAAATGTCCTGATTAAACTGGAGACTATATCAAGTGAGGATTCCAATGAATGCTTAATCCTACCATTAAGAACATCCTGGCTACCACCCTTTGGTTAACAAGATCTTCCCTAGTGAGGGGGGGGGGATCTGCTATAGCCTCTTCCTAGCAAGCTAAGGAGAGCTTTTAGCTATGCAATTTTCTACACATTTCCTCTAGCATTCTTTCGAACACTTCTTCAGATACGCTAAATTTCGTGTGCATGCACATGAAAGCTCATACCAAGAACTAACTTAGTTGGTCTTTAAGGTGCTACTGGAAGGAATTTTTTTATTTTGTTTTGACTATGGCAGACCAACACGGCTACCTATCTGTAACTGGAAGGAGACTGAATTACTCTAGTCTTATTACTTATATGCTCCTGGATAAGGAGATTTGACACAAATGATTGGCAAGCACTATGGACAAAATGAAATCCTGACCTGTGGCAAAGAAGAATGAAGGCCTGTGGGGAAGATCTATCTGCCATATTTGTTGTTGTGTTTTTGCATTTGAAAATAACTTTAAATGTGGCTATTAGGAAAGCAGGTGTTATACCCTGTCAGTTCACTGAGGCAGTGTGTGTTCTTGAAACCAACAGGCTGGCTATGTAAGACATAGCTACAAACAGCAAGCCAGAACAAAAGCTATAATATCAATTAGGAATATGTTTTTGGCAATGGTTTAGTCTGGTGCAATTATGCAAGAGTTTTTGCGGAACTGCATTAAGATTACTTCAGGACAGATATCCTGTCAAACTAATATGTCAAAATAAAATCCAAATATTGCTGTAAGGATCCCAATTATTATTATTTACAGAATTTATATATTGACTTTTCAGGCAGACCTTGTTAAGCACTTCACATACGGTATCATACAACTTACCACACTACTTTCACATTAGGTATCCATAGTGTGGAATTCTCAAGCTTCATTCACTTTTTACTGTATATCCACACAACAGTGTCATTTAATCACTGTCATTCTGTATTACCCCGCAAGGTTCTTCTATCTTTTTTCATACTGGAAGAAAGCCTGCCCCTTTTTAGAAGAACGGAAGAGTAGTTCAATCTCCACTAGATGCCTTTAAGTGTTACTCTTCTGTCTTTTCCAAAGGGGGTGTTTAAGAGGTGGGAATTGACATTTCCAGAAATAAACCTATCACAGCTCAGAACATGCCATTTTATTTTTTAAAAAACCATTTTTAAATTTCCGCTACAACACTTTATGAAACAGAAGAACAGTGCTATAACCCTGCTGCTATAATGCTAATTTATGATGCAAGAGCATTTAATCAATTTAATTACTGATTAAAGGGGGGAGGATGGCACCTAGCATGCACGTTCTATTGTATGTGTGCAGAATGTCATGGTGTGGACAGAACATACAGTGTGATGTAAACACTGAAAAAGTGCATACTTCTGATAGCCACCCATCTGGAGGCAGCCTAGGCAGCTGGAACAATCCCTACACAATGAGTCTTGAAACAAAAATATGACAAGCATAAGAAATTACTCACTCACAAAACTTATCATCACTAGAAAACATCAGTCTAGTGAGAAGAGTATTGGGCTAGAATCAGGGGAACAGGCCCAAATCCTCACTCTGCCAAGAAGATCATTAAGAATTTTTGGTCCGACACTCTTAACAAAACCTGCACCACATGTTAAAAGGTAAAGGTAAAGGTACCCCTGCCCGTACGGGCCAGTCTTGACAGACTCTAGGGTTGTGCGCTCATCTCACTCTAAAGGCCGGGAGCCAGCACTGTCCGCAGACACTTCCGGGTCACGTGGCCAGCGTGACGAGCTGCATCTGGCAAGCCAGTGCAGCACACGGAACGCCGTTTACCTTCCCGCTGGTAAGCGGTCCCTATTTATCTACTTACACCCGGGGGTGCTTTCGAACTGCTAGGTTGGCAGGTGCTGGGACTGAACAACAGGAGCACACACCACCGTGGGGATTCGAACCGCCGACCATGCGATCGGCAAGTCCTAGGTGCTGAGGTTTTACCCACAGCGCCACCCGCATCCCTGCATCACATGTTACCACTCGGCAAACCATCGTCTGGACCCTGATTCTTTGCTGTATCTCCATTTCATGGGAGCTAGATGCCTCCACAAGAAAGAAAAGGCTAAATTGTTCTGAATTCATCAGAGAATGCAGAAGATGAATAGCTTTGATAGTCACTTCGATAGTCATAACATCCTAGCCTATAATAAAATATGTACTGTATTTTAGATACCCAAGATGTTAGACCCTGATAACTCTTTAACAAGAACACAAATATTCACTGCATCATACTTTTCCTCTTTGTTTTAGAGAAGAGTTCTTTTCTACAAAACTGATTCTTCACCTTTTTTTGGAAAAACAATTTGCAGTAATACCTGCAATGTATGGTTCAAAAAGTCCATGTATAAGTTATTGGTTTGTGAACAGGTTAAAATAAAAATAAAAAACAAAGGGGGAAGATAGAACAGGTAACATTCAATACCACGTAGCTAAAATGTCCATGAGGAACCCTTGTGGTTGTGCTTAGATTAAGTATGAGTAATAGTCATTTTTCCTATATGTTACCAATGAAACAGTATAAAGTGCTGGTATATTGACTCAAAGTTAAGATAGTAATTTATGCTTAAATTTAAGTTTAGATCAACCAGATTGAGCCAAATGCTGATGAGGGGGATTGTTCATTTTCTGAAATACTGGCATATATTATGAAATTTTAAACCACATAAGAGGAAAGCCATCTTTCTTGATCTGTCCACATGTCAACTGTATTTTATTTTTTAATCTCTCAATTGGGCTGTTTCCCAAACTGTTTTGTACCAATTGTCTATCCTTCTACCAGAAAGGTCTTTCCAGTATCTGGTTATGATGCATCTCACCACTTGTAATAAATGACTTATTAATTCTTCATTATGTAAATCCATATTGTTGTCTTCAAATTAATTTAATAAAGCTAATTCTGGTTCAACTTCTATTTTTTGTTATTTTATTAATTTGCTGAAGTATCAAATTCCAGAATGTTTGAACTTCTGTATATTCCTACAACACCTGGAGATATATACCGGGTGTGGGGCAGCCCCTTCACTTATAGCTGGATATATACTATGTATATGAGTTTTGGGGTTAATTCTCTATAGCTTGCCAGAAGAGACTGAAAGGCTTTTTTGTCCAAAGTCTATTTCACTGACCTGGGTCAAATTCATAACCGAAATCACATTCACATCAATGTTTAATTGGGTCAAGTGAACCCACCAATGCATTGAGGAGTTGTTGTTGTTGTTTAGTCGTTTAGTCATGACCCCGTGGACCAGAGCACACCAGGCACTCCTGCCTTCCCGCAGCTTGGTCAAACTCATGTTCATAGCTTCAAGAACACTGTCCAACCATCTCGTCCTCTGTCATCCCCTTCTGCCTGTGCCCTCAATCTTTCCCAACATCAGGGTCTTTTCCAGGGAGCCTTCTCTTCTCATGAGGTGGCAAGTATTGGAGCCTCAGCTTCAGGATCTGTCCTTCCAGTGAGCACTCAGGGCTGATTTCCTTCAGAATGGAGAGGTTTGATCTTGCAGTCCATGGGACTCTCAAGAGTCTCCTCCAGCACCATAATTCAAAAGCATCAATTCTTCGGCGATCAGCCTTCTTTATGGTCCAGCTCTCACTGTCAGCTGGATATATACTCATATACCTATATGAGTTTTAGGGTTAATTCTCTATAGCTTGCCAAGAGACTTAAAAGGCTTTTTTGTCCAAAGTCTATTTCACTGACCTGGGTTAAATTCATAACCAATATCACATTCATGTTGATGTTTAATTGGGTCAAGTGAACCTACCAATGCATTGAGTAGAATTCTATATAGATTGTGGGTGTTACACCTGGACCTTATCCTCAGAAGGAATTTACAAGTCTTTCAAATGAGGCTGTTGATCTTGTGGCTGCCTTACTGATAACTGGGTTAGCCAAAACAGTGCAGATTTAGTCCATATTTCTTGGTCTGATGTTGGTTGTTGTTGTTGGCATCTGTCTGTCTCAGGAAGCAGGACACAGGAATCTGCTTGGTGTGTTGTAGTGGTCTCCTTGGCTGTTACATATCAGGCTTTTGCGAGATCTTTTCATCCTGTTTGCATCCTCCCAACCTCCATTGGAAAGGTCAGAGTATTCTTCTTCCACTGCCTCTCCTAGCTGCCATGCCAGAGGCAGGTTGATTCCAAGACTGTTGAGGAGATCTGTTGCTTCAAGTCTATTTGTTGCTGTGAGCTGTGCTGATCCTCTCATGATGATAAGACAGAAGGAAAACCCAAGCATTATTTAATTCCAGCTTCTTATTGTTTAATCGTGCAAGCACAGAGAGTTTTTCCTTTTCTTGAGTGTTCCAAAATCCAGTTCCTTCATCACCGCAACTGGGCTGTTTTTATATGTTATGGGTATTGGGTTCCTCAGTTTATTCCACATTTCCTCCTTCTTGTAACGGGCAAAGCAGACAATTATACCATGGGGGAGCTCTGTGTAACCGTTCAAAATAATCAGCCGAGATTATGAGGTCTGGAAGCAGTGATTTAGGCCACGAAGCAATAAATTGTGCAGGATCATTCTCTTCCACTCCCTCTTCAGAAGAATGAAAATGTAAATTAATTCTCCTATTTTGATTTTCTGCATCTTCATATACCTGTATTTTCTTTTTGCAATTCTTTAAACTTTTTACCATAGATTTGCCTTAATCTTTTGTTGCTGCAGTTGTTTCCGTTAAGGAGTAAAGCCTCTTGTTACATTCTGCCAGTTTCGTTTCCATTGGAAGCATTGCATAGTTCTTTCTGAGTATTTTTAATAAGCTCCTTTATGACTTCTTGTTGGGCTGCAAATTCTTCTCTTAAGACATTGTTACCATTTTCTTTCTCCAGTGAGGAAGACACCTCTTTCAAGAGAGGTGCCATCTTGGCTTTGGCCTGCATTGGTGTCCTTGGGGAAGTGAGCTTTCTATCTATGTGCAGAAAGAATTGAGTGAGGCCTTTCATTTTCGGCTTTTCGGAATCCTTTTGCAATTCCTCTCTTCTTTCTTCAAGGTTTGGGGTTTCTGGACAGCAGGCTCTAGCTCCAAGCTGTTTTTCTGGGCCTTGGAGTAGAGCTTAAAGTTTAAGCGACCATATTCTTTCCTTCACGGCCATGCCCCCAAACTGATAGTTCTGAATGTACTGAATATTAAGTATTGAAGCATTCCTTTACCAGCACATGTGGATGTTTTCTTAAGATTCCTGCCTTGCAGAGAGTTGGACTAGATAACCCTCTTGGGTCCCTTCCAACTCTATAATTCTATGATTCTGAATATCTCCCTTTGATAGACTACAAATTCTTCACCACTGTCAGAAATCTTACTGACACCTATAGGACCAATGGTTGCAAAGCTGATGAAATAAGGAGATTTATATATATATATTGAAAATTAAGAGCAAATACACCAGAACATTTTGTTCTTGTAACAAGTCTGTTTCTGTGTACCATTTAAAATACTGTCCTTTATGTGAACTCCAGAGAACAATGAGCCCTGCACCTATGACTTTTGAGAGCAATATGTTTTCCACACCTGTATCAGCAACATAATTCTTTCTAGAGGATTAGATCTAACACTACTACAAACCAGACGGCAATCTACATAGGCAACAAACAGTCATTTTAGACTGTCAAAGGATATAAAACAAAGCAATTCAGTTGCTATCAGTGAAAAAGAATTGGAATACATTGGTTTTTTTCTATTAAGCCAGTAGCCAGCTTCAGAAAAATACGGTTTGAGTAAGTGCCTTCCCATACTTTCTTACCATTATTATAAGTCCAACACTTATAGTAACCAGAATAGCAGTTATTTGTAGATTAACACAGGCTTGTATTGAGCAATTCAAACATCACTGAACCTTTTATGAAAAGGTAACAGACCCTGAAGAGACAGACAGAGTACCAGAGGTGGGGGGAGGAGAGTGAAATCTCATTACATCATTTTCTAGTCATTAAGCAACTGAAAGGTTCATTAAACAGATCTTGCTCAAAAGGGTAAGACCTGTGATGTGTCACTGCACAGCGAATTTCGTTAAGGACACTGAAATATTGCCAGTACAACACTTAATACTTTCACAGAATCCTTCCAAACATTTAACACTTGCTGCACACCACAAAATCTTTACAAATGAATAAAGGTTGGGAAAATAACTTACCTGTGTTGTTTTGCCAGAACCTGTCTCACCAACAAGTACGAAAGACTGGTGTCTGATCAGAATATCAGTAAATCTTTCCTTATATTCCCAGACAGGGAGCTGAAGTCGTTTCTTTAAGATTTCATAGTAACGAGGTGTATGTGGTAGATTTGTAAATGGATTAATACCCTGTGGAAGAACAGCTGGCTTTAAAGGTGGCAACCCAACACCAGGAAGGAGTGCAGAATTGGTTGATGGGCGTAAATCCTTTTCCTTATCTCTTTCCCTGTCACGGTCTCTATCTCGATCCCTGTCACGGTCTTTGGACCGGTCATCACGATCCCGTTCACGATCTCGATCCTTCCTAAATGATTTCCAGGACAAAGAAAGATAAGTTACATTGAAATAACCATAGTAAAGGCTCTCTATTACAAAATTTCCTTATTGGAAATAAACAAGCCCATGTTTCTATTGGTTCTAGGTTACCTTTACCTCTATATAAGATATTCTAGAATGATTTGCCATGATGATGATAATCAAGGATAGACAAGTCATTCTGGGTTTTCAGAACAGCTTCGTCATGAACTAAGCCTATAAAAATTAGGGTATTCAATTTCTGTTCTGCCTTGCTTTGCAAGTCTGAAAATACCAATGCAGGGCATGAAAGCTTTTTATTTGAAACAGATAAGCACTAAGGAATTAAATGCCAGGGTTTCAAACTCCCCAACCCCAGGAAATTCCTTCCACACTGACATGTGCCAAGGAACCTCCATATATCTACAACTGGATCCTTAGGTAAGGCATATGATTCCTACAGGTGTTCTAGGGTGCACAATCAGGGCACTGGCCATGTTCCTTGGGCTTCACCGTTGCTCCACATGAATTGAGAGCACATTTATAAGACACCCAAAATTGGCTGTTTCAAGAGGCAATCTGCAGTGGTCTTGTGTTTAAGGGAAGCTATCTGCAATCACTGGAGAAACTACTGAAAAGCATCCAAACTGGTCATATGTATATTATTGATATAAATCAAGTTTGATTTTTTTTCAATTCATAGATCTCTTGAATAATCCTGCATACTAAATTTGTTATGATAAAACACCCACATCCAACGACATACAGCCTATATTCTACCTAGCACCACAATCCAAGAATTCTCATAATGAAGACCATCTGCCTTTTGCACTCCAATTTGCTTAAAGACACGGGAACAACTGTAAAATTAAGGATTTGTGTTTGGCTCTCTTTCTGCACTTCCAAGCCAAAGATGTCAGTGGAAGACACAATATGACAATGACACAGAAAAAGGAATCTTACCAGCCAGGAAAGGAGAAAAGGTCAACAAAGTAGATGAAACAAAGAATCAGTGGTGATGATGCTGTTAACTAACTATGATGGAGGCACAACCTAGTTCAACCCACCTCCTTCAAACCACTGACGCATATTATATGTGGCATTAACTTCCAGGAAAATGCCTTTAAATTTAGATGGGAACATTTAATTTACCATAAGTATTTTGACCAATCAAAAAGTTGAGCTGATTAATTAGGCAGCAGATGTTTTAACTTCTCTCTTGGCAAGTCTCATCTTAAAAGAGGCTTTTGCTATTCTCCCAGACAAAAGAGGGAATTATCTAAGATTATGCTACTACAACACTCACATATACGTGATCTAAAGGCAAGATGATGCTTATATTGCTATGCAAATTCAACCGACTAAGATGACCATCCTGCTTTAAATACAAGTGTTACGCACTGGTGATAGTATAGTATTGATAAACTGATACTATAACTTCCTTTGATTTATTCTATAACATACATACATACATACATAAAAATATTGTTAGTGCTACTCCTTACTTTTTAGGTGGTGCGCAGTTACAAATGTGAAGTACGAAGTCCACTCTAGCTGTTTGCTGAAGCCATTTAAAGCAGTATTTCCAACCTGTGTGTCACAACCTGCTAGTTGGTTGCAAATGGGTTGCAGTCTTTACAAGTATAACCCAGATAATTATGGCTTTTAATCCTTAACTCGCATGATGAATACCTCTTACAGTTTCTTGGCATATTATTTTTAAAAAGGTAAAGGCATATTATAACACTGTGTTGACACTTGTAACTGTACAGCAGAAAGGCTTCAGTCTTATATTTTAATGCTTGGCGACTGGCAGCAGATCGAGTAACAGTTCATCACAAGACACTCACACCATAAGAGGCAAGCTGTTATAGTGACTCAAAACAACTCCATCTATAAGCACCTTGTGGCAAACTGTCACTGGATCTACTGCCAGGATTAGCCAATAGTTAAGTCAAGGGTAATTTGAAGTTTGCTTAGTTGAAATAAGAAATAATATCTTTATCTTATACATTAATAATGATCTGAGACTATGTCTCACAATCATCAAACCCCACACTGACCTACTTGTTGGCAAAATGAAAGCACAGCCATACCACTTACACTTGCCAAAACGGACTTTATAGTGAATAAAACTATTAAAAATATTCTAAGTTTGCTGTATCTAGCACTGCCTGTGCAGCTGTATGTTTTAAGAATATTTTTATAGCTTACGAAGCAATATCTACCTATCAGATGCTTGGTGTTCTTAAAGGTAAAGGTAAAGGTAAAGGTACCCCTGCCCGTACGGGCCAGTCTTGACAGACTCTGGGGTTGTGCGCCCATCTCACTTAAGAGGCCAGGGGCCAGCGCTGTCCGGAGACACTTCCGGGTCACATGGCCAGCGTGACATCGCTGCTCTGGCGAGCCAGAGCCGCACACGGAAACGCCGTTTACCTTCCCGCTGGTAAGCGGTCCCTATTTATCTACTTGCACCCGGAGGTGCTTTCAAACTGCTAGGTTGGCAGGCGCTGGGACCAAGCAGCGGGAGCGCACCCCGCCGCAGGGATTCGAACCGCCGACCTTTCGATCGGCAAGTCCTAGGCGCTGAGGCTTTAACCCACAGCGCCACCTGCGTCCTGGTGTTCTTACACTGCTATAAAAAAACTGATTAATTTTGTAAGCACTATAAATATTTCAAAAAACTCCACATTAATAGGGGTGTTTAGTATTTTTCTTGGATGCCTCAAGTAATGGTTAGAAAATGGGCAACCTTGTAGTTAAAATGCACACAATCAATGGCTGCTGAAGACCGATTGTCAAAAATTCATGTGACAATAAAACAATGGGTCACTATGCCAAGTACATTTGGACTTGTGGGTCACCATACCAAAAAGGGACCCCACTGGTAGGAAACAAAATTACTTTGTGAGATCCACCTGCCAAGTGGTATATAAATATTTTAAATAAGCAAACTATATAGGACCAATTGCAGAAACTGCTTCACTACACCAGTTTATGTATGTATGGTTGTGTGCAACCAAAATGAGTAGACTCAGGGTGTTCTATTACAGGGGTCAGCAAGGCTTAACGGGCATGGGCCGGATCACTCCCATGGAGATCCTCCGTGGGCTGGGCTGGCGTAGCACGACGCCGGAAATCGCATCTGCGCATGTCCGCAGCGCCGAAAATCACTTCTGCGCATGCAAAGACGCTGAAAATCGTGCCTGCGCAGAAGCAATTTCTGGCGGCATGGAAGAGAGTCCCCGTGCCACGCCAGTTTAGCGCAGCACATGGGGACTCGCCAAGTGGGAGGCTCCGTTCAGGGGCGGCTCATGGGCCGATTAAACAGCCTCTGTGGGCCGCTTCCAGCCCATGGGCCACAAGTTGGGGATCCCTGTTCTATTAGTACAGCAGCACATCAACATTACCACATGAGTATGAACTACTGCAAACTATGGAATTGCCACATGCAATGCAGGTGGGTAAAGAGTCAATTACCCACCTCTAAATATACCTTTTACATACCCACTGGTTCTGTTGAAACAGAATAGGAAATCATTGTTTCTCAATAACATAAAGAACAACTGTAAGACTTAGGGAAACATGATTCTTTTAAACTATGGTTGGAGACCAAATGACACCACACTTTGATTTTGGCCTCTTTTCACTAGCCACTAAACTAGAGAGAGGAAACACTTTTCTGTCGAGGTCTGCATTCTCTCAAAGTATATGTGGGTGCAAGACCAGAGTAAAAAGTGGATGGGGTCATCTTTTCTTCCTTTCTCTGCCACCGGCTTTCCTTCTTTCTCTTCCCTTCCCCTCTTTGCCCAGCAGTTGCCAAAGGACAGCTTGCTCTTACCAAAGGTCTGAACTAATCATTTTCAGAGGATTTCCTATCCTCCTCCCACTGCACCATCCATTTCTGGTGTACCCCCCCCCCCCATATTTCCTCACCTTCCACTCTGGGCATCCCCAGAGGGAGAATTAGGCTGAGGACCACATGCAGCTCTTGGGACACAGCTTGCCCACGCCTGGGCAGATCACATTTCCCCCAAGTTCAATTATCACAGGGAAAGGTGGTTAGTTTAATATAGAATAGAAACTTTCAGTGTCCTCCTCACAGCTGCATAACAGAAGCCGCTTCCTTTTGCAGTGGGAAGACATGCTCCCAGTGACTTGCTTTCATGGTGGGAACCATTACTTTTCCATTACATGTGGACTGCGTGAATACCAGCAAACAAATACAGTTGTGGGTCTGAAAGTAGCATCCTCAAAATAGCCCATTTGCTCAGGGTGAATAACTAACAGCTAACTACTAAGAAGCATCAGTTTTGTAAATCAGGATTGGGATAGTGGTTAAAAAAAATAAAAATTTAAACCTATTTTTGTTCTGCTTTTCAGTCAAAAAAGGCTTCCATGATAAGGCAGTCCCTGTCCTAAGGCTTACTGTCTAAAAGACACAAAACAAATGGAAAAGGGAGGGAGGGAGGGAGATAAAAGCTTGTACTGACCAGCTGAAATAGAATGATTTGGTAAGAACCTAAAGCTGCTGGTCTATCAGCAGAGTGGGTAGAGGCCCTGCGGTTCCATCTCCCTCCCGTATAGCATGGTGGAATGGCTGGAACTGATCAGTTGTCAATATTCAACCAACTATCTATTATATGGCCACATGTATGTACTATCAAATATTCCCTGAAGTTAAGAATGTCCTTGCTAAGTGGCCAGTAACATTTTTGTGGTATCAGCTGGTAGCTACAGTACAATGGAAAGCCCCTTGTTCCCAAGCCCTGCACCATTCAAGACTTTGTAAGTTTCTCATTAATGTGCACATGTTCCCTGACCTACAACTTTCCTGTGAGAAATGCTCATACCCTGACCTGTGTGGGGGAAATGAAGGATTAATATATAGCAAAAAAAAACAAACACTACATGCATTTCTGAACAGGAATAACAATACAAAATTCAGAGAAGCATAAAACATATACAGCCCGCCATCAAAATGGTGCAAGTCTAGGAAAGTCAGCTACCCAGCCTGCACTAGCCAGTCAAAATTTTAATCTCTTGGACAGTTGCCTGAAGGGGAAGATGAAATGCCTAAAAATGCGCCAGCCAAACCACTTTTGATGTCACAGCACACACAAATTTGTACAAAAGCAAGGGTTCCCGATCATTTTGAGGATGCAAGTCACTAGGAATTTTAAGAGGGTATCATGGGCACCACCCTCTGGCAGCTTCCCCACCCCACCCCACTCACTCTTCCTGTCCCCCAGCCAAAAATATTATTTCAGAATATTTGAATGGTCCATTAACCAAGTTTTTTTCTGACCAAACACCAATCCTAGTTATAATAGGGAGGTGGCTGTCAGGCAACCTAGTTCACTCACACAACTCAACATTTAAGCTACATCACTGAAACTGTGGATACCTATACGACCAGTGTGGAAGATGGAAGTTTAAATTCCACCTGCCTCTCAATATTCGTAAGCATATTATCAACCATATTTCAGTGGAGGAGGGAATTTGGTCCAGCAGTCTGTTGGGCATGTATTTCAAGTAATTCCAGGGAAGGTTTCTTTTAGATACTTGGACCCATTTAAGGCTTAGTACACAAGTGCCATCCTGCCAACCTAGCAGTTCGAAAGCACGTCAAAGTACAAGTAGATAAATAGGTACCACTCCAGCGGGAAGGTAAACGGCATTTCCGTGCACTGCTCTGGTTCACCAGAAGCGGCTTAGTCATGCTGGCCACATGACCCGGAAGCTGCACACCAGCTCCCTCAGCCAGTAAAGCGAGATGAGCACCGCAACCCAGTCGCCCGCGACTGGACCTAACAGTCAGGAGTCCCTTTACCTTTACGTCAGAGACACGATGAGTAGTGGTTCTCAGGTCAGAATGAGGCATTTTGGCTATTCTAGATGGGACTGCATTCCCTCTGATGGAACACACACACAGTGATCTCCATGGCAAAGAGTGCCTATTGCCAGCTTCCTCCAGTATATAAACTGTGTCATTTTACTGGACAGGAATACCCCATGTTTAGACTACTATGAAAGCCTTATGGGGCTTTCCTTATGGATGGTCCAGATGCTGCAGCTGGTCCATAATGCAGAGTCTGAGAGGTGGTCCTTATGAAAACATATCATGTTTATCCTCAGGGATCTGAACTGCCTATTAGCCATTAAGTTGATTTCAAGATCAGATTATATACTTACAAAGTCCGAAACAATTCTGAACCAGGTTACCTGAATGACTTAATCCTTCCCCTTACCCAATAGCTTGTTAAGGGCATTAAGTTTAAGATCAAATGGTTCCCAATTAGTCTTGCCACAACCTAATGATTTTTGGCTTGCGGTGATGCAGAGGTGAGCCTTTTTGTATTGGGGGCACTAGTGTTATGGAATATTCACACTGTTGAAATACAAAGACCCCCATCTGTATTGGCATTGCACTAGATTTTCTCCATTTATGAAAAGACCTTTGCAGAATTATTATTATTAAAGGTTACCCCAATGCTTCCAGGACAGAAGTGTTAGTGGCCTCCCTCAAAAGAACTCATGGAGTCCTGATGACTGGTTCCAACTATCAGTGTCAGGTATAACCAAGGGCCTGTGCAGAATCTGTGCAACATATGCTTTGCAACATATGAAAATGTTTCCATTCATGAATCAAGTGGCATGCAAAAGGAAAATGCCCAGTACAGTGGTGCCTCGCAAGATGAAAAGAATCTGTTCCGCGAGTCTCTTCGTCTAGCGGTTTTTTCATCTTGCGAAACAAGCCCATTGACTGCTTAGCGGATTAGCGCTATTAGCGGCTTTTAGCGACTTATCGGCTTAGAAAAAGGGGGGAGGGGAAAAAACCCGCAGGAACTCGCAAGACCTTTTCGTCTTGCAAAGCAAGCCCATAGGAAATTCGTTTTGCGAAGCGCCTCCAAAAGGGAAAACCCTTTCGTCTAGCGGGTTTTCCGTTTTGCGAGGCATTCGTCTTGCGGGGCACCACTGTATATGCCATACGAACCTACACAGAACAACATAATATCCATGTCCTGGCTGTGTTGTGGATGTTATCCAATGGACATTAAATACAGGCAACGATCCTGAACGCCCGGGGGGACACATGTAAGGCCATAAAATAGTCATAGCCTGTACTTCAACAAAGTCCCTCACCAAAGGTTCCTGAGTGAACTTAGCAGTAATAGGATAAAGCAGCCTTTCTGAAACTTGGGTCTCCAGCAGTTGTTGGACTTCAACTCCCATCATCCCTAGCTATCAGGACCAATAGTCAGGGTTTAGACCACAGAGCCACTCACATCACTATTTTAAACATTCTGCCTAACTCTGTACAACACGCCTTCCCCCGACCCCACTCCCTTTTATCTCTGTACAGTGGTACCTCTGGTTATGTACTTAATTCGTTCCGGAGGTCCGTTCTTAAACTGAAACTGTTCTTAACCTGAAGCACCATTTTAACTAATGGAGTCTCCTGCTGCCGTCGTCGTGCGATTTCTGTTCTTATCCTGAAGCAAAGTTCTTAACCCGAGGTACTATTTCTAGGTTACTGGAGTCTGTAACCTGAAGCGTATGTAACCCAAGGTACCATTGTACTTGAGAATATATGTGTGCACACACTTACCAAGGTGAGGAACCTGTGTTGCTCCTAATACTTATTGGGACTGCAGCTCCCATCAGACCTAGTCAGTATGGCCCAATGGTCAGGGACAATGATGGCTGCACTCCCAACAAAGTAATATAAAATACTGGGTGAAATGGGCTCCCATCTACGAAACATGCTTGTCTCCAAAGCACAAAAAGAAAAACAAAGCCAAACAAAGGTACCCTTTGTTAGAACAATAATCTAATCCCCCACCCACCCCTATCAGTGTTGTGTCCACACTGAAGTGGAAGTGGCTCTCCGGATTTCTAAACATTTTCCAGCTGCACAAGGAAGAGAGGCTGAACTCTGGTTTTCTCACTACAGTCATACCTCGGGTTACAGACACTTCAGGTTAAGCGTTTCGGTTACGGACATGCCAAAAACTGGAAGTACCGGAATGGGTTACTTCCGGGTTTCGGCGCTCGCACATGCGCAGAAACACTAAATCACGCTTTGTGCATGTCTGAAGCGCCGAACCTGCGCGTGTGCAATGCGGCGCTGTGGGTTGCGGACGTGCCTCCTGCACGGATCATGTTCACAACCCAAGCATCCACTGTACAGCCTTCCTCCATAAAAATGGCACGATGCGTAAGTAACACCCCCTACAATTCAGTGCTTCTCAAACTTGCCCCCCCCCAGCTATTGTGGGGACTACAACTTCCACCACCCCTGACCACTGGCCTTGCTTAGCTAGGGATGATGGGAATTGTAGTCCCACAACAGAAAAACACAAAACCACGTGCTTTCTGAAGCCCTGCTGGTCTTTTAGTTGGCTGAAGCAGATATGGCAGGTGGGGGGGGGGGTTATGTGGGGAACACAAAACTTTCGATTATGCATTTTATATTCTCATCATAAGAGCCAACTCCTAAGGGCCGAGGTCCCTTTCTTTCCCCACCCCCACCAAAAAAATAAAATATTTGAGGAGGCTGGAAGTGGATCGGCATGGTCATTCAGACGTGTGCCGAGTCTTGAGATAGATTATGTCTGCCCCCCCCCCCAATATTTTAGTCGATTCTCATTTGCATTTTCCCGTCGTGAGGAAGATAATAATAATAATAATAATAATAATAATAGCAGCAGCCGCGACGAAGAATTTGCATTTTCCCGTCGTGAGGGAGATAATAAATAATAATAATAATAATAATAATAACAACAACAACAACAGCAGCAGCAGCAGCCGCGACGAAGAATTTGCATTTTCCTGTCGTGAGGGTGATAATAATAATAAATAATAATAATGAAAGCAACCGCGACGAAGAACTGGCGGTTTTAAGAGCTAGCAGGCAGGGAGCCGGGGGCGCGCACGGAGCCCGCGCGGAAAGCGAGCCTTGGCAGCGCCGAGGCCGAGGGACACAAAGGGGCCGCCGGCCCGGCCTGGCTGCGGGCCAGCCTCCTCCAGGGAGGCCGCAGCGCGTCGGGCGGGGAGCAGGGGCCGCCGGCTCCCCGCCCGCTTCCTCCGCCCAGCGCGGCCTCCTCGCCGAACAACGGCGCTGAGGGAGCCGGAGAGCAGGAATGTGCTCGTCGAGCGGAGAGGCGCCCCCGCTTCTCCTCCTCCTCCTCCTCCTCCTTACCCATCGGGGGCGGCGAGCCGCTTCTTGTTGGAGCCGTAGTCCTCCCCGAGGTCGAGGCGGTGGCGCTTGGACATGGCCGGGGGCGGCAGGGCAGGCGGCCGCGAGGAGGCCGCGGAGAGAGAGAGAGAGAGGGAGATGGGGAGAGAGATAGAGAGAGGCAAGGGGAAGCTCAAGCTAAAATGGCGGCCGGAAGGAAGCGGCCTCGGCAGCCGCGAGGAGAGGAGGAGGAGGTACGGCTGGGGCTAAAGCTCCGGTCGGAAACCTCACCCCCCAGCACTGGCGTTCCGGCATGCGCATGGTTCCCTTCTGCTTTTTAAATAAATAAATAACATAAAAAGACGGCCCGCCGGGCGCTATAGATGAAGGGAAGGGTCCTCAATACAGGCATCATTATTTTATTTCTCCAACCCTCTATGACCTTCCGTTTATTCGCGAGGCAGATACTTGTGCCTTCACATCCAAGCCTAGGGGTGCGCAATAGGCGACCCTGGAGGCGCCTCAAATTTGTTATTTGCTGCGTATCAGGAGTTTCAGGAAGAGTGGGTTAAATTTAATAATTCCTTAGTTAAATATGTTAAGTCAAATTAACCGAAAACAGCTTGCAGATACTTAATTGGCTTAGGATTTTATTTATGTGAAGTGAGGAATTAATATGTTTAATTTCAATATGTGAAGATATAAGGATGTTAATGTTTAAGTTAAATTTTAGAAGAACTGTGATTTGGAAAACCGTTAAAAGGATATGCAATGAAATTCAACCAAGGGGAAGCGAGGAAGTCACTTAACAATGTTAATAATTTTCAATAAGGCTATGATTTATGTTTGTTATGTGTTTGTTTATAATGTTGTGAAAACAAATAAAAAAAATTGGAGAAAAAACAACAAAATTGTTATTTTCTGCGGCTTGTGCCATATAAGGTTATTTGTTAGATCCTTCTCAAGTTCAGGATTTGGCTTTTAAAACTCGCAAGGCCTCCGTTGAGGCATCATCATCATCATATATTTTTTATCCGCCGCCCATCTGAATGGGTTTCCCCAGCCACTCCAGGCGGCTCCCAACAGAATATCAAAAGCGTGATAAAACATCAGAGATGAAAAACTTCCCTAAACAGGGCTGCCTTCAGATTCTCTGTCTCTCAGGGTTGTGGGTTTGAGAGCCACGTTGGGCAAAAGATTCCTGCATTGCAGGGGGCTTGGACTAGATCACGATCGATCGTGGTCCCTAATTCTACAGTTCTATGATTTTATGAATTAAGTGTTTCTTTCCCTCTGTTTTCCACACATAACATAAACAGATAAGGAGGGGGAAAGAAAGTGCTTCTCTTGAGTAATAACGATGGGTGAAACCTCGGGCAGCAGACAAATGGAAAGGCTGTGGGCAAACCTTTTACCGCTCTGTATTTTAAATTGCTGCTTCTAAGTAATAGTCTTATCTAATGGGCAATGTCTGTGGCACTGATAAGCCTCCAGAACTAGTGCATTTATCTAACCTACAAATAGAAAGTATCCATTATTATTATTATTATTATTATTATTATTATTATATGTTTATTTATAACCCACCTTTTACCTCGACAGGGACTTAAGGTGGCCTACAGATAAAAAAATTGGAAGCAGGGGAAATTCATTAAAAAGCAATTAAACATGGACGGAACAGAATTAAAACTATATACAGTGGTACCTTGGGTTAAGTACTTAATTTGTTCTGGAGGTCCGTTCTTAACCTGAAACTGTTCTTAACCTGAAGCACCACTTTAGCTAATGGGGCCTCCCGCTGCTGCTGTGCCGCCGGAGCACAATTTCTGTTCTCATCCTGAAGCAAAGTTCTTAACCCGAGGTACTATTTCTGAGTTAGCGGAGTCTGTAACCTGAAGCATATGTAACCTGAAGCGTCTGTAACCCGAGGTACCACTGTATATGTTTCAGCATAGCTCAGTTGGTTAGAGCATGGTGCTGATAACACCAAGGTTCGACAGCTGCATTTTACTGCATTGCAAGGGTTTGGACTAAATGATCCTCAGGGTCTCTTCCAACGCTACAATTCTATGATTCTATTAATACATAATCTATTCAAATCATACGTATATTTACAATAAAAACTAAAATGGTACCAGAACGCTCACTAAGAGTAGCCTGTTCCCAAAAAGCCTGTTGGGACAAGGAAGTCTTCAACTGCTGATGGACGGACAGCAAGGAGGAAGAAAGTCTAGCTTCTCTAAGGAGGGAGTCCCAATCTCCGGGAACAGCCCAGAAAGGCAAAAGCATCTTGTAGCACCTTAAAAGACTAACCTATTTTTTATATAATTGCCTTCCAACTTCATAATATTTATTTAAAATATTGATACCTCTCCTAATCGCAAGCATTCATAAGGTGGATGAGAAAAATAAATTAGTAAAGCTGCAACAGATAAAACAATCAACAAACAATTCAGAAACAATAAATTCAAGCAAAAGAGAAGAATGGCATCTTCAAATTCTCTCTGGAAGTTAGCAGTGGAAGCCTGGTAAATGAACAGCTGAAGAGTGTTCTAAAGAAGAGGTTCAGGTAGGTAGTCGTGTTGGTCTGCCGCAGTCGAAATAAATAAAAAAATTGTCCAGGAGCAGCTTAGAGACCAACTAAGTTTGTTCTGGGTATAAGCTTTCGTGTGCATGCACACACCCAGAACAAACTTGGTTGGTCTCTAAGGTGCTCCTGGACAATTTTTATTCAACTAAAGAAGTGGTGTTATTACCAAAATTGTCCATTTCCTACTGGCCAAAGAGCAGGGCAACAGCTGGAAATGAGTAGCAGTGCTTGGAATGAACTAGTTTAGTTCAATGAAGTTCACTGAATTAGTTCAAAAATATCTGAACTTCACCTAAAAGTGCTTTCCATAATTACTAACTGAACGGAAAGTGAATTAAGTTTATTTTGAGGTAAAATTTTGAATGCTTACTTCAGCTTCATTCTCTTGCATGCATTTTTTACTCCTTAGACTCTTTTGGCCTTGAAGCTTAACTATCATAATTGTTAGGGAAAATAAACAATTCACATTCACTGCATGTGTGGCTTGATATTTTCTTCGTCTTCTTAAGTATAAGTATGTTTTATACTTCCATAAAGGAGCTTGTAAGATTCTGAATGTTGAAAACGAAATTGACGAGGAGCCTTTGGATGAACTTGAACTGAATTATGAAAGGAACATGAACCAGACTAGTTCATCTACTATTCTGTTTTGTGAAGGGAGAAACATGAACTTCTTGGACATCTTGAACTTGAATAGAACTAGTTCCTGTTAAAAAATGAACTTTCCTAGCTCTATAGAGCAGTGAGATAGGCCCCAAGCCACTCCAGATCAGTCACTTGAGTTACCATTGCAAACAAGAAGTATGGTAGGATCAGTGCTTTTTTCTGGTGAAACTCAAGTGTATGCAGTACCAGCACCCTTTTTTCTACAATAAAAGCACTGGTTAAAAATGCGGCACTTACTATAACAACTTCATGATGAGTACTGTCACCTTTTTTTATAGAAGAAAATCACTGGATGGGATACCATGGTCAAAAGTAATGAGATACAGTGGTACCTCGGGTTAAGTACTTAATTCGTTCCGGAGGTCCGTTCTTAACCTGAAACTGTTCTTAACCTGAAGCACCACTTTAGCTAATGGGGCCTCCTGCTGCCGCTGCACCGCCGGAGCACAATTTCTGTTCTTATCCTGAAGCAAAGTTCTTAACCTGGAGCACTATTTCTGGGTTAGCGGAGTCTGTAACCTGAAGCGTATGTAACCTGAAGCGTATGTAACCTGAAATGTATGTAACCTGAGGTACCACTGTACAAGAAATCCATGGGAACAAGCAAGGACACAATAACTAGTCCAGCATGTCCATGGCCAAAGTGTGTTTCAGGGGCCTAATCCAGCCCCTGTGGCAGTTTACTTTCTGGGGTGAAATCCTAAAAATCCTCAACAACTTCAATCCTTAAAAGAAGCTCAACAACTCCAACCCTAAAAAAGCTCAACTTTGGGGTAAAATAATAAAAAAGGTCAACAACTTCAAAGGTCAACAACTTTGGTTGGCCCCCACGGCCCTTCACTTCATCAAATCTGGCCCTCTTTGAAAAAAGTTTGGACACCGCTGACCTATTCCGTTTCCTGACGAAAGTAATCTATGGGGGCAAAGGGCAAAGTAGGCTCTTTTGGTTTCCATTCCAGGCTGAAAACTGGATTGAAGAGGTTTAGACAATCAGAGAATGCCTGGAGCACATCTGAGAAGATAATATTGACCATCTGATAGACTAATGATTCCTCCTCCAGGAGTAGCTTCAAAATTGCCTTCTTTGGAACGCCCCCATTCTCTTAGGCAGGGATTAACTATCTCCATGACCAGACAGCCAATCTTCCCAGCAAAATGCAATTAGTCATGATGGCCAAGGGCTGAGAAAAGAGACTATAAACAGAATTATTCCAAGCACACAATACATGACTCCTCAGGCGGTTATTTGACTATGTCTTTAGCAGTACAATTAGTATAGCTTGGTAAACGGATGTGAGTGGCACTGTGGTCTAAACTACTGAGCCTCTTGGGCTTGCCAATCAGAAGGTCGGCAGTTCAAATCTGTGTGATAGGGTGAGCTCTGGTTGGTCTGTCCCAGCTTCTGCCAACCTAGCAGTTCAAAAGCACACCAGTGCACGTAGATAAATAGGTACTGCTGCAGTGGGAAGGTAAATTGTGTTTCTGTGTGATCTGGCACCCATCATGGTGTTCCATTGCACCAGAAGCAGTTTAGTCCTGCTGGTCACATGACCCGGAAAGCTGTCTGTGGACAAACACCGGCTCCCTTGGCCTGAAAAGCGAGATGAGCACCGCAACCCCTTTCACTGGACTTAACCATCCAGGGGACATTTACCTTCACCTATTTTTTTTTTTTACCTAGTATAGCATCTATTCCACTGCTGAAATCTGCAAAGGTAGCTATTTGGGGGTATTAAGTTGTGAGTGAACATATCAGACGACACAGCGATTCTTCAAACAGCTCTTGTTTATTCACAGGCCAGGACAGAACTGAACTGAAGGGTTCAGTCAGCCTGCTTATGTAGAGCTCCAGTACAATGTAACTGTAACAATTTTCTAAAACTATCCAATCACTGAACGTCACTTTCGATCCCTTATTTGCATAACTATCTACAATTTCCCCCTGCTAGCCCAGGGCAAGAACTTCAGTACATAACAGGGGGCATGTGCCGTAGGCCAAGTCCAAACTATGAGGCAGTTCTACAGCAATGCACTCAACAGTGTACATGCAGACTCTCATGCCTTGATAGATTTTTGCTGTGACAGCGTAGCAGAGGCATGCAGGAGTGTCTATGCCGCAAGGACTTCATACAGGTATGCTGCAATCCCCTGCTACAGATTGGTCACCTGTGGTTTAAGGTGATTAACCTGGTTTTTGTTCAAATGCAAGAAGGAGTACTTTGACACCAATATGTTAAGCCCGCTGGCAGGCTGAAAATTAAGTTTCGTTTGAACTGTCCTTTGGTTTCTTGCTTGGCTAGTAACAACTGTGTGTGTGTTGTGACACTAAGACAGTGCCAAATAGGTGACCTAATTAGAAACACCTGGTAGATTAATGAAGCCAAATGTGCTGGAGGCTGGTCTGTGTCTTTCTGATGCAGGAAGAGTGAATAATTAGCTGATACTGACCATCACAGGAAATAATCCCTAAGCGAGTGCTAGAATCAGTTTATCCCTCACAGAGCAACAGCAACAAACTAGTTCTCAGGGTTCTTTTGGGGCAAGCCATGTGCTTGAAATATATGACATGCCTATGACCTCAGTTATAGACCTTATTTCCTGGGCCATGCTGTCACAGATGAATCCCTCAACAAACTCAGTACTCCAGCATCTGCCTATTGCAGAGGCATTCCAGTACTAGTAGGCAAGCTGTCTTTCAGAGAATACTTTCCTTTACATTTCTGATCTAACAGAGGAACCCAAAGCTTCATTAAAACACAGCTTGAACACAACAGGCTCAGAGAAAAAGCTGTGTCTTTACTCTGTATAGAGGGTGGCGCTGTGGTCTAAACCACTGAACCTAAGGCTTGCCGATCACAAGGTCGGCAGTTCAAATCCCAGCGACGGAGTGAGCTTCCGTTGCTCGGTCCTTGCTCCTGCCAACCTAGCAGTTTGAAAGCACATCAAAGTGCAAGTAGATAAATAGGTACCACTCCGGCGGGAAGGTAAACGGTATTTCCGTGCGCTGCTCTGGTTTTGCCAGAAGCGGCTTAGTCATGCTGGACACATGACCCGGAAAAACTGTCTGCGGACAAACGCCGGGTCCCTCAGCCAATAAAGCGAGATGAGCGCCGCAACCCCAGAGTCGTTTGTGACTGAACTTAACTGTCAAGGGTCCTTTACTTTTTTTATTAAAGTCTTCTGTGACTTTATAATACCAGTTTGACCTGAAAGTCATGATGCTTATCTCTGTCCTGGGAAACAGGTTACATTCTGCAGAAGCATCATCAGTGCAGGGAGGGGAAGGGCTGCTCCAGAAAAATTGATAACAGTGCTGATACCTGAACTGAACCGGAAAAAGCTATGGCATGTGATTAGTCCCCAAACCTGACACACATGTTTTTGAAGAGAGGTAGCTCAGTTAGATTTGGACAGCTCAGCTGGTTACAGCATGGTGCTGATAATGCCAAGGATGCAAGTTTGATCGCCATATTGGACAACTCAGCTGCATATTCATTCCTGCATTGCAGGGGGGTTGGACTAGATGATCCTCAGGGTCCCACCCTACAAGCCTATGATTCCATGAAGTACAGTGGTACCTCGGGTTAAGTACTTAATTCGTTCCAGAGGTCCGTTCTTAACCTGAAACTGTTCTTAACCTGAAGCACCACTTTAGCTAATGGGGCCTGCTGCTGCTGCCGGGCCGCCGGAGCACGATTTCTGTTCTCATCCTGAAGCAAAGTTCTTAACCTGAAGCACTATTTCTGGGTTAGCGGAGTCTGTAACCTGAAGCGTATGTAACCTGAAGTGTATGTAAGCCAAGGTAAAGGTAAAGGGACCCCTGACCATTAGGTCCAGTCATGACCGACTCTGGGGTTGCGCGCTCATCTCGCTTTATTGGCCGAGGGAGCCGGCGTACAACTTCCGGGTCATGTGGCCAGCATGACTAAGCCACTTCTGGCAAACCAGAGCAGCTCACGGAAACGCCGTTTACCTTCCCGCCGGAGCGGTACCTATTTATCTACTTGCACTTTGACGTGTTTTTGAACTGCTAGGTTGGCAGGAGCAGGGACCGAGCAACGGGAGCTCACCCCATCGCGGGGATTCGAACCGCTGACCTTCTGATTGGCAAGTCTTAGGCTCTGTGGTTTAACCCACAGCGCCACCCGTGTCCCTAAACCCAAGGTACCACTGTATAATTTCCCTGCCACAAGCCTCCCAGGGACCTTGCTCCCGTGTACACTGCGCACAACTCCTCTCTGAGATGGATTTTTCTGCCAAGTCCCAGATCTCTTACCCCTTTCCCTCCAAACCCACTTTGCTTACACAGCAAGGCATAATGCTGGCAAACCACACACCATCTTAAACTGCCCATAGACAACTATACAGATAAATGCGCATTTGTGTCGTGGTCCTGTGCCTTGGGTCCTTCACTAGCCACACCCCTGTTTCATGCCCTGGCTTCTTCAAATCAAACTGCTAATTAAAAGCACAGGGAGAGGCCAGTGGGGTCCCCCCCCCTCCTAATTACTTGGCAAGCCTTCTGAAAACCTAATCTAACACCACACGTACATTTGTTGTGTGTATATTTCCTATTTGCTAGCAGAACAGCTGGGAGAGGTGAGAGGGGATGGCTTTTGGGGGGTAAAGGTAAAGGGACCCCTGATCATTAGGTCCAGTCATGACCGACTCTGGGGTTGGGAGCTCATCTCGCTTTATTGGCCAAGGGAGCCGGCGTACAGCTTCCGGGTCATGTGGCCAGCATGACTAAGCTGCTTCTGGCGAACCAAAGCAGCACATGGAAACGCCGTTTACCTTCCCACCAGCAAGTATTTATCTACTTGCACTTTGATGTGCTTTCGAACTGCTAGGTGGGCAGGAGCAGGGACCGAGCAACGGGAGCTCACCCCGTCACGGGGATTCAAACCTGATCGGCAAGTCCTAGGCTCTGTAGTTTAACCCACAGTGCCACCCGCATCCCTGTTTTGGGGGGTACATCCCGTTAAAAAAAATGTAGTGGGTGAGAATTTGAACCCAGGTCTCTCCAGTGCAAGTCCAGCCCTTGATTCGCTCTACACAACTGGTCCTCAATCACTCCTGCTCTCAGTTTTCCCTACGGTTTGGATCGTGCAATTAGCCTGGGGATATTTTCCTTGCTATTAATTTGTGGGAATAGATTCAAGTAGAAAGTGGCTCATGAAGAATGCTGTTCTGTATTTCAAGCATCAAGGCAGACGATGCTATTCCATTGGCCTAGTTTTCACAGGTGCTGAGTAACCATACCTTTGCCATTAAAGTCAATGGGAGCTGTAAGTGTTTCAGCTTCAGCGTTTTCAAAAGCCCAGGCTGTTCATGTCAGCACAAAACAGTTAACAATCATTCTCTAGTCTCCTATAGCACAGCTCCCAACAGAGAATCGTCTGTGTAAATAAAGCGGCTTTTTCCGTTGCTTGTAATTACAGATCATAAAGCTCATGTATCACAGATACCCCCAACTGTGTAGGATTAGCGTTTTTTCTGGCCTCTCCCTCTTTTGAGTGCTTCATCTGCAAGTTTGACAACGTTTGTTTGCTGTGGCATCATTCTATAAATTCAACACTATACTAACATGGTATGAAATATTCCCTCTGTGCTATGCGTAATGTACTGATCTTCAAAGTTAATTTGTTAGCTTGGCTTCTAGGGACAAGGGTGCTATTTCGTGGACAGTCAAGCTGGAATGCAGATCACCTCTAATTGTCCACATAGCCTCGGGCTTGCCGATCGGAAGGTCGGCGGTTCGAATCCCCACAAGGGGGTGAGCTCCCATTGCTTGGTCCCTGCTCCTGCCAACCTAGCAGTTCGAAAGCACATCAAAGTGCAAGTAGATAAATAGGTACAGCTCCGGTGGGAAGGTAAATGGCGTTTCCGTGTGCTGCTCTGGTTCGCTAGAAGCGGCTTAGTCATCCTGGCCACATGACCCGGAAGCTGTACGCCAGCTCCCTCGGCCAATAAAGCGAGATGAGCGCCGCAACCCCAGAGTCGGTCACGACTGGACCTACTGGTCAGGGGTCCCTTTACCTTTACAACTACTTTTAAATGTCACAGAAACCATTGGGAGATCTTGCAACTCCCATGGCACATCTGTTTTGGCTTCAAGAACCTGGCACAGTCTGGCTTATTCCCTGAACCGCAGTGTTAACATTCTCTGACCCAAGAAACTGGAATCAGCCCCATCTCACCAAAGCCCATTCTCGCCTTCTTCTGTGAGGTGCCACGTCTGAGTTCCCAGAATCTACTCCCTGTATCTCAGGGTTTGATCCTCAACAGATCTGGCAAACCTACAAATCTTTAGGCTTTTGTGTGTGTTCTACTAAATCAGTAAAAAATTAAAATTAAAATAAAATGGGGGGAAGGAGGCTCCCAGCCTTAGCCTAGGTATCTGCTTGCTCCAGCTCTCCAGATCACACTTTGAAAACTGAAAATGCAGCAGCAATTGAAAAGCCTTCTGCGGAACGCACAATTATCTGGATCACAGCCATAGACTTGACCTCATTTTTCTGCCACATAAGTAGTCCCATTATCTTGAGTAGGGCTGTTTGCTGAAGTAAATCTACACCTATGCACAGTTACCTAGGGGCAAATCCCACCAAATTTACTCTGGAGAGGCACCCATAAGTTAAGGCTGCACTTCTGAGTCTGAATCCTAGGTGACAGATAACAGAATATTTCTATATCTCAACAATTTCAGTGGGATGACACCAGAGTAAGTGGCCAATGATTTACTTCACGGAGATGAATTCTCATTTCTGGAGTTCATGTGAATTGAGATCTTTCATCCTAACACAATACTTCCTTCACACAATGTACTTTCAGCTGACTGTTGGTTTTACACTAATGGTTCCTAATTTTGGGCAGGGTCAACACCTATCAATAATGCCAGGCATTTATATGAAGTCATTTATCATGCAAATACACTTTTCTGGACACTTAAAAAAAAATAGGCTTATTTTCCCACAGGCTTTCAGTGGAAATTGCCCTAGCTCATAGCAACCATCCTTCATTTAAATTCCCTTCCTCTCTTCCTCTCTGGTTTATTTTTGAAGGTCTCGAAAAACTGCAAAGAGAGAAGATTAGCATACACTCATCAGTGCTAATAAGTGGCCAAGGCTGAATTAAATGCTACAAGTAACATGGGACTGCTATTGAAAACAGCTCACCGTTCTGACATCTAGTAGTTAGGCCAGTTCTGCATATACAGCAGGATCAGAAGGAATGTAGAGATAGTATAATGGACTTAAAGACTACAGGTGAGAGATTTAATTTCTGAATGTTCCCCTAGCAAAACACATCACCCTGCAAACAGAAAACTAGCATTGTCAGGAGGAAAGGTTCTAGTGTACCTCCTTGCCTCCTGTGTTGATTTTCTGCTTGTGTGGAATTTAGAACATAGTGGATTACTCAGAAACATCATCCCCATCTGAAATGATGCAGCCCATTTTAGTACTTCAATACCGCCTCATATTGTGGTATGCATAGACCAAGCCCAAGTTATCTCATGTTCTGACATCATTACACTTTGCACTACCTTACCACCAGCAGCTAATTATCTACTTGCACTTTGACGTGCTATCGAACTGCTAGGTTGGCAGGAGCTGGGACCGAGCAACGGGATCTCACCCCGTTGCGGGGATTCAAACCGCTGACCTTCTGAGCAGCAAGTGCTAGGCTCTGTGGTTTAACCCACAGTGCCACCCGTGTCCCTTTAACCCAAGGTACCACTGTATTATTATTATTATTATTATTATTATTATTATTATTATTGCTTTACAGCAGGAAAGCCTACCTGCAAGTCCCTTAATTAACCCTGGCACATACCCGCAAGTGGTTAAATTGCCTATGCTGGCAAACCTGGGCACAATTAATTTATTTTCAGTACAAACTGTGACTGCAGCGTGGATTACAGAGGCACATAGCATAAGGAGGTATCATATAGGGAGGTAGTCAGCAACGAAATGGCAACTGACACCAACCGGAACAGAAGGCCAATTTTTTAAAAAAGATGTGTTGTTTTGCGGTCTATCCTTGGGAAGGCCAGCATTAGAGAAACAAGCACATCTCCCTTGCCATCAACTACTTATCCGACGCAAGAGATGCTCTGGATTCCCTATGGCTTCTCTCAAGTTGCCTCCGGCTTAATTAATGACTGGGACTTGCTGCAACAGAGCCCCATCTTGTTGTTGTTAATAAGCAGTGATTTCAGGAAGGAAAAAGCGGAAAACATAGGGTGATCATAAGAAGCCTGGAGCAGGCTCCCATATAACAAGAAATATCTGTGTTTTGTTAGATTTCAGCTAAAGGGAAGTATTAGCAGCTTTAAGCTATATTTTATATTACATTATAATTGTTGTATGTTTATTTTCACATTCTTGCCCTGCCTTCTTAACTGATTGAGACATTGGTTGTTCTGGGAAAGAATTTAGTTCTGCTTCTGGAACTGCCAGGAACTTAAAATACAAATTAAACATAGTTGTATGTCAGAGCCAAACTAAATGTGATGTTAATTGCAATTAACATTTATGGGTTGTTGTTTTTTAATAGCAGGTGAAAGGGGGGAACTAAGACAGAGCCTAACATCATGTTTGTTGGCTGGTTTAAATATGTTTATAATCCACATGTTCATTAAGGTATATCAAGGTGGTATACTACGAAATACCCAAAAAATCAGTAAAAGTATTAAAAAAAACATTATTAAAAACACCAAGGAAACATGACTAGATACTAGTTGGTTAAAAAAATATATCATATTACTGCAGGGGCTTTCTGCCTGAAAAGTTCAAATGCTGTCAGTCAGCTGATAAGCAGTGGCTCTCTAGGATTTTGGACAGAAGTCTTTTTAAGCAAAGCTGTCAACGTTTCTTTTTTAAAGGAAATTCCCTTATTCCGAATAGGATTCCTTGCAAGAAAAGAGAAAGGTTGACAGCTATGCTTTTTAAGAGCAACCCTGGGAGATGTCAGGGTTGAACCTAGAACCATTTGCATGAAATACATGTATTCGCCAACTAAGATCTGACCCCATACACAGTTTTTATTTTATTTTTTATTTTTTAAATAATTTTTATTAAAGGTTTTCTTGGTTTACAAAAGTATGTGCATTGTGTCATTTTTCAGATTATGAAGTCTTTTCTACAAATCAGTTACATTTGATATGAGACATTAGTGTTGTATAAAACATAGGGTTGGGGAAGAAATGAGGAGGGGTAGCAGGGTGGCGACGCAGGTGGGGCGCAGGTGGCGCTGTGGGTTAAAGCCTCAGCGCCTAGGACTTGCCGATCGAAAGGTCAGCAGTTCGAATCCCTGCGGCGGGGTGCGCTCCCGCTGCTCGGTCCCAGCGCCTGCCAACCTAGCAGTTCGAAAGCACCTCCGGCTGCAAGTAGATAAATAGGGACCGCTTACCAGCGGGAAGGTAAACGGCGTTTCCGTGTGCGGCTCTGGCTCGCCAGAGCAGCGATGTCACGCTGGTCACGTGACCCGGAAGTGTCTCCGGACAGCGCTGGCCCCTGGCCTCTTAAGTGAGATGGGCGCACAACCCCAGAGTCTGTCAAGACTGGCCCGTACGGGCAGGGGTACCTTTACCTTTACCTTTAGCAGGGTGGCGAAACTTACCGCATGTTATTTTATATAGCATGCATGTGGGGGGGGGGGGTTGGTCAGCACCAATTGGGTAGGTTCTCTTTCTATTTGTTTGTTAGATTTCTTTGGTAGTGTTTGTGTTGCCCGACATTTTGTCCCCCAGCATGGAACCCGCACCCCCCTTCATACGCCCCTGTGTGTGGGACGCTGGCACCCCTTTTGATTGGCGATGTGAGTCCCTGTGTCCCACAACCGTTCTAAAGGTTCTAAAGGTAAACAACTACCGTATTTTTCGCTCCATAGGGCGCATCGGACCATAGGGCGCACCTAGTTTTTAGGGGGGTAATTAAAGGGGGGGGAATTATCCCCCCCCTCCAGGTCCAGGAGCGGTGGCAAGATTGCGCACAACCTTGCCGCCGCTCCCGGAGCTTGCGGGGCTGGGGGCGAGGAAGCCTGAGCTTCCCCCGACCCCAGCCCCCAGAACAGGCAGCTATCTGCAAGCCTTCCGAGTGCAGCGGGAACTCCCGCCGCACTCAGAAGGCTTGCAGATGGCTGCCTGAAGCCTGGCGAGCGCAGCGGGAGTTGGCACTGCGCTCGCCGGGCTTCAGGCTGCAGCCTGCTATCTGCAAGCCTTTGGAGCCCTCCGAAGGCTTGCAGATAGCTGCCTGAAGCCTGGAGAGCGAGAGGGGTCGGTGCGCACCGAAAGCCTGCATTCGCTCCATAGTATGCACACACATTTCCCCTTCCTTTTTGGAGGGGGAAAAAGTGTGTCCTATAGAGCAAAAAATACAGTATTTCCTACAAAAAAGCCAACAATTTTGGGCAAGCTAGGGGCGCCGGGTGGATCTACAGCCCGGCGCCACATATGCTTAAGACGGCCCTTTGAATGAGCTCAGTAGAAGGCAGTTCTCTCCTCCTGTTCTGCTTAGAGTGTCTCCTTCTTTCCACTTTACAGACTGTAGTTCCAAGAATGGGACTGGGGCAATGACAAGAAGATCGTCACCTCCCCTTGGGTTGACTGTGTGCTATAAGATGGTCTCCTCATACTTCAGGGTCTTCCATTTTACAGAGTGTACATTCAAGAAGGGGAGGGGAGGGAAAGTGCCCTGCTGCAGGAATTCCTTTCCTCTTCTTAGATGGCATTTTTGAGGGACGGGCAAAGACAGTGCCATCCTGTTTCAGCACCCGATACGAAATGGGAAGGTGCCACCCCAACTCACCACCGCCCAAGCCTTCCTTCTTACATATATAATAATTTTTATTTGATTTCACAAATATAGAATTATAACAATCCAAATTGCATATCCCTTTTTAGAGATTTTTCCAAATCTCTGGACTTCCCACCTTCCCCTCCATGGATCCGATTTTCCACCTTCTCAACTGCATATTATTTCATAGTCCATATTTTATATCTTTCCATATTATCCATAATATTCGCTACATTACAAGTGTTATTAAAATCCTACTAAGGTTTTCATCTGCTTACAGTGGTCTCCTAAATTATAATTTTTTCCCATTCTTCGTTGAACTTTTGGTCTTCTTGGTTCCTGAGCCTTCCAGTCAGTTTTGTCATTTCGGCATAGTCCAACAGCTTTATTTGCCATTCTTCTCAGGTAGGGACTTTGTCTTCTTTCCATCTCTGGGCTAGAAGCATCTGCATTGCTGTTGTCACATACATGAAAAGTCTTTTCTGTTCCTGTGGAATGTCGGTACCTTCAATTCCTAATAAAAGGCTTCTGGGTTTGTTTGTTTTTACAAAAGTTATT
Source organism: Podarcis gaigeae (assembly GCF_964106915.1). NCBI lineage: Eukaryota > Metazoa > Chordata > Lepidosauria > Squamata > Lacertidae > Podarcis > Podarcis gaigeae. The sequence goes on from NC_139685.1 coordinate 12,640,368, forward strand.
TTAAACATTTTTTTCCCAATTCATTATACCCTATTTATAAGCAGTGCCTGGGGAAATGATTCCTTAAGCCATATGGGTTTGTTTTACTAAACCTGTTCATGTTTCTAATGTCACTTCTGGTCTGGTGTTGCTTGTTTGAAAACAGACACTGTATAATTTTTCATTTATTTATTTTTTATAATGGGGGTATCCTTAGTCTGTCAATAGTCCTGGGTAAAATTCCTTCACTCACTCACCCTCACTGTGAATTAATAATAGGGTTCTACCCTTGGTTTAGGGACACGGTGGCGCTGTGGGTTAAACCACAGAGCCTAGGGCTTGCCGATCAGAAAGGTAAGATATAAATATTTTTTATAAAGAACTATACCACTCATTTCAAACTGCAAGTGGAGACTCACATTAAATGCTGCTTCTTACCAAAGTATTAACTGCACATAGAAAACTAACCTGTCAGGAAAAAGGTAAGACCAGAACGCCTCCCCAAGGTTAGTAGTTTTCTATATGTAGGATTTTGGTTTGCTTTGGTGTTGAATGGAGGAGCACTGAAACATTCAAACAGAGACACTCGCAATCTGAGTAGCTCCCTCCAGACATACATTTACTGTTTAGGAGAACCAGGCCACAGTCTCCTGTACGCACAGATTAAAACAAAAGTAAATGCAACGAGTCTGAATTGATGAGGAAAAACTCTGCAAAATCTCTACCTTATAAGCCCAGTCTTCTGCAAGTTAATTTTCACTGCATACATTTTCCTAGAGCACCTCAAAAGGAGAGGAAAATCAGGTAGCTAACTTTCCCCAGGGAAACGGAACAAGTGGCGCTTTCCCAGTCCTGTGGCCTGTTGCTATTTTTAAAACTTGGCAGCAGGATTCGTTCTCCGGTGCCTAATCTGTAGCAGCAGGTCAAGCTGCCAGCCGAGGAGAGAGCCTGCCCTCTTTTGGAGAACCGACAGCAGTGCCTGTTTTCTCAAAGCAGGTAACCCAGGAAGGAGTTCTGCTTACTATGTGCTGAATGGATCTAGCCCTCTGAGGTCAGGATTGCTGGAGCGAATTAAAAGCACCTCTTTACATGCTGTTGCTTAAGAAGAGCAATGGGACAAAAAGCAGATCAGGACGATGGCTCGAAAGAAAATACAGTGGTACCTCGGGTTAAGTACTTAATTCGTTCCGGAGGTCCGTTCTTAACCTGAAACTGTTCTTAACCTGAAGCACCACTTTAGCTAATGGGGCCTCCTGCTGCCGCTGCAGCACGATTTCTGTTCTCATCCTGAAGCAAAGTTCTTAACCTGAGGTACTATTTCTGGGTTAGCGGAGTCTGTAACCTGAAGCATATGTAACCCAAGGTACCACTGTACTCTAGTGGGGAATAAAATTTAATTGAAAGCTGATCTAGCCTTGGTTCTTAGGCAGAGCAAATAACACGGGAAGGGGGAGGAATCCTGCCCCATGCAATTTGCCCATCCACAACAGGAACTATTTTTGTAGAGTGAGATGGATGTCCGTTGTCTTTTTTCTAAATTGAAATCACCTAAGGGTGAGGCATGATCGAGATTTTGCAAAATTGTGAATGCTGTGGAAATGGAGATAATTTTCCTTCCCCCCTCCTAATTCAAAAACTACTAATGCTAAAACTAGAATCACATCAGTAGGCAGCAGTTTCACATTGAAGAAATAAAAAACAACAACACTCCTCACTTCTCAGTAACAAACTTATCGAATTCACACTCCCCAAGATGCGGCGATTCAGAGAGGATTGAATTGTTGACAGCCATGCTGCCTGAATGAATGCAAAGACAGTTTTGCGATGCCGACTCCTATGAGGTCAGAGGATGCAGTGCAAGTGAGGTCAGTTGGTGACAGCTAGAGTGAGGAGGGCAGGTGAGGAGAAGGTGCTGAAGAAATACTTGAGGGGGGGAAAAAGGGCAGAAGACACTCAGAAGGAGGAGGAGCAACAGGAACTATTGAAACTCAGTTTTTTTTAACAACAGTTTACTACCTTACCACATACTCAGCTGTGGTTTGGGTTGAGTCATTTCTTTTTTCTTGTCCTTTATTCATTGTTATACTTGGGAATTGGCTAATCGCTCCATTAGTTTATTAAGAGAAAATAAATATTGTTGATATACATGTTTGCTAGACTTCAGATTCATGGCTAATTTGCCTCTCTACGTCCATAGTTGAGAACTGTGTGCAATGTTGCATATCCTTGCAAGCAATTGACTAGGTCTGTTGTCTTCCCATCCTGCTCAGGGTCTTTCCAGAAGCTTCCGGCTGGTCAGCTGGTGAAAAAGGATATCAGACTAGACAGCATCCTAGAATGGTGCCATTCTCTGGCGTGCCCACCCCTTATGATTCTGTGTGAATCACTGTTCTGAGGTAAAATGTAAAGGTAAAAGATAAAGGACCCTTGGACAGTTAAGTCCAGTCAAAGGCGACTATGGTGTGCGGTGCTCATCTCGCTTTCAGGCCGAGGGAGACGGTGTTTGTCCACAGACAGCTTTCCAGGTCATGTGGCCAGCATGACTAAACCACTTCTGGCGCAGCAGAACCCTGTGAAACCAGAGCGCACGGAAATGCCGTTTACCTTCCCGCCACAGTGGTACCTATGTATCTACTTGCACTGGCGTGTTTTTGAACTGCTAGGTTGGCAGGAGCTGGGACAGAGCAACGGGAGCTCACTCCGTCGTGGGGATTTGAACCGCCTACCTTCTTGGGCAAGCCCAAGCAACTCAGCGGTTTAGACCACAGTGCCACATGCGTAAGCAAACCACTGGTAGCGACTAATGCAAAATGGCCTACTCTTCTGAGGGCAGGTTATTCTTCCATGTATCAAAATTGGAAGGACTGAGTTAGTCCATCACATCCAATGCAGAATTTCCTACCTCCAGTGTCAGCCGACTGGAAGAATACAAAATCCTAACACAATTTACAGTGTCATCACCTCCTGGCAAATAGAAGGGGAAGAAATGGAGGCAGTGAGAGATTTTACTTGGGCTCCATGATCACTGCAGATGGTGACAGCAGTCACAAAATTAAAAGATGCCTGCTTCTTGGGAGGAAAGCACTGACAAACCTAGACAGCATCTTAAAAAGCAGAAACATCACCTTGCCAACAAAGGTCCGTCTAGTTAAAGCTATGGTTTTCCCAGTAGTGATGTATGGAAGTGAGAGCTGGACCATAAAGAAGGCTGATCGCCGAAGAATTGATGCTTTTGAATTATGGTGCTGGAGGAGACTCTTGAGAGTCCCATGGACTGCAAGAAGATCAAACCTCTCCATTCTGAAGGAAATCAGCCCTGAGTGCTCACTGGAAGGACAGATCCTGAAGCTGAGGCTCCAATACTTTGGCCACCTCATGAGAAGAGAAGACTCCCTGGAAAAGACCCTGATGTTGGGAAAGATGGAGAGCACAAGGAGAAGGGGATGACAGAGGACGAGATGGTTGGAAAGTGTTCTGGAAGCTACCAGCATGAGTTTGACCAAACTGTGGGAGGCAGTGGAAGACAGGAGTCCCTGGCGGGCTCTGGTCCATGGGGTCACGAAAAGTCGGACACGATTAAACGACTAAACAACAACAACAGTCTCCTCTATATTGCTAGCAATTTTCTTGGGCCTCCCGTAACTCTGGCTCAGTTTTGTAAGGTGCTGAGAACTTTAGTTTTGTGAGGGGATGGGGGAAATTCCCAGGATTCTTGGGGGGGGGGTAGTTTTCTGCTTTAAACACGTGTTGGATGTGTTTCCGATATATGGCGTGGATCTGCTTAATGTACTGTGATTACTATTTTTATTGGGTGTTAATAGCTGCCTTTAGTGGCATATTTTTTAGTGGAAGGGCATGACACAAACAATCTCAAATTAATAAATAAATCCTTACCGAAGGGTCTCATGCGTCATGCTCAAGTCATGCTCTCAAACACTTCACATGCATTTCATTAAAGAAGGTGCAATGCAACATCTTTGTGCATTGGTCCTGAAGTTAATTAGTAGCGGTGAGGGTGCCATTTGGATTTTCTCCCTCAGATGCCAAAGATTACCAGTCGTCATGACAACTCCTTGCAGAGCAGCACAGCTGATCATTGCAGTACTGAGGGTTGCCTCCCACCTGTGACATTTTAATTTTACCATTAGTGCCATATGTGTGAATGCAAGTTAAAAGTTACTTTTTGAGCTCGTCTGCCCATGTTTGCAGAGGTGGGGGCATCAGTGGTGAAGAGAAGAACCTTTAGATCAGGGGTGCCCTAACTTTTTTCAAAGAGGGCCAGATTTCATGAAGTGAACATGCTTTTTTAAAGGATTTATCCCCAAAGTTGTTGAGCCTTTTTAGCATTAAAATTGCTGATTTTACCCCAGGACATATACTGCCACAGGGGCCAGATTAAATTGACAGGCGGGCCAGATTAGGCCCCCAAGACGGACTTTGGACATGCCTGCTTTAGAGCAACTGCTCTGAGATTTTGGAATAACCCTTCTTCCCAGGTGAGATCCAAAATTACTTTTTGGGGGGAAGGGAGGTGTTAAGCCTACTCGTTCGTACTTGGGTTTGTAGAGTCCTTGGTCCCATTGTGGGAGCCTGGGTTCAGGAAAAGTATGAAAGATTAAATATAAGCTCTTGTGGCCATTTCATTTCCTACTTAATCTCTTCTCTTGTCCTTTTCTTGTTCTTTCTTTTCTCTTGTCCTTTTACATCTTTGATATCCCCCCCCCCCTTGCCTTTGTAGATAGAATATTTCTGTGGAGGATATTTGTTGTTAGCATTCATCTGTCTCGAGAGACAATGGAGTGTGCCTCTGCGGGTTAAGTCAAGCCTCTGGGGAATCACAGCACCTGCTGTGGCTGTGAAGGCTGGTGACTTGTAACGGCTGCCTCCCGCATTGTTTTTGCTGCCTTAGCAGCAGCGAAGTGACATCTCTGAGGCGCAAGCCTGGGCAGTGTGGATGGAGGCCTTGGGCTGCCCAGGCTACAAGACCCCCTCTTGGCCTTGTTGATGTGGTTCAAAGGAAGGCGGAGCAATACATTTGGCACCAGCTTGGTTGCAGGAGGCATAAGAGGGGCCTATCCAACTGTGTTAGGGACTCCACTCTGGATTTGTGTAAGGTTCCTTAGACTTTCTTCTCCAAAGATGTCCCACAAGGCAGTGGGTAGGATATTGTGGGGATACTGAGTTTATCTCAGTGAAGACCTTACTTGGAAAATCAATACAACCCAGGTGGTTAAGAAAGCCCAACAGAGACTCCATCTCCTCAGATTATTGCGGAAGAACGATGTCAATCAACATTTGATGATCTCCTTCTACCGGTCCACAATAGAAAGTGTCCTTTCATACTGCATCACGGTGTGGTACGCTGGTTTGACATCAACTGATAGGAAGTGCCTACAGAGGGTGGAGAATACAGCAGAAGATATTATGGGCTGTCCCGTGAATCCGCTGGATGACATCGCGGAAGAACGTTGCCTCAGGAGAGTGAGGAAAATTCTCAGGGATGATTCGCACCCTGGCCAGCACTTTCTTGATCTCCTGCCCTTGGGCAGAAGATATAGAAGCATCATTAGTCGCACCAACAGGGTAAAGAACAGCTTCTATCCGTGGGCTGTTAGGCTGCTGAGTGAAAAGATAACAACACGGCAAGTGACTTTCAGATTTGGTGGGTGTGCGTCAGTAAACGAGCGGAATTAAGACTAAGAGAGTCAACCTCGGACTTCCGGGTTAGCGCCAACGTCTAATGGTGGATTCCCTCCGAGCTCCGGAGGGAATCGGCTCAGTAGGGATCGGGTTCGGCCGTGCCGGCGACGCGGGGACCCTTAGAAACCACAGTCGCAGAAGCCTGTGGACTTGGTGACTCGGCGGGCACCATTTGCGCCCCCCGACCTGCGAAGGAGCCTTTTTAAAGGCTTCGGAACGGGGGACGGGGAGCGGCGCGGTGCTGAGAGTCCTCCGCTTCCCCTGCTGAGTGAAGCCGCATGCCATGGACGGAGAGCGCTGACTTTTTCCTGAGAACATTCGGACTAAAAAGTAACAACCCGTGAGTAATATAGAAATTGGACTCAAAAAGGAAATTTCTTCTTTGAATTTGGCACGACCGGGGAAGATACAAAAAGGAAGTCCGTCTCCCCGCCTTGTAGACAATTTAAAGCAAGGATTAAATAACTAAGGTCTAGAGAATATTTTTTATTGTAACTGAACAAAGTTATTAATTTCACGATTGGACAATATAAGTAATTTTGCTGGAGGATAAGAGTGGATTTTGAGAGCTGCGCAACCCCCCGGGACCCGGGAGTGATCAGCGAGAGAGCCTGTTGGAAAGATACAGAAGACTTTGACAGCTGTCAAAATTAGCTGTCAAAGTTGGGGAATATAAAGTAACATTGTTTTTGCTGCCTTTGCCAGTTGGATTTGCTACATTTTGGTTATAAACTGTCGAAAAATAAGTAATTTTGTTTTTGGGACTGGAACTAGAAGGATAGTAAATATCTATAATCCCTCTAGAGGGGGATTTGGGACACTGCAAGAATGGCTGGAAGTGGAAAAATACTCACTGAGTTGAATAAGACTTTTTATCTCTTGGGAAAGCTTCAAGAACAAAGTAATATTTTGGCTACAGGGGTCATGGGACTGAATGAAACAGTAAACAACCTTACTGAAAATGGAAAGGACTTGACTCAAGTCTTTGTCTTTGAACCAAAAGCCCCTGTAGCGGAAACAAAAGACTTTGCAGCTGAGCAGGGAAAGAAATTTGACAAATTTGAGAAAGTGGAACAAGTGGAAGAGAAACATGAGGATCTGGAGGGAAAGGAAGGAGGAGTCATAATGTTGCAGAAGGCTGGGGAGGGCCAGAGGCCTGGCAGGAAGGTTATAAAGGAAAATAAGAATTGGATGATCAAGATTTGGCTTGAATTGGAGAGTGAAGAATGGAGAGACCTGCCTGGATGGAGACCTGAAGACTTGTGGATTACAAATTTGATTAAGATGGAAGTTCGAGCGTTTGGGACATTTAAATTCATGAACTCTTTTGAACATGGAGGTCTGGCCAGAAGAAATATGGACTTTTTTGGGATTGTGCTCCTCCGAGATTTGGGGTTTAATATAAAGGACTATTCAAAGAACTGGCAAAGAGGAACTGAGAGAGACTTAAAAGCCTCGGATGTGAGATTGCCAGGCTGATAGCAGATGGACTGATGGACATTGGTTTGGGGATCGAAACCGGGAAAGGGAGGGTGGGGTTTGATGAATCCAAAGGTTGTATAAATATTTTTTCTGATATTTTTTATTTTGTGTCTTTGGTTTGGTAATAGTATAAAATTGGGAAATTCGTGGAAGGGAATTTGGGTCGACCTTAGAAAAAGGGTCTAAGTAGAAGGATTGAGGTAAATAAGCTAAATAAGCTAAAATCTGTTATTAAAAGGATTTAAATATAACAACGAAATAAGGTAAAAATTGGGGATAAGAACTTGTTGAACTAACATTTGGAATTGGAATATAAGAAGGGGAGGCGAGGGGAAGTCGTGGGAAATAAGGTATAAGAAAATAAGGACTGAAAGTTTACTTGTTTTGCGTGTTTTTTCTGTCTTTTTGTTTGATTGTTGTGTGTGCCTATATGTGTTTATTGGAAAATTTAATAAATATCATTAAAAAAAAAAAGTAAGACTAAGAGAGCTGAGTGGGGGGTGCTCATGTAATCTCAGTGTATACAAGTTGTACAAGTGACAATAAAGTATTTCAGTACTAAGTAAGCATCTGGGAACTTTGTCAGATGGACTCGTAGAGTCAGAAGGAATCCAAAGGGTCACCAACTTCAACCAAGTTTGGTGGTACAGACTTGAGTGTGTGGTGTAAAGGAAGTTATTGTGGTGGGACTAGATCAGGCCATTTCTACAGAAGAAGAGTTATGCCTCCTTTTCCTTAGCCTAACCCAGAATATCCTTTGATAATGACTCTTATTGAGGTACTGCTGCTCAATGCCAAGAAAATAAACTGAAATACTGGATGGGCATGATGAACTAATATATATTCCTGAGCCCGTTGGACAAAGCAATAACCAAGTTTGACTTATTCCAGCTTTGTCCTCCAAGGTTCTTGGTACAACAGCAGTGCCGGATTTACATATAAGCTAAACAAGCTATAGCTTAGGGCCCCACTCTTAGGGGCCCCCTAAAAAATTAAAGGAAAAAACCTGGATGTACATTTCCAAAATATAAGATAAAAAACAAATAAAATAAAACCTAAATACAGCAACAGTGTTTTGTGTTGTGTAGGCTCCTATGATGTAAGTAATTGGCCCCGCCTGCTAGCCTGCTCCCTAAAATATCACAGGTTTGCTCATTTCTATATATAGGGTGCCTACATTCTGCATGTGCAAATGGCTTTAGATACCTATTAGGTCCATAAATTACCATATAGCATATATTCAACACAAAAAACAGCGACAATTTGTTGTTTACAAAGGACAGCTGGACATATAAAGGGCTCCATTACCTTCGGTTGCTTAGGGCCTCGTCAAACCTAAATCCGGCCCTGCACAACAGGTATCTTAAATCTAAAAGTTGGTGTTGCAAACACCTGTCATGATTCCACTCACCATTTCAGTACCCTGTTGCTTAATCACAAATGTTCTTATCAGAGAGTGTACAGTGGTACCTCGGGTTAAGTACTTAATTTGTTCCGGAGTTCTATTCTTAACCTGAAGCGCTGCTTTAGCTAATGGAGCCTTCTGCTGCCGCCGCGCCGTGGGAGCCCGATTTCTGTTCTTATCCTGAAGCAAAGTTCTTAACCCGAAGCACTATTTCTGGGTTAGTGGAGTTTGTAACCTGAAGCGTATGTAACCCGAGGTACCACTGTACTAAGGAAAAGATGATGAAGTATCCCAGACATGATGGAGAACCGATTCATAATTGTAGTCAGGGCTGTGGGTGCTGTATACATGGCACCAATAAGAACCAGAGGTTTCCAGTAGGTAATTACCGGATCTGCATGGGAAAACATTCCCCTGTTCCATTACATGCACTGCTTCTAAAATTTCCCCCTTCTCAACACACACAAACACAAATTGTTAACAGAGAAACCTGATGTTGCAATCCGTATGGTGTGGGTTGCCCAGGCATTTTAGAACATCGTCTATTCCTAACGCTTAGTGCAGGCTTCCCAGCTGAATCTAAGATGCCTGGTTAAAATGCATTAAGACAGCACATCTTTCCTCAATGTTTGCAATTCATCTTTTTTGCAAAGATGGATATTTTTCATACGTTTGGCAGGTCACGAGCCCAAAAAGCTCTGCTCTGTTGACGTTGTTATTTATGCTCTGCAGCAACATTATCAATGATGTTGTCACTGCCACTTTAGCATAAGGAACTGTTTAAAATTGTGTTGATGTTGTTGACTGAATGATTAACCCTATTGGACAAAACAGCACTGAAATTTCTTAGAAGAAATTTAGATGTTGGATCTACATTTCCTTAGAGGAGTTTGGATTTTAGCTATGTTCTGAGTGGCGAGCAACAGCAGAAGTAACTCAGGAAAGGAGTAGAACCCTAGCCTAAGATTTAGAAGCGGTGTAAAAGTACTACAAGTGACCAAATATTAATTGAGGCAGATCACTAGTGGCCATAGAAATAATGAAATACAGTGGTACCTCAGGTTACAAACGCTTCAGGTTACAGGCGCTTTAGGTTACAGACTCCGCTAACCCAGAAATAGTACCTTGGGTTAAGAACTTTGCTTCATGATGAGAACAGAAATCATGCCGGGGTTGGTGGTATGGCGGCGGCAGCGGGAGGCCCCATAAACTAAAGTGATACCTCAGGTTAAGAACAGTTTCAGGTTAAGAACAGACCTCCGAAACAAATTAAGTTCTAAACCCGAGGTACCACTGGATCTCTTTATTATTTTTATTTCATTTTATATGTTAAATTTACAAGTTCTGCTTTCAAGTACATTAACCAAAACAGCAAAGATCATTGCGCAACATCTCTTTTCTTAACAAATATTGCAAATACCCACCACCATCACCCGTATACTGAAACATGCATTAGTAAGTCTGCATTGCAACAGCATTTCAAATTCATATATTATATCTTTTGAGAAATGCTGAAGAGTATACAGGACCTATCCAAGATATTTTGCTGCCTGAGGGAGAGTTGTAAAATGCCGTCCTTCCTCCTGCTGCACAGTACCAAGGCTAAACAAGTTATTTTGGTACCAGAGACATAAAACCCCACAAGTTCCCCTCCCTAGCAGTTGTAAAAATACAACCATAATATATTAAGTAAGAGTTTGTGCAGTTTCATGACACCCAAAAACCTGCCACCTGAAGCAACCGCCCCACTCTGCCTAATGGTCAAGCTGACTCTGAGACTGCCTCTGTATGCGTAAGGGCCAAACTAGATGTAATTTTTGTGTGTGCAGTTTAGCATTGCACTTATTATTATTTTTTTGTCAAGTAGCCTAAACAGGATTGGGATTGTGGTGTATGTTAGAGGGTTGGGGTTTTTTTAACCCTTTGCCCCCACAGTAGTCCGAAATTGTCCCCTCTGCGTCTGCTATTTGCATTGGGAGAAATGCAATGGGGGCAAAGGGTTAAAGCTGTTTTTTTTCCAACTTGCCATGGGATATAAGCTATGTGTTTAACAAAAACCAGGTGTGCAATGGAAGACAAACATGGCAAACATCACATCTGATTTGGATGCAATTCTTTGTTTTTATCCCATTTTGGTACCTTCAAATTCTTGAGTTACTCACTGCACCATCCTGCACATGTTAACTTGGAAGTAAATTTCCTAATGCTCCAATGGCCAAGCTTCCATTACTGGGTCAAATTAACACAGTGTGTTGTCTGTTTCTTGAAGGTCCACTGTCTATCTGGTGTGTGTGTTTGTTTGTGTGTGTGTGTGTGTGTGTGTGTGTGTGTGAGAGAGAGAGAGAGAGAGAGAGAGAGAGAGAGAGACTCTGCCACACGTTATCCAAAGCCCTTCTCAAAATATGCAGAATTTACAGTTCACTTTCGTTACATTAATTTTGAGGAAATAAATTTATTAACAACTATATAAAGTTTCTACATTTTAAAGAGCTTATTGGACTTCAACACGGGATACCTAACAAGATGCACTTGACTTGTACTGGTCAGCCCAGTAAAAAGCTGTCCCACCACCCAGTACTCCTGGCTACCACAGCCTCCGAGTTGGGACTGAGAGACAGCGAACTACTCTTTTTGCAGAGTAGCTGTATGACACATTTTACTAGAGCTAACTTATCTTAAATTACAGAACATAACTCCCCCTCGCCATTATACAAATTTTCATTCTTTGTACAGCAAGGGCTGTGCCAAATAAATTTTCAGAGGGCCTCTGAATGAAAAGAGGCAAAGCGCTGATTAATGAGCCATGTTTGTTCTGTTGCGTGTGATCAAACAGGCCAGCACTACAGCCATTGATAAAAGCAAGCAAGGCGCACTTATAGCTACAGACTGTTACATTTGTCTGCTTAAAATTCAGTTGCTGTGAGTGCTGGAATAATTTTCTCTGTGCCATCTGGCGGCAAACGAGTGTGTGTGTGTGTGTGTGTGTGTGTGTGTGTTTGCGGGGGGCGGGGGGGAAAAGAATCCCAGTATGTGGAAATACTGTACTGGAGTTTGCAATTTTAAATTATGGATAAACAGTTGACTATATATAATATGAATTACAGCATTCCTGCAGCTGAACTGTAAACAATCCTACAAATGCTAATCTTCGGAACATTTAGAAGCAAACTTATCACACGGGTGCAGCAATGCCTGCGACTTTTTATGTGGATATATATAGCATATTAAAGCCCATAAACTACCGTACAGCAAGATACATTGACTGCAAACACATACATTTAAAAATCCTGCTGGAGGATCGAATATGCATACATCTTCACTGTCATCAATATGAACAAGGTGAACTTGGGGAACAAATCTTAACCCTGTAGGTGTAACTTATACATGACAGCTTTGTTGAACAGGAGCTTTCCCCCTTAACCCCCCAGCTCTTAGCACTCTGGTGGTCTTGCCTCATTAAATTTAAAAAAGATGGCTAACGTTGCATACCTCCCCAATATGCAAGTGGCAGCTTACCCAGGGTTCAGCTTCATTGGAATGAGGCACAACGGAGACTGTGGTGCCTTTAGGACCTATGGTTTATTCACACATATATGCAACCTAAGTCTAAAATGGAGGGTTCACAGTATTAATACTCCAAGAGTGTCTTGTTTCTGCTTAGATTCCAACAGAAATCAGGTACAGTGGTACCTCGGGTTACACACACTTCAGGTTACATACGCTTCAGGTTACAGACTCCGCTAACCCAGAAATAGTGCTTCAGGTTAAGAACTTTGCTTCAGGCTAAGAACAGAAATCGTGCTCCGGCGGCGCGGCAGGAGGCCCCATTAGCTAGAGTGGTGCTTCAGGTTAAGAACAGTTTCAGGTTAAGTACGGACCTCCGGAACGAATTAAGTACTTAACGCGAGGTACCACTGTATAGCTCTACCTTCCAGCTACCCAGCATGCCCACGTCTAGCTCTCTCTTTCTCACTCCCAACTCCCAACTCTGGACTTTGTCTTTCTAGCCCTAACCCAGTTGCTATCTGGCATAGAGCCGCATCCTTTGTTACCTTAATGGCCTGTACTTAGAAGGCCATCACCACACCAGGAAGCTAGCCTGGGTATTCTAGGAATTGAATCAGTCCTGGATCCAGGAATTAGAAGGATTTCAGGCATACAACTTCCATGCCTTCCTCAACTCATAACACTATGTCACCTCCGGTATCCAAATAGTTTGCCCTCTGAAGAACAGTTGCAGCAGAACAGCAGTAGGATAGTGCTCGTGTCTTGCTTGTGGGCTCCACAGATCATTACCTTATCTAAGAAAGAAGACACTAAAAGTATTTTCCTTTTGTTCTACTTTGCTGAAATGGCTCCCCACCCCCCAAAGAATTCTGGGAATTGTAGTTTGGTAAGGGTGCTGAGACAATATACAGGCTTGGCTCAAGGTTGTATATTGTCTCCCTGCTTATTTAACTTATATGCAGAATTCATCATGAGAAAGGCTGGGCTGGATGAATCCCAAGCCGGAATTAATATTGCCGGAAGAAATATCAACAACCTCAGATATGCAGATGACACAACCTTGATGGCAGAAAGTGAGGAGGAATTAAAGAACCTTTTAAATAAGAGTGAAAGACCACACAAAATATGGTCTGAAGCTCAACATAAAAAAAACTAAGATCATGGCCACTGGTCCCATCACCTCCTGGCAAATAGAAGGGGAAGAAATGGAGGCAGTGAGAGATTTTACTTTCTTGGGCTCAATGATCACTGCAGATGGTGACAGCAGTCACAAAATTAAAAGATGCCTGCTTCTTGGGAGGAAAGCAATGACAAACCTAGACAGCATCTTAAAAAGTAGAGACATCACCTTGCCAACAAAGGTCCGTATAGTTAAAGCCATGGTTTTCCCAGTAGTGATGTATGGAAGTGAGAGCTGGACCATAAAGAAGGCTGATCGCCGAAGAATTGATGATTTTGAATTATGGTGCTGGAGGAGATTCTTGAGAGTCCCATGAACTGCAAGAAGATCAAACCTATCCATTCTGAAGGAAATCAGCCCTGAGTGCTCACTGGAAGGACAGATCCTGAAGCTGAGGCTCCAATACTTTGGCCACCTCATGAGAAGAGAAGACTCCCTTGAAAACACCCTGATGTTGGCAAAGATGGAGGGCACAAGGAGAAGGGGATGACAGAGGACGAGATGGTTGGACAGTGTTCTCGAAGCTACCAGCATGAGTTTGACCAAACTGTGGGAGGCAGTGGAAGACAGGAGTGCCTGGTGTGTTCTGGTCCATGGGGTCACGAAGATTCGGACACGACTAAACAACAACAACAACAACAATGGTGCTGAGACTTCTGTAAGCCTCAGCCCTCCCACCTCAGCAGCAATTCCCAGAAGGTGCTTTTCAGACAGAGTGAGCTCTGAGTCTTGCTTTCCATTTTATACTGCAGTATGAGTGCTACCGTTTCATGTACCTCATACATTTTCATACACACCCTGCTGTGTTCTGTCCACACGGTGGGGAAGGGTTGCTCTCAGGCCCTGCTTCTGACCTTTCCATAGTGGCATCTGTTTTGGCCCCTGTGAGAAGAGAAAGCTGGACTATGTGAGCCTTTGGCCTGATCCCGCGGCTCTCTTCTTACGTTCTTTCTTCCAACCGCTCGGGGCTGCTTAATCATTTCTAATTTATTGCATATATCTTCAATTTGTCGCCTAATTTTAATTGAACCAGATTGCTTGTGTTGCTGCTTAATCATTTCCAGAAGTTGTTCCGTCCTCCCAACGCGAGACAGTAGAGTGACTTTCCCTCTAGCTGTGCATTCTCTTTGAGAAAAAATAATTTTCAAATTCTGTCCCCCTTTCAGAAACGGCAGTTCCTTCCCTCTTTACAGCCAGAGTAGTCTCTCTCTCTCTCTCTCTCTCTCTCTCTCTCACACACACACACACACACAGAGAGAGAGAGAGAGAGAGAGAGAGAGCGAGAGAGAGAGAGAACACACTCTCTCTGGCGAGGGGTTCAAATAGATTAGCAGTGATGGAAAGAGGATATAATTACCGTATTTTTTGCTCTATAAGACGCACCAGACCACAAGACGCACCTAGTTTTTGGAGGAGGAAAACAAGAAAAAAAATATTCTGAGTCTCAGAAGCCAGAACAGCAAGAGGGATCGCTGCACAGCCTGCATTCGCTCCATAACACATTTCATAATACATAACACATAGCATACACATTTCCCCTTACTTTTTAAAAGTGAGTCTTATAGAGCAAAAAATACGGTAATCAGGAGCAAACCAGTAGGAGTCCACTCATGGAATATGTTAAAGGACAATGTCCTTTCTTCTGTCAGATCAAAATGAGCAGATAACAGCAAAGATTTGTATAATAATAATAATTTATAATAATAATTTATTATTTATACCCCGCCCACCTGGCTGGGTTTCCCCAGCCACTCTGGGCGGCTTCCAACAGAACACTAAAATAAATGCTAGGTTCATAGCAGGGGCAATCAGAATAAGGGCCACTAAACGGTGGCTGATTCTAGGCTTTAAATTGTGCTTTTATATCAAAATCCCTTTTCTGCGTATACTGTAATATTTTACTGTTGCTATGGCCATTGGCTAATGTGAATAAAGTTTTATCTTAAGGGACACAGAATCATAGAACTGTAGAGTTGGGAGGGACCACGAGGGTCATCTAGTCCAACCCCCTGCAAAGCAAGAATCTTTTGCCTAACATGGGAATTGAACCCACAACCCTGAGATTAAGAGTCCCATGCTCTACGAACTGAGCTATCTTAGCACTGAGTCTTCATCTTTTGTCTGCCTTTCTGAGACTGTAGGACACTGGCTGAAGCGGCTTCTGTCTTCTGCCATTCTGCTGTTCCGATATTGTTGGGTTTTCCCATATACCATATTTTTTGCTCTATAAGACTCACTTTTTCCCTCCTAAAAAGTAAGGGGGAATGTCTGTGCGTCTTATGGAGTGAATGCAGGCTGTGCAGCTATCCCAGAAGCCAGAACAGCAAGAGGGATTGCTGCTTTCACTGTGCAGCGATCCCTCTTGCTGTTCTGGCTTCTGAGAGTCAGAATATTTTTTTTCTTGTTTTCCTCGTCCCAAAACTAGGTGCGTCTTGTGGTCTGGTGCATCTTATAGAGCGAAAAATACGGTATATAGAAAAAAACCAACAATATCTATTGGAAAAAACCAACAGTATAGGAACAGCAGAACAGCAGAAGACAGAATATTTATATTATATGGGAAAAACCCTAGGTGGAAAACAGCAGTCCATACATGTGGAGTTTCCATTGCTATTCCACTTTTCATGAATGAAAATGAGAATGGGATTGTCTGGCTGATTTATGGAAGCGGCAAATATCCTGTTTGGGAACCAGGTTGGCAAAATAATAATAATAATAATAATAATAATAATAATAATAATAATAATAATAATAATAGGTATGGGCAGAATTCTAAGCATGAGTGCATACGGTCTTATACCAGTGATGGCTACTGCCCCAAACAATCCTTGGGAATGTATTTTACCATATTTTTGGCTCTATAGGACGCACTTTTTCCCCTCCAAAAATGAAGGGGAAATGTGTGTGCGTCTTTTGGAGCGAATGCAGGCTCTCCAGGCTTCAGGAAGCTATCCGCAAGCCTTCGGAGCACGGGAGTTCCTGCTTGGCTCCGAAGGCTTGCGGATTGCAGCCTGCAGCCCCAAGCCCGGGGAGTGCAGTGCTGCACACCCCAGGCTTCGGGCAGCTGTCCGCAAGCCTTTGGAGCGCGGCGGGAGTTCCCGCTGGGCTCAGAAGGCTTGCGGATAGCAGCAAGCTCTGGGAGCGAAGGCGAGGTTCCGCGCAACCTCGCCACCGCTCCTGGACCCATTCTGGGAGCTGGGGTCGGGGGAAGCTCAGGCTTCCCCCGCCCCAGCCCCACGGCTAAAAACGAAGCCAAGACAGCGAGCGGGATCCATCCCACTCTGTCTTGGCTTCTGCCAATGCCGCGCGCAGCCTCTCCCGGCTGGAAGGGTTGTGCCCCCCCCTAAAAACCAGGTGCGCCCTATGATCTGGTGCGCCCTATGGAGTGAAAAATACGGTAGTTATAAAACGTCACATCATTAGATGTGAAAATAGGGGAACTCTTGTGTATTTGTTACATGTCCATTCTCACATCACCACCTCAAACATTCTCTTGCACAGTGCTGGAATCTCTTTTCTCTTGCTGCATGCTGTGCTCATTTACTGTGGGGCAGCAAGTGGCTGCACATTTACCCTGTTTCTGCCCATCACGTGGAGGGTGTGTGATGTGCTTCTCCTTACTGACCACATAACAGTTTCCTTCAAAAATAAAATAACCATGTGCAACAGAGCATCTAATTTTGCAGTGGGTCTAGCAGTACTTACAATGAACCTGAAACCCAAACATTCAGCATCCTTTATTATCTGGATACAGGCAGGAACAGAAACAGAAGATCAATTTTTTGTTTGAAGGAGCGTCTCCACCCCCATTGTTCTGCCCAGACGCTGAGGTCCAGCACTGAGGGCCTTCTGGAGGTTCCCTCACTGCAAGAAGCCAAGTTACAGGGAACCAGGCAGAGGGCCTTATTGGTAGTGGCACCTGCCCTGTAGAATGCCCTCCCACCAGATGTCAAAGAGAAGACAACTACCAGACTTTTAGAAGACATCTGAAGGCAGCCCTGCTTAGGGAAGCTTTTAATGTTTAATAGACTATTGTATTTTAATATTCTGTTGGAAGCCGCCCAGAGTGGCTGGGGAAACCCAGCCAGATGGGTGGAGTATAAATAATAAATTATTATTATTATTACAGTGGACGTTTGGGTTGTGAATGTGATCTGTGCGGGATGCCCGTTCGCAACCTGCAGCGTTCGCAACCCGCGTCTGCGCATGCGCGGCTTGCGATTCGGCGCTTCTGCGCATACGCAAAGCGTGATGTAGCGCTTCTGTGCATGTGCAACCGCCGAAACCCGGAAGTAACCCGTTCCGGTACTTCTGGGTTTCGGCAGTCTGCAACACGAAAAAACGCAACCTGAAGTGGCTGTAACCCAAGGTATGACTGTACTTAACAGTTCACCAGCTCCAACATGTGAAATGTCAGGCTATACACCAGGTGGTGCTGTAGTGCTCATGTGCCTGTAATGTACATGCATTTTCACAAGCACACGGTATATCCATCCCCTACTCAGAGATTTATCTTCGGAAGACTCGAAGGCAGGATGCTTAAACTTCCAATAATAATAATAATAATAATAATAATAATGATGATGATGATGATGATGTTATGTACTGAGTTGAATAGAATCCAAACTGCAGCAGTCTGATTGGTCCTAGAACAATAGGATCCAAATTGCAGCAGTCGGATTGGTCCTAGAACAATAGGATTCAGAATGCAGCAGTCTGATTGGTCCTAGACAATGCAGCAGTATGATTGGTTGGCAGGAACCACCCAATCATGCTCCAGATATAAGTGAATCCACAACCTGATTGGCTTACAGTAGAATTCCAGAATTAGCCAATAATGTGCAGCCTATTGTGTAAATAATGTATATAAAGCAGATACTTTGAGGGGACTTTCATTCATTCCTCCTCACCACTATGAGCTGAATAAACAGCATGAAATCACTTTGCGACTCTGAGTATATTTCTAATAATAATAATAATAATAATAATAATAATAATAATAATAATAACAATTTATTTATACCCCACCCATCTGGCTGAGTTTCCCCAGCCACTCTGGGCGGCTCCCAATCAAGTATTAGAAACAATACAGCGTTAAATATTAAAAATTTCCCTGAACAGGGCTGCCTTCAGGGCTGCCTTTTAAAGATAGGATAGCTGCTTATTTCCTTCACATCTGAAGGGAGGGTGTTCCACAGGGTGGGCGCCACTACTGAGAAGGCCCTCTGTCTGGTTCCCTGTAACCTCACTTCTCGCAATGAGGGAACCGCCAGAAAGCCCTTGGCGCTGGATCTGTGTCCTGGCTGAATGATGGGGGTGGAGACGCTCCTTCAGGTATACAGGAATAGCAATTCTTCCAATGGACATAAATGCATACACCCCAGTCTCCATAAAAGGCAAAATTAGGGGCAGCGATTTACCGGCAAATAGAGACAATCCCTGGTAAATAAAGGCTGTGGATTGCATGTCTTGGCAAGGGTGCTGAGAATTCTGTCACAAATTCCAATCTCAATTTGGAGGGCATGATCCAACATGTTTCAAAAGTTAAGCACTCTCTCACAGGAGTCGGTGAAACTTTATAGGAGATTATCTTTGGCTGGAGAATAACAAACTAAAGCTTCTAGTCTGACTTGCTACTTACTAGTCTGATGTGTTTTGTTTCCTTATGTTTCATTCCTAACATTATCGTTTGTCTATCAAGAATTGGACAAACATTCTTTCCCATCCCCTCTATAGCTGCATGCTTTCATACTGCATATGAGCTGCCAGCTCACCCAACATATTTTTTAAGAATTCTGAATTTTTAGATCCAAACAAGTAGAAAAAAAACAAACAAATTGCCGGTCTCCTTTCTGACTGCTGACAGTTGGGCTCTCCTCACACAGCACCTGTGCTTCTTGGAAGAGGTGGCCGCCATCTTTAGCTCTTTGATGGAGATGAAAGAGCTGCATAACCCGCTGAAATACATTTCCTCAGGAGTCACTCTGAGTAACAGGAGAAGGTGAGATTAAGCAGATAGGATGCCCAGCTGGATGTGCGGCTTTGGGACCAGTGCGGTGAGAGAGCATTCACAGACACTTTTTAAGGCCAAAAAAAGGGAAGAAAAAATATGATGGCAGAATTGGGTCTCTGTGTTCCCCTACTAAGAGTGTCAGACGGGCACAAACAGAAAGTTCCCTTATAAAGTTTCTTGAGAACTTCTTAGTAGCATAACATTTATGATGTTGCTAAGGGCTTATTCTAGATTTTGGGCAAGATTGAAATCAGTCCTACTCAGAGCAGACCTATTGATTTCAAGTGGGTTTACTCTGTGGATGACTTTGTTGGATATTGATCCCCCCCCTTTAATTCCCATAACACCATTCTGTCTTTTTTAAAAAAATAAAATACTTTTTTTATTTGATTTTTAAAAATATAAACATATAACAAAAAACAATTCAAGATCCAAATATCGAGATTGCTCTGAATCACGTGATTCCCCCCCCCCATCCCTTCCACAGGTCCTAATAATATTTACAACTGCATATCAATACTTGTCCAAATTTTTATCCATCCAAACTATCCATAAAGAGGACCCCTGACCATTAGGTTCAGTCGTGGCCAACTCTGGGGTTGCGTCGCTCATCTCACTTTATTGGCCAAGGGGGCCGGCGTACAGCTTCTGGGTCATGTGGCCAGCATGACTAAGCTGCTTCTGGCGAACCAGAGCAGCGCACGGAAACACCGTTTACCTTCCCGCCAGAGGTATTTATCTACTTGCACTTTGACGTGCTTTCGAACTGCTAGGTGGGCAGGAGCAGGGACCGAGCAACAGGAGCTCACCCTGTGGCGGGGATTCGAACTGCTGATCTTCTGATCGGCAAGTCCTAGGCTCTGTGGTTTAATCCACAGCGCCACCTGCGTCCCATTAATACTTTCCATTATTTTACAAGAGTGATTAAAATCCTGCTAATGTTTTAACCTGTTTACAATGGTCTCGTAAATAGATTATAAACTTTTCCCATTCTTTTTTAAAGTTCTTGTCCTCTTGATTTCTGGGCTTCCCAGTTAATTTTGCCATTTCAGCATAGTCCATCAACTTGGTTTACCATTCTTCTCTGGTCAGGGTTGTTTCTTCCTTCCATCTCTGGGCTAGTAGCATCCAACACCGTTCTGTCTGAAAAGGGTCCCTAAAGATCACAAACACACACACACACCAAAAACAAGACACATATGTCAAACCAATAAAATGGCAGCAAGAGAAGAAAAGAGAAAGAACTACAGCAGCAGCAGCTGCTTCTCCACCCGGGTCTTCCATGGTTCACATCACTCACCCTCCTCTCCCGTGTGCCAATGCAAGAGGGACTTTTAATTTTGCCTCGCAACAGATGGAGGAGCTGGGTGAGTGATGGAACCGGGCAGGGGGAAATGGAACAGGAGGCACAGCAGCGGCAAACTATCTCGCCGCTTCAGAACAGTTGAAGGCAGGGCTGAGTGGAAGCTGGCTGTTTAGCTCTGGGTTCTTTCTCATGAATGCTGAAGAACACCTCCTGTTTGGGGCGATTTTTCAACACTCGTTGTGAGCGTATTTGCATTGTTGCAATTATGTTTAGCACTCTCCCCCACCCCACCTGTTAATATTTCTTCTCTGCACTTCTCTCCATATTTTCCTTCTTACTTGACCTTGCCGTCCTTGTCCTCATTTGTCCTCACTACTTTCCAAAGCAAGTACAGTGGTACCTCCGGAGCCCCGTTCGCATCAGGAAGCAAATGCAACCCGCATCTGTGGGTCATGATTTGCTGCTTCCGCACATGCGCGTGACGTCATTTTGACCGTCTGCGCATGCGCGAGCGATGAAACCTGGAAGTAATGCGCTCCATTACTTCTGGGTCGCTGCGGAGCACAACCCGCAAGCGCTCAACCTGAAGCACATTTAACCCGAGGTATGATTGTACTCTATTCCGAACTTAAAAATGGAAAGGGGTGGTCAACAAAAGAGGTTTAAAAGACTGTCTCAAGGCATTTTTTTTTTAAAAAAATGTAGTATAAACACCAACAATTGGGAAACAATTGTGGCCTGTGAATGCTCCAGTTGGAGAACAGCCTTTACCAAAGGTGTCATGGGCTTTGAAGACGCTTGAACGCAGGACGCAAGGGGGAAACGTGCTAAGAGGAAGGCACACTTGGCAAATCCAGACCGTGATCAACTCCTGCCTGGAAACCAATGTCCCCACTGTGGAAGGACGTGTGGATCCAGAATTGGCCTCCACAGTCACTTACGGACTCATTATTAAAACTGTGTTTATGGAACACAATCTTACTTGGCTACGAGTGATAGCCAAAGAATGAAAGAAAGAAGAAAGAAATCTGATTGGCCCATGTGTTTTAGTGGATAGGCACCTGTGACATCAGATGTGGCGCTGTGATAATAATATTTATTTATTTATTTATTTATTTATTTATACATACATACATACATACATACATACATACATACCCCACCCATCTGGCTGGGTTTCCCCAGCCACTCTGGGCGGCTTCCAACAAAATTTTAAAATACAAAATGTCACCGACACCATCATGGGGGCCACGAACCATTTGATTAAGTGGCAGCGAGGGCAAAAAGGAACTCAAATGACAACCGCTTCCACCAAGGGAAACTGAAAGGTGCCAAACGGTACAAACATTCGGTAAGATTAGCAGGTTTTGGGGTTTTTTGAAATATATATTTAGTTTGGCTGCAGTCAGTATACCAGTTTGAAAGGGATTATCAAAATTAATGAGCATTTGGCAGAGCTGAAAAGTAAAGGTAGGTTCTCCAGGTTGGAATCCTAGCCTCAGCTCCCTTCTAAAGCGAACAGAAGAGGCCAATTTTGCCAGGTTTAACAAGCACTGTTGCAACCCCACTGCTCCTAGTGCCTCTTTCAACCACCCCCACAAGTCTCAACTTGTTTTTCTCTAATTCTGTGGCTTCACTAATTATAATGAATGAAATGTACCAGTAAGGACTAAAATGTGCTACATGTCTTTCAATAACGAATCACAGCATGGAAGGACCACACATTAGCTCTTGCCTTATGGCTCCCATGGTGACTACATATTAAAGCCCCACGGTGCTGTTCACCCTTAAATTTCCATTTCCTAGCTTTGTGTGTGTGTGTGTGTGTGTGTGTGTGTGTGTGTGTTTTCCCTTTCACAATTTCAGTGCTACCTCTATGCACCTTTAATGTGTAGATATATTTATGGAAGCAATAAAAGTTGTGTGCAAATGCATAATTCTGGATCTGCATATTTTAACAGGCAAAATATTTCAAAAGGCCAGCCATACACCTTAAAGCAACATTTGCTTTGCATTGCTTTAAAGCCCAGAGTCAGTTTCTTTGTGGTTCCCAAAATGGCTAATCAGAATGGCAAAACAATAACAAAGCACAGTTTTATATATGTCCAGCAGCACTAGTAAGGGAGTCAGTTCTTTACGTGCTCATTATGTTTTAAAGATACAGCACAATGAGGCAGACTCTCTGATAATGCTCTTCGAGAGATCTGTAGAATACGTTTGCTTGCAAAGCAGTATCTGCAAGCAATTCTGGCTATAATATTGTTGCAGGCCACCCCAGTCTCCTAGCGGTGCAAGATCCCAGGGGTTCTAGATGCTTACCCAGGGTTCCTGTTTCCTTTTGGAGTGAGGCACAGTGGAGATTGTGGTGTCTTTATGATATATGGTTTAAGGTAAAGGTAAAGGTACCCCTGCCCGTACGGGCCAGTCTTGACAGACTCTAGGGTTGTGCGCTCATCTCACTCTAGAGGCCGGGAGCCAGCGCTGTCCGCAGACACTTCCGGGTCACGTGGCCAGCGTGACAAAGCTGCTCTGGCGAACCGGCACCGGAGCAGCACACGGAAACGCCGTTTACCTTCCCGCTATAGAGCGGTACCTATTTATCTACTTGCACTTTTGACGTCCTTTCGAACTGCTAGGTGGGCAGGAGCTGGGACCGAACGACAGGAGCTCACCCTGCCATGGGGATTCGAACCGCCGACCATGCAATCAGCAAGTCCTAGGCGCTGAGGTTTTACCCACAGCGCCACCCGTGTCCCTTGATATATGGTTTATTTACACACATATGTAACCTGAGACTTTGATGGAGGAGTTCACAGAATCAGTACCCCAAAAGCGTATTGTTTCTCCTATAGCTGCAGCCTTGGATTCACACAGACGTCAAACGTTGCTCTCACAGACTTCTCTGCCTCTCCTGCTTCCTGCTTCACCTCTAGATCACGTTATTGCTTTCCTAACTCTCTGCTCTAAGCTCTGGCTTTAGCTGTCGAGGGATAGGAGCCCCATCCATTTGCTGTCTCATACCAAGTCCCTTAGGGACGCGGGTGGCGCTGTGATCTAAACCACAAAGCCTTGGGCTTGCTGATCAGAAGGTCGGCGGTTCAAATCCCCGCGACAGGGTGAGCTCCCATTGTTCAGTCCCTGCGCCTGCCAACCTAGCAGTTCGAAAGCACGTCAAAGTGCAAGTAGATAAATAGGTACCACTCCGGTGGGAAAATAAATAGTATTTCTGTGCACTGCTCTGGTTTGCCAGAAGCGGCTTAGTCTTGCTGGCCACATGACCCGGAAGCTGTACACTGGCTCCCTCGGTCAGTAAAGCGATATGAGTGTGCAACCCCAGAGTCGTCTGCGACTGGACCTAATGGTCCAAACAATGTGCGTAGATTAGGGGAAAGTTTGTGCAAAAATGAAGATTTTAGTCAAATTAGCATCCAAAAAAATGGATTCTATTAGGGGAAATTGATTGCAGAAAATATGTACCTTAGTCAAAACTGCATATAAAAATGTACTTACTGGGAGAAATTCACAGTAAAATTCTGACTAATTTTTGTGAGGATTTTTTTAAATTGCAAATTGCTTCAAAATGTGGATAATCAAATTTAAGATTCAAAAAAAGCATTCATCCTGATTTGGTCACACAAAGCTTAAGTGGAGGTTGGATTATATCTTGTCATTACTGAGTATTTGTTCTCATTTGTTTACAGGGTGGTTATACCCCAATGAACGTTCATCCTGCATTCATCCCGGTTTTTTGGAGGGGTGTTTACACATTTCCTTATTAATCATTCATTGATTCCACAATTTTTAGTGTGTTTCCTAACCACAAGAAATCTGTGTTAAAGGTGTGTGTGAGAGATTTGTTGCACCAGAACACTTTAGTAAAGGGACCCCTGACCATTAGGTCCAATCGTGGCCGACTCTGGGGTTGCGGCGCTCATCTCGTTCTATAGCCCGAGGGAGCCAGCCTACAGCTTCCGGGTCATGTGGCCAGCATGACTAAGCCGCTTCTGGCGAACCAGAGCAGCACATGGAAACGCTGTTTACCTTCCCACCAGAGCGGTACCTATTTATCTACTTGCAGTTTGATGTGCTTTCGAACTGCTAGGTTGGCAGGAGCAACAGGAGCTCACCCCATCACGGGGATTCGAACCGCTGACCTTCAGATTGGCAAGTCCTAGGCTCTGTGGTTTAACCCACAGCGCCACCCGCGTCCCTTACCAGAACACTTTAATTCACTTTAATTGCACTAACTTAGAGTTTCAGTATGCACTTGGATCCCTTCCACAAAACAGTAACAGTCTGGAGGCACCCTCAGAAAACGTACACATTTATACCTTTAAAAAGCCAGCAAGAGGAAATATACTTAACCATGGTAAGAAGCGGACAAATCCCTTCCTTCTTCTACCCAGCTCACCTCCCTTTAGGTGAGCTCAAACTGAAGCAAATGAGTTTGTTATGGTGTGAGCAACTGAAGCGATTGCAGCCTGCGAGGGGGTGGCGTGGAGCTATAAATAAAGCTTGCAACAAGCTTGCCATTTTGGTACAATGCATCCAAGCCTTATTGAAATCTGAATAATGCATTCATAAAAACAAAAACCGAAGAACTGCGTCTGAGTAAAATATTCCCACTGCACATTAACGTACAGTTAGTTATCTTCCAGATGTGTGCGGAAGAACCAGATATTAAGGTTCATTAGTAGCAACTGCAAATTAAAGTCTGTACACAGCCAAGGAATTCTTATCGACAAACTTACAGCAGAGAATTTGTTCAGCATCTAAAACAAATCACTAGGGGCCTGGACAAATGATATTTACTCTCTTTTAATTACCCAGCAAGATTAGTGTTTGTGGTCTGACTAAGTAGGTCACAAATGCAGCAATGAAAATTAATTGCGTTACAGCGTCGTAGTGATTTATACATTTTTGAGGACATAATTTTGCATCTGTATATTAAAGCGCTAGCTTCTCAGAGCTATTCATTTTTAAAAGATCTATTAGCATCATAAGGGGAGTATTTTATTGTGTATAAAGCACACACACTCGGTTAGACACCTCTTCTTTGCATTCATCATCTCAGTGCACCAATGTAAAGTTCCCCTCTGTGTAGAGGATTCTAGCACATCTGCAAGATAAAGAGTCGAATGCATAATACCAGCGGAGTAAATTTGCAAGTGTATGTAGGGGTTGAATGTGAGTGATATACTGGGCATTCGCTCTTTAACTTTCTCATGCCTTCTCCCTTGAAATGGGTGCGCACACATCCATCCTTCTTCTTCTTTGGCGATCACTCGTAGCCGAGTAAGATTGTCTTCCATAAACACAGTTTTAATAATGAGTCCGTAAGTGACTGTGGAGGCCAATTCTGGATCCACATGTCCTTCCACAGTGGGGACATTGGTTTCTGGGTGGGAGTTGATCATGGTGTGGATTTGCCAAGTGTGCCTTCCTCTTAGCACATTTCTCCCTTGCATCCTGAGTTTGAGTGTCTTCAAGGCCCATGACACCTTTGTTAAAGGCTGTTCTCCAACTGGAGTGCTCACAGGCCAGAGTTTCCCAGTTGTCAGCGTTTATACTACATTTTTTAAAGATTTGCCTTGAGACAGTCTTTAAACTCTTTTGTTTACCACCAGCATTACACTTTCCATTTTTAAGTTCAGAATAGAGTAGTTGCTTTGGAAGACAATCAGCAGGCATCTGCACAACATGACCAGTCCAACAAAGTTGATGTTGAAGAATCAACACAGGTGATCTTTGCTTCTTCCAGTACAGTGATATTAATTCGCCTGTCTTCCCAAGTGATGTGTAAAATTTTTCGGAGAAACTGTTGATGGAATCTTTCGAGGAGTTGGAGATGACGTTTATAACTGGTCCATGTTTCACAAGCATACAGTAAAGTTGGTAGTGCAATAGCTTTGTAAACAAGCATTTTGGTTTCCCTGCGAATGTCCAGGTCCAAAACTCCACCCCCTCCCTGCCCCGCAACAACACACACAGCACCTTAAAATTGTTGATGGTCTTTGCCCTTAATTATTTTTCTACCTGTTGTAGCATTCATAATGCACTGTGCTAGATGCTGTATGATTTTAATTGCTTCTTTTAATTCTACACTTGAGTTCATAATTTCTTTATTTGCAGATTTATCAAAGGAAAAACGAGGAGAAAAATTAAAGGCAATAAAATAAAAATAGTACATAAATAATACCAATAGTAACAAAAAAAGGCTACCACCAGTTCAAAGTGCCATAAACATTATCAAGTATGTCTTAAGTTAAACATATAAGTTAATGTAAGTTCTCCAGATGCCCGATTGAATTTGACGCCCGTATGAAATATGTTCAAAAGTAGGCAGGGCAGTGAGGCCATCAGATCATTGTGTATTTTATTGCTTCACAATTTCCATTGCATGCAATTCAATTTGCAAAACAATAAAGGACAGTATAAGAAAAAGAAGAAGCAATAAAATACAGTTAGAAATAAATATCACTATGTAATGCGGACATGCTATGGATCCACCTAAATGAATCTAATGCAACCCCTTCATTATATGATTATATGGCCCCAGGACTTATACTATCAGTCTTTGTCCTAGTTTTGCACTTTGTGAATGCCTTACTAAACGGTTGCATCTGATGCAACGGATCAAGTTGGGTTTGGTCCATGAAATGTATTAGTCTTGTGGTGCCACAGCCCTCTTTGTTGTTTTTATTGGAAGTTGTCAGTATGAGTTGTTCGCATTGCCAGTTCTCATGATTCAGCTCCTTCCCCACTAGGGCGTCATCTAGAAGTTAAATCTGAGTGGTCTGAGAAATACCTCTTGCATTCAGCCCGCATGCAAGTAAATGCATGTGCATTAACACTAAGCCAACGTCCAGAATGCAGCTTGCCAATTGACACATGAAAGCTGCCGAGGCATTGCAGAGCAAACAAATATAGCATACAGCCAGGAAATATAGCATAGAGCCTGCAGCAATATAAAAGTGGAAGGAGTGGGGTTAACAAAAGTGATCCTTGCGATGACAGTTGGGGTGCTCTAAGGGTCTACCTGGGGCTCCCTTTGAAGGTGACCTGGAAACTACAACTAATCCAGAATGCGGCAGCTAGACTGGTGACTGGGAGCGGCCACTGAGACCACATAACACCGGTCTTGAAAGACCTACATTGGCTCCCAGTACGTTTCTGAGCACAATTCAAGGTGTTGATGTTGACCTTTAAAGCCCTAAACGGCCTTGGCCTAGGATACCTGAAGGAGCGTCTCCACCTCCATCATTCTACCCGGGCACTGAGGTCCAGCACCGAGGGCCTTCTGGCAGTTCCCTCACTGCGAGAAGCCAAATTACAGGGAACCAGGCAGAGGGCCTTCTCGGTAGTGGTGCCCTCCCTGTGGAACGCCTTCCCACCAGATGTCAAAGAGAAAAACAACTACCAAACTTTTAGAAGACATCTGAAGGCAACCCTGTTTAGGGAAGCTTTTAATGTTTGATGTACAGTGGTACCTCGGGTTAGGTACTTAATTCGTTCCGGAGGTCCGTTCTTAACCTGAAACTGTTCTTAAGCTGAAGCACCACTTTAGCTAATGGGGTCTCCTGCTGCTGCCATGCTGCTGGAGCACGATTTCTGTTCGCATCCTGAAGCAAAGTTCTTAACCCGAGGTACTATTTCTGGGTTAGCAGAGTCTGTAACCTGAAGCGTATGTAACCTGAAGCGTCTGTAACCTGAGGTACCACTGTATTACTGGACAGTATTTTAATATTTGGTTGGAAGCCACCCAGAGTGGCTGGGGAAGCCCAGCCAGATGGGCGGGGTATAAATAATAAATTATTATTGTTATTATTATTATTACTCCCTGCTTTCATCATGGGGCATGCCATTCACAAACCTCTCTCTCTCTCTCTCTCTCTCTCTCTCTCTCTCTCTCTCCGCCCCCCCCCCCCTGAAAAGTTATGCCTACCTTGCTCTTCACTGAACTCACTGTCACCTAGGCCTTGTCGGCTGAACTCATTTCTCCCCCTTCCTAGTCTTTGAGGACTATTTTTCAAAACTCCTGAACAGCTGGAATGTTAATAAACATTCCACAACATCAACAGAGTCAGTTGCTAGAAGGTGCTCATTTCAGTCTACTCTAGTCCAGTTTTGACCAATTAAACTTTTTATTGCACTAGCCATAGGCCAGGGCATCATTCAGAAGGGGGGGGACCCATAAAAATCATCGGGCACCACACATACAACACAACTACTAAAATTATTTGTTGCATAAATAGAATAGAATAGCAGAAGATTCTCAGGTAAGATGTGCCAAATTAAATATCCGAATACCCTTTGCAGTTGACCGCTATTTTATCTAGTTCTTTCCTCCTGATCTTCTTAGCTGCCAGCACACAGAGTGCTACTTTATAAGTTACAAAGTCATCAGTGTCGCTCAGCAGCCATTTCACCCTTTCACCCCTATTCAGATGTGGTCCATTCGTTAATAGGGGTTTTATAAATCAGTCTCTTGGGTCTATATATAATGGGCACTACAATAAATAATGGCACAGGTCCTCGACGCAGGGTTGTCCACACAGACAGAGTCTCTCTTCGTAATGTACTTTGTCTTACCGTCCATCCAACACCCGCCAAGGGCATCGATTAGAATCGTAGTTCTGTAAAAGCGATTCTTAGTACTGCAAGTGGGAGCTTTGTCAGGTATCTGGCTTGGGCATGCTCCGTTTTGATAATTGGGAGCCATGGTGAGCTCTTGGTAAAAGCAATCATGGTTAGATCCCTTTCTGCATCAGACCTAAAGAGACAGTCTCTTAAGTGCCTCTTATCCATCTTCATGGTCACCTGAAGTACTCTAGTCACATACAGTTAATAGCTATGGAAGCTTGAGACACCCTGTCAGAATTATATTTCCTCCTGTGTATCTCTTTCTGTGCTTCACAGCACAGTCCTATGAATGTCTTGTTGTTTAGTTGTTTAGCCGTGTCCGACTCTTCGTGACCCCATGGACCAGAGCATGCCAGGCACTCCTGTCTTCCACTGCCTCCCGCAGTTTGGTTAAACTCATGCTGGTAGCTTCGAGAACACTGTCCAACCATCTCGTCCTCTGTTGTCCCCTTCTCCTTGTGCCCTCCATCTTTCCCAACATCAGGGTCTTTTCCAGGGAGTCTTCTCTTCTCATGAGGTGGCCAAAGTATTGGAGCCTCAGCTTCAGGATCTGTCCTTCCAGTGAGCACTCAGGGCTGATTTCCTTAAGAATGGATAGGTCCCATGATAGGTCATGGGACTCTCAAGAGACCACTACATAGTTGGCTCCAAAAGAATAGCCAAGCCTAACCACTTTTAAGATGAAAATCCAGCCCATTCACGGATCCACTTTTACGATGAAAATCCAGCACCACAATTCAAAAGCATCAATTCTTCGGCGATCAGCCTTCTTTATGGTCCAGCTCTGGAAGATGAGCCCCTCAGGTCGGAAGGCGTCCAACATGCTACTGAGGAAGAGCGGAGGACAAGGACAAGTAGATTCAGAGCTGATGAAGCGGCTGGGCCAAGGCCGCAAGGTCGCTCAGATGCAGATATGCCTAGAAGCGAAAAGAAAGTCCAATGCTGTAAATAAAAAAATATGAATGTCTACCAAGAAGTAACTCCCAGTGAAGTCTATTCCCAGGAGTGCTTAGAATTGGAGTGCTGATTGGATACCTGATATGTCTCTCTGCAGCCACAGTAATTGCCCTAAAAGATCACCCATAACTGGTTTTGACTTTAGCAAATGGTGATATGGACTCAGCTAGCATTATGATTAGGTCTTCCAGCCAATTAGACAGTAAGGTAAAGGGTAAAGAGACCCCTGACCATTAGGTCCAGTCGTGACCGACTGGGGTTGCGGCGCTCATTTCGCTTTATTGGCCGAGGGAGCCGGCGTACAGCTTCCGGGTCATGTGGCGAACCAGAGCAGCGCACGGAAACGCCGGTTACCTTCCCGCCAGAGCGGTACCTATTTATCTACTCACACTTTGACGTGCTTTCGAACTGCTAGGTTGGCAAGAGCTGGGACTGAGCAACGGGAGCTCACCCTGTCGTGTGGATTCGAACTGCCGACCTTCTGATCGGCTCTGTGGCTTAACCCATAGTGCCACCCGCGTCCCAATTAGACAGTATTCACAGGCTATTGTTGCAGTTCCACCATGCTATGGGGCGGCTATGCCATTTTATTTTTGCCCCAATGGAATATTGTCAGGCTGTTATGCTCTGCCAGCTGCTAGGCTCTTGGAAAGCACAGGAAGAGCATTTTTAAAAGAGGGTTGATTTTTATATATATATATTAAGTGTACATTAATTTCACAGCACACAGCTATAGTCTTTCTGCCATCCTTCCCTCTTTATGCATACATGCATGTAATCTTTTTTTGCCACGGCGCTCCAAAGTTCATTACTTTGCAATGTTCTCACTCTCAGACGCTCCCCCTAACAATGCTGGCGCAACATAATATACTCTGCCAATGTCAGCAAAGACTTTCCCCCACCACATGCTGTATAATCCAAGTCCTTTATCCTCCCCCACCTTCCCGACGCAGCCGGCTCATAATCACATGGTTGTAAGGAAATACAGATCTCAGGACTTTTCTTTTTTGCTGTATCCATTTATTTCAGATATTATATCAATGCTATTTGCACAGCTATAATTAGGACTGTCTCAGCACTTCCTAGAGGGCAGCGACTTAAGCCTAGATCCACTTCCTATTTGACAGGCACAAGCCTGTTCAGACCCCCTGTGAGGGGCTTGAGAGCTTTTAGGCTCAGACTTCAAGACTCCTAGTCCCATCGTATTAAAATTCGACCTCTTGACATCTGGAGGGATGGGGACCCCGGGGGAACAGGGAAGACCGTGTGTGCTGTCGTACAAAAAAGTCAAAGGAGGAGTGTTCTTTTCACAGCGGCGGTACGGTACTGATCACAAGTTATGGTCCTTATAGCAGGGGTCAGCAAACTTTTTCAGTGTGGTGTAGTGGTTAAGAGGGGTGGACTTGTAATCTGGGGAACCGGATTCACGTCTCTGCTCCTCCACATGCAGCTGCTGGGTGACCTTGGGCCAGTCACACTTCTTTGGAGTCTCTCAGCCCCACTCACCTCACAGAGTGTTTGTTGTGGGGGAGGAAGGGAAAGGAGAATGTTAGCCGCTTTGAGACTCCTTAAAGGGAGTGAAAGGCGGGATATCAAATCCAAACTCTTCTTCTTCTTTCAGCAGGGGGCCGGTGCACTGTCCCTCGGACGTCGTGGGGGCCGGACTATTGGGGGGGCAGACTATATTTTGGTAGGGAAAAAATGAACGAATTCCTATGCCCCACAAATAACCCAGAGATGTGTTTTAAATAAAAGCGCACATTCTACTCATGTAAAAACAGGCTGATTCCCGGACCGTCCGCGGACTGGATTTAGAAGGTGATTGGGCCAGATCCAGCCCCCAGGCCTTAGTTTGCCTACCCATGCCGTAGTGGCTGCAGAAGCATCAAAGGAAGTAGAGATGAGAGGGATGAAGACCTTCTGATCAGCTGATCAGTTTCTAATTCACTGTACACGTGGAAGGAGTGGCAGCTGTTGCAAAGGGACCTGCTGGCTATCCACTTTGCAGGTCTTGGCAAACCATCCTTCACTACCACACTGAAAGGTAGCTGCAGAACAGAACTAGCTCATCCTTTTGCCCATTTTGGTTGCAGGTGAGCAAGCACACAAATTGGTGCCGTGTTTTAATAAGAGGTCTGTTTATTGATTTTTCTCCGCCTTCCTGCCGCCCCATGCAGAATAGGACGTGGCATGTAAATACATGCACAGTTCCTCAAGACCTTCCAGCAACCAGAGTTGAATGTATGCAATCCTTTATAACAGAGCATACACCCCACTGATCAGTTGTTTGGGAGAGGGGCAGGGGGATTGGATTGAACTTTCTCTCATGTTTTTTCATGTTGAAAGAGTTTGCAGGGAAGGATAGATGTGGGGATGGGTACATAAATGTGCAAAGCCTTGCTGTTGTTTAGTTGTGTCCGACTCTTCGTGACCCCATGGACCAGAGCACGCCAGGCACTCCTGTCTTCCACTGCCTCCCGCAGTTTGGTTAAACTCATGCTGGTAGCTTCGAGAACACTCTCCAACCATCTCGTCCTCTGTCATCCCCTTCTCCTTGTGCCCTCAATCTTTCCCAACATCAGGGTCTTGTCCAGGGAGTCTTCTCTTCTCATGAGGTGGCCAAAGTATTGGAGTCTCAGCTTCAGGATCTGTCCTTCCAGTGAGCACTCAGGGCTGATTTCCTTCAGAATGGATAGGTTTGATCTTCTTGCAGTCCATGGGGCTCTCAAGAGTCTCCTCCAGCACCATAATTCAAAAGCATCCATTCTTCAGCGATCAGCCTTCTGTATGGTCCAGCTCTCACTTCCATACATCGCTACTGGGAAAACCATAGCTTTTACTATATGGACCTTTGTTGGCAAGGTGATGTCCCTACTTTTTAAGATGCTGTCTAGGTTTGTCATTGCTTTTCTCCCAAGAAGCAGGCATCTTTTAATTTCGTGACTGCTGTCACCATCTGCAGTGATCATGGAGCCCAAGAAAGTAAAATCTCTCACTGCCTCCATTTCTTCCTCATCTATTTACCAGGAGGTGATGGGACCAGTGGCCATGATCTTAGTTTTTTTGATGCTGAGCTTCAAACCATATTTTGTGCTCTCCTCTTTCACCCTCATTAAAAGGTTCTTTAATTCCTCCTCACTTTCTGCCATCAAGGTTGTGTCATCTGCATATCTGAGGTTGTTGATATTTCTTCCGGCAATCTTAATTCTGGCTTGGGATTCATCCAGCCCAACCTTTCGCATGATAAATTCTGCATGTAAGTTAAATAATAAAGGAGACAATATACAGCCTATTTGTACTCCTTTCCCAATTTTGAACCAATTGGTTGTTCCATATCCAGTTCTAACTGTAGCTTCTTGTCCCACATAGAGATTTCTCAGGAGACGGATGAGGTGATAGGCATTCCCATTTCCTTAAGAACTTGCCATAGTTTGCTATGGTTGACACAGTCAAAGGCTTTTGCATAGTCAATGAAGCAGAAGTAGATGTCTTTCTGGAACTCTCTAGCTTTCTCCATAATCCAGCGCATGTTTGCAATTTGTAACCAGATGTGGGAGAATCCAGGAAAAACTTTATCCCATGAGTCTACTGAATGTATAAACTGAAAGATTTGCAGTGGTTCCACTACATATATTCAGATGACTAGTTTGCTGCAAGCATGGGGCAGGCCAACTTAATGACAAAAGAGTAGGACCAACGCAAAGTATTTTGATGTCGGGGCCAGCCTGAGGCAATTGCTTCACTCTACTTAATGGTAGGACCAGCCCTGCTGGTCTCGCACCTTCCTCTCACATACATCTCTGGTACTCCTCAAACGAGCACCATTTCCTTATTCAAACCCCCTGTGTTTACATTGCACTCCAATTCCAACTCCTTAATGATGGAGATAGAAACATAACTTCAAATTACTATATTTTACAGAACAGGGTAGAAGGATTCTTTCTATTCTTAAGCTTAGGCTGGAATCTTATAGGCACCTGGAACTGTTAAGAACAGTGGGACTTATTGAGTAAACACATATAAGATTACACTGCACATTAATACAGTGGTACCTCGGGTTAAGAACTTAATTCATTCCGGAGGTCTGTTCTTAACCTGAAACTGTTCTTAATCTGAGGTACCACTTTAGCTAATGGGGCCTTCTGCCGCCGCCACGCAATTTCTGTTCTCATCCTGAAGCAAAGTTCATAACCCGAGGTACTATTTCTGGGTTAGTGGAGTCTGTAACCAGAACATCTGTAACCTGAAGCATCTGTAACCCGAGGTACCACTGTAATTGTAAGAAAGCAATACTGGCTCTATGTGGCTGTCTAGACTGTGTAGTCTCGAACCGAGAATGGTCCAGCCTAGCATCGGATCAACTACATAAACTCAAAATCTTTCTGTAAAATTATTACAGTTAATCTAAAAGATGCAACTAGACCCTCATATATTAAACCAAACATTATTATCAGACCCACCTGTAATACCCACACATCAGTTACAAAAATAAAAGGTAAGATGCCAAAAAATGAAATGACATTTCTGTTTTTAACTTTTGAAGAATCCGCAAGCAGCCAACTACTTCCTCACTGAATAGAACCTTCTGACCTGGTTCTTTCATAATGGGAAACTGGTTTTTGTTTTTTTTAACATAATTTTTATTAACAGGCCAATCAAATAACATTGTTTCAAATCACATTAATTCCAAATTATACAGCCAAATTTTTAAATTTTGTTGGGGGGTACCCATACATCAAGCTCTGAACGAGGATCCATACATCACTTCTATTACTGCTTTAATTAAGCAGTTCTATCCAGTTCTGTCCAGATAGTCACTTTATTACTTTCTTCATCTTCTTGTTGTTGTCATATATTCCTTTCTTTGCGATCTCTGATAATCTTCACAAGCAGGTTGGAAGCAAACATCGTCTGTGTGGATTTTTTTTACACACTCCACAAGTCATATCTCATAGGGACAGCCGCCATTCCCCTCCTCCTTCAAAAATTTATCTTCGGTCTGCCCTTTAGTTTTCCCAGGCTTGTCAGATATCTCAAAGAGGGCTCTGCCAGGATAAGATCGCATTCCAATCATCACTCACATTCCAATAATCCTGGTCCTCCTCTCCCCGTCTTTCTTAGACAAGCCTGTCTTGCGAGACGCCATTAAAAACTGCGTCATAGAATTTTTCCATTCTCCGATATTTACCAATCCTCTCTTTGATCTTTTATTCCCCCCCCCCCCAGTTTTTAAATTCCTGCTTGTGATAAATAAAATACGGTGATTCTTCTTTCTTTGGGGTGGAGGGTTATTAATACTCACATAAGGCAAAGAAAAGAAAAGTTTTTTCCTCCACCCCCCTTCTTCACTCCAGACATACCAGTCTCTTAATGGCGTTTCATCACTTGATTTATTTGTCCCGCACCGCCGCTCCAATCCCAGAGATCCATTAATCAGCAGTCTTATCTCCCGAACTTTGCTTGATGTATGTGCTTTAGCTTCTTTCAATTTATATATTTCCAATTATATTTTCGAGCTAAAGCGAACCAGCACACGCAGATTGGAGACAGCGTCACGAAGCGCCGACTTCACCGAGGGCTGTGCCAAGTGACCGGCACCCCCTTCTTTCGAATCCGGGGGTACATTATGGACACCGCTGGCAAGGCAGTCCCCCCCATCTCCTTGGGCGGTCAGGAAGACTGCATACTTCCCATAGCAGCCTCTTAATTACCTCGTGTGGGTCGGAGAGATGTTATTGTCGGCCATCTTCCAATGCGCCACCTGGTGGCCCCCCCCATAATGGGAAACTGGTTTTAGTACATTCTAACCAGCTTGTATGGAACTATGTGGTTTCCAATCCACAGTAATCCAAAGTCAGACAAAAACTATGGTTTGTTTAAAAGCCAAAGCAGATATTTCTGATCTCCATCTTTTCCAATCTCCATAGTTACATCTTAACCAGCCTGTTGTTTGGCCAGGAGACTTGGAGACTTGGAGTCACCATAGCCTTTTCTTTCCCCTCCTTTTGCAATCCTGGTTCCTCGTGTGATTTTTACTCACCCTCGGGAATTGCTGTACTTTCAGCCCTCTCACTTATACCAAATAATTAAGAACATGCTGCCATATAATGGTGCCCCAAACCTGGCAGATTAGGAGTAAACAAAACGTTAGAAGAAAATGCATGTAATAAAGCTCTGAGAAGGAGGAGGAAGAAGAAGAAGAAGAAGAAGAAGAAGAAGAAGAAGAAGAAGAAGAATTGTTCTGCTGTCTACAGGTTGATTTGCTGAATTTTTTTCTTTGTTTTTTGGCATTAATGTGCAAGCTGGCAAAAGGACCCCCTCTTAAAAAGTTCCAGATGGAAATGGCCAACTTTTGATACCGAGCCATATTCCTTGGCATCCCTTTGAATCCACACTCGGAGTCATCTATCTCCCTGCCACAAACGTTACCAACTGCCTTCTGTTCATGAACAGAATGGTGCTTTCCATGGCCCAATGCTCCCCACAGCATCCAGCAAGGTAATCCCTCTGACATCCCAACGAAAATGGATGCTGGCGTGGACCGAGGTATTGATAAATACCTCCACACCTAAATTGGGATAACCTGGAGTAGGTAATTGCATCGGAAGAGCAAGGCGATTCTGGCAACATGCAATGATCAAATAAGGGGTGTGAACATGGAACCCGTGGCCAAGGTCAACCTTGCTTTAGCGTGAATGAGACTTGGGGACAATTCAGACATTGCTTGTTTCACTGCACTGTCAGGCAAGGAATGTCCAGAGTGAGGAATTAACTCTTTAATGTCAAAAGTACACTTAGGAAACATCACCTTGCTGACAAAGGTCCGTATAGTTAAAGCTATGGTTTTCCCCGTAGTGATGTATGGAAGTGAGACATGGACCATAAAGAAGGCTGATTGCCGAAGAACTGATGCTTTTGAATTATGGTGCTGGAGGAGACTCTTGAGAGTCCCATGGACTGCAAGAAGATCAAACCTCTCTATTCTGAAAGAAAGCCCTGGGTGCTCACTGGAAGGACAGATCCTGAAGCTGAGGCTCCAATACTTTGGCTACCTCATGAGAAGAGAAGACTCCCTGGAAAAGACCCTGATGTTGGGAAAGATTCAGGACACAAGGAGAAGGGGACAACAGAGGACGAGATGGTTGGACAGTGTTCTCGAAGCTACCAGCATGAGTTTGACCAAACTGCGGGAGGCAGTGGAAGAAAGGAGTGCCTGGCGTGCTCTGGTCCATGGGGTCACAAAGAGTCAGACACGACTAAACAACTAAACAACAACAACACTGAGGAAAGTCTACCAATCCTATGTCTCTGTGTCAGGGACTGGCTGGATGAGGAGGAGTTGTGAGGGCCTACCACCCAGGAGTCCCCCAGGGAGGACAGGGAAGATGAGGACTTAGGCCCTGGGTCTTGATGGTGAGAGGCTGGGGAAGGGACAAGCTGGAAGCAGGAGGTTGGAGAGATCAAGGGGGTCAGAAGAAGGAGACGCATCCAGGACAGGGCTGGAAGCTGAGTGTCTCAGTGTGAGCGCAGATGCAGAAAGGGAGGAATCGGAGGATACACTTCCCATCATGCAGCAGGACAGTTTCTCTTTTTTGCCATTTTTTTATTGATACAGCAAGAAAAAAGAAAAAACACAAATACAGTGGTACCTCAGGTTACATACTCTTCAGGTTACATATGCTGACTCCGGGTTACATACATACAGACTCCGCTAACCCAGAAATAGTATCGCGGGTTAAGAACTTTGCTTCAGGATAAGAACAGAAATCATGCTCTGGTGGTGTGGCGGCAGCAGGAGGCCCCATTAGATAAAGTGGTGCTTCAGGTTAAGAACAGTTTCAGCTTAAGAACAGACCTCAAGAAAGAATTAGGTACTTAACCCGAGGTACCACTGTACCAAATTACACACAGGAATAACCATAGACCATTTTTTAAACAAACAATAAAACATAAATTGGTCTTAACACTAAAGACCCAACCTCCCATCTACTCCATATTTCGATTTCATATTACTTATTGTCAGTACACAATTTTATCATAATTAAGCTTTTTCTTAATATATCTAATTTCTTATATCTACCTTGCAACTATTATCATACTTAAGTTCCTCGAATGCTGCAACAGAATTTAAACTACTATATTTATTTTTCAAATATTCTTTGAAAACCTCCCATTTTGAGACAAATTCTTGTTTTGATTTATTTTTTCTGATAGTGTCTATTTTGGCATATTCTGTCAGCTTTTGGATCTAATCTTGTATAGAGGGGATTTCATTACTCTTATAATAATAATAATTTATTATTTATACCCCGCCCATCTGACTGGGCCTCCCCAGCCACTCTGGGCGGCTTCCATAAAAACAAAAAATACAGTAAAATATCACACGTTAAAAACTTCCCTGAACAGGGCTGCCTTAAGATGTCTTCTGAATGTCAGGTAGTTGTTTATCGCTTTGACATCTGCTGGAAGGGCGTTCCACAGGTTGGGCGCCACTACCGAGAAGGCCCTCTGCCTGGTTCCCTGTAGCTTTGCTTCTCGCAATGAGGGAACCGCCAGAAGGCCCTCAGCGCTGGACCTCAGCGTCCAGGCAGAATGATGGGGGTGGAGACGCTCCTTCAGGTATACTGGACCGAAGCCGTTTAGGGCTTTAAAGGCCAGCACCAACACTTTGAATTGTGCTCGGAAACATGCTGGGAGCCAATGTACTCTTCCGTTTGTAGCAGGACAGTCTCATTCCTGCTAGCTCTCCTCCTCTGACACCCCACTCTAAGAGAGTCCTACATGTTACTGAGGAAGAGACCAGGCAGGCCCAGAAGGTGAGCTCAACCCCACATCGCAATCTCCATCTATTGAGGAAGGCTCCAGGGTGAGAGGCTAGAGAGGAAAGTCCCTGCCAAGGTTGGGTATAAATAAATATTATATTTGATCCCTTAGATTTGTGAAGAAACGTTTAAGCTACACAAGCACACATACAATTCCCTGACACTGTGCTTTTGCTATTTGTCCACCTCACCCCATCAGTACTTAACTGGTGTAATAGTAAGGTAAAGGGACGCCTGACCATTAGGTCCAGTTGTGGCCAACTCTGGGGTTGCGGCGCTCATCTCGCTTTATTGGCCAAGGGAGCCGGCGTACAGCTTCCGGATCATGTGGCCAGCATGACTAAGCCACTTCTGGTGAACCAGAGCAGCACACGGAAATGCCATTTACTTTCCCGCCGGAGCAGTACCTATTTATCTACTTGCACTTTGACATGCTTTCAAACTGTTAGGTTGGCAGAAGCAGGGACTGAGCAACGGGAGCTCACCCCGTGATGGGAATTTGAACCGCCGATCTTCTGATCAGCAAGCCCAAGCAACTCAGTGGTTTAGACCACAGCGCCACCCGTGTCCCTTAACTGGTGTAATAGACTCAGCAAATTAGAAGGCAAAAGCAAAAGGGAATGAATGGAGAAAGCGAAAGTTGCTCCTCATACTGTGTATAAATTCAAATATGTGCAGATGTGAACTGCTCCAGTCTAATTCAAATAGGCTAAATAATGCACAATTGTGACATGCCCAGAGTTTTTTCAGAACCCTGGACAGAGCACCATGAAAAGAGTAGGCTGGCAAATTTTCACCCAAACAAAGAGAGCTGTTGCCTCAGCAGCTTGCAGACACCACCAAGGGTCCTTCTGTTGGCCTCACACAAGGACTTATATTTGCTCTTTAAAGGACGTTGGCCAATTCTGTGCCATTAGCTCCTACAGAGTGGGAGTGATGTGTGTCATCCAAGTCTGAGGAGTCCAACAAAGCAATATATTCCATCTTGTAGGAATCTTGTAAGATTCATTCCATAGGAAGTAATGTGAAAATGGCCTGCCAGCCACAGTGCCCAGCTGAGCTTCTGACTTTACCTTTTCATTTAACAGCAGGCCCAGGTGCCTCAGGTAAGATACCCACAGCAACCCCAGATAAAGGCAGTAGTCCCATTGGCCCTGGCCCTCAGAGCATCTTTTATAACACCAGTGGAACACTAAACAGGTAGAAGCCCATTGATTTCAATGAGTAAAAAAATATCACTTGAGGACAGAAAAGAACTCTGCCCTGCTCTGTGAAGCAAGAGAAACACTTTCCTCCTTTCTCCAAATGCTCATTCTGTCCCCGGGCACAAGTTGTTCTTGAGAACATGGTGAAATAATAATAATATTTTTTATTTATACCCCGCCCTCCCCAGCCAAGGCCAGGCTCAGGGCGGCTAACAAGCAACAATAAAAACAAGTTGAATGATTACAACTTAAAAACAAAATTAAAATACAACATTAAAATATTGAAACATTAAAATGTAGCCTCATTGCAGGAGGAGAAGGAAAGGAAAAAAGAAAGAGAGGAAGGGAATCAAATTGGCTCCAAGCCAAAGGCCAGGCGGAACAACCCTGTCTTACAGGCCCTGCAGAAAGAAATCAGATCCCGCAGGGCCCTGGTCTCATGAGACAGAGCGTTCCACCAGGCCAGTGTTGAAAAGGCTCTGGCTCTGGTTGAAGCTAATCTAACTTCCTTAGGGCCCGGGACCTCTAGGGTGTTGCTATATATGGACCTTGAGGCTCTCCGTGGGGCATACCGGGAGAGGCGGTCCTGTAGGTACGAGGGTCCTAGGCCATGAAGGGCTTTAAAGGTCAAAAGCAGCACCTTAAATCTGACCCTGTACTCCACCGGGAGCCAGTGCAGCTGGAAAAGCACTGGGTGAATATGCTCCCATGGCAGAGACCCCGTGAGGAGCCTCGCTGCAGCATTCTGCACCTGATGAAGTTTCTGGGACAGCTTCAAGGGCAGCCCCGCATAGAGCGAATTACAGTAGTCAAGCCTGGAGGTGACTGTCACATGGATCACTGTGGCCAGGTCGGGGCGGGAAAGGTAAGGGAACAACTGCTTAATTGTTGCTTAACCAATTAGTGTGATTTTCAATGCTTAGGTGAAAGGTGCTGGATGAGAGCAAAATATGATGATCTTTGTGAGGAAAGCAGTTGTGGATCTTGATGGGTACTGACTGCAGTCCTTTTACCCCACAGCAGCCCCAATGACTTTAATGGAACTCCTCTCTGAAATATATGCATTGTGGGGATTGCAGCCAATATAAATGTTGCCTACCTGCCTTATATTTTGGGGTTTTGGGGTTTTTTTTAAGGTCAGGTTTTGAATCTGCGCCTTTTGCCTTTCCATGAATAATTAAGCCAGCAGTGCCGAATGTTTGCGAGGTCAAATGTCTTTCTGCTGGGAGACATTGTTCTGTTCCGTTTTCAAGCTTAACACTGTTCCGAAATCCATTTATTAAACCTTCCCACTCAGCCTTTTATTTGAAAATATGCCTAGTCATCTGTTTAAAACCAGTACTACAAGCATACTTTTAAAATATATATATACTTTTCCTAGGACTGAACGCCTGGGCAGTCCTGAAAGGCCAGCTAGCCCAGTCCCTAGCTGGGGGTGACATTTTGTTTGTTTGTTGAATTTTGTATCCTGTCATTCCTTCTAAAGGAGCCCAGGCCGGCAAACATCGAAATGGTAAAAGAGTGCAATTTAAAAATGAACTTTAAAACATTTAAATACAATTTCAAGCCATTCACAAAGCATTGATTGATTGATTGATTGATTGATTGATTGACAGATATACCGCCCTATACCTGGGGGTCTCAGGGTGGTTCACGGAATAAAATCAAGATATAAAACCACAAAATACATAACAAAAATAAAAGCAGCAACCCAATAGCCCCCCCCCCCAAAAAATACATTTTAAAAGGGTATAGGATGTTGATCAGGTAAACCAAAGGCCTGGCTAAAAAGGAATATTTTTGCCTGGTGCCTAAAGGTGTATAATGAAGGTGGCAGGTGAACTTCCCTGGGGAGAGCATTCCACAGACAGGGAGCCACTGCAGAGAAGGCCCTGTTCTCACATTGTCACCCTTCACGCCTCTCGAGGAGAAGGTGTTAGGATTTTTATCTCACCAGCTGTGCA
Organism: Podarcis gaigeae; assembly: GCF_964106915.1. Classification (NCBI taxonomy): domain Eukaryota; kingdom Metazoa; phylum Chordata; class Lepidosauria; order Squamata; family Lacertidae; genus Podarcis; species Podarcis gaigeae. Next base: position 12,682,531 of record NC_139685.1, read on the forward strand.
GACAGCAGCACAATGGTTGTTGACATCATGTGAGTGTCTGTGAGCGTGAGACAGGAAGTCTCTGCTCGGTCTCAGTACTGTAAGAAGTTACTTTCGCTTCTGTGTGAAGTGTTCCCTTCCGTACTGCTGCTCAGAGAGAGCAGACACGCTGGATGGAAGCTCTGTGTATAGACAATGTAAATAAAGTAGTGTCTAGCTACTGATTGTCACTTTCTTCTGCAATGGGATGCCAGAAGACGAGTGTGCTCCTCTCAGGAGGGAGGGGTCACTTATTACCGGTCTCTCTGGACTGAGGAAGATTTACAGTCAGAGGGTGACCACCGGAGAGACACCTTGGTGCCTTGGGAAGGTGGCGGCCTTCCCGGGCGTTTTTCCAACAGAAGGCACACAAAGGAGGGCCTCGGAAGATGATCTCAGGGTCCAGGTAGGTTCATATGGAAAGAGGCAGTCCTTGATGTCTAGCACCCACAGCAACCCCAGATAAAGACCGTAGACACACTGGCCCTGGCCCTCAGAGCATCTTTTATAACACCAGTGGAACACTAAACAGGTAGAAGCCCATTGATTTCAATGAGTAAAAAAAATTACTTAAGGACAGAAAATAACACTGCCCTGCCCTGTGAAGCAAGACAAACACTTTCCTCCTTTCTCCAGCTGTTCATTCTGTCCCCAGGCACAAGTTGTTCTTGTATATACAAGTTGTTCTGAGCCGTTTAAGGCTTTATAGGTCAAAACCAGCACTTTGAATTTAAAAGCAATTGCATATCCTCACAATTTTTTCACAGTTGCTATGGACAGTATGTATTAATCATCAAATGCCTGGATAGCACAGGGTTGTTTTAAAATTTCTTCAGAAAGGGCATTGCACAAACTAAGGCGCCACCACCGAAAAGGCTCTGTCATGCGTCAGTGCCAACAGAAGCCAGAGGCATTGGCACAAACAAGGCTTCCCCTGCTGATGGCAGGGCCAGAGATGGTTGATACTGAGAGAAGCACTACCTCAGATCTTTGGGCCCCGAGCGATTTAGGGCCTTGCATGCTACTACTAACACCTTGAATTGCACTCAGTGGCTTACTAGCAGCAGATGCAGTAGTAATTAGGGAGAACAGTAGCCCTAAACAGAACAGAAAGAAAAGGCGAATATTTGTACATCCCCGCATTTTGTGGAAGAATTACAAGGAAATTGCTAGTTTCTAGCAAACAACACAAAACACAAAACAGGAGGCTATTCAGAACATAGCTATTGTAGGGAAAGATCTGCCAAAAAAGCTGAAAAACATCTTCATGTATGCGACAACAGCCGCGAGAGTTTTAATAACACAAGGATGAAAGACTGAAAAACCCCCAACTAAAGAATCATGGCAAGAAAAATTGATGGACTATGCAGAACTGGCAAAACTGACATATAAGCTACGGGACAAGCATAACTGACTTTAAAGATGAATGGGAACCCTTTACAAAGTATTTGAAGATGCAACAAAGTGAACTGGACTCCTTGGCTGGTTTTTAATAAATATTCACAAACTTTTTATTGATAATTATCAGCTAAATAGTCTGAGGATCTATACAACTGTGTAACATGCAGAAAACAGCATTTTTAGAGAAATCAAAGACTGGAACTGAGGGAAGTCGGGGGGTGGGTGGGTTCTGTGGGGGGAGGGAGGAAAAATGGTGGGGAAATAAGGATGATATGTTTCTCATGACTGTCATGACTCATGACTGTCAGTAGTTTGAAAAACACAGAGCACATGGGATTCTCTATTGGAAAATAAAATACTGCTGTACTGCAAAAAAAAAAAAAAAAAGAACATAGCTATTGTTCAGAATATTACAACGTATAAAATAGTAAATGGAACAAAATACCCCACCCTTTTTCCTTATACAATTTAACATTGAACGAATATCTACAAGTGGGCTTGTAGGTACAATTGTTGTCCCTTCTCACTACTGGAATCTGAAAAAAATGTTCCTCAGGCCATGGGTGTAGGCCTTTTGTGGGGGGGGGGGCAGAATCTCAGTTAACTATTTATTTTTTTATTTTTTTATTGGGGGGCAGCTGTCCCTCCCTGCCCCCCTTGGCTATGCCCATGCCTCAGGCCCATCTGAATGGAAATGTACCACAAGCAGTACAGATAAAATCATGCCAGAGGACTCAAAAAAGCAAGCCAAGCTACACAGTCGAGGGGAGTGTCTTATGTTGTACCTAGTCCATTTGAATAAACAGCTCTGAGTAAGCACAGTTTGTAAAAGTAAAGGGGGAAAGGGGAAATTATTTTGGTTTATTCCTCGGTACAGAAAATTTTGGGCGAAAGAGCATGATACATGGAGTGAAAGCCGTGATAAATCATCTATAAGTTTTGTGCTTTCCCTTTTTGCACGCTGCACAGCCCTCAGGAGCATAAGTTAATGTTCCAGTAAGATGAAAAAGAGAGTTTTGTAGCTGGTGCCACCTACCTTCTCGCTGAATATCAATGTCATTTATTTTACCTGACACGCTTACACAAATATGTTAAACTTCAAGAAAATTAGCTTTTCATCTTGCTCACGGAAGGTGGATTTCAGCTTTGGAAAGAAATCATGGAACAATTCTTTATTTGTTCGAAAGCAGCTAACAAAATAAAGCGAGGCTGTGAATAGACCTATTGATCAAAGTTATTTTGATTGTGTAGGCAGGATTGGGTTTGTGTTTCGTCTTCTCCCCGGCCCACCCTTGTTTCTCTCTCTCCCCCCCCCCCTCAGATTCCCTTAGTGATCATGAAAAGTGAAATATTGACTGAAACCATGGACAATGCACAGCACATGCAAAGGCCACTATAAACTTTCACAGTTATGCACATGTTAGGTTCAATTGAAATCAATGAGGCTTAAGCAAACTTTCCTCTGTGAATAGATGCAGCTGCCTTGGGCCAGACGTACACCTGACAAGTACAGTGGTACCTCTGGTTGTGAACAGGATCCGTTCCGGAGGCCTGTTCACAACATGAAAAGAACGCAACCTGCAGCAGTGCATCTGCACATGTGTGGGTTGTGATTCACCACTTCTGCGCATGTGTGTGATGTTATTTTGTGCTTCTGCGCATGCGTGAGTGGCAAAACCCAGAAGTAACCCTTTTTGGTACTTCCAGGTTGCCGCAGGACGTAACCTGAAAGAACGTAACATGAAGCAGACATAACATGAGGTATGACACTTTGCCAAAGGTAAAGGGACCCCTGACAGTTAAGTCCAGTCATGAACGACTCTGGGGTTGCAGTGCTCATCTCGCTTTACTGGTTGAGGAAGCTGGCGTTTGTCCACAGACAGCTTCCAGCATGACTAAGCCACTTCTGGCGAGCCAGAGCAGTGCACGGAAATGCCGTTTACCTTCCCACCAGAGTGGTACCTATTTATCTACTTGCACTTTGATGTGCTTTTGAACTGCTAGGTTGGCAGGAGCAGGGATCAAACAACGGGAGCTCACCCCATTGCGGGGATTCAAACCGCCAACCTTCTGATTGGCATGTCCTAGGCTCTGTGGTTTAGACCACAGGGCCACCCGCGTGGTACCTTGCCAAAGATATGTCTCCATAATATTGGTTGATGCACTGAATGGTGATGGTACAACACAGGTAAATTTTAATGCACACTGCAGAGGGGATGTATAATGTTACCTCAGGTTACATATGCGTCAGATTACAGACTCTGCTAACCCAGAAATAGTGCTTCAGGTTAAGAATTTTGCTTCAGGATGAGAACCGAAATTGTGCTCCGGTGGTGCGGCGGTGGCAGGAGGCCCCATTAGCTAAAGTGGTGCTTCAGGTTAAGAACAGTTTCAGGTTAAGAACAGACCTCCAAAACGAATCAAGTACTTAACCTGAGGTACCACTGTACTTGACTCAGTATGTTGGATTAGTATAGTTCTGCATTTATACGGAACCAGGCCCAGCATGCATTTGATTTTATGCTACGTCTGTCATGTCAGCTGAGAAGACAGGCTGTCACTGTGTCTTGAAAGAATGTACTTTGAGTCTTCCTTTAATGTTACAACTGTATCCTCCAGAAAAACTCCGAGCAGCTGTTATCCAAGTAATTGTCATTATGTATTTCTGCAAAGACCCGACGTTGCAATGTTTGGAATCTCTCTCATTTCTGACAAATTCTACAAGCGGTGCTTTCCCTCAGCTTTCTGACTAGGACAAAAGCTTAACACCCCTTATCAAAACCAATGGCATGCAAAAAGCCAATTTAAGCATTGTCTGGGAAAACACTGTAACAGCCATCATTTCAAAGTCTACTCGAGCACAACACCATTCGGGGAACTTATGAGAAGATATGGAGCTCATTTCCTGAAAGCTACCTACTTTCAGTGGGTTTTACGCATTGCTTGTTATGTCAGATCCTTCCTACACTCTCTCTTTCTCCCTTGAATTGTAGAATTGGAAGGGACCCCTTGGGTCATCTAGTCCAACCCCCTGCAATGCAGGAATATGCAGGTATGGGGAATCAAACCCACAACCTTGGCAGCATCTCCCCCCACCTTTGTGTTATTTTGCGAACCAGTCTTAACCATCCTGCCTCCAGATACAATCAACTTCTGATTTTTAGACCCATTTCTTCTTTCTGCATGATCATTCTGTGGAGGAAAGCAGCCAAGATGAGAAATAATAATAATAATAATAATAATAATAATAATAATAATAATAATAATTATTATTATTATTATTATTATTATTATTTATACCCCGCCCTCCCTGGCCAGAGCCGGGCTCAGGGTGGCTAACACCAATAAAATCACAGTAAAAACATAATGGGGGGGATTTAAAATACAGGTTAAAATGCAATTTAAAATGCAGCCTCGTTTTAAAAGTAGCTGATAAATCAAGACCATAAGGGAAGGGAAACATAAGGGTCAGACTGAGTCCAAACCAAAGGCCTGGTGGAACAGCTCTGTCTTGCAGGCCCTGCGGAAAGGTGTCAAGTCCCACAAGGCCCTAGTCTCTTGTGACAGAGCGTTCCACCACGTCGGGGCCAGTGCTGAAAAGGCCCTGGCCCTTGTTGAAACCAATCTAACCTCCTTGAGGCTTGGGACCTCCAAAGTGTTGTTATTTATGGACCTTGAGGTCCTCCACGGGGCATACCAGGAGATGCGGTCCTGTAGGTATGTGGGTCCTAGGCTGCATAGGGCTTTAAAGGTCAAAACCAGCACCAGAAAGGACAATATTCACTGAACTATGGTCACCCGGATGGTTATTCCCGTTACTGTGGTGTTTGGATATTACAGTGGTGCCTCACAAGACGAAATTAATTCGTTCTGCAAGTTTTTTTTGTCTTGCGAAGCACGGTTTCCCATAGGAATGCATTGAAAATCAATCAATGCGTTCCTATGGAAACCGCCTTCAGACCAGGTCCGGGGACAGTCTGTCCCCCGACCTCTTCTGAAGGCTGGGGGGGGGACAAGGGCTTTTCTTCCCACCCCCAGCATTTAAAAAACCCCGGGACAGCAGAGGACTTCTCCGCTGTCCCGGGGCGATTTTAAAGCCCCCGGGAAGGCAGGCGGGGGGGAGCAAAGACTTTCGCCCCCCGCCGGCCTTCAGAAGAGGTCCAGGACCTCTTCTGAAGGCCGGCGGGGGGCGAAAGTCTTTGCCCCCCCCGCCTGCCTTCAAAAGCCGTCCGGGATAGCGGGAAGCACTTCCCTGCTATCCCGGACCGCTTTTAAAATGCTGGCGGTGGGGAGCAAAGCCTTTCGGCCCCCGCCGGCCTTCCTGGACCTCTTCTGAAGGCTGGAGGGGGGGGAAAGGCTTTGCTCCCCACCGCCAGCATTTAAAAGAGGTCCCCGGAGATTTCCCTATGGGCTTTCTTCTTGCGAAGCAAGCCTATAGGGAAATTCGTCTTGCGAAGCAACTCGCAAACGGAAAACCCTTTCGTCTAGCGGGTTTTTCATCTTGTGAGGCATTCGTCTTGCGGGGCACCACTGTATTCTAATTTGTTTCCTTCATAAAGGACTGCTTGGTTTTATATCTGTACATTTTCTTGTTAATAATAATAATAATAATAATAAATACTTGCAGATACAAACAGGGACTCCAGTTAGCAAGGGGACAGGTATCCCATCTGCATATCATTAATCTTTGCATGTCATTATTCCTTTATGTTTCCAGTTATTAGAAGGCATAGCGGCAAAAAAGAAGAAGCAATTACATACTGCAGAATATCATAAAATATATTGAGGGGTTGTTTTGATTTTGCTATTCAGCCTATGACTCTTCCTTGGAGATGATCTTATCAGGATGATCTTATCTTGGCAGCTGAAGCTTCATTCAGTCAAAACAGCCCCCGCCACTGTACCTAAGAGCAACAGGCTATCTTAACACAGCACACAGATCTACCTGATGGTCAGGCTGGTCCTGAAGGCAAGGCAAGGTGCCAGGGTCTCATGGGCAGACTGGAGGTTCACTGGGTTTGGGACAAGGACTTTGGATCTGATTGGGCACTTAATGACATCACCAGGTGTGTAACACGGTCCAAATTACCGTATTTTTCGCTCTATAAGATGCACCAGACCACGAGACGCACCTAATTTTTGGAGGAGGAAAACAAGAAAAAAAATATTCTGAATCTCAGAAGCCAGAACAGCAAGAGGGATCGCTGTGCAGTGAAAGCAGCGATCCCTCTTGCTGTTTTGGCTTCTGGGATAGCTGCGCAGCCTGCATTCGCCCCATAAGATGCACACACATTTCCCCTTACTTTTTAGGAGGGGAAAAACTGAGTCTTATAGAGCGAAAAATACGATATTCTACGGGTTTTCTGGAAAATACGTTGCATGTACCGTAATGGTGTGGTTTTCTGCCAACAGCAGAATCTAGAAACGGGGCTTATTAATATATAGGAATCAGCAGAACCCACGGTTCCTTGGCTAAAACAACTGAAGGCTCATCCGTAACAATGATGGTAGGGCTGGTGACAAAATACAAGAAAATACTGTGGCAAAAAAATATTCGGCCTTCAATAGAGAGAAAATACACTTTATGGCCTTTATTTTAATTCTCTCAACGATGGCTGCAATAATCACACTCCGCCACTTAGGGAAGTTATTATTAATATAATGCAGATGGTTCGATCCTGTATAACACCTGGGTTGTTATCATTACGCACAAGCCAAGATAAACCGCAGCTTAGCATTGCCAAGCATGCCCACTTAATGTGTCAAGATGTATCTCTTCAGCTATGAAGCAGTTAACATATACAAAGCATCCATAATTAGCCTTCGTATTAACTTGCAATTAAGGGGAGTGAGAAATGTACACACCACCCCTGATGCTATTATATCAGTCTTTTTGGTTGGCAGATCAACATGACCGTTGTGTGTCCTTGTCTAGGGAGCCAGCTGTCTCTGTTCGGAGGAATCATTCTTCTTTGCTATGTCGCTCCATGCTCTTAAAATCATCTATCAATTTCTGCATATAGAGCAGTGGCCAGTTGTAGAAGAATCCTGTCTTCCCCCCTAAAAACCTTTGGCAGGTTAAAATTATACATTGAAATTTATGTCCAAAGCATGCCTTTAACTTTTATTATTATTATTATTACAAGCAATAGTTTTTCAGGGACTTGTATAAAGTTGGTGTGATGGCCATGGTTGCCCTTTATTTTTAATGTGTATCTTAGCTTCTTCTTCTTCTTTTTTACTTTATTTTCTGTAGTTTAGTATATATTTTTATTGTATTGTGATTTTATATTGTCATAAGCTGCCCTGAGCAGTGAGTGCATCAGGCAGCGAAAGGGTAAAACAGAAATTTCAGATATATGTGGGGTAAAAATGTGGTATATGGGGTGTTAGGGGAGAGGGTGGGGGACACATCCTGCTCTTTCTGGGGCAGTTTGTCCACCTTTCGTTCCCACCCTGCACTCAACTCTTACCTGTGGCTCCAAGAAGCTGTCACCTGGCAACAGCAGCCATAATAATAATAATACCCTGCCCATCTGGCTGGGTTTCCCCAGCCACTCTGGGCGGCTTCCAACAAAAGATTAAAAGTACATTAAAACATCAGTCATTAAAAACTTCCCTAAACAGGGCTGTCTTCAGATGTCTTCTAAATGTCAGATAGTTGTTTATCTCCTTGACATCTGATGGGAGGGCGTTCCACAGGACAGGAGCCACTACTGAGAAGGCCCTCTGCCTGGTTCCCTGTAACCTCACTTCTCACAGTGAGGGAACCGCCAGATGGCCCTTGGCGCTGGACCTCAGTGTCTGGGCTGAATGATAGGGGTGGAGACACCCCTTCAGGTACACTGGGCCGAGACCGTTTAGTGCTTTAAAGGTCAGCACCAACACTTTGAATTGTGCTCGGAAATGTACTGGGAGCCAATGTAGGTCGTTCAAGACTAGCGTTATGTGGTCTTGGTGGCTGCTCCCAGTCACCAGTCTAGCTGCCACATTTTGAATTAGTTGTAGTTTCTGGGTCACCTTCAAAGGAAGCCTCATGTAGAACGCATTGCAGTAGTCCAAGTGGGAGATATCTAAAGCATGCACCACTCTGGCAAGACAGTCTGCGGTCAGGTGGGGTCTCAGCCTGCGTACCAGATGGAGCTGGTAGGCAGCTTCCCTGGACACCGAATTGACCTGCGCCTCCATGGACAGCTGTGAGTCCAAAATGACTCCCAGGCTGCGCACCTACTCCTTCAGGGGCACAGTTGCCCCAGGAAATGGGTTCAACTGGCTGGCTAAACCAGGTGAGGGTAGCTGATGGGTCTCAAACCCTTGGTGAGTTAGGGACTTCCCCTGCATGCAAAGACTCTGGTGGATTCCCCTGCATGCTCTGGTGGATTGAGTGGATGAGACCAGTAGTGGCTCCAACATTCAGGGCGGTTTCTGAATGTGCTGTTGAGGGAAGTGAGGGACAGGTGGGACTCATCAACCTGGGTCGATCACTCATCTAGGGGAAGGAAAACTGTTCTTAAACCTCCGCTGCCTTGTGGGATGTCTTCCGGAGAAGAAAAGGCTAAGGAGTAAACCCTACACAAATCCAGAAGTCCCTAAGACAGTTGGATGGTGCGTTGTACACCTCCTTCTGGCAACTCCTGCAGCCAAGCTGGTGCCAAACGTATTGTTTTGTTTTCCTTTGGACAACATCAGCAGCCCAGGACCTCCATACACACTTCCCAGGTTTGCACCCTGGAGACGTCACTTTGGTGCTGCTAACACAGCTGTTTCACTTCACCCCATTGTCTCTTGAGACAGACTGATGCCAGCAATTCAACCAAAATCAATGAAAATGTTTCTTAAATCCATTGATTTCAAGGGTCTGTGTGGTGTTTGCCTCATAGGTGGGTCATAAGGAAAGGGTTAAAATGAGTGTGATGTGATTGGCCAGTGGAAACTGATAGGGGGAGTTAGAGTTAGAGTTAGAGTTAGAGTTAGAGTTAGAGTTAGAGTTGTTAGAGTTGTTAGAGTTGTTAGAGATAGAGTTAGAGTTAGAGTTAGAGTTGTTAGAGTTGTAAGAGTTGTTAGAGTTAGAGTTAGAGTTAGAGTTAGAGTTAGAGTTAGAGTTAGTTAGAGTTAGAGTTAGAGTTAGAGTTGTTAGAGTTGTTGGAGTTGTTGGAGTTGTTGGAGTTGTTAGAGGAGTTAGAGTTAGAGTTAGAGTTAGAGTTAGAGTTAGAGTTAGAGTTAGAGTTAGAGTTAGAGTTAGTTAGAGTTAGAGTTAGAGTTAGTTAGAGTTAGAGTTAGAGTTAGTTAGAGTTAGAGTTGTTAGAGTTAGAGTTTTAGAGTTAGAGAGTTAGAGTTAGAGAGTTAGAATTAGAGTTAGAGTTAGAGTTAGAGTTAGAGGAGTTAGAGGAGTTAGAGGAGTTAGAGTTAGAGTTAGAGTTAGAGAGTTAGAGTTAGAGAGTTAGAGAGTTAGAGAGTTAGAGTTAGAGTGTCTGAGTTAGAGTGTCTGAGTTAGAGTGTCTGAGTTAGAGTGTTTGAGTTAGAGTGTTTGAGTTAGAGTGTTTGAGTTAGAGTGTCTGAGTTAGAGTGTTTGAGTGTTTGAGTGTTTGAGTGTTTGAGTTAGAGTGTTTGAGTTAGCGTGTTTGAGTTAGAGTGTCTGAGTTAGAGTGTCTTAGTTAGAATATCTGAGTTAGAGTGTTTGAGTTAGAGTGTATGAGTTAGAGTGTCTGAGTTAGAGTGTCTGAGTTAGAGTGTCTGAGTTAGAGTGTCTGAGTTAGAGTGTTTGAGTTAGAGTGTTTGAGTTAGAGTGTCTGAGTTAGAGTGTCTGAGTTAGAGTGTCTGATTTAGAGTGTTTGAGTTAGAGTGTCTGAGTTAGAGTGTCTGAGTTAGAGTGTCTGAGTTAGAGTGTCTGAGTTAGAGTGTTTGAGTTAGAGTGTTTGAGTTAGAGTGTCTGAGTTAGAGTGTCTTAGTTAGAATATCTGAGTTAGAGTGTTTGAGTTAGAGTGTCTGAGTTAGAGTGTCTGAGTTAGAGTGTCTGAGTTAGAGTGTTTGAGTTAGAGTGTTTGAGTTAGAGTGTCTGAGTTAGAGTGTCTGAGTTAGAGTGTCTGATTTAGAGTGTCTGAGTTAGAGTGTCTGAGTTAGAGTGTTTGAGTTAGAGTGTCTCAGTTAGAGTGTCTGAGTTAGAGTGTCTGAGTTAGAGTGTCTGAGTTAGAGTGTTTGAGTTAGAGTGTATGAGTTAGAGTGTTTGAGTTAGAGTGTTTGAGTTAGAGTGTTTGAGTTAGAGAGTCTGAGTTAGAGTGTCTTAGTTAGAATATCTGAGTTAGAGTGTTTGAGTTCGAGTGTCTTAGTTAGAATATCTGAGTTAGAGTGTTTGAGTTAGAGTGTTTGAGTTAGAGTGTCTGAGTTAGAATATCTGAGTTATAGTTTTTGAGTTAGAGTGTTTGAGTTAGAGTTTTAGAGTTAGAGTGTTTGAGTTAGAGTGTTTGAGTTAGAGTGGCTGAGTTAGAGTGTCTTAGTTAGAATATCTGAGTTAGAGTGTTTGAGTTAGAGTGTTTGAGTTAGAGTGTTTGAGTTAGAGTGTCTGAGTTAGAGTGTCTGAGTTAGAGTGTTTGAGTTAGAGTGTTTGAGTTAGAGTGTCTGATTTAGAGTGTCTGAGTTAGAGTGTTTGAGTTAGAGTGTTTGAGTTAGAGTGAGTTAGAGTGTTTGAGTTAGAGTGTCTGAGTTAGAGTGTCTTAGTTAGAATATCTGAGTTAGAGTGTTCGAGTTAGAGTGTTCGAGTTAGAGTGTTTGAGTTAGAGTGTGAGTTAGAGTGTTTGAGTTAGAGTTTTAGAGTTAGAGTGTTTGAGTTAGAGTGTTTGAGTTAGAGTGTCTGATTTAGAGTGTCTGAATTAGAGTGTCTGAGTTAGAGTGTTTGAGTTAGAGTGTCTGAGTTAGAGTGTCTGAGTTAGAGTTTTAGAGTTAGAGTGTTTGAGTTAGAGTGTTTGAGTTAGAGTGGCTGAGTTAGAGTGTCTTAGTTAGAATATCTGAGTTAGAGTGTTTGAGTTAGAGTGTTTGAGTTAGAGTGTTTGAGTTAGAGTGTCTGAGTTAGAGTGTCTGAGTTAGAGTGTCTGAGTTAGAGTGTTTGAGTTAGAGTGTCTGAGTTAGAGTGAGTTAGAGTGTTTGAGTTAGAGTGTCTGAGTTAGAGTGTCTTAGTTAGAATATCTGAGTTAGAGTGTTCGAGTTAGAGTTTTAGAGTTAGAGTGTTTGAGTTAGAGTGTTTGAGTTAGAGTGTCTGATTTAGAGTGTCTGAATTAGAGTGTCTGAGTTAGAGTGTTTGAGTTAGAGTGTCTGAGTTAGAGTGTCTGAGTTAGAGTGTCTGAGTTAGAGTGTTTGAGTTAGAGTGTTTGAGTTAGAGTGTTTGAGTTAGAGTGTTTGAGTTAGAATGTTTGAGTTAGAGTGTCTGAGTTAGAGTGTCTGAGTTAGAGTGTCTGAGTTAGAGTGTCTGAGTTAGAGTGTTTGAGTTAGAGTGTCTGAGTTAGAGTGTCTGAGTTAGAGTGTCTGATTTAGAGTGTCTGAGTTAGAGTGTCTGAGTTAGAGTGTTTGAGTTAGAGCAGGGGTCTGCAACCTTTAAGACAAAAAGAGCCACTTGGACCCGTTTCCGAAGAAAAAACAACAACTGGGAGCCGCAAAACCATTGCGACATTTAAAACAAATATAACACTGCATACATTGTTTCTTAGCCCAATGTTATCCTCGTCATTATAAAAATAACTTTTTTGACACTTTTTAATTATTTTTTGTTTGACCCCACAGAATTACTCCTCCTCATAGAAATAAACGTTATATTAACAAGTTACCTTTTTTTGAGTGTGTGTTCTTCACTCCCCTTCAAAACAGTAGCTGCAAATTGCAAAGCAATAGCAGCAAATCAGCCAGCAACAAAGACATGCTATATACCGTATTTTTCGCTCCATAGGACGCACTTTTCCCCTCCAAAAATGAAGGGGAAATCTGTGTGCGTCCTATGGTGCGAATGCAGGCTTTCGCTGAAGCCTGGAGAGCGAGAGGCATCAGTGCGCACCGACCCCTCTCGCTCTCCAGGCTTCAGGAAGCTATCCGCAAGCCTTGCAAGCCCGGCGGGAGTTCCCACAGGCTCACAAGGCTTGCGGGCAGCAGCCTGCAGCCCCAGCGAGTGTCCGCAAGCCTTGCGCACCTGGCGGGAGCTCCCGCCAGGCGCGCGAGGCTTGGGGCGGCAGCCTGTTGCCCGAAGCACAGGGAGCCCTCCGGAGGGCTCCCCGTGCTTCAGGCGAGTGTCTGCAAGCCTTGCGCGCCCGACAGGAGCTCCCGTCGGGAGCTGCTGCTGCTGGGAGCCCCCACAACCCCCGAAAGAGGACTCGCTCCAGAGATCCTGGCGGCTCCCAACCCGGGGTCGCTTCACCGCGCGGGGCAACAATGAGTGAAAGGAGGCGCACTAAAAACAATGGCTCACGGGGAAGGCGGGCGCGTGCCGCTCGGCCCTTGGGGAGCCTTCCTGCTGCCGCTGCCCTGCGCCCAACTCGCGAGGAGAGTGGCGCTGCCTTCTGCTCTCCGCCGCCGCCTCACAGATGACAGCGACTGCACGGGAACAAAGGAAAATGCGCCTCCTCCCCTCGCCTCCACCCCGGAGCCGCGGCAAAGGCGTTAAAGAGCCGCATGCGGCTCCGGAGCCGCAGGTTGCCGACCCCTGAGTTAGAGTGTCTCAGTTAGAGTGTCTGAGTTAGAGTGTCTGAGTTAGAGTGTCTGAGTTAGAGTGTATGAGTTAGAGTGTTTGAGTTAGAGTGTTTGAGTTAGAGTGTTTGAGTTAGAGTGTCTTAGTTAGAATATCTGAGTTAGAGTGTTTGAGTTAGAGTGTTTGAGTTAGAGTGTTTGAGTTAGAGTGTCTGAGTTAGAGTGTTTGAGTTCGAGTGTCTTAGTTAGAATATCTGAGTTAGAGTGTTTGAGTTAGAGTGTTTGAGTTAGAGTGTTTGAGTTAGAGTGTCTGAGTTAGAATATCTGAGTTATAGTTTTTGAGTTAGAGTGTTTGAGTTAGAGTGTCTGAGTTAGAGTGTCTGAGTTAGAGTGTCTGAGTTAGAGTGTTTGAGTTAGAGTGTTTGAGTTAGAGTTTTAGAGTTAGAGTGTTTGAGTTAGAGTGTTTGAGTTAGAGTGTCTGAGTTAGAGTGTCTTAGAATATCTGAGTTAGAGTGTTTGAGTTAGAGTGTTTGAGTTAGAGTGTTTGAGTTAGAGTGTCTGAGTTAGAGTGTCTGAGTGTTTGAGTTAGAGTGTTTGAGTTAGAGTGTCTGATTTAGAGTGTCTGAGTTAGAGTGTTTGAGTTAGAGTGTTTGAGTTAGAGTGAGTTAGAGTGTTTGAGTTAGAGTGTCTGAGTTAGAGTGTCTTAGTTAGAATATCTGAGTTAGAGTGTCTGAGTTAGAGTGTTTGAGTTAGAGTGTTTGAGTTAGAGTGTCTGAGTTAGAGTGTCTGATTTAGAGTGTCTGAATTAGAGTGTCTGAGTTAGAGTGTTTGAGTTAGAGTGTCTGAGTTAGAGTGTCTGAGTTAGAGTGTCTGAGTTAGAGTGTTTGAGTTAGAGTGTTTGAGTTAGAGTGTTTGAGTTAGCGTGTTTGAGTTAGAGTGTCTGAGTTAGAGTGTCTTAGTTAGAATATCTGAGTTAGTGTTTGAGTTAGAGTGTTTGAGTTGGAGTGTCTGAGTTAGAGTGTCTGAGTTAGAGTGTTTGAGTTAGCGTGTTTGAGTTAGAGTGTCTGAGTTAGAGTGTCTTAGTTAGAATATCTGAGTTAGAGTAATTGAGTTAGAGTGTTTGAGTTAGAGTGTCTGAGTTAGAGTGTCTGAGTTAGAGTGTCTGAGTTAGAGTGTTTGAGTTAGAGTGTTTGAGTTAGAGTGTTTGAGTTAGAGTGTTTGAGTTAGAGTGTTTGAGTTAGAGTGTCTGAGTTAGAGTGTCTTAGTTAGAATATCTGAGTTAGAGTGTTTGAGTTAGAGTGTCTGAGTTAGAGTGTCTGAGTTAGAGTGTTTGAGTTAGAGTGTTTGAGTTAGAGTGTTTGAGTTAGAGTGTCTGAGTTAGAGTGTCTGAGTTAGAGTGTCTGAGTTAGAGTGTTTGAGTTAGAGTTTTAGAGTTAGAGTGTTTGAGTTAGAGTGTATGAGTTAGAGTGTCTGAGTTAGAGTGTCTTAGTTAGAATATCTGAGTTAGAGTGTCTGAGTTAGAGTGTCTGAGTTAGAGTGTTTGAGTTAGAGTGTTTGAGTTAGAGTGAGTTAGAGTGTCTGAGTTAAAGTGTCTGAGTTAGAGTGTCTGAGTTAGAGTGTTTGAGTTAGAGTGTTTGAGTTAGAGTGTCTGAGTTAGAATGTTTGAGTTAGAGTGTTTGAGTTAGAGTGTCTGAGTTAGAGTGTCTGAGTTAGAGTGTCTGAGTTAGAGTGTCTGAGTTAGAGTGTCTGAGTTAGAGTGTCTGAGTTAGAGTGTTTGAGTTAGAGTGTCTGAGTTAGAGTGTCTGAGTTAGAGTGTCTGATTTAGAGTGTCTGAGTTAGAGTGTCTGAGTTAGAGTGTTTGAGTTAGAGTGTCTCAGTTAGAGTGTCTGAGTTAGAGTGTCTGAGTTAGAGTGTCTGAGTTAGAGTGTTTGAGTTAGAGTGTATGAGTTAGAGTGTTTGAGTTAGAGTGTTTGAGTTAGAGTGTTTGAGTTAGAGTGTCTTAGTTAGAATATCTGAGAGTGTTTGAGTTAGAGTGTTTGAGTTAGAGTGTTTGAGTTAGAGTGTCTGAGTTAGAGTGTTTGAGTTCGAGTGTCTTAGTTAGAATATCTGAGTTAGAGTGTTTGAGTTAGAGTGTTTGAGTTAGAGTGTCTGAGTTAGAATATCTGAGTTATAGTTTTTGAGTTAGAGTGTTTGAGTTAGAGTGTCTGAGTTAGAGTGTCTGAGTTAGAGTGTCTGAGTTAGAGTGTTTGAGTTAGAGTGTTTGAGTTAGAGTTTTAGAGTTAGAGTGTTTGAGTTAGAGTGTTTGAGTTAGAGTGTCTGAGTTAGAGTGTCTTAGTTAGAATATCTGAGTTAGAGTGTTTGAGTTAGAGTGTTTGAGTTAGAGTGTTTGAGTTAGAGTGTCTGAGTTAGAGTGTCTGAGTTAGAGTGTTTGAGTTAGAGTGTTTGAGTTAGAGTGTCTGATTTAGAGTGTCTGAGTTAGAGTGTTTGAGTTAGAGTGTTTGAGTTAGAGTGAGTTAGAGTGTTTGAGTTAGAGTGTCTGAGTTAGAGTGTCTTAGTTAGAATATCTGAGTTAGAGTGTTTGAGTTAGAGTGTTTGAGTTAGAGTGTCTGAGTTAGAGTGTCTGAGTTAGAGTGTTTGAGTTAGAGTGTTTGAGTTAGAGTGTTTGAGTTAGAGTGTTTGAGTTAGAGTGTCTGAGTTAGAGTGTCTTAGTTAGAATATCTGAGTTAGAGTGTCTGAGTTAGAGTGTCTGAGTTAGAATGTCTGAGTTAGAGTGTTTGAGTTAGAGTGTCTGATTTAGAGTGTCTGAGTTAGAGTGTCTGAGTTAGAGTGTTTGAGTTAGAGTGTTTGAGTTAGAGTGTCTGAGTTAGAGTGTCTGATTTAGAGTGTCTGAGTTAGAGTGTCTCAGTTAGAGTGTCTGAGTTAGAGTGTCTCAGTTAGAGTGTCTGAGTTAGAGTGTTTGAGTTAGAGTGTTTGAGTTAGAGTGTTTGAGTTAGCGTGTATGAGTTAGAGTGTTTGAGTTAGAGTGTTTGAGTTAGAGTGTTTGAGTTAGAGAGTCTGAGCTAGAGTGTCTTAGTTAGAATATCTGAGTTAGAGTGTTTGAGTTAGAGTGTTTGAGTTAGAGTGTTTGAGTTAGAGTGTCTGAGTTAGAGTGTTTGAGTTCGAGTGTCTTAGTTAGAATATCTGAGTTAGAGTGTTTGAGTTAGAGTGTTTGAGTTAGAGTTTTTGAGTTAGAGTGTCTGAGTTAGAATATCTGAGTTAGAGTGTTTGAGTTAGAGTGTTTGAGTTAGAGTGTCTCAGTTAGAGTGTCTCAGTTAGAGTGTCTGAGTTAGAGTGTCTGAGTTAGAGTGTTTGAGTTAGAGTGTATGAGTTAGAGTGTTTGAGTTAGAGTGTTTGAGTTAGAGTGTTTGAGTTAGAGAGTCTGAGTTAGAGTGTCTTAGTTAGAATATCTGAGTTAGAGTGTTTGAGTTAGAGTGTTTGAGTTAGAGTGTTTGAGTTAGAGTGTCTGAGTTAGAATATCTGAGTTATAGTTTTTGAGTTAGAGTGTTTGAGTTAGAGTGTCTGAGTTAGAGTGTCTGAGTTAGAGTGTCTGAGTTAGAGTGTTTGAGTTAGAGTGTTTGAGTTAGAGTGTCTCAGTTAGAGTGTCTGAGTTAGAGTGTCTGAGTTAGAGTGTTTGAGTTAGAGTGTTTGAGTTAGAGTGTTTGAGTTAGAGAGTCTGAGTTAGAGTGTCTTAGTTAGAATATCTGAGTTAGAGTGTTTGAGTTAGAGTGTTTGAGTTAGAGTGTTTGAGTTAGAGTGTCTGAGTTAGAGTGTTTGAGTTCGAGTGTCTTAGTTAGAATATCTGAGTTAGAGTGTTTGAGTTAGAGTGTTTGAGTTAGAGTGTTTGAGTTAGAGTGTCTGAGTTAGAATATCTGAGTTATAGTTTTTGAGTTAGAGTGTTTGAGTTAGAGTGTTTGAGTTTGAGTTTTAGAGTTAGAGTGTTTGAGTTAGAGTGTTTGAGTTCGAGTGGCTGAGTTAGAGTGTCTTAGTTAGAATATCTGAGTTAGAGTGTTTGAGTTAGAGTGTTTGAGTTAGAGTGTTTGAGTTAGAGTGTCTGAGTTAGAGTGTCTGAGTTAGAGTGTCTGAGTTAGAGTGTTTGAGTTAGAGTGTCTTAGTTAGAATATCTGAGTTAGAGTGTTTGAGTTAGAGTGTTTGAGTTAGAGTGTCTGAGTTAGAGTGTCTGAATTAGAGTGTCTGAGTTAGAGTGTCTGAGTTAGAGTGTTTGAGTTAGAGTGTTTGAGTTAGAGTGAGTTAGAGTGTTTGAGTTAGAGTGTCTGAGTTAGAGTGTCTTAGTTAGAATATCTGAGTTAGAGTGTTCGAGTTAGAGTGTTTGAGTTAGAGTGTTTGAGTTAGAGTGTGAGTTAGAGTGTTTGAGTTAGAGTTTTACAGTTAGAGTGTTTGAGTTAGAGTGTTTGAGTTAGAGTGTTTGAGTTAGAGTGTCTGATTTAGAGTGTCTGAATTAGAGTGTCTGAGTTAGAGTGTCTTAGTTAGAATATCTGAGTTAGAGTGTCTGAGTTAGAGTGTCTGAGTTAGAGTGTCTGAGTTAGAGTGTCTGAGTTAGAGTGTTTGAGTTAGAGTGTCTGATTTAGAGTGTCTGAGTTAGAGTGTCTGAGTTAGAGTGTCTGAGTTAGAGTGTTTGAGTTAGAGTGTCTAAGTTAGAGTGTCTGAGTTAGAGTGTTTGAGTTAGAGTGTTTGAGTTAGAGTGTTTGAGTTAGCGTGTATGAGTTAGAGTGTTTGAGTTAGAGTGTTTGAGTTAGAGTGTTTGAGTTAGAGAGTCTGAGTTAGAGTGTCTTAGTTAGAATATCTGAGTTAGAGTGTTTGAGTTAGAGTGTATGAGTTAGAGTGTTTGAGTTAGAGTGTCTGAGTTAGAGTGTATGAGTTCGAGTGTCTTAGTTAGAATATCTGAGTTAGAGTGTCTGAGTTAGAGTGTCTGAGTTAGAGTGTTTGAGTTAGAGTGTATGAGTTAGAGTGTTTGAGTTAGAGTGTTTGAGTTAGAGTGTTTGAGTTAGAGAGTCTGAGTTAGAGTGTCTTAGTTAGAATATCTGAGTTAGAGTGTTTGAGTTAGAGTGTTTGAGTTAGAGTGTTTGAGTTAGAGTGTCTGAGTTAGAATATCTGAGTTATAGTCTTTGAGTTAGAGTGTTTGAGTTAGAGTGTCTGAGTTAGAGTGTCTGAGTTAGAGTGTCTGAGTTAGAGTGTTTGAGTTAGAGTGTTTGAGTTAGAGTGTCTCAGTTAGAGTGTCTGAGTTAGAGTGTCTGAGTTAGAGTGTCTGAGTTAGAGTGTTTGAGTTAGAGTGTATGAGTTAGAGTGTTTGAGTTAGAGTGTTTGAGTTAGAGTGTTTGAGTTAGAGAGTCTGAGTTAGAGTGTCTTAGTTAGAATATCTGAGTTAGAGTGTTTGAGTTAGAGTGTTTGAGTTAGAGTGTCTGAGTTAGAGTGTTTGAGTTCGAGTGTCTTAGTTAGAATATCTGAGTTAGAGTGTTTGAGTTAGAGTGTTTGAGTTAGAGTGTTTGAGTTAGAGTTTTAGAGTTAGAGTGTTTGAGTTAGAGTGTTTGAGTTCGAGTGGCTGAGTTAGAGTGTCTTAGTTAGAATATCTGAGTTAGAGTGTTTGAGTTAGAGTGTTTGAGTTAGAGTGTTTGAGTTAGAGTGTCTGAGTTAGAGTGTCTGAGTTAGAGTGTTTGAGTTAGAGTGTCTTAGTTAGAATATCTGAGTTAGAGTGTTTGAGTTAGAGTGTTTGAGTTAGAGTGTTTGAGTTAGAGTGTCTGAGTTAGAGTGTCTGAGTTAGAGTTTTAGAGTTAGAGTGTTTGAGTTAGAGTGTTTGAGTTAGAGTGGCTGAGTTAGAGTGTCTTAGTTAGAATATCTGAGTTAGAGTGTTTGAGTTAGAGTGTTTGAGTTAGAGTGTTTGAGTTAGAGTGTCTGAGTTAGAGTGTCTGAGTTAGAGTGTTTGAGTTAGAGTGTCTGATTTAGAGTGTCTGAGTTAGAGTGTTTGAGTTAGAGTGTTTGAGTTAGAGTGAGTTAGAGTGTTTGAGTTAGAGTGTCTGAGTTAGAGTGTCTGAGTTAGAGTGTCTGAGTTAGAGTGTTTGAGTTAGAGTGTATGAGTTAGAGTGTTTGAGTTAGAGTGTTTGAGTTAGAGTGTTTGAGTTAGAGAGTCTGAGTTAGAGTGTCTTAGTTAGAATATCTGAGTTAGAGTGTTTGAGTTAGAGTGTTTGAGTTAGAGTGTTTGAGTTAGAGTGTCTGAGTTAGAATATCTGAGTTATAGTTTTTGAGTTAGAGTGTTTGAGTTAGAGTGTCTGAGTTAGAGTGTCTGAGTTAGAGTGTCTGAGTTAGAGTGTTTGAGTTAGAGTGTTTGAGTTAGAGTGTCTCAGTTAGAGTGTCTGAGTTAGAGTGTCTGAGTTAGAGTGTTTGAGTTAGAGAGTCTGAGTTAGAGTGTCTTAGTTAGAATATCTGAGTTAGAGTGTTTGAGTTAGAGTGTTTGAGTTAGAGTGTTTGAGTTAGAGTGTCTGAGTTAGAATATCTGAGTTATAGTTTTTGAGTTAGAGTGTTTGAGTTAGAGTGTCTGAGTTAGAGTGTCTGAGTTAGAGTGTCTGAGTTAGAGTGTTTGAGTTAGAGTGTTTGAGTTAGAGTGTCTCAGTTAGAGTGTCTGAGTTAGAGTGTCTGAGTTAGAGTGTTTGAGTTAGAGTGTTTGAGTTAGAGTGTTTGAGTTAGAGAGTCTGAGTTAGAGTGTCTTAGTTAGAATATCTGAGTTAGAGTGTTTGAGTTAGAGTGTTTGAGTTAGAGTGTTTGAGTTAGAGTGTCTGAGTTAGAGTGTTTGAGTTCGAGTGTCTTAGTTAGAATATCTGAGTTAGAGTGTTTGAGTTAGAGTGTTTGAGTTAGAGTGTTTGAGTTAGAGTGTCTGAGTTAGAATATCTGAGTTATAGTTTTTGAGTTAGAGTGTTTGAGTTAGAGTGTTTGAGTTTGAGTTTTAGAGTTAGAGTGTTTGAGTTAGAGTGTTTGAGTTCGAGTGGCTGAGTTAGAGTGTCTTAGTTAGAATATCTGAGTTAGAGTGTTTGAGTTAGAGTGTTTGAGTTAGAGTGTTTGAGTTAGAGTGTCTGAGTTAGAGTGTCTGAGTTAGAGTGTTTGAGTTAGAGTGTCTTAGTTAGAATATCTGAGTTAGAGTGTTTGAGTTAGAGTGTTTGAGTTAGAGTGTCTGAGTTAGAGTGTCTGAATTAGAGTGTCTGAGTTAGAGTGTCTGAGTTAGAGTGTTTGAGTTAGAGTGTTTGAGTTAGAGTGAGTTAGAGTGTTTGAGTTAGAGTGTCTGAGTTAGAGTGTCTTAGTTAGAATATCTGAGTTAGAGTGTTCGAGTTAGAGTGTTTGAGTTAGAGTGTTTGAGTTAGAGTGTGAGTTAGAGTGTTTGAGTTAGAGTTTTACAGTTAGAGTGTTTGAGTTAGAGTGTTTGAGTTAGAGTGTTTGAGTTAGAGTGTCTGATTTAGAGTGTCTGAATTAGAGTGTCTGAGTTAGAGTGTCTTAGTTAGAATATCTGAGTTAGAGTGTCTGAGTTAGAGTGTCTGAGTTAGAGTGTCTGAGTTAGAGTGTCTGAGTTAGAGTGTTTGAGTTAGAGTGTCTGATTTAGAGTGTCTGAGTTAGAGTGTCTGAGTTAGAGTGTCTGAGTTAGAGTGTTTGAGTTAGAGTGTCTAAGTTAGAGTGTCTGAGTTAGAGTGTTTGAGTTAGAGTGTTTGAGTTAGAGTGTTTGAGTTAGCGTGTATGAGTTAGAGTGTTTGAGTTAGAGTGTTTGAGTTAGAGTGTTTGAGTTAGAGAGTCTGAGTTAGAGTGTCTTAGTTAGAATATCTGAGTTAGAGTGTTTGAGTTAGAGTGTATGAGTTAGAGTGTTTGAGTTAGAGTGTCTGAGTTAGAGTGTTTGAGTTCGAGTGTCTTAGTTAGAATATCTGAGTTAAGAGTGTCTGAGTTAGAGTGTCTGAGATAGAGTGTTTGAGTTAGAGTGTATGAGTTAGAGTGTTTGAGTTAGAGTGTTTGAGTTAGAGTGTTTGAGTTAGAGAGTCTGAGTTAGAGTGTCTTAGTTAGAATATCTGAGTTAGAGTGTTTGAGTTAGAGTGTTTGAGTTAGAGTGTTTGAGTTAGAGTGTCTGAGTTAGAATATCTGAGTTATAGTCTTTGAGTTAGAGTGTTTGAGTTAGAGTGTCTGAGTTAGAGTGTCTGAGTTAGAGTGTCTGAGTTAGAGTGTTTGAGTTAGAGTGTTTGAGTTAGAGTGTCTCAGTTAGAGTGTCTGAGTTAGAGTGTCTGAGTTAGAGTGTCTGAGTTAGAGTGTTTGAGTTAGAGTGTATGAGTTAGAGTGTTTGAGTTAGAGTGTTTGAGTTAGAGTGTTTGAGTTAGAGAGTCTGAGTTAGAGTGTCTTAGTTAGAATATCTGAGTTAGAGTGTTTGAGTTAGAGTGTTTGAGTTAGAGTGTTTGAGTTAGAGTGTCTGAGTTAGAGTGTTTGAGTTCGAGTGTCTTAGTTAGAATATCTGAGTTAGAGTGTTTGAGTTAGAGTGTTTGAGTTAGAGTGTTTGAGTTAGAGTGTCTGAGTTAGAATATCTGAGTTATAGTTTTTGAGTTAGAGTGTTTGAGTTAGAGTGTTTGAGTTAGAGTTTTAGAGTTAGAGTGTTTGAGTTAGAGTGTTTGAGTTCGAGTGGCTGAGTTAGAGTGTCTTAGTTAGAATATCTGAGTTAGAGTGTTTGAGTTAGAGTGTTTGAGTTAGAGTGTTTGAGTTAGAGTGTCTGAGTTAGAGTGTCTGAGTTAGAGTGTTTGAGTTAGAGTGTCTTAGTTAGAATATCTGAGTTAGAGTGTTTGAGTTAGAGTGTTTGAGTTAGAGTGTTTGAGTTAGAGTGTCTGAGTTAGAGTGTCTGAGTTAGAGTTTTAGAGTTAGAGTGTTTGAGTTAGAGTGTTTGAGTTAGAGTGGCTGAGTTAGAGTGTCTTAGTTAGAATATCTGAGTTAGAGTGTTTGAGTTAGAGTGTTTGAGTTAGAGTGTTTGAGTTAGAGTGTCTGAGTTAGAGTGTCTGAGTTAGAGTGTTTGAGTTAGAGTGTCTGATTTAGAGTGTCTGAGTTAGAGTGTTTGAGTTAGAGTGTTTGAGTTAGAGTGAGTTAGAGTGTTTGAGTTAGAGTGTCTGAGTTAGAGTGTCTGAGTTAGAGTGTCTGAGTTAGAGTGTTTGAGTTAGAGTGTATGAGTTAGAGTGTTTGAGTTAGAGTGTTTGAGTTAGAGTGTTTGAGTTAGAGAGTCTGAGTTAGAGTGTCTTAGTTAGAATATCTGAGTTAGAGTGTTTGAGTTAGAGTGTTTGAGTTAGAGTGTTTGAGTTAGAGTGTCTGAGTTAGAATATCTGAGTTATAGTTTTTGAGTTAGAGTGTTTGAGTTAGAGTGTCTGAGTTAGAGTGTCTGAGTTAGAGTGTCTGAGTTAGAGTGTTTGAGTTAGAGTGTTTGAGTTAGAGTGTCTCAGTTAGAGTGTCTGAGTTAGAGTGTCTGAGTTAGAGTGTCTGAGTTAGAGTGTTTGAGTTAGAGTGTATGAGTTAGAGTGTTTGAGTTAGAGTGTTTGAGTTAGAGTGTTTGAGTTAGAGAGTCTGAGTTAGAGTGTCTGAATTAGAGTGTCTGAGTTAGAGTGTTTGAGTTAGAGTGTCTGAGTTAGAGTGTCTGAGTTAGAGTGTCTGAGTTAGAGTGTTTGAGTTAGAGTGTTTGAGTTAGAGTGTCTGAGTTAGAGTGTTTGAGTGTTTGAGTTAGAGTGTTTGAGTTAGAGTGTTTGAGTTAGAGTGTCTGAGTTAGAGTGTCTGAGTTAGAGTGTCTGAGTTAGAGTGTTTGAGTTAGAGTGTTTGAGTTAGAGTGTTTGAGTTAGAGTGTCTGAGTTAGAGTGTCTTAGTTAGAATATCTGAGTTAGAGTTTTTGAGTTAGAGTGTCTGAGTTAGAGTGTCTGAGTTAGAGTGTCTGAGTTAGAGTGTCTGAGTTAGAGTGTTTGAGTTAGAGTGTCTGAGTTAGAGTGTCTGAGTTAGAGTGTCTGATTTAGAGTGTCTGAGTTAGAGTGTCTTAGTTAGAATATCTGAGTTAGAGTGTCTGAGTTAGAGTGTCTGAGTTAGAGTGTCTGAGTTAGAGTGTTTGAGTTAGAGTGTTTTGAGTTAGAGTGTCTGAGTTAGAGTGTCTGAGTTCGAGTGTCTTAGTTAGAATATCTGAGTTAGAGTGTTTGAGTTAGAGTGTTTGAGTTAGAGTGTTTGAGTTAGAGTGTCTGAGTTAGAATATCTGAGTTATAGTTTTTGAGTTAGAGTGTTTGCGTTAGAGTGTCTGAGTTAGAGTGTCTGAGTTAGAGTGTCTGAGTTAGAGTGTTTGAGTTAGAGTGTTTGAGTTAGAGTTTTAGAGTTAGAGTGTTTGAGTTAGAGTGTTTGAGTTAGAGTGTCTGAGTTAGAGTGTCTTAGTTAGAATATCTGAGTTAGAGTGTTTGAGTTAGAGTGTTTGAGTTAGAGTGTTTGAGTTAGAGTGTTTGAGTTAGCGTGTTTGAGTTAGAGTGTCTGAGTTAGAGTGTCTTAGTTAGAATATCTGAGTTAGAGTGTTTGAGTTAGAGTGTTTGAGTTAGAGTGTTTGAGTTAGAGTGTCTGAGTTAGAGTGTCTTAGTTAGAAAATCTGAGTTAGAGTGTTTGATTTAGAGTGTTTGAGTTAGAGTGTCTGAGTTAGAGTGTCTGAGTTAGAGTGTCTGAGTTAGAGTGTTTGAGTTAGAGTGTATGAGTTAGAGTGTTTGAGTTAGAGTGTTTGAGTTAGAGTGTTTGAGTTAGAGAGTCTGAGTTAGAGTGTCTTAGTTAGAATATCTGAGTTAGAGTGTTTGAGTTAGAGTGTTTGAGTTAGAGTGTTTGAGTTAGAGTGTCTGAGTTAGAATATCTGAGTTATAGTTTTTGAGTTAGAGTGTTTGAGTTAGAGTGTCTGAGTTAGAGTGTCTGAGTTAGAGTGTCTGAGTTAGAGTGTTTGAGTTAGAGTGTTTGAGTTAGAGTGTCTCAGTTAGAGTGTCTGAGTTAGAGTGTCTGAGTTAGAGTGTCTGAGTTAGAGTGTTTGAGTTAGAGTGTATGAGTTAGAGTGTTTGAGTTAGAGTGTTTGAGTTAGAGTGTTTGAGTTAGAGAGTCTGAGTTAGAGTGTCTGAATTAGAGTGTCTGAGTTAGAGTGTTTGAGTTAGAGTGTCTGAGTTAGAGTGTCTGAGTTAGAGTGTCTGAGTTAGAGTGTTTGAGTTAGAGTGTTTGAGTTAGAGTGTCTGAGTTAGAGTGTTTGAGTGTTTGAGTTAGAGTGTTTGAGTTAGAGTGTTTGAGTTAGCGTGTTTGAGTTAGAGTGTCTGAGTTAGAGTGTCTGAGTTAGAGTGTCTGAGTTAGAGTGTTTGAGTTAGAGTGTTTGAGTTAGAGTGTTTGAGTTAGAGTGTCTGAGTTAGAGTGTCTTAGTTAGAATATCTGAGTTAGAGTTTTTGAGTTAGAGTGTCTGAGTTAGAGTGTCTGAGTTAGAGTGTTTGAGTTAGAGTGTCTGAGTTAGAGTGTTTGAGTTAGAGTGTCTGAGTTAGAGTGTCTGAGTTAGAGTGTCTGAGTTAGAGTGTTTTAGTTAGAGTGTTTGAGTTAGAGTGTTTGAGTTAGAGTGTCTGAGTTAGAGTATCTGAGTTAGAGTGTTTGAGTTAGAGTGTTTGAGTTAGAGTGTTTGAGTTAGAGTGTCTGAGTTAGAGTGTCTGATTTAGAGTGTTTGAGTTAGAGTGTTTGAGTTAGAGTGTCTGAGTTAGAGTGTCTGAGTTAGAGTGTTTGAGTTAGAGTGTCTGATTTAGAGTGTCTGAGTTAGAGTGTTTGAGTTAGAGTGTTTGAGTTAGAGTGAGTTAGAGTGTTTGAGTTAGAGTGTTTGAGTTAGAGTGTCTGAGTTAGAGTGTCTGAGTTAGAGTGTTTGAGTTAGAGTGTTTGAGTTAGAGAGTCTGAGTTAGAGTGTCTTAGTTAGAATATCTGAGTTAGAGTGTTTGAGTTAGAGTGTTTGAGTTAGAGTGTTTGAGTTAGAGTGTCTGAGTTAGAATATCTGAGTTATAGTTTTTGAGTTAGAGTGTCTGAGTTAGAGTGTCTGAGTTAGAGTGTCTGAGTTAGAGTGTCTGAGTTAGAGTGTTTGAGTTAGAGTGTTTGAGTTAGAGTGTCTCAGTTAGAGTGTCTGAGTTAGAGTGTCTGAGTTAGAGTGTCTGAGTTAGAGTGTTTGAGTTAGAGTGTATGAGTTAGAGTGTTTGAGTTAGAGTGTTTGAGTTAGAGTGTTTGAGTTAGAGAGTCTGAGTTAGAGTGTCTGAATTAGAGTGTCTGAGTTAGAGTGTTTGAGTTAGAGTGTCTGAGTTAGAGTGTCTGAGTTAGAGTGTCTGAGTTAGAGTGTTTGAGTTAGAGTGTTTGAGTTAGAGTGTCTGAGTTAGAGTGTTTGAGTGTTTGAGTTAGAGTGTTTGAGTTAGAGTGTTTGAGTTAGAGTGTATGAGTTAGAGTGTTTGAGTTAGAGTGTTTGAGTTAGAGTGTTTGAGTTAGAGAGTCTGAGTTAGAGTGTCTGAATTAGAGTGTCTGAGTTAGAGTGTTTGAGTTAGAGTGTCTGAGTTAGAGTGTCTTAGTTAGAATATCTGAGTTAGAGTTTTTGAGTTAGAGTGTCTGAGTTAGAGTGTCTGAGTTAGAGTGTCTGAGTTAGAGTGTCTGAGTTAGAGTGTTTGAGTTAGAGTGTCTGAGTTAGAGTGTCTGAGTTAGAGTGTCTGATTTAGAGTGTCTGAGTTAGAGTGTCTTAGTTAGAATATCTGAGTTAGAGTGTCTGAGTTAGAGTGTCTGAGTTAGAGTGTCTGAGTTAGAGTGTTTGAGTTAGAGTGTTTTGAGTTAGAGTGTCTGAGTTAGAGTGTCTGAGTTAGAGTGTCTGAGTTAGAGTGTTTGAGTTCGAGTGTCTTAGTTAGAATATCTGAGTTAGAGTGTTTGAGTTAGAGTGTTTGAGTTAGAGTGTTTGAGTTAGAGTGTCTGAGTTAGAATATCTGAGTTATAGTTTTTGAGTTAGAGTGTTTGCGTTAGAGTGTCTGAGTTAGAGTGTCTGAGTTAGAGTGTCTGAGTTAGAGTGTTTGAGTTAGAGTGTTTGAGTTAGAGTTTTAGAGTTAGAGTGTTTGAGTTAGAGTGTTTGAGTTAGAGTGTCTGAGTTAGAGTGTCTTAGTTAGAATATCTGAGTTAGAGTGTTTGAGTTAGAGTGTTTGAGTTAGAGTGTTTGAGTTAGAGTGTTTGAGTTAGCGTGTTTGAGTTAGAGTGTCTGAGTTAGAGTGTCTTAGTTAGAATATCTGAGTTAGAGTGTTTGAGTTAGAGTGTTTGAGTTAGAGTGTTTGAGTTAGAGTGTCTGAGTTAGAGTGTCTTAGTTAGAAAATCTGAGTTAGAGTGTTTGATTTAGAGTGTCTGAGTTAGAGTGTCTGAGTTAGAGTGTTTGAGTTAGAGTGTATGAGTTAGAGTGTTTGAGTTAGAGTGTTTGAGTTAGAGTGTTTGAGTTAGAGAGTCTGAGTTAGAGTGTCTTAGTTAGAATATCTGAGTTAGAGTGTTTGAGTTAGAGTGTTTGAGTTAGAGTGTTTGAGTTAGAGTGTCTGAGTTAGAATATCTGAGTTATAGTTTTTGAGTTAGAGTGTTTGAGTTAGAGTGTCTGAGTTAGAGTGTCTGAGTTAGAGTGTCTGAGTTAGAGTGTTTGAGTTAGAGTGTTTGAGTTAGAGTGTCTCAGTTAGAGTGTCTGAGTTAGAGTGTCTGAGTTAGAGTGTCTGAGTTAGAGTGTTTGAGTTAGAGTGTATGAGTTAGAGTGTTTGAGTTAGAGTGTTTGAGTTAGAGTGTTTGAGTTAGAGAGTCTGAGTTAGAGTGTCTGAATTAGAGTGTCTGAGTTAGAGTGTTTGAGTTAGAGTGTCTGAGTTAGAGTGTCTGAGTTAGAGTGTCTGAGTTAGAGTGTTTGAGTTAGAGTGTTTGAGTTAGAGTGTCTGAGTTAGAGTGTTTGAGTGTTTGAGTTAGAGTGTTTGAGTTAGAGTGTTTGAGTTAGCGTGTTTGAGTTAGAGTGTCTGAGTTAGAGTGTCTGAGTTAGAGTGTCTGAGTTAGAGTGTTTGAGTTAGAGTGTTTGAGTTAGAGTGTTTGAGTTAGAGTGTCTGAGTTAGAGTGTCTTAGTTAGAATATCTGAGTTAGAGTTTTTGAGTTAGAGTGTCTGAGTTAGAGTGTCTGAGTTAGAGTGTCTGAGTTAGAGTGTCTGAGTTAGAGTGTTTGAGTTAGAGTGTCTGAGTTAGAGTGTCTGAGTTAGAGTGTCTGATTTAGAGTGTCTGAGTTAGAGTGTCTTAGTTAGAATATCTGAGTTAGAGTGTCTGAGTTAGAGTGTCTGAGTTAGAGTGTCTGAGTTAGAGTGTTTGAGTTAGAGTGTTTTGAGTTAGAGTGTCTGAGTTAGAGTGTCTGAGTTAGAGTGTCTGAGTTAGAGTGTTTGAGTTCGAGTGTCTTAGTTAGAATATCTGAGTTAGAGTGTTTGAGTTAGAGTGTTTGAGTTAGAGTGTTTGAGTTAGAGTGTCTGAGTTAGAATATCTGAGTTATAGTTTTTGAGTTAGAGTGTTTGCGTTAGAGTGTCTGAGTTAGAGTGTCTGAGTTAGAGTGTCTGAGTTAGAGTGTTTGAGTTAGAGTGTTTGAGTTAGAGTTTTAGAGTTAGAGTGTTTGAGTTAGAGTGTTTGAGTTAGAGTGTCTGAGTTAGAGTGTCTTAGTTAGAATATCTGAGTTAGAGTGTTTGAGTTAGAGTGTTTGAGTTAGAGTGTTTGAGTTAGAGTGTTTGAGTTAGAGTGTCTGAGTTAGAGTGTCTGAGTTAGAGTGTTTGAGTTAGAGTGTTTGAGTTAGAGTGTCTGAGTTAGAGTGTTTGAGTGTTTGAGTTAGAGTGTTTGAGTTAGAGTGTTTGAGTTAGAGTGTATGAGTTAGAGTGTTTGAGTTAGAGTGTTTGAGTTAGAGTGTTTGAGTTAGAGAGTCTGAGTTAGAGTGTCTTAGTTAGAATATCTGAGTTAGAGTGTCTGAGTTAGAGTGTCTGAGTTAGAGTGTTTGAGTTAGAGTGTCTGAGTTAGAGTGTCTTAGTTAGAATATCTGAGTTAGAGTTTTTGAGTTAGAGTGTCTGAGTTAGAGTGTCTGAGTTAGAGTGTCTGAGTTAGAGTGTCTGAGTTAGAGTGTTTGAGTTAGAGTGTCTGAGTTAGAGTGTCTGAGTTAGAGTGTCTGATTTAGAGTGTCTGAGTTAGAGTGTCTTAGTTAGAATATCTGAGTTAGAGTGTCTGAGTTAGAGTGTCTGAGTTAGAGTGTCTGAGTTAGAGTGTTTGAGTTAGAGTGTTTTGAGTTAGAGTGTCTGAGTTAGAGTGTCTGAGTTAGAGTGTCTGAGTTAGAGTGTTTGAGTTCGAGTGTCTTAGTTAGAATATCTGAGTTAGAGTGTTTGAGTTAGAGTGTTTGAGTTAGAGTGTTTGAGTTAGAGTGTCTGAGTTAGAATATCTGAGTTATAGTTTTTGAGTTAGAGTGTTTGCGTTAGAGTGTCTGAGTTAGAGTGTCTGAGTTAGAGTGTCTGAGTTAGAGTGTTTGAGTTAGAGTGTTTGAGTTAGAGTTTTAGAGTTAGAGTGTTTGAGTTAGAGTGTTTGAGTTAGAGAGTCTGAGTTAGAGTGTCTTAGTTAGAATATCTGAGTTAGAGTGTTTGAGTTAGAGTGTTTGAGTTAGAGTGTTTGAGTTAGAGTGTTTGAGTTAGCGTGTTTGAGTTAGAGTGTCTGAGTTAGAGTGTCTTAGTTAGAATATCTGAGTTAGAGTGTTTGAGTTAGAGTGTTTGAGTTAGAGTGTTTGAGTTAGAGTGTCTGAGTTAGAGTGTCTTAGTTAGAAAATCTGAGTTAGAGTGTTTGATTTAGAGTGTTTGAGTTAGAGTGTCTGAGTTAGAGTGTCTGAGTTAGAGTGTCTGAGTTAGAGTGTTTGAGTTAGAGTGTATGAGTTAGAGTGTTTGAGTTAGAGTGTTTGAGTTAGAGTGTTTGAGTTAGAGAGTCTGAGTTAGAGTGTCTTAGTTAGAATATCTGAGTTAGAGTGTTTGAGTTAGAGTGTTTGAGTTAGAGTGTTTGAGTTAGAGTGTCTGAGTTAGAATATCTGAGTTATAGTTTTTGAGTTAGAGTGTTTGAGTTAGAGTGTCTGAGTTAGAGTGTCTGAGTTAGAGTGCCTGAGTTAGAGTGTTTGAGTTAGAGTGTTTGAGTTAGAGTGTCTCAGTTAGAGTGTCTGAGTTAGAGTGTCTGAGTTAGAGTGTCTGAGTTAGAGTGTTTGAGTTAGAGTGTATGAGTTAGAGTGTTTGAGTTAGAGTGTTTGAGTTAGAGTGTTTGAGTTAGAGAGTCTGAGTTAGAGTGTCTGAATTAGAGTGTCTGAGTTAGAGTGTTTGAGTTAGAGTGTCTGAGTTAGAGTGTCTGAGTTAGAGTGTCTGAGTTAGAGTGTTTGAGTTAGAGTGTTTGAGTTAGAGTGTCTGAGTTAGAGTGTTTGAGTGTTTGAGTTAGAGTGTTTGAGTTAGAGTGTTTGAGTTAGCGTGTTTGAGTTAGAGTGTCTGAGTTAGAGTGTCTGAGTTAGAGTGTCTGAGTTAGAGTGTTTGAGTTAGAGTGTTTGAGTTAGAGTGTTTGAGTTAGAGTGTCTGAGTTAGAGTGTCTTAGTTAGAATATCTGAGTTAGAGTTTTTGAGTTAGAGTGTCTGAGTTAGAGTGTCTGAGTTAGAGTGTCTGAGTTAGAGTGTCTGAGTTAGAGTGTCTGAGTTAGAGTGTCTGAGTTAGAGTGTCTGATTTAGAGTGTCTGAGTTAGAGTGTCTTAGTTAGAATATCTGAGTTAGAGTGTCTGAGTTAGAGTGTCTGAGTTAGAGTGTCTGAGTTAGAGTGTTTGAGTTAGAGTGTTTTGAGTTAGAGTGTCTGAGTTAGAGTGTCTGAGTTAGAGTGTCTGAGTTAGAGTGTTTGAGTTCGAGTGTCTTAGTTAGAATATCTGAGTTAGAGTGTTTGAGTTAGAGTGTTTGAGTTAGAGTGTTTGAGTTAGAGTGTCTGAGTTAGAATATCTGAGTTATAGTTTTTGAGTTAGAGTGTTTGCGTTAGAGTGTCTGAGTTAGAGTGTCTGAGTTAGAGTGTCTGAGTTAGAGTGTTTGAGTTAGAGTGTTTGAGTTAGAGTTTTAGAGTTAGAGTGTTTGAGTTAGAGTGTTTGAGTTAGAGTGTCTGAGTTAGAGTGTCTTAGTTAGAATATCTGAGTTAGAGTGTTTGAGTTAGAGTGTTTGAGTTAGAGTGTTTGAGTTAGAGTGTTTGAGTTAGCGTGTTTGAGTTAGAGTGTCTGAGTTAGAGTGTCTTAGTTAGAATATCTGAGTTAGAGTGTTTGAGTTAGAGTGTTTGAGTTAGAGT
Source organism: Podarcis gaigeae (assembly GCF_964106915.1). Lineage (NCBI taxonomy): Eukaryota > Metazoa > Chordata > Lepidosauria > Squamata > Lacertidae > Podarcis > Podarcis gaigeae. The sequence goes on from NC_139685.1 coordinate 12,713,018, forward strand.
GTTTGAGTTAGAGTGTCTGAGTTAGAGTGTCTTAGTTAGAAAATCTGAGTTAGAGTGTTTGATTTAGAGTGTTTGAGTTAGAGTGTTTGAGTTAGAGTGTCTGAGTTAGAGTGTTTGAGTTAGAGTGTTTGAGTTAGAGTGTTTGTGTTAGAGTGTGAGTTAGAGTGTTTGAGTTAGAGTTTTAGAGTTAGAGTGTTTGAGTTAGAGTGTTTGAGTTAGAGTGTTTGATTTAGAGTGTCTGAATTAGAGTGTCTGATTTAGAGTGTCTGAATTAGAGTGTCTGAGTTAGAGTGTCTGAGTTAGAGTGTCTGAGTTAGAGTGTTTGAGTTAGAGTGTTTGAGTTAGAGTGTTTGAGTTAGCGTGTTTGAGTTAGAGTGTTTGAGTTAGCGTGTTTGAGTTAGAGTGTCTGAGTTAGAGTGTCTTAGTTAGAATATCTGAGTTAGAGTGATTGAGTTAGAGTGTTTGAGTTAGAGTGTTTGAGTTAGCGTGTTTGAGTTAGAGTGTCTGAGTTAGAGTGTCTTAGTTAGAATATCTGAGTTAGAGTGATTGAGTTAGAGTGTTTGAGTTAGAGTGTCTGAGTTAGAGTGTCTGAGTTAGAGTGTCTGAGTTAGAGTGTCTGAGTTAGAGTGTCTGAGTTAGAGTGTTTGAGTTAGAGTGTATGAGTTAGAGTGTTTGAGTTAGAGTGTTTGAGTTAGAGTGTTTGAGTTAGAGAGTCTGAGTTAGAGTGTCTGAATTAGAGTGTCTGAGTTAGAGTGTTTGAGTTAGAGTGTCTGAGTTAGAGTGTCTGAGTTAGAGTGTCTGAGTTAGAGTGTTTGAGTTAGAGTGTTTGAGTTAGAGTGTCTGAGTTAGAGTGTTTGAGTGTTTGAGTTAGAGTGTTTGAGTTAGAGTGTTTGAGTTAGCGTGTTTGAGTTAGAGTGTCTGAGTTAGAGTGTCTGAGTTAGAGTGTCTGAGTTAGAGTGTTTGAGTTAGAGTGTTTGAGTTAGAGTGTTTGAGTTAGAGTGTCTGAGTTAGAGTGTCTTAGTTAGAATATCTGAGTTAGAGTTTTTGAGTTAGAGTGTCTGAGTTAGAGTGTCTGAGTTAGAGTGTCTGAGTTAGAGTGTCTGAGTTAGAGTGTCTGAGTTAGAGTGTCTGAGTTAGAGTGTCTGATTTAGAGTGTCTGAGTTAGAGTGTCTTAGTTAGAATATCTGAGTTAGAGTGTCTGAGTTAGAGTGTCTGAGTTAGAGTGTCTGAGTTAGAGTGTTTGAGTTAGAGTGTTTTGAGTTAGAGTGTCTGAGTTAGAGTGTCTGAGTTAGAGTGTCTGAGTTAGAGTGTTTGAGTTCGAGTGTCTTAGTTAGAATATCTGAGTTAGAGTGTTTGAGTTAGAGTGTTTGAGTTAGAGTGTTTGAGTTAGAGTGTCTGAGTTAGAATATCTGAGTTATAGTTTTTGAGTTAGAGTGTTTGCGTTAGAGTGTCTGAGTTAGAGTGTCTGAGTTAGAGTGTCTGAGTTAGAGTGTTTGAGTTAGAGTGTTTGAGTTAGAGTTTTAGAGTTAGAGTGTTTGAGTTAGAGTGTTTGAGTTAGAGTGTCTGAGTTAGAGTGTCTTAGTTAGAATATCTGAGTTAGAGTGTTTGAGTTAGAGTGTTTGAGTTAGAGTGTTTGAGTTAGAGTGTTTGAGTTAGCGTGTTTGAGTTAGAGTGTCTGAGTTAGAGTGTCTTAGTTAGAATATCTGAGTTAGAGTGTTTGAGTTAGAGTGTTTGAGTTAGAGTGTTTGAGTTAGAGTGTCTGAGTTAGAGTGTCTTAGTTAGAAAATCTGAGTTAGAGTGTTTGATTTAGAGTGTTTGAGTTAGAGTGTTTGAGTTAGAGTGTCTGAGTTAGAGTGTTTGAGTTAGAGTGTTTGAGTTAGAGTGTTTGTGTTAGAGTGTGAGTTAGAGTGTTTGAGTTAGAGTTTTAGAGTTAGAGTGTTTGAGTTAGAGTGTTTGAGTTAGAGTGTTTGATTTAGAGTGTCTGAATTAGAGTGTCTGATTTAGAGTGTCTGAATTAGAGTGTCTGAGTTAGAGTGTCTGAGTTAGAGTGTCTGAGTTAGAGTGTTTGAGTTAGAGTGTTTGAGTTAGAGTGTTTGAGTTAGCGTGTTTGAGTTAGAGTGTTTGAGTTAGCGTGTTTGAGTTAGAGTGTCTGAGTTAGAGTGTCTTAGTTAGAATATCTGAGTTAGAGTGATTGAGTTAGAGTGTTTGAGTTAGAGTGTTTGAGTTAGCGTGTTTGAGTTAGAGTGTCTGAGTTAGAGTGTCTTAGTTAGAATATCTGAGTTAGAGTGATTGAGTTAGAGTGTTTGAGTTAGAGTGTCTGAGTTAGAGTGTCTGAGTTAGAGTGTCTGAGTTAGAGTGTTTGAGTTAGAGTGTTTGAGTTAGAGTGTTTGAGTTAGAGTGTCTGAGTTAGAGTGTCTTAGTTAGAATATCTGAGTTAGAGTGTCTGAGTTAGAGTGAGTTAGAGTGTTTGAGTTAGAGTGTCTGAGTTAGAGTGTTTGAGTTAGAGTGTTTGAGTTAGAGTGTCTGAGTTAGAGTGTCTGAGTTAGAGTGTCTGAGTTAGAGTGTTTGAGTTAGAGTGTCTTAGTTAGAATATCTGAGTTAGAGTGTTTGAGTTAGAGTGTCTGAGTTAGAGTGTCTGAGTTAGAGTGTTTGAGTTAGAGTGTTTGAGTTAGAGTGTTTGAGTTAGAGTGTCTGAGTTAGAGTGTCTTAGTTAGAATATCTGAGTTAGAGTGTCTGAGTTAGAGTGAGTTAGAGTGTTTGAGTTAGAGTGTCTGAGTTAGAGTGTTTGAGTTAGAGTGTTTGAGTTAGAGTGTCTGAGTTAGAGTGTCTGAGTTAGAGTGTCTGAGTTAGAGTGTTTGAGTTAGAGTGTCTTAGTTAGAATATCTGAGTTAGAGTGTTTGAGTTAGAGTGTTTGAGTTAGAGTGTTTGAGTTAGAGTGTTTGAGTTAGAGTGTCTGAGTTAGAATATCTGAGTTATAGTTTTTGAGTTAGAGTGTTTGAGTTAGAGTGTCTGAGTAAGAGTGCCTGAGTTAGAGTGTCTGAGTTAGAGTGTTTGAGTTAGAGTTTTTGAGTTAGAGTTTTAGAGTTAGAGTGTTTGAGTTAGAGTGTTTGAGTTAGAGTGTCTGAGTTAGAGTGTCTTAGTTAGAATATCTGAGTTAGAGTGTTTGAGTTAGAGTGTCTGAGTTAGAGTGTCTGAGTTAGAGTGTTTGAGTTAGAGTGTTTGAGTTAGAGTGTTCTGAGTTAGAGTGTTTGATTTCGAGTGTCTTAGTTAGAATATCTGAGTTAGAGTGTTTGAGTTAGAGTGTTTGAGTTAGAGTGTCTGAGTTAGAGTGTTTGAGTTAGAGTGTCTGAGTTAGAATATCTGAGTTATAGTTTTTGAGTTAGAGTGTTTGAGTTAGAGTGTCTGAGTAAGAGTGCCTGAGTTAGAGTGTCTGAGTTAGAGTGTTTGAGTTAGAGTTTTTGAGTTAGAGTTTTAGAGTTAGAGTGTTTGAGTTAGACTGTTTGAGTTAGAGTGTCTGAGTTAGAGTGTCTTAGTTAGAATATCTGAGTTAGAGTGTTTGAGTTAGAGTGTCTGAGTTAGAGTGTCTGAGTTAGAGTGTTTGAGTTAGAGTGTTTGAGTTAGAGTGTTCTGAGTTAGAGTGTTTGAGTTCGAGAGTCTTAGTTAGAATATCTGAGTTAGAGTGTTTGAGTTAGAGTGTTTGAGTTAGAGTGTCTGAGTTAGAGTGTCTTAGTTAGAGAATCTGAGTTAGAGTGTTTGATTTAGAGTGTTTGAGTTAGAGTGTTTGAGTTAGAGTGTCTGAGTTAGAGTGTTTGAGTTAGAGTGTCTGAGTTAGAGTGTCTGAGTTAGAGTGTCTGAGTTAGAGTGTTTGAGTTAGAGTGTCTGAGTTAGAGTGTTTGAGTTAGAGTGTCTGAGTTAGAGTGTTTGAGTTAGAGTGTTTGAGTTAGAGTGTTTGAGTTAGCGTGTTTGAGTTAGAGTGTCTGAGTTAGAGTGTCTTAGTTAGAATATCTGAGTTAGAGTGTTTGACATATAGTGTTTGAGTTAGAGTGAGTTAGAGTGTTTGAGTTAGAGTTTTAGAGTTAGAGTGTTTGAGTTAGAGTGGCTGAGTTAGAGTGTCTTAGTTAGAATATCTGAGTTAGAGTGTTTGAGTTAGAGTGTTTGAGTTAGAGTGTTTGAGTTAGAGTGTTTGAGTTAGAGTGTTTGAGTTAGCGTGTTTGAGTTAGAGTGTCTGAGTTAGAGTGTCTTAGTTAGAATATCTGAGTTAGAGTGTTTGAGTTAGAGTGTTTGAGTTAGAGTGTTTGAGTTAGAGTGTCTGAGTTAGAGTGTCTTAGTTAGAAAATCTGAGTTAGAGTGTTTGATTTAGAGTGTTTGAGTTAGAGTGTCTGAGTTAGAGTGTCTGAGTTAGAGTGTCTGAGTTAGAGTGTTTGAGTTAGAGTGTATGAGTTAGAGTGTTTGAGTTAGAGTGTTTGAGTTAGAGTGTTTGAGTTAGAGAGTCTGAGTTAGAGTGTCTTAGTTAGAATATCTGAGTTAGAGTGTTTGAGTTAGAGTGTTTCAGTTAGAGTGTTTGAGTTAGAGTGTCTGAGTTAGAATATCTGAGTTATAGTTTTTGAGTTAGAGTGTTTGAGTTAGAGTGTCTGAGTTAGAGTGTCTGAGTTAGAGTGTCTGAGTTAGAGTGTCTGAGTTAGAGTGTTTGAGTTAGAGTGTTTGAGTTAGAGTGTCTCAGTTAGAGTGTCTGAGTTAGAGTGTCTGAGTTAGAGTGTCTGAGTTAGAGTGTTTGAGTTAGAGTGTATGAGTTAGAGTGTTTGAGTTAGAGTGTTTGAGTTAGAGTGTTTGAGTTAGAGAGTCTGAGTTAGAGTGTCTGAATTAGAGTGTCTGAGTTAGAGTGTTTGAGTTAGAGTGTCTGAGTTAGAGTGTCTGAGTTAGAGTGTCTGAGTTAGAGTGTTTGAGTTAGAGTGTTTGAGTTAGAGTGTCTGAGTTAGAGTGTTTGAGTGTTTGAGTTAGAGTGTTTGAGTTAGAGTGTTTGAGTTAGCGTGTTTGAGTTAGAGTGTCTGAGTTAGAGTGTCTGAGTTAGAGTGTCTGAGTTAGAGTGTTTGAGTTAGAGTGTTTGAGTTAGAGTGTTTGAGTTAGAGTGTCTGAGTTAGAGTGTCTTAGTTAGAATATCTGAGTTAGAGTTTTTGAGTTAGAGTGTCTGAGTTAGAGTGTCTGAGTTAGAGTGTTTGAGTTAGAGTGTCTGAGTTAGAGTGTCTGAGTTAGAGTGTTTGAGTTAGAGTGTCTGAGTTAGAGTGTTTGAGTTAGAGTGTTTGAGTTAGAGTGTTTGAGTTAGCGTGTTTGAGTTAGAGTGTCTGAGTTAGAGTGTCTTAGTTAGAATATCTGAGTTAGAGTGTTTGACTTATAGTGTTTGAGTTAGAGTGAGTTAGAGTGTTTGAGTTAGAGTTTTAGAGTTAGAGTGTTTGAGTTAGAGTGGCTGAGTTAGAGTGTCTTAGTTAGAATATCTGAGTTAGAGTGTTTGAGTTAGAGTGTTTGAGTTAGAGTGTTTGAGTTAGAGTGTTTGAGTTAGAGTGTTTGAGTTAGCGTGTTTGAGTTAGAGTGTCTGAGTTAGAGTGTCTTAGTTAGAATATCTGAGTTAGAGTGTTTGAGTTAGAGTGTTTGAGTTAGAGTGTTTGAGTTAGAGTGTCTGAGTTAGAGTGTCTTAGTTAGAAAATCTGAGTTAGAGTGTTTGATTTAGAGTGTTTGAGTTAGAGTGTCTGAGTTAGAGTGTCTGAGTTAGAGTGTCTGAGTTAGAGTGTTTGAGTTAGAGTGTATGAGTTAGAGTGTTTGAGTTAGAGTGTTTGAGTTAGAGTGTTTGAGTTAGAGAGTCTGAGTTAGAGTGTCTTAGTTAGAATATCTGAGTTAGAGTGTTTGAGTTAGAGTGTTTGAGTTAGAGTGTTTGAGTTAGAGTGTCTGAGTTAGAATATCTGAGTTATAGTTTTTGAGTTAGAGTGTTTGAGTTAGAGTGTCTGAGTTAGAGTGTCTGAGTTAGAGTGTCTGAGTTAGAGTGTCTGAGTTAGAGTGTTTGAGTTAGAGTGTTTGAGTTAGAGTGTCTCAGTTAGAGTGTCTGAGTTAGAGTGTCTGAGTTAGAGTGTCTGAGTTAGAGTGTTTGAGTTAGAGTGTATGAGTTAGAGTGTTTGAGTTAGAGTGTTTGAGTTAGAGTGTTTGAGTTAGAGAGTCTGAGTTAGAGTGTCTGAATTAGAGTGTCTGAGTTAGAGTGTTTGAGTTAGAGTGTCTGAGTTAGAGTGTCTGAGTTAGAGTGTCTGAGTTAGAGTGTTTGAGTTAGAGTGTTTGAGTTAGAGTGTCTGAGTTAGAGTGTTTGAGTGTTTGAGTTAGAGTGTTTGAGTTAGAGTGTTTGAGTTAGCGTGTTTGAGTTAGAGTGTCTGAGTTAGAGTGTCTGAGTTAGAGTGTCTGAGTTAGAGTGTTTGAGTTAGAGTGTTTGAGTTAGAGTGTTTGAGTTAGAGTGTCTGAGTTAGAGTGTCTTAGTTAGAATATCTGAGTTAGAGTTTTTGAGTTAGAGTGTCTGAGTTAGAGTGTCTGAGTTAGAGTGTTTGAGTTAGAGTGTCTGAGTTAGAGTGTTTGAGTTAGAGTGTCTGAGTTAGAGTGTCTGAGTTAGAGTGTCTGAGTTAGAGTGTTTTAGTTAGAGTGTTTGAGTTAGAGTGTTTGAGTTAGAGTGTCTGAGTTAGAGTATCTGAGTTAGAGTGTTTGAGTTAGAGTGTTTGAGTTAGAGTGTTTGAGTTAGAGTGTCTGAGTTAGAGTGTCTGAGTTAGAGTGTCTGATTTAGAGTGTTTGAGTTAGAGTGTTTGAGTTAGAGTGTCTGAGTTAGAGTGTCTGAGTTAGAGTGTTTGAGTTAGAGTGTCTGATTTAGAGTGTCTGAGTTAGAGTGTTTGAGTTAGAGTGTTTGAGTTAGAGTGAGTTAGAGTGTTTGAGTTAGAGTGTTTGAGTTAGAGTGTCTGAGTTAGAGTGTCTGAGTTAGAGTGTCTGAGTTAGAGTGTTTGAGTTAGAGTGTTTGAGTTAGAGTGTCTGAGTTAGAGTGTTTGAGTGTTTGAGTTAGAGTGTTTGAGTTAGAGTGTTTGAGTTAGAGTGTCTGAGTTAGAGTGTCTGAGTTAGAGTGTCTGAGTTAGAGTGTTTGAGTTAGAGTGTTTGAGTTAGAGTGTTTGAGTTAGAGTGTCTGAGTTAGAGTGTCTTAGTTAGAATATCTGAGTTAGAGTTTTTGAGTTAGAGTGTCTGAGTTAGAGTGTCTGAGTTAGAGTGTCTGAGTTAGAGTGTCTGAGTTAGAGTGTTTGAGTTAGAGTGTCTGAGTTAGAGTGTCTGAGTTAGAGTGTCTGATTTAGAGTGTCTGAGTTAGAGTGTCTTAGTTAGAATATCTGAGTTAGAGTGTCTGAGTTAGAGTGTCTGAGTTAGAGTGTCTGAGTTAGAGTGTTTGAGTTAGAGTGTTTTGAGTTAGAGTGTCTGAGTTAGAGTGTCTGAGTTAGAGTGTCTGAGTTAGAGTGTTTGAGTTCGAGTGTCTTAGTTAGAATATCTGAGTTAGAGTGTTTGAGTTAGAGTGTTTGAGTTAGAGTGTTTGAGTTAGAGTGTCTGAGTTAGAATATCTGAGTTATAGTTTTTGAGTTAGAGTGTTTGCGTTAGAGTGTCTGAGTTAGAGTGTCTGAGTTAGAGTGTCTGAGTTAGAGTGTTTGAGTTAGAGTGTTTGAGTTAGAGTTTTAGAGTTAGAGTGTTTGAGTTAGAGTGTTTGAGTTAGAGTGTCTGAGTTAGAGTGTCTTAGTTAGAATATCTGAGTTAGAGTGTTTGAGTTAGAGTGTTTGAGTTAGAGTGTTTGAGTTAGAGTGTTTGAGTTAGCGTGTTTGAGTTAGAGTGTCTGAGTTAGAGTGTCTTAGTTAGAATATCTGAGTTAGAGTGTTTGAGTTAGAGTGTCTGAGTTAGAGTGTCTGAGTTAGAGTGTCTTAGTTAGAAAATCTGAGTTAGAGTGTTTGATTTAGAGTGTTTGAGTTAGAGTGTCTGAGTTAGAGTGTCTGAGTTAGAGTGTCTGAGTTAGAGTGTTTGAGTTAGAGTGTATGAGTTAGAGTGTTTGAGTTAGAGTGTTTGAGTTAGAGTGTTTGAGTTAGAGAGTCTGAGTTAGAGTGTCTTAGTTAGAATATCTGAGTTAGAGTGTTTGAGTTAGAGTGTTTGAGTTAGAGTGTTTGAGTTAGAGTGTCTGAGTTAGAATATCTGAGTTATAGTTTTTGAGTTAGAGTGTTTGAGTTAGAGTGTCTGAGTTAGAGTGTCTGAGTTAGAGTGTCTGAGTTAGAGTGTTTGAGTTAGAGTGTTTGAGTTAGAGTGTCTCAGTTAGAGTGTCTGAGTTAGAGTGTCTGAGTTAGAGTGTCTGAGTTAGAGTGTTTGAGTTAGAGTGTTTGAGTTAGAGTGTTTGAGTTAGAGTGTCTGAGTTAGAGTGTCTTAGTTAGAATATCTGAGTTAGAGTTTTTGAGTTAGAGTGTCTGAGTTAGAGTGTCTGAGTTAGAATATCTGAGTTAGAGTGTTTGAGTTAGAGTGTATGAGTTAGAGTGTTTGAGTTAGAGTGTTTGAGTTAGAGTGTCTGATTTAGAGTGTCTGAGTTAGAGTGTTTGAGTTAGAGTGTTTGAGTTAGAGTGAGTTAGAGTGTTTGAGTTAGAGTGTTTGAGTTAGAGTGTCTGAGTTAGAGTGTCTGAGTTAGAGTGTCTGAGTTAGAGTGTTTGAGTTAGAGTGTTTGAGTTAGAGTGTCTGAGTTAGAGTGTTTGAGTGTTTGAGTTAGAGTGTTTGAGTTAGAGTGTTTGAGTTAGAGTGTCTGAGTTAGAGTGTCTGAGTTAGAGTGTCTGAGTTAGAGTGTTTGAGTTAGAGTGTTTGAGTTAGAGTGTTTGAGTTAGAGTGTCTGAGTTAGAGTGTCTTAGTTAGAATATCTGAGTTAGAGTTTTTGAGTTAGAGTGTCTGAGTTAGAGTGTCTGAGTTAGAGTGTCTGAGTTAGAGTGTCTGAGTTAGAGTGTTTGAGTTAGAGTGTCTGAGTTAGAGTGTCTGAGTTAGAGTGTCTGATTTAGAGTGTCTGAGTTAGAGTGTCTTAGTTAGAATATCTGAGTTAGAGTGTCTGAGTTAGAGTGTCTGAGTTAGAGTGTCTGAGTTAGAGTGTTTGAGTTAGAGTGTTTTGAGTTAGAGTGTCTGAGTTAGAGTGTCTGAGTTAGAGTGTCTGAGTTAGAGTGTTTGAGTTCGAGTGTCTTAGTTAGAATATCTGAGTTAGAGTGTTTGAGTTAGAGTGTTTGAGTTAGAGTGTTTGAGTTAGAGTGTCTGAGTTAGAATATCTGAGTTATAGTTTTTGAGTTAGAGTGTTTGCGTTAGAGTGTCTGAGTTAGAGTGTCTGAGTTAGAGTGTCTGAGTTAGAGTGTTTGAGTTAGAGTGTTTGAGTTAGAGTTTTAGAGTTAGAGTGTTTGAGTTAGAGTGTTTGAGTTAGAGTGTCTGAGTTAGAGTGTCTTAGTTAGAATATCTGAGTTAGAGTGTTTGAGTTAGAGTGTTTGAGTTAGAGTGTTTGAGTTAGAGTGTTTGAGTTAGCGTGTTTGAGTTAGAGTGTCTGAGTTAGAGTGTCTTAGTTAGAATATCTGAGTTAGAGTGTTTGAGTTAGAGTGTCTGAGTTAGAGTGTCTGAGTTAGAGTGTCTTAGTTAGAAAATCTGAGTTAGAGTGTTTGATTTAGAGTGTTTGAGTTAGAGTGTCTGAGTTAGAGTGTCTGAGTTAGAGTGTCTGAGTTAGAGTGTTTGAGTTAGAGTGTATGAGTTAGAGTGTTTGAGTTAGAGTGTTTGAGTTAGAGTGTTTGAGTTAGAGAGTCTGAGTTAGAGTGTCTTAGTTAGAATATCTGAGTTAGAGTGTTTGAGTTAGAGTGTTTGAGTTAGAGTGTTTGAGTTAGAGTGTCTGAGTTAGAATATCTGAGTTATAGTTTTTGAGTTAGAGTGTTTGAGTTAGAGTGTCTGAGTTAGAGTGTCTGAGTTAGAGTGTCTGAGTTAGAGTGTTTGAGTTAGAGTGTTTGAGTTAGAGTGTCTCAGTTAGAGTGTCTGAGTTAGAGTGTCTGAGTTAGAGTGTCTGAGTTAGAGTGTTTGAGTTAGAGTGTTTGAGTTAGAGTGTTTGAGTTAGAGTGTCTGAGTTAGAGTGTCTTAGTTAGAATATCTGAGTTAGAGTTTTTGAGTTAGAGTGTCTGAGTTAGAGTGTCTGAGTTAGAGTGTCTGAGTTAGAGTGTCTGAGTTAGAGTGTTTGAGTTAGAGTGTCTGAGTTAGAGTGTCTGAGTTAGAGTGTCTGATTTAGAGTGTCTGAGTTAGAGTGTCTTAGTTAGAATATCTGAGTTAGAGTGTCTGAGTTAGAGTGTCTGAGTTAGAGTGTCTGAGTTAGAGTGTTTGAGTTAGAGTGTTTTGAGTTAGAGTGTCTGAGTTAGAGTGTCTGAGTTAGAGTGTCTGAGTTAGAGTGTTTGAGTTCGAGTGTCTTAGTTAGAATATCTGAGTTAGAGTGTTTGAGTTAGAGTGTTTGAGTTAGAGTGTTTGAGTTAGAGTGTCTGAGTTAGAATATCTGAGTTATAGTTTTTGAGTTAGAGTGTTTGCGTTAGAGTGTCTGAGTTAGAGTGTCTGAGTTAGAGTGTCTGAGTTAGAGTGTTTGAGTTAGAGTGTTTGAGTTAGAGTTTTAGAGTTAGAGTGTTTGAGTTAGAGTGTTTGAGTTAGAGTGTCTGAGTTAGAGTGTCTTAGTTAAAATATCTGAGTTAGAGTGTTTGAGTTAGAGTGTTTGAGTTAGAGTGTTTGAGTTAGAGTGTTTGAGTTAGCGTGTTTGAGTTAGAGTGTCTGAGTTAGAGTGTCTTAGTTAGAATATCTGAGTTAGAGTGTTTGAGTTAGAGTGTTTGAGTTAGAGTGTCTGAGTTAGAGTGTCTTAGTTAGAAAATCTGAGTTAGAGTGTTTGATTTAGAGTGTTTGAGTTAGAGTGTCTGAGTTAGAGTGTCTGAGTTAGAGTGTCTGAGTTAGAGTGTTTGAGTTAGAGTGTATGAGTTAGAGTGTTTGAGTTAGAGTGTTTGAGTTAGAGTGTTTGAGTTAGAGAGTCTGAGTTAGAGTGTCTTAGTTAGAATATCTGAGTTAGAGTGTTTGAGTTAGAGTGTTTGAGTTAGAGTGTTTGAGTTAGAGTGTCTGAGTTAGAATATCTGAGTTATAGTTTTTGAGTTAGAGTGTTTGAGTTAGAGTGTCTGAGTTAGAGTGTCTGAGTTAGAGTGTCTGAGTTAGAGTGTTTGAGTTAGAGTGTTTGAGTTAGAGTGTCTCAGTTAGAGTGTCTGAGTTAGAGTGTCTGAGTTAGAGTGTCTGAGTTAGAGTGTTTGAGTTAGAGTGTATGAGTTAGAGTGTTTGAGTTAGAGTGTTTGAGTTAGAGTGTTTGAGTTAGAGAGTCTGAGTTAGAGTGTCTGAATTAGAGTGTCTGAGTTAGAGTGTTTGAGTTAGAGTGTCTGAGTTAGAGTGTCTGAGTTAGAGTGTCTGAGTTAGAGTGTTTGAGTTAGAGTGTTTGTGTTAGAGTGTCTGAGTTAGAGTGTTTGAGTGTTTGAGTTAGAGTGTTTGAGTTAGAGTGTATGAGTTAGAGTGTTTGAGTTAGAGTGTTTGAGTTAGAGTGTCTGAGTTAGAGTGTTTGAGTGTTTGAGTTAGAGTGTTTGAGTTAGAGTGTTTGAGTTAGAGTGTCTGAGTTAGAGTGTCTGAGTTAGAGTGTCTGAGTTAGAGTGTTTGAGTTAGAGTGTCTGAGTTAGAGTGTTTGAGTTAGAGTGTCTGAGTTAGAGTGTCTGAGTTAGAGTGTCTTAGTTAGAAAATCTGAGTTAGAGTGTTTGATTTAGAGTGTTTGAGTTAGAGTGTCTGAGTTAGAGTGTCTGAGTTAGAGTGTCTGAGTTAGAGTGTTTGAGTTAGAGTGTATGAGTTAGAGTGTTTGAGTTAGAGTGTTTGAGTTAGAGTGTTTGAGTTAGAGAGTCTGAGTTAGAGTGTCTTAGTTAGAATATCTGAGTTAGAGTGTTTGAGTTAGAGTGTTTGAGTTAGAGTGTTTGAGTTAGAGTGTCTGAGTTAGAATATCTGAGTTATAGTTTTTGAGTTAGAGTGTTTGAGTTAGAGTGTCTGAGTTAGAGTGTCTGAGTTAGAGTGTCTGAGTTAGAGTGTTTGAGTTAGAGTGTTTGAGTTAGAGTGTCTCAGTTAGAGTGTCTGAGTTAGAGTGTCTGAGTTAGAGTGTCTGAGTTAGAGTGTTTGAGTTAGAGTGTTTGAGTTAGAGTGTTTGAGTTAGAGTGTCTGAGTTAGAGTGTCTTAGTTAGAATATCTGAGTTAGAGTTTTTGAGTTAGAGTGTCTGAGTTAGAGTGTCTGAGTTAGAGTGTCTGAGTTAGAGTGTCTGAGTTAGAGTGTTTGAGTTAGAGTGTCTGAGTTAGAGTGTCTGAGTTAGAGTGTCTGATTTAGAGTGTCTGAGTTAGAGTGTCTTAGTTAGAATATCTGAGTTAGAGTGTCTGAGTTAGAGTGTCTGAGTTAGAGTGTCTGAGTTAGAGTGTTTGAGTTAGAGTGTTTTGAGTTAGAGTGTCTGAGTTAGAGTGTCTGAGTTAGAGTGTCTGAGTTAGAGTGTTTGAGTTCGAGTGTCTTAGTTAGAATATCTGAGTTAGAGTGTTTGAGTTAGAGTGTTTGAGTTAGAGTGTTTGAGTTAGAGTGTCTGAGTTAGAATATCTGAGTTATAGTTTTTGAGTTAGAGTGTTTGCGTTAGAGTGTCTGAGTTAGAGTGTCTGAGTTAGAGTGTCTGAGTTAGAGTGTTTGAGTTAGAGTGTTTGTGTTAGAGTGTCTGAGTTAGAGTGTTTGAGTGTTTGAGTTAGAGTGTTTGAGTTAGAGTGTATGAGTTAGAGTGTTTGAGTTAGAGTGTTTGAGTTAGAGTGTCTGAGTTAGAGTGTTTGAGTGTTTGAGTTAGAGTGTTTGAGTTAGAGTGTTTGAGTTAGAGTGTCTGAGTTAGAGTGTCTGAGTTAGAGTGTCTGAGTTAGAGTGTTTGAGTTAGAGTGTCTGAGTTAGAGTGTTTGAGTTAGAGTGTCTGAGTTAGAGTGTCTGAGTTAGAGTGTCTTAGTTAGAAAATCTGAGTTAGAGTGTTTGATTTAGAGTGTTTGAGTTAGAGTGTCTGAGTTAGAGTGTCTGAGTTAGAGTGTCTGAGTTAGAGTGTTTGAGTTAGAGTGTATGAGTTAGAGTGTTTGAGTTAGAGTGTTTGAGTTAGAGTGTTTGAGTTAGAGAGTCTGAGTTAGAGTGTCTTAGTTAGAATATCTGAGTTAGAGTGTTTGAGTTAGAGTGTTTGAGTTAGAGTGTTTGAGTTAGAGTGTCTGAGTTAGAATATCTGAGTTATAGTTTTTGAGTTAGAGTGTTTGAGTTAGAGTGTCTGAGTTAGAGTGTCTGAGTTAGAGTGTTTGAGTTAGAGTGTTTGAGTTAGAGTGTCTCAGTTAGAGTGTCTGAGTTAGAGTGTCTGAGTTAGAGTGTCTGAGTTAGAGTGTTTGAGTTAGAGTGTTTGAGTTAGAGTGTTTGAGTTAGAGTGTCTGAGTTAGAGTGTCTTAGTTAGAATATCTGAGTTAGAGTTTTTGAGTTAGAGTGTCTGAGTTAGAGTGTCTGAGTTAGAGTGTCTGAGTTAGAGTGTCTGAGTTAGAGTGTTTGAGTTAGAGTGTCTGAGTTAGAGTGTCTGAGTTAGAGTGTCTGATTTAGAGTGTCTGAGTTAGAGTGTCTTAGTTAGAATATCTGAGTTAGAGTGTCTGAGTTAGAGTGTCTGAGTTAGAGTGTCTGAGTTAGAGTGTTTGAGTTAGAGTGTTTTGAGTTAGAGTGTCTGAGTTAGAGTGTCTGAGTTAGAGTGTCTGAGTTAGAGTGTTTGAGTTCGAGTGTCTTAGTTAGAATATCTGAGTTAGAGTGTTTGAGTTAGAGTGTTTGAGTTAGAGTGTTTGAGTTAGAGTGTCTGAGTTAGAATATCTGAGTTATAGTTTTTGAGTTAGAGTGTTTGCGTTAGAGTGTCTGAGTTAGAGTGTCTGAGTTAGAGTGTTTGAGTTAGAGTGTTTGAGTTAGAGTTTTAGAGTTAGAGTGTTTGAGTTAGAGTGTTTGAGTTAGAGTGTCTGAGTTAGAGTGTCTTAGTTAAAATATCTGAGTTAGAGTGTTTGAGTTAGAGTGTTTGAGTTAGAGTGTTTGAGTTAGAGTGTTTGAGTTAGCGTGTTTGAGTTAGAGTGTCTGAGTTAGAGTGTCTTAGTTAGAATATCTGAGTTAGAGTGTTTGAGTTAGAGTGTTTGAGTTAGAGTGTCTGAGTTAGAGTGTCTTAGTTAGAAAATCTGAGTTAGAGTGTTTGATTTAGAGTGTTTGAGTTAGAGTGTCTGAGTTAGAGTGTCTGAGTTAGAGTGTCTGAGTTAGAGTGTTTGAGTTAGAGTGTATGAGTTAGAGTGTTTGAGTTAGAGTGTTTGAGTTAGAGTGTTTGAGTTAGAGAGTCTGAGTTAGAGTGTCTTAGTTAGAATATCTGAGTTAGAGTGTTTGAGTTAGAGTGTTTGAGTTAGAGTGTTTGAGTTAGAGTGTCTGAGTTAGAATATCTGAGTTATAGTTTTTGAGTTAGAGTGTTTGAGTTAGAGTGTCTGAGTTAGAGTGTCTGAGTTAGAGTGTCTGAGTTAGAGTGTTTGAGTTAGAGTGTTTGAGTTAGAGTGTCTCAGTTAGAGTGTCTGAGTTAGAGTGTCTGAGTTAGAGTGTCTGAGTTAGAGTGTTTGAGTTAGAGTGTATGAGTTAGAGTGTTTGAGTTAGAGTGTTTGAGTTAGAGTGTTTGAGTTAGAGAGTCTGAGTTAGAGTGTCTGAATTAGAGTGTCTGAGTTAGAGTGTTTGAGTTAGAGTGTCTGAGTTAGAGTGTCTGAGTTAGAGTGTCTGAGTTAGAGTGTTTGAGTTAGAGTGTTTGTGTTAGAGTGTCTGAGTTAGAGTGTTTGAGTGTTTGAGTTAGAGTGTTTGAGTTAGAGTGTTTGAGTTAGCGTGTTTGAGTTAGAGTGTCTGAGTTAGAGTGTCTGAGTTAGAGTGTCTGAGTTAGAGTGTTTGAGTTAGAGTGTTTGAGTTAGAGTGTTTGAGTTAGAGTGTCTGAGTTAGAGTGTCTTAGTTAGAATATCTGAGTTAGAGTTTTTGAGTTAGAGTGTCTGAGTTAGAGTGTCTGAGTTAGAGTGTCTGAATTAGAGTGTCTGAGTTAGAGTGTTTGAGTTAGAGTGTCTGAGTTAGAGTGTCTGAGTTAGAGTGTCTGATTTAGAGTGTCTGAGTTAGAGTGTCTTAGTTAGAATATCTGAGTTAGAGTGTCTGAGTTAGAGTGTCTGAGTTAGAGTGTCTGAGTTAGAGTGTTTGAGTTAGAGTGTTTTGAGTTAGAGTGTCTGAGTTAGAGTGTCTGAGTTAGAGTGTCTGAGTTAGAGTGTTTGAGTTCGAGTGTCTTAGTTAGAATATCTGAGTTAGAGTGTTTGAGTTAGAGTGTTTGAGTTAGAGTGTCTGAGTTAGAATATCTGAGTTATAGTTTTTGAGTTAGAGTGTTTGCGTTAGAGTGTCTGAGTTAGAGTGTCTGAGTTAGAGTGTCTGAGTTAGAGTGTTTGAGTTAGAGTGTTTGAGTTAGAGTTTTAGAGTTAGAGTGTTTGAGTTAGAGTGTTTGAGTTAGAGTGTCTGAGTTAGAGTGTCTTAGTTAGAATATCTGAGTTAGAGTGTTTGAGTTAGAGTGTTTGAGTTAGAGTGTTTGAGTTAGAGTGTTTGAGTTAGCGTGTTTGAGTTAGAGTGTCTGAGTTAGAGTGTCTTAGTTAGAATATCTGAGTTAGAGTGTTTGAGTTAGAGTGTTTGAGTTAGAGTGTTTGAGTTAGAGTGTCTGAGTTAGAGTGTCTTAGTTAGAAAATCTGAGTTAGAGTGTTTGATTTAGAGTGTTTGAGTTAGAGTGTTTGAGTTAGAGTGTCTGAGTTAGAGTGTTTGAGTTAGAGTGTTTGAGTTAGAGTGTTTGTGTTAGAGTGTGAGTTAGAGTGTTTGAGTTAGAGTTTTAGAGTTAGAGTGTTTGAGTTAGAGTGTTTGAGTTAGAGTTTTTGATTTAGAGTGTCTGAATTAGAGTGTCTGATTTAGAGTGTCTGAATTAGAGTGTCTGAGTTAGAGTGTCTGAGTTAGAGTGTCTGAGTTAGAGTGTTTGAGTTAGAGTGTTTGAGTTAGAGTGTTTGAGTTAGCGTGTTTGAGTTAGAGTGTTTGAGTTAGCGTGTTTGAGTTAGAGTGTCTGAGTTAGAGTGTCTTAGTTAGAATATCTGAGTTAGAGTGATTGAGTTAGAGTGTTTGAGTTAGAGTGTTTGAGTTAGCGTGTTTGAGTTAGAGTGTCTGAGTTAGAGTGTCTTAGTTAGAATATCTGAGTTAGAGTGATTGAGTTAGAGTGTTTGAGTTAGAGTGTCTGAGTTAGAGTGTCTGAGTTAGAGTGTCTGAGTTAGAGTGTTTGAGTTAGAGTGTTTGAGTTAGAGTGTTTGAGTTAGAGTGTCTGAGTTAGAGTGTCTTAGTTAGAATATCTGAGTTAGAGTGTCTGAGTTAGAGTGAGTTAGAGTGTTTGAGTTAGAGTGTCTGAGTTAGAGTGTTTGAGTTAGAGTGTTTGAGTTAGAGTGTCTGAGTTAGAGTGTCTGAGTTAGAGTGTCTGAGTTAGAGTGTTTGAGTTAGAGTGTCTTAGTTAGAATATCTGAGTTAGAGTGTTTGAGTTAGAGTGTTTGAGTTAGAGTGTTTGAGTTAGAGTGTTTGAGTTAGAGTGTCTGAGTTAGAATATCTGAGTTATAGTTTTTGAGTTAGAGTGTTTGAGTTAGAGTGTCTGAGTAAGAGTGCCTGAGTTAGAGTGTCTGAGTTAGAGTGTTTGAGTTAGAGTTTTTGAGTTAGAGTTTTAGAGTTAGAGTGTTTGAGTTAGAGTGTTTGAGTTAGAGTGTCTGAGTTAGAGTGTCTTAGTTAGAATATCTGAGTTAGAGTGTTTGAGTTAGAGTGTCTGAGTTAGAGTGTCTGAGTTAGAGTGTTTGAGTTAGAGTGTTTGAGTTAGAGTGTTCTGAGTTAGAGTGTTTGATTTCGAGTGTCTTAGTTAGAATATCTGAGTTAGAGTGTTTGAGTTAGAGTGTTTGAGTTAGAGTGTCTGAGTTAGAGTGTTTGAGTTAGAGTGTCTGAGTTAGAATATCTGAGTTATAGTTTTTGAGTTAGAGTGTTTGAGTTAGAGTGTCTGAGTAAGAGTGCCTGAGTTAGAGTGTCTGAGTTAGAGTGTTTGAGTTAGAGTTTTTGAGTTAGAGTTTTAGAGTTAGAGTGTTTGAGTTAGAGTGTTTGAGTTAGAGTGTCTGAGTTAGAGTGTCTTAGTTAGAATATCTGAGTTAGAGTGTTTGAGTTAGAGTGTCTGAGTTAGAGTGTCTGAGTTAGAGTGTTTGAGTTAGAGTGTTTGAGTTAGAGTGTTCTGAGTTAGAGTGTTTGAGTTCGAGAGTCTTAGTTAGAATATCTGAGTTAGAGTGTTTGAGTTAGAGTGTTTGAGTTAGAGTGTCTGAGTTAGAGTGTCTTAGTTAGAGAATCTGAGTTAGAGTGTTTGATTTAGAGTGTTTGAGTTAGAGTGTTTGAGTTAGAGTGTCTGAGTTAGAGTGTTTGAGTTAGAGTGTCTGAGTTAGAGTGTCTGAGTTAGAGTGTTTGAGTTAGAGTGTCTGAGTTAGAGTGTCTGAGTTAGAGTGTTTGAGTTAGAGTGTCTGAGTTAGAGTGTTTGAGTTAGAGTGTCTGAGTTAGAGTGTTTGAGTTAGAGTGTTTGAGTTAGAGTGTTTGAGTTAGCGTGTTTGAGTTAGAGTGTCTGAGTTAGAGTGTCTTAGTTAGAATATCTGAGTTAGAGTGTTTGACTTATAGTGTTTGAGTTAGAGTGAGTTAGAGTGTTTGAGTTAGAGTTTTAGAGTTAGAGTGTTTGAGTTAGAGTGGCTGAGTTAGAGTGTCTTAGTTAGAATATCTGAGTTAGAGTGTTTGAGTTAGAGTGTTTGAGTTAGAGTGTTTGAGTTAGAGTGAGTTAGAGTGTTTGAGTTAGAGTGTCTGAGTTAGAGTGTCTTAGTTAGAATATCTGAGTTAGAGTGTTCGAGTTAGAGTTTTAGAGTTAGAGTGTTTGAGTTAGAGTGTTTGAGTTAGAGTGGCTGAGTTAGAGTGTCTTAGTTAGAATATCTGAGTTAGAGTGTTTGAGTGAGAGTGTTTGAGTTAGAGTTTTAGAGTTAGAGTGTTTGAGTTAGAGTGGCTGAGTTAGAGTGTCTTAGTTAGAATATCAGAGTTAGAGTGTTTGAGTTAGAGTGTTTGAGTTAGAGTGTCTGAGTTAGAGTGTCTGAGTTAGAGTGTTTGAGTTAGAGTGTTTGTGATAGAGTGTCTGATTTAGAGTGTCTGAGTTAGAGTGTTTGAGTTAGAGTGAGTTAGAGTGTTTGAGTTAGAGTGTCTGAGTTAGAGTGTCTTAGTTAGAATATCTGAGTTAGAGTGTTCGAGTTAGAGTGTTTGAGTTAGAGTGTTTGCGTTAGAGTGTGAGTTAGAGTGTTTGAGTTAGAGTTTTAGAGTTAGAGTGTTTGAGTTAGAGTGTTTGAGTTAGAGTATTTGAGTTAGAGTGTCTGATTTAGAGTGTCTGAATTAGAGTGTCTGAGTTAGAGTGTTTGAGTTAGAGTGTCTGAGTTAGAGTGTCTGAGTTAGAGTGTCTGAGTTAGAGTGTTTGAGTTAGAGTGTTTGAGTTAGAGTGTTTGAGTTAGCGTGTTTGAGTTAGAGTGTCTGAGTTAGAGTGTCTTAGTTAGAATATCTGAGTTAGAGTGATTGAGTTAGAGTGTTTGAGTTAGAGTGTTTGAGTTAGCGTGTTTGAGTTAGTGTCTGAGTTAGAGTGTCTTAGTTAGAATATCTGAGTTAGAGTGATTGAGTTAGAGTGTTTGAGTTAGAGTGTCTGAGTTAGAGTGTCCGAGTTAGAGTGTCTGAGTTAGAGTGTTTGAGTTAGAGTGTTTGAGTTAGAGTGTTTGAGTTAGAGTGTCTGAGTTAGAGTGTCTTAGTTAGAATATCTGAGTTAGAGTGTCTGAGTTAGAGTGTCTGAGTTAGAGTGTTTGAGTTAGAGTGTCTGAGTTAGAGTGTCTGATTTAGAGTGTCTGAGTTAGAGTGTCTGAGTTAGAGTGTTTGAGTTAGAGTGTTTGAGTTAGAGTGTTCTGAGTTAGAGTGTTTGAGTTCGAGAGTCTTAGTTAGAATATCTGAGTTAGAGTGTTTGAGTTAGAGTGTTTGAGTTAGAGTGTCTGAGTTAGAGTGTCTTAGTTAGAGAATCTGAGTTAGAGTGTTTGATTTAGAGTGTTTGAGTTAGAGTGTTTGAGTTAGAGTGTCTGAGTTAGAGTGTTTGAGTTAGAGTGTCTGAGTTAGAGTGTCTGAGTTAGAGTGTCTGAGTTAGAGTGTTTGAGTTAGAGTGTCTGAGTTAGAGTGTCTGAGTTAGAGTGTTTGAGTTAGAGTGTCTGAGTTAGAGTGTTTGAGTTAGAGTGTCTGAGTTAGAGTGTTTGAGTTAGAGTGTTTGAGTTAGAGTGTTTGAGTTAGCGTGTTTGAGTTAGAGTGTCTGAGTTAGAGTGTCTTAGTTAGAATATCTGAGTTAGAGTGTTTGACTTATAGTGTTTGAGTTAGAGTGAGTTAGAGTGTTTGAGTTAGAGTTTTAGAGTTAGAGTGTTTGAGTTAGAGTGGCTGAGTTAGAGTGTCTTAGTTAGAATATCTGAGTTAGAGTGTTTGAGTTAGAGTGTTTGAGTTAGAGTGTTTGAGTTAGAGTGAGTTAGAGTGTTTGAGTTAGAGTGTCTGAGTTAGAGTGTCTTAGTTAGAATATCTGAGTTAGAGTGTTCGAGTTAGAGTTTTAGAGTTAGAGTGTTTGAGTTAGAGTGTTTGAGTTAGAGTGGCTGAGTTAGAGTGTCTTAGTTAGAATATCTGAGTTAGAGTGTTTGAGTGAGAGTGTTTGAGTTAGAGTTTTAGAGTTAGAGTGTTTGAGTTAGAGTGGCTGAGTTAGAGTGTCTTAGTTAGAATATCAGAGTTAGAGTGTTTGAGTTAGAGTGTTTGAGTTAGAGTGTCTGAGTTAGAGTGTCTGAGTTAGAGTGTTTGAGTTAGAGTGTTTGTGATAGAGTGTCTGATTTAGAGTGTCTGAGTTAGAGTGTTTGAGTTAGAGTGAGTTAGAGTGTTTGAGTTAGAGTGTCTGAGTTAGAGTGTCTTAGTTAGAATATCTGAGTTAGAGTGTTCGAGTTAGAGTGTTTGAGTTAGAGTGTTTGCGTTAGAGTGTGAGTTAGAGTGTTTGAGTTAGAGTTTTAGAGTTAGAGTGTTTGAGTTAGAGTGTTTGAGTTAGAGTGTTTGAGTTAGAGTGTCTGATTTAGAGTGTCTGAATTAGAGTGTCTGAGTTAGAGTGTTTGAGTTAGAGTGTCTGAGTTAGAGTGTCTGAGTTAGAGTGTCTGAGTTAGAGTGTTTGAGTTAGAGTGTTTGAGTTAGAGTGTTTGAGTTAGCGTGTTTGAGTTAGAGTGTCTGAGTTAGAGTGTCTTAGTTAGAATATCTGAGTTAGAGTGATTGAGTTAGAGTGTTTGAGTTAGAGTGTTTGAGTTAGCGTGTTTGAGTTAGTGTCTGAGTTAGAGTGTCTTAGTTAGAATATCTGAGTTAGAGTGATTGAGTTAGAGTGTTTGAGTTAGAGTGTCTGAGTTAGAGTGTCCGAGTTAGAGTGTCTGAGTTAGAGTGTTTGAGTTAGAGTGTTTGAGTTAGAGTGTTTGAGTTAGAGTGTCTGAGTTAGAGTGTCTTAGTTAGAATATCTGAGTTAGAGTGTCTGAGTTAGAGTGTCTGAGTTAGAGTGTTTGAGTTAGAGTGTCTGAGTTAGAGTGTCTGATTTAGAGTGTCTGAGTTAGAGTGTCTGAGTTAGAGTGTTTGAGTTAGAGTGTCTCAGTTAGAGTGTCTGAGTTAGAGTGTCTGAGTTAGAGTGTCTGAGTTAGAGTGTTTGAGTTAGAGTGTATGAGTTAGAGTGTTTGAGTTAGAGTGTTTGAGTTAGAGTGTTTGAGTTAGAGTGTTTGAGTTAGAGAGTCTGAGTTAGAGTGTCTTAGTTAGAATATCTGAGTTAGAGTGTTTGAGTTAGAGTGTTTGAGTTAGAGTGTTTGAGTTAGAGTGTCTGAGTTAGAGTGTTTGAGTTCGAGTGTCTTAGTTAGAATATCTGAGTTAGAGTGTTTGAGTTAGAGTGTTTGAGTTAGAGTGTTTGAGTTAGAGTGTCTGAGTTAGAATATCTGAGTTATAGTTTTTGAGTTAGAGTGTCTGAGTTAGAGTGTCTGAGTTAGTGTGTCTGAGTTAGAGTGTCTGAGTTAGAGTGTTTGAGTTAGAGTGTTTGAGTTAGAGTGTCTGAGTTAGAGTGTCTTAGTTAGAATATCTGAGTTAGAGTGTTTGAGTTAGAGTGTTTGAGTTAGAGTGTTTGAGTTAGAGTGTCTGAGTTAGAGTGTCTTAGTTAGAATATCTGAGTTAGAGTGTTTGAGTTAGAGTGTTTGAGTTAGAGTGTTTGAGTTAGAGTGTTTGAGTTAGAGTGTCTGAGTTAGAGTGTCTGAGTTAGAGTGTTTGAGTTAGAGTTTTAGAGTTAGAGTGTTTGAGTTAGAGTGTCTGAGTTAGAGTGTCTGAGTTAGAGTGTCTGAGTTAGAGTGTTTGAGTTAGAGTGTATGAGTTAGAGTGTTTGAGTTAGAGTGTTTGAGTTAGAGTGTTTGAGTTAGAGTGTTTGAGTTAGAGTGTCTGAGTTAGAGTGTCTGAGTTAGAGTGTTTGAGTTAGAGTGTTTGTGATAGAGTGTCTGATTTAGAGTGTCTGAGTTAGAGTGTTTGAGTTAGAGTGAGTTAGAGTGTTTGAGTTAGAGTGTCTGAGTTAGAGTGTCTTAGTTAGAATATCTGAGTTAGAGTGTTCGAGTTAGAGTGTTTGAGTTAGAGTGTTTGCGTTAGAGTGTGAGTTAGAGTGTTTGAGTTAGAGTTTTAGAGTTAGAGTGTTTGAGTTAGAGTGTTTGAGTTAGAGTGTTTGAGTTAGAGTGTCTGATTTAGAGTGTCTGAATTAGAGTGTCTGAGTTAGAGTGTTTGAGTTAGAGTGTCTGAGTTAGAGTGTCTGAGTTAGAGTGTCTGAGTTAGAGTGTTTGAGTTAGAGTGTTTGAGTTAGAGTGTTTGAGTTAGCGTGTTTGAGTTAGAGTGTCTGAGTTAGAGTGTCTTAGTTAGAATATCTGAGTTAGAGTGATTGAGTTAGAGTGTTTGAGTTAGAGTGTTTGAGTTAGCGTGTTTGAGTTAGTGTCTGAGTTAGAGTGTCTTAGTTAGAATATCTGAGTTAGAGTGATTGAGTTAGAGTGTTTGAGTTAGAGTGTCTGAGTTAGAGTGTCCGAGTTAGAGTGTCTGAGTTAGAGTGTTTGAGTTAGAGTGTTTGAGTTAGAGTGTTTGAGTTAGAGTGTCTGAGTTAGAGTGTCTTAGTTAGAATATCTGAGTTAGAGTGTCTGAGTTAGAGTGTCTGAGTTAGAGTGTTTGAGTTAGAGTGTCTGAGTTAGAGTGTCTGATTTAGAGTGTCTGAGTTAGAGTGTCTGAGTTAGAGTGTTTGAGTTAGAGTGTCTCAGTTAGAGTGTCTGAGTTAGAGTGTCTGAGTTAGAGTGTCTGAGTTAGAGTGTTTGAGTTAGAGTGTATGAGTTAGAGTGTTTGAGTTAGAGTGTTTGAGTTAGAGTGTTTGAGTTAGAGTGTTTGAGTTAGAGAGTCTGAGTTAGAGTGTCTTAGTTAGAATATCTGAGTTAGAGTGTTTGAGTTAGAGTGTTTGAGTTAGAGTGTTTGAGTTAGAGTGTCTGAGTTAGAGTGTTTGAGTTCGAGTGTCTTAGTTAGAATATCTGAGTTAGAGTGTTTGAGTTAGAGTGTTTGAGTTAGAGTGTTTGAGTTAGAGTGTCTGAGTTAGAATATCTGAGTTATAGTTTTTGAGTTAGAGTGTCTGAGTTAGAGTGTCTGAGTTAGTGTGTCTGAGTTAGAGTGTCTGAGTTAGAGTGTTTGAGTTAGAGTGTTTGAGTTAGAGTGTCTGAGTTAGAGTGTCTTAGTTAGAATATCTGAGTTAGAGTGTTTGAGTTAGAGTGTTTGAGTTAGAGTGTTTGAGTTAGAGTGTCTGAGTTAGAGTGTCTTAGTTAGAATATCTGAGTTAGAGTGTTTGAGTTAGAGTGTTTGAGTTAGAGTGTTTGAGTTAGAGTGTTTGAGTTAGAGTGTCTGAGTTAGAGTGTCTGAGTTAGAGTGTTTGAGTTAGAGTTTTAGAGTTAGAGTGTTTGAGTTAGAGTGTCTGAGTTAGAGTGTCTGAGTTCGAGTGTCTGAGTTAGAATATCTGAGTTAGAGTGTTTGAGATAGAGTGTTTGAGTTAGCGTGTCTGAGTTAGAGTGTCTGAGTTAGAGTGTTTGAGTTAGAGTGTTTGAGTTAGAGTGTTTGAGTTAGAGTGTTTGAGTTAGAGTGTCTGAGTTAGAGTGTCTTAGTTAGAATATCTGAGTGTCTGAGTTAGAGTGTTTGAGTTAGAGTGTTTGAGTTAGAGTGTTTGAGTTAGAGTGTCTGAGTTAGAGTGTCTGAGTTAGAGTGTTTGAGTTAGAGTTTTAGAGTTAGAGTGTTTGAGTTCGAGTGTTTGAGTTAGAGTGTCTGAGTTAGAGTGTCTTAGTTAGAATATCTGAGTTAGAGTGTCTGAGTTAGAGTGTCTGAGTTAGAGTGTCTGAGTTAGAGTGTTTGAGTTAGAGTGTTTGAGTTAGCGTGTATGAGTTAGAGTGTTTGAGTTAGAGTGTTTGAGTTAGAGTGTTTGAGTTAGAGAGTCTGAGTTAGAGTGTCTTAGTTAGAATGTCTGAGTTAGAGTGTTTGAGTTAGTGTTTGAGTTAGAGTGTTTGAGTTAGAGTGTCTGAGTTAGAGTGTTTGAGTTCGAGTGTCTTAGTTAGAATATCTGAGTTGGAGTGTTTGAGTTAGAGTGTTTGAGTTAGAGTGTTTGAGTTAGAGTGTCTGAGTTAGAATATCTGAGTTATAGTTTTTGAGTTAGAGTGTTTGAGTTAGAGTGTCTGAGTTAGAGTGTCTGAGTTAGAGTGTCTGAGTTAGAGTGTCTGAGTTAGAGTGTTTGAGTTAGAGTGTTTGAGTTAGAGTGTCTCAGTTAGAGTGTCTGAGTTAGAGTGTCTGAGTTAGAGTGTCTGAGTTAGAGTGTTTGAGTTAGAGTGTATGAGTTAGAGTGTTTGAGTTAGAGTGTTTGAGTTAGAGTGTTTGAGTTAGAGAGTCTGAGTTAGAGTGTCTTAGTTAGAATATCTGAGTTAGAGTGTTTGATTTAGAGTGTTTGAGTTAGAGTGTTTGAGTTAGAGTGTCTTAGTTAGAATATCTGAGTTATAGTTTTTGAGTTAGAGTGTTTGAGTTAGAGTGTCTGAGTTAGAGTGTCTGAGTTAGAGTGTCTGAGTTAGAGTGTTTGAGTTAGAGTGTTTGAGTTAGAGTGTCTCAGTTAGAGTGTCTGAGTTAGAGTGTCTGAGTTAGAGTGTCTGAGTTAGAGTGTTTGAGTTAGAGTGTATGAGTTAGAGTGTTTGAGTTAGAGTGTTTGAGTTAGAGTGTTTGAGTTAGAGAGTCTGAGTTAGAGTGTCTTAGTTAGAATATCTGAGTTAGAGTGTTTGAGTTAGAGTGTTTGAGTTAGAGTGTTTGAGTTAGAGTGTCTGAGTTAGAGTGTTTGAGTTCGAGTGTCTTAGTTAGAATATCTGAGTTAGAGTGTTTGAGTTAGAGTGTTTGAGTTAGAGTGTTTGAGTTAGAGTGTCTGAGTTAGAATATCTGAGTTATAGTTTTTGAGTTAGAGTGTTTGAGTTAGAGTGTTTGAGTTAGAGTGTTTGAGTTAGAGTTTTAGAGTTAGAGTGTTTGAGTTAGAGTGTTTGAGTTAGAGTGGCTGAGTTAGAGTGTCTTAGTTAGAATATCTGAGTTAGAGTGTTTGAGTTAGAGTGTTTGAGTTAGAGTGTTTGAGTTAGAGTGTCTTAGTTAGAATATCTGAGTTAGAGTGTTCGAGTTAGAGTGTTTGAGTTAGAGTGTTTGAGTTAGAGTGTGAGTTAGAGTGTTTGAGTTAGAGTTTTACAGTTAGAGTGTTTGAGTTAGAGTGTTTGAGTTAGAGTTTTAGAGTTAGAGTGTTTGAGTTAGAGTGTTTGAGTTAGAGTGGCTGAGTTAGAGTGTCTTAGTTAGAATATCTGAGTTAGAGTGTTTGAGTTAGAGTGTTTGAGTTAGAGTGTTTGAGTTAGAGTGTCTGAGTTAGAGTGTTTGAGTTAGAGAGTTTGAGTTAGAGAGTTACAGTTTTAGAGTTAGAGTGTTTGAGTTAGAGTGTTTGAGTTAGAGTATTTGAGTTAGAGTGTCTGAGTTAGAGTGTCTGAGTTAGAGTGTTTGTGTTAGAGTGTCTGAGTTAGAGTGTCTCAGTTAGAGTGTTTGAGTTAGAGTTTTAGAGTTAGAGTGTTTGAGTTAGAGTGTCTGAGTTAGAGTGTCTGAGTTAGAGTGTTTGAGTTAGAGTGTTTGAGTTAGATTGTTTGAGTTAGAGTGTCTGAGTTAGAGTGTTTGAGTTAGAGTGTTTGAATTAGAGTGTTTGAGTTAGAGTGTTTGAGTTAGAGTTTTTGCGTTAGAGTGTTTGAGTTAGAGTGTTTGAGTTAGAGTATTTGAGTTAGAGTGTCTGAGTTAGAGTGTTTGAGTTAGAGTGTCTGAGTTAGAGTGTCTGAGTTAGAGTGTTTGAGTTAGAGTTTTAGAGTTAGAGTGTTTGAGTTAGAGTGTTCGAGTTAGAGTGTCTGAGTTAGAGTGTTTGAGTTAGAGTGTCTCAGTTAGAGTGTCTCAGTTAGAGTGTTTGAGTTAGAGTGTTTGAGTTAGAGTGTTTGAGTTAGAGTGTCTGAGTTAGAGTGTTTGAGTTCGAGTGTCTTAGTTAGAATATCTGAGTTAGAGTGTTTGAGATAGAGTGTTTGAGTTAGAGTGTTTGAGTTAGAGTGTCTGAGTTAGAATATCTGAGTTATAGTTTTTAAGTTAGAGTGTTTGAGTTAGAGTGTCTGAGTTAGAGTGTCTGAGTTAGAGTGTCTGAGTTAGAGTGTCTGAGTTAGAGTGTTTGAGTTAGAGTGTTTGAGTTAGAGTGTCTCAGTTAGAGTGTCTGAGTTAGAGTGTCTGAGTTAGAGTGTCTGAGTTAGAGTGTTTGAGTTAGAGTGTATGAGTTAGAGTGTTTGAGTTAGAGTGTTTGAGTTAGAGTGTTTGAGTTAGAGAGTCTGAGTTAGAGTGTCTTAGTTAGAATATCTGAGTTAGAGTGTTTGAGTTAGAGTGTTTGAGTTAGAGTGTTTGAGTTAGAGTGTCTGAGTTAGAGTGTTTGAGTACGAGTGTCTTAGTTAGAATATCTGAGTTAGAGTGTTTGAGTTAGAGTGTTTGAGTTAGAGTGTTTGAGTTAGAGTGTCTGAGTTAGAATATCTGAGTTATAGTTTTTGAGTTAGAGTGTCTGAGTTAGAGTGTCTGAGTTAGAGTGTCTGAGTTAGAGTGTTTGAGTTAGAGTGTTTGAGTTAGAGTTTTAGAGTTAGAGTGTTTGAGTTAGAGTGTTTGAGTTAGAGTGTGAGTTAGAGTGTTTGAGTTAGAGTTTTACAGTTAGAGTGTTTGAGTTAGAGTGTTTGAGTTAGAGTTTTAGAGTTAGAGTGTTTGAGTTAGAGTGTTTGAGTTAGAGTGGCTGAGTTAGAGTGTCTTAGTTAGAATATCTGAGTTAGAGTGTTTGAGTTAGAGTGTTTGAGTTAGAGTGTTTGAGTTAGAGTGTCTGAGTTAGAGTGTTTGAGTTAGAGAGTTTGAGTTAGAGAGTTACAGTTTTAGAGTTAGAGTGTTTGAGTTAGAGTGTTTGAGTTAGAGTATTTGAGTTAGAGTGTCTGAGTTAGAGTGTCTGAGTTAGAGTGTTTGTGTTAGAGTGTCTGAGTTAGAGTGTCTCAGTTAGAGTGTTTGAGTTAGAGTTTTAGAGTTAGAGTGTTTGAGTTAGAGTGTCTGAGTTAGAGTGTCTGAGTTAGAGTGTTTGAGTTAGAGTGTTTGAGTTAGATTGTTTGAGTTAGAGTGTCTGAGTTAGAGTGTCTCAGTTAGAGTGTCTGAGTTAGAGTGTTTGAGTTAGAGTGTCTGAGTTAGAGTGTTTGAGTTAGAGTGTTTGAGTTAGAGTGTTTGAGTTAGAGTGTTTGAATTAGAGTGTTTGAGTTAGAGTGTTTGAGTTAGAGTTTTTGAGTTAGAGTGTTTGAGTTAGAGTGTTTGAGTTAGAGTATTTGAGTTAGAGTGTCTGAGTTAGAGTGTTTGAGTTAGAGTGTCTGAGTTAGAGTGTCTGAGTTAGAGTGTTTGAGTTAGAGTTTTAGAGTTAGAGTGTTTGAGTTAGAGTGTTTGAGTTAGAGTGTCTGAGTTAGAGTGTTTGAGTTAGAGTGTCTGAGTTAGAGTGTCTGAGTTAGAGTGTTTGAGTTAGAGTGTCTGAGTTAGAGTGTCTGAGTTAGAGTGTTTGAGTTAGAGTGTCTCAGTTAGAGTGTCTCAGTTAGAGTGTTTGAGTTAGAGTGTTTGAGTTAGAGTGTTTGAGTTAGCGTGTATGAGTTAGAGTGTTTGAGTTAGAGTGTTTGAGTTAGAGTGTTTGAGTTAGAGAGTCTGAGTTAGAGTGTCTTAGTTAGAATATCTGAGTTAGAGTGTTTGAGTTAGAGTGTTTGAGTTAGAGTGTTTGAGTTAGAGTGTCTGAGTTAGAGTGTTTGAGTTCGAGTGTCTTAGTTAGAATATCTGAGTTAGAGTGTTTGAGATAGAGTGTTTGAGTTAGAGTGTTTGAGTTAGAGTGTCTGAGTTAGAATATCTGAGTTATAGTTTTTGAGTTAGAGTGTTTGAGTTAGAGTGTCTGAGTTAGAGTGTCTGAGTTAGAGTGTCTGAGTTAGAGTGTCTGAGTTAGAGTGTTTGAGTTAGAGTGTTTGAGTTAGAGTGTCTCAGTTAGAGTGTCTGAGTTAGAGTGTCTGAGTTAGAGTGTCTGAGTTAGAGTGTTTGAGTTAGAGTGTATGAGTTAGAGTGTTTGAGTTAGAGTGTTTGAGTTAGAGTGTTTGAGTTAGAGAGTCTGAGTTAGAGTGTCTTAGTTAGAATATCTGAGTTAGAGTGTTTGAGTTAGAGTGTTTGAGTTAGAGTGTCTGAGTTAGAGTGTCTGAGTTAGAGTGTCTGAGTTAGAGTGTCTGAGTTAGAGTGTTTGAGTTAGAGTGTTTGAGTTAGAGTGTCTCAGTTAGAGTGTCTGAGTTAGAGTGTCTGAGTTAGAGTGTCTGAGTTAGAGTGTTTGAGTTAGAGTGTATGAGTTAGAGTGTTTGAGTTAGAGTGTTTGAGTTAGAGTGTTTGAGTTAGAGAGTCTGAGTTAGAGTGTCTTAGTTAGAATATCTGAGTTAGAGTGTTTGAGTTAGAGTGTTTGAGTTAGAGTGTTTGAGTTAGAGTGTCTGAGTTAGAGTGTTTGAGTACGAGTGTCTTAGTTAGAATATCTGAGTTAGAGTGTTTGAGTTAGAGTGTTTGAGTTAGAGTGTTTGAGTTAGAGTGTCTGAGTTAGAATATCTGAGTTATAGTTTTTGAGTTAGAGTGTCTGAGTTAGAGTGTCTGAGTTAGAGTGTCTGAGTTAGAGTGTTTGAGTTAGAGTGTTTGAGTTAGAGTTTTAGAGTTAGAGTGTTTGAGTTAGAGTGTTTGAGTTAGAGTGTGAGTTAGAGTGTTTGAGTTAGAGTTTTACAGTTAGAGTGTTTGAGTTAGAGTGTTTGAGTTAGAGTTTTAGAGTTAGAGTGTTTGAGTTAGAGTGTTTGAGTTAGAGTGGCTGAGTTAGAGTGTCTTAGTTAGAATATCTGAGTTAGAGTGTTTGAGTTAGAGTGTTTGAGTTAGAGTGTTTGAGTTAGAGTGTCTGAGTTAGAGTGTTTGAGTTAGAGAGTTTGAGTTAGAGAGTTACAGTTTTAGAGTTAGAGTGTTTGAGTTAGAGTGTTTGAGTTAGAGTATTTGAGTTAGAGTGTCTGAGTTAGAGTGTCTGAGTTAGAGTGTTTGTGTTAGAGTGTCTGAGTTAGAGTGTCTCAGTTAGAGTGTTTGAGTTAGAGTTTTAGAGTTAGAGTGTTTGAGTTAGAGTGTCTGAGTTAGAGTGTCTGAGTTAGAGTGTTTGAGTTAGAGTGTTTGAGTTAGATTGTTTGAGTTAGAGTGTCTGAGTTAGAGTGTCTCAGTTAGAGTGTCTGAGTTAGAGTGTTTGAGTTAGAGTGTCTGAGTTAGAGTGTTTGAGTTAGAGTGTTTGAGTTAGAGTGTTTGAGTTAGAGTGTTTGAATTAGAGTGTTTGAGTTAGAGTGTTTGAGTTAGAGTTTTTGAGTTAGAGTGTTTGAGTTAGAGTGTTTGAGTTAGAGTATTTGAGTTAGAGTGTCTGAGTTAGAGTGTTTGAGTTAGAGTGTCTGAGTTAGAGTGTCTGAGTTAGAGTGTTTGAGTTAGAGTGTCTGAGTTAGAGTGTCTGAGTTAGAGTGTTTGAGTTAGAGTGTCTGAGTTAGAGTGTCTGAGTTAGAGTGTTTGAGTTAGAGTGTCTCAGTTAGAGTGTCTCAGTTAGAGTGTTTGAGTTAGAGTGTTTGAGTTAGAGTGTTTGAGTTAGCGTGTATGAGTTAGAGTGTTTGAGTTAGAGTGTTTGAGTTAGAGTGTTTGAGTTAGAGAGTCTGAGTTAGAGTGTCTTAGTTAGAATATCTGAGTTAGAGTGTTTGAGTTAGAGTGTTTGAG
This sequence comes from Podarcis gaigeae, assembly GCF_964106915.1. Taxonomy (NCBI): domain Eukaryota; kingdom Metazoa; phylum Chordata; class Lepidosauria; order Squamata; family Lacertidae; genus Podarcis; species Podarcis gaigeae. Next base: position 12,742,719 of record NC_139685.1, read on the forward strand.
TTAGAGTGTTTGAGTTAGAGTGTCTGAGTTAGAGTGTTTGAGTTCGAGTGTCTTAGTTAGAATATCTGAGTTAGAGTGTTTGAGATAGAGTGTTTGAGTTAGAGTGTTTGAGTTAGAGTGTCTGAGTTAGAATATCTGAGTTATAGTTTTTGAGTTAGAGTGTTTGAGTTAGAGTGTCTGAGTTAGAGTGTCTGAGTTAGAGTGTCTGAGTTAGAGTGTCTGAGTTAGAGTGTTTGAGTTAGAGTGTTTGAGTTAGAGTGTCTCAGTTAGAGTGTCTGAGTTAGAGTGTCTGAGTTAGAGTGTCTGAGTTAGAGTGTTTGAGTTAGAGTGTATGAGTTAGAGTGTTTGAGTTAGAGTGTTTGAGTTAGAGTGTTTGAGTTAGAGAGTCTGAGTTAGAGTGTCTTAGTTAGAATATCTGAGTTAGAGTGTTTGAGTTAGAGTGTTTGAGTTAGAGTGTTTGAGTTAGAGTGTCTGAGTTAGAGTGTTTGAGTACGAGTGTCTTAGTTAGAATATCTGAGTTAGAGTGTTTGAGTTAGAGTGTTTGAGTTAGAGTGTTTGAGTTAGAGTGTCTGAGTTAGAATATCTGAGTTATAGTTTTTGAGTTAGAGTGTCTGAGTTAGAGTGTCTGAGTTAGAGTATCTGAGTTAGAGTGTTTGAGTTAGAGTGTTTGAGTTAGAGTTTTAGAGTTAGAGTGTTTGAGTTAGAGTGTTTGAGTTAGAGTGTCTGAGTTAGAGTGTCTTAGTTAGAATATCTGAGTTAGAGTGTTTGAGTTAGAGTGTTTGAGTTAGAGTGTCTGAGTTAGAGTGTCTGAGTTAGAGTGTTTGAGTTAGAGTGTTTGAGTTAGGGTGTCTGATTTAGAGTGTCTGAGTTAGAGTGTTTGAGTTAGAGTGTTTGAGTTAGAGTGAGTTAGAGAGTCTGAGTTAGAGTGTCTTAGTTAGAATATCTGAGTTAGAGTGTTTGAGTTAGAGTGTCTGAGTTAGAGTGTCTGAGTTAGAGTGTTTGAGTTAGAGTGTCTTAGTTAGAATATCTGAGTTAGAGTGTCTGAGTTAGAGTGTTTGAGTTAGAGTGAGTTAGAGTGTTTGAGTTAGAGTGTCTGAGTTAGAGTGTCTTAGTTAGAATATCTGAGTTAGAGTGTTTGAGTTAGAGTGTTTGAGTTAGAGTGTTTGAGTTAGAGTGTCTGAGTTAGAGTGTTTGAGTTAGAGAGTTTGAGTTAGAGAGTTTGAGTTTTAGAGTTAGAGTGTTTGAGTTAGAGTGTTTGAGTTAGAGTATTTGAGTTAGAGTGTCTGAGTTAGAGTGTCTGAGTTAGAGTGTTTGAGTTAGAGTGTCTGAGTTAGAGTGTCTGAGTTAGAGTGTTTGAGTTAGAGTTTTAGAGTTAGAGTGTTTGAGTTAGAGTGTCTGAGTTAGAGTGTCTGAGTTAGAGTGTTTGAGTTAGAGTGTTTGAGTTAGATTGAGTTTTTGAGTTAGAGTGTTTGAGTTAGAGTGTTTGAGTTAGAGTATTTGAGTTAGAGTGTCTGAGTTAGAGTGTTTGAGTTAGAGTGTCTGAGTTAGAGTGTCTGAGTTAGAGTGTTTGAGTTAGAGTTTTAGAGTTAGAGTGTTTGAGTTAAAGTGTTTGAGTTAGAGTGTCTGAGTTAGAGTGTCTGAGTTAGAGTGTTTGAGTTAGAGTGTCTGAGTTAGAATATCTGAGTTATAGTTTTTAAGTTAGAGTGTTTGAGTTAGAGTGTCTGAGTTAGAGTGTCTGAGTTAGAGTGTCTGAGTTAGAGTGTCTGAGTTAGAGTGTTTGAGTTAGAGTGTTTGAGTTAGAGTGTCTCAGTTAGAGTGTCTGAGTTAGAGTGTCTGAGTTAGAGTGTCTGAGTTAGAGTGTTTGAGTTAGAGTGTATGAGTTAGAGTGTTTGAGTTAGAGTGTTTGAGTTAGAGTGTTTGAGTTAGAGAGTCTGAGTTAGAGTGTCTTAGTTAGAATATCTGAGTTAGAGTGTTTGAGTTAGAGTGTTTGAGTTAGAGTGTTTGAGTTAGAGTGTCTGAGTTAGAGTGTTTGAGTACGAGTGTCTTAGTTAGAATATCTGAGTTAGAGTGTTTGAGTTAGAGTGTTTGAGTTAGAGTGTTTGAGTTAGAGTGTCTGAGTTAGAATATCTGAGTTATAGTTTTTGAGTTAGAGTGTCTGAGTTAGAGTGTCTGAGTTAGAGTGTCTGAGTTAGAGTGTTTGAGTTAGAGTGTTTGAGTTAGAGTTTTAGAGTTAGAGTGTTTGAGTTAGAGTGTTTGAGTTAGAGTGTGAGTTAGAGTGTTTGAGTTAGAGTTTTACAGTTAGAGTGTTTGAGTTAGAGTGTTTGAGTTAGAGTTTTAGAGTTAGAGTGTTTGAGTTAGAGTGTTTGAGTTAGAGTGGCTGAGTTAGAGTGTCTTAGTTAGAATATCTGAGTTAGAGTGTTTGAGTTAGAGTGTTTGAGTTAGAGTGTTTGAGTTAGAGTGTCTGAGTTAGAGTGTTTGAGTTAGAGAGTTTGAGTTAGAGAGTTACAGTTTTAGAGTTAGAGTGTTTGAGTTAGAGTGTTTGAGTTAGAGTATTTGAGTTAGAGTGTCTGAGTTAGAGTGTCTGAGTTAGAGTGTTTGTGTTAGAGTGTCTGAGTTAGAGTGTCTCAGTTAGAGTGTTTGAGTTAGAGTTTTAGAGTTAGAGTGTTTGAGTTAGAGTGTCTGAGTTAGAGTGTCTGAGTTAGAGTGTTTGAGTTAGAGTGTTTGAGTTAGATTGTTTGAGTTAGAGTGTCTGAGTTAGAGTGTCTCAGTTAGAGTGTCTGAGTTAGAGTGTTTGAGTTAGAGTGTCTGAGTTAGAGTGTTTGAGTTAGAGTGTTTGAGTTAGAGTGTTTGAGTTAGAGTGTTTGAATTAGAGTGTTTGAGTTAGAGTGTTTGAGTTAGAGTTTTTGAGTTAGAGTGTTTGAGTTAGAGTGTTTGAGTTAGAGTATTTGAGTTAGAGTGTCTGAGTTAGAGTGTTTGAGTTAGAGTGTCTGAGTTAGAGTGTCTGAGTTAGAGTGTTTGAGTTAGAGTTTTAGAGTTAGAGTGTTTGAGTTAGAGTGTTTGAGTTAGAGTGTCTGAGTTAGAGTGTTTGAGTTAGAGTGTCTGAGTTAGAGTGTCTGAGTTAGAGTGTTTGAGTTAGAGTGTCTGAGTTAGAGTGTCTGAGTTAGAGTGTTTGAGTTAGAGTGTCTCAGTTAGAGTGTCTCAGTTAGAGTGTTTGAGTTAGAGTGTTTGAGTTAGAGTGTTTGAGTTAGCGTGTATGAGTTAGAGTGTTTGAGTTAGAGTGTTTGAGTTAGAGTGTTTGAGTTAGAGAGTCTGAGTTAGAGTGTCTTAGTTAGAATATCTGAGTTAGAGTGTTTGAGTTAGAGTGTTTGAGTTAGAGTGTTTGAGTTAGAGTGTCTGAGTTAGAGTGTTTGAGTTCGAGTGTCTTAGTTAGAATATCTGAGTTAGAGTGTTTGAGATAGAGTGTTTGAGTTAGAGTGTTTGAGTTAGAGTGTCTGAGTTAGAATATCTGAGTTATAGTTTTTGAGTTAGAGTGTTTGAGTTAGAGTGTCTGAGTTAGAGTGTCTGAGTTAGAGTGTCTGAGTTAGAGTGTCTGAGTTAGAGTGTTTGAGTTAGAGTGTTTGAGTTAGAGTGTCTCAGTTAGAGTGTCTGAGTTAGAGTGTCTGAGTTAGAGTGTCTGAGTTAGAGTGTTTGAGTTAGAGTGTATGAGTTAGAGTGTTTGAGTTAGAGTGTTTGAGTTAGAGTGTTTGAGTTAGAGAGTCTGAGTTAGAGTGTCTTAGTTAGAATATCTGAGTTAGAGTGTTTGAGTTAGAGTGTTTGAGTTAGAGTGTTTGAGTTAGAGTGTCTGAGTTAGAGTGTTTGAGTACGAGTGTCTTAGTTAGAATATCTGAGTTAGAGTGTTTGAGTTAGAGTGTTTGAGTTAGAGTGTTTGAGTTAGAGTGTCTGAGTTAGAATATCTGAGTTATAGTTTTTGAGTTAGAGTGTCTGAGTTAGAGTGTCTGAGTTAGAGTGTCTGAGTTAGAGTGTTTGAGTTAGAGTGTTTGAGTTAGAGTTTTAGAGTTAGAGTGTTTGAGTTAGAGTGTTTGAGTTAGAGTGTCTGAGTTAGAGTGTCTTAGTTAGAATATCTGAGTTAGAGTGTTTGAGTTAGAGTGTTTGAGTTAGAGTGTCTGAGTTAGAGTGTCTGAGTTAGAGTGTTTGAGTTAGAGTGTTTGAGTTAGGGTGTCTGATTTAGAGTGTCTGAGTTAGAGTGTTTGAGTTAGAGTGTTTGAGTTAGAGTGAGTTAGAGAGTCTGAGTTAGAGTGTCTTAGTTAGAATATCTGAGTTAGAGTGTTTGAGTTAGAGTGTCTGAGTTAGAGTGTCTGAGTTAGAGTGTTTGAGTTAGAGTGTCTTAGTTAGAATATCTGAGTTAGAGTGTCTGAGTTAGAGTGTTTGAGTTAGAGTGAGTTAGAGTGTTTGAGTTAGAGTGTCTGAGTTAGAGTGTCTTAGTTAGAATATCTGAGTTAGAGTGTTTGAGTTAGAGTGTTTGAGTTAGAGTGTTTGAGTTAGAGTGTCTGAGTTAGAGTGTTTGAGTTAGAGAGTTTGAGTTAGAGAGTTTGAGTTTTAGAGTTAGAGTGTTTGAGTTAGAGTGTTTGAGTTAGAGTATTTGAGTTAGAGTGTCTGAGTTAGAGTGTCTGAGTTAGAGTGTTTGAGTTAGAGTGTCTGAGTTAGAGTGTCTGAGTTAGAGTGTTTGAGTTAGAGTTTTAGAGTTAGAGTGTTTGAGTTAGAGTGTCTGAGTTAGAGTGTCTGAGTTAGAGTGTTTGAGTTAGAGTGTTTGAGTTAGATTGAGTTTTTGAGTTAGAGTGTTTGAGTTAGAGTGTTTGAGTTAGAGTATTTGAGTTAGAGTGTCTGAGTTAGAGTGTTTGAGTTAGAGTGTCTGAGTTAGAGTGTCTGAGTTAGAGTGTTTGAGTTAGAGTTTTAGAGTTAGAGTGTTTGAGTTAAAGTGTTTGAGTTAGAGTGTCTGAGTTAGAGTGTCTGAGTTAGAGTGTTTGAGTTAGAGTGTTTGAGTTAGAGTGTCTGAGTTAGAGTGTTTGAGTTAGAGTGTCTGAGTTAGAGTGTCTGAGTTAGAGTGTTTGAGTTAGAGTGTCTGAGTTAGAGTGTCTGAGTTAGAGTGTTTGAGTTAGAGTGTCTCAGTTAGAGTGTCTGAGTTAGAGTGTTTGAGTTAGAGTGTTTGAGTTAGAGTGTTTGAGTTAGCGTGTATGAGTTAGAGTGTTTGAGTTAGAGTGTTTGAGTTAGAGTGTTTGAGTTAGAGAGTCTGAGTTAGAGTGTCTTAGTTAGAATATCTGAGTTAGAGTGTTTGAGTTAGAGTGTTTGAGTTAGAGTGTTTGAGTTAGAGTGTCTGAGTTAGAGTGTTTGAGTTCGAGTGTCTTAGTTAGAATATCTGAGTTAGAGTGTTTGAGATAGAGTGTTTGAGTTAGAGTGTTTGAGTTAGAGTGTCTGAGTTAGAATATCTGAGTTATAGTTTTTGAGTTAGAGTGTTTGAGTTAGAGTGTCTGAGTTAGAGTGTCTGAGTTAGAGTGTCTGAGTTAGAGTGTCTGAGTTAGAGTGTTTGAGTTAGAGTGTTTGAGTTAGAGTGTCTCAGTTAGAGTGTCTGAGTTAGAGTGTCTGAGTTAGAGTGTCTGAGTTAGAGTGTTTGAGTTAGAGTGTATGAGTTAGAGTGTTTGAGTTAGAGTGTTTGAGTTAGCGTGTTTGAGTTAGAGTGTTTGAATTAGAGTGTCTGAGTTAGAGTGTTTGAGTTAGAGTGTTTGAGTTAGGGTGTCTGATTTAGAGTGTCTGAGTTAGAGTGTTTGAGTTAGAGTGTTTGAGTTAGAGTGAGTTAGAGAGTCTGAGTTAGAGTGTCTTAGTTAGAATATCTGAGTTAGAGTGTTTGAGTTAGAGTGTCTGAGTTAGAGTGTCTGAGTTAGAGTGTTTGAGTTAGAGTGTCTTAGTTAGAATATCTGAGTTAGAGTGTCTGAGTTAGAGTGTTTGAGTTAGAGTGAGTTAGAGTGTTTGAGTTAGAGTGTCTGAGTTAGAGTGTCTTAGTTAGAATATCTGAGTTAGAGTGTTTGAGTTAGAGTGTTTGAGTTAGAGTGTTTGAGTTAGAGTGTCTGAGTTAGAGTGTTTGAGTTAGAGAGTTTGAGTTAGAGAGTTAGAGTTTTAGAGTTAGAGTGTTTGAGTTAGAGTGTTTGAGTTAGAGTATTTGAGTTAGAGTTTTAGAGTTAGAGTGTTTGAGTTAAAGTGTTTGAGTTAGAGTGTCTGAGTTAGAGTGTCTGAGTTAGAGTGTTTGAGTTAGAGTGTTTGAGTTAGAGTGTCTGAGTTAGAGTGTTTGAGTTAGAGTGTCTGAGTTAGAGTGTCTGAGTTAGAGTGTTTGAGTTAGAGTGTCTGAGTTAGAGTGTCTGAGTTAGAGTGTTTGAGTTAGAGTGTCTCAGTTAGAGTGTCTGAGTTAGAGTGTTTGAGTTAGAGTGTTTGAGTTAGAGTGTTTGAGTTAGCGTGTATGAGTTAGAGTGTTTGAGTTAGAGTGTTTGAGTTAGAGTGTTTGAGTTAGAGAGTCTGAGTTAGAGTGTCTTAGTTAGAATATCTGAGTTAGAGTGTTTGAGTTAGAGTGTTTGAGTTAGAGTGTTTGAGTTAGAGTGTCTGAGTTAGAGTGTTTGAGTTCGAGTGTCTTAGTTAGAATATCTGAGTTAGAGTGTTTGAGATAGAGTGTTTGAGTTAGAGTGTTTGAGTTAGAGTGTCTGAGTTAGAATATCTGAGTTATAGTTTTTGAGTTAGAGTGTTTGAGTTAGAGTGTCTGAGTTAGAGTGTCTGAGTTAGAGTGTCTGAGTTAGAGTGTCTGAGTTAGAGTGTTTGAGTTAGAGTGTTTGAGTTAGAGTGTCTCAGTTAGAGTGTCTGAGTTAGAGTGTCTGAGTTAGAGTGTCTGAGTTAGAGTGTTTGAGTTAGAGTGTATGAGTTAGAGTGTTTGAGTTAGAGTGTTTGAGTTAGCGTGTTTGAGTTAGAGTGTTTGAATTAGAGTGTCTGAGTTAGAGTGTTTGAGTTAGAGTGTTTGAGTTAGGGTGTCTGATTTAGAGTGTCTGAGTTAGAGTGTTTGAGTTAGAGTGTTTGAGTTAGAGTGAGTTAGAGAGTCTGAGTTAGAGTGTCTTAGTTAGAATATCTGAGTTAGAGTGTTTGAGTTAGAGTGTCTGAGTTAGAGTGTCTGAGTTAGAGTGTTTGAGTTAGAGTGTCTTAGTTAGAATATCTGAGTTAGAGTGTCTGAGTTAGAGTGTTTGAGTTAGAGTGAGTTAGAGTGTTTGAGTTAGAGTGTCTGAGTTAGAGTGTCTTAGTTAGAATATCTGAGTTAGAGTGTTTGAGTTAGAGTGTTTGAGTTAGAGTGTTTGAGTTAGAGTGTCTGAGTTAGAGTGTTTGAGTTAGAGAGTTTGAGTTAGAGAGTTAGAGTTTTAGAGTTAGAGTGTTTGAGTTAGAGTGTTTGAGTTAGAGTATTTGAGTTAGAGTGTCTGAGTTAGAGTGTCTGAGTTAGAGTGTTTGAGTTAGAGTGTCTGAGTTAGAGTGTCTGAGTTAGAGTGTTTGAGTTAGAGTTTTAGAGTTAGAGTGTTTGAGTTAGAGTGTCTGAGTTAGAGTGTCTGAGTTAGAGTGTTTGAGTTAGAGTGTTTGAGTTAGATTGAGTTTTTGAGTTAGAGTGTTTGAGTTAGAGTGTTTGAGTTAGAGTATTTGAGTTAGAGTGTCTGAGTTAGAGTGTTTGAGTTAGAGTGTCTGAGTTAGAGTGTCTGAGTTAGAGTTTTAGAGTTAGAGTGTTTGAGTTAGAGTGTTTGAGTTAGAGTGTCTGAGTTAGAGTGTCTGAGTTAGAGTGTTTGAGTTAGAGTGTTTGAGTTAGAGTGTCTGAGTTAGAGTGTTTGAGTTAGAGTGTCTGAGTTAGAGTGTCTGAGTTAGAGTGTTTGAGTTAGAGTGTCTGAGTTAGAGTGTCTGAGTTAGAGTGTTTGAGTTAGAGTGTCTCAGTTAGAGTGTCTGAGTTAGAGTGTTTGAGTTAGAGTGTTTGAGTTAGAGTGTTTGAGTTAGCGTGTATGAGTTAGAGTGTTTGAGTTAGAGTGTTTGAGTTAGAGTGTTTGAGTTAGAGAGTCTGAGTTAGAGTGTCTTAGTTAGAATATCTGAGTTAGAGTGTTTGAGTTAGAGTGTTTGAGTTAGAGTGTTTGAGTTCGAGTGTCTTAGTTAGAATATCTGAGTTAGAGTGTTTGAGATAGAGTGTTTGAGTTAGAGTGTTTGAGTTAGAGTGTCTGAGTTAGAATATCTGAGTTATAGTTTTTGAGTTAGAGTGTTTGAGTTAGAGTGTCTGAGTTAGAGTGTCTGAGTTAGAGTGTCTGAGTTAGAGTGTCTGAGTTAGAGTGTTTGAGTTAGAGTGTTTGAGTTAGAGTGTCTCAGTTAGAGTGTCTGAGTTAGAGTGTCTGAGTTAGAGTGTCTGAGTTAGAGTGTTTGAGTTAGAGTGTATGAGTTAGAGTGTTTGAGTTAGAGTGTTTGAGTTAGAGTGTTTGAGTTAGAGAGTCTGAGTTAGAGTGTCTTAGTTAGAATATCTGAGTTAGAGTGTTTGAGTTAGAGTGTTTGAGTTAGAGTGTTTGAGTTAGAGTGTCTGAGTTAGAGTGTTTGAGTTCGAGTGTCTTAGTTAGAATATCTGAGTTAGAGTGTTTGAGTTAGAGTGTTTGAGTTAGAGTGTTTGAGTTAGAGTGTCTGAGTTAGAATATCTGAGTTATAGTTTTTGAGTTAGAGTGTCTGAGTTAGAGTGTCTGAGTTAGAGTGTCTGAGTTAGAGTGTTTGAGTTAGAGTGTTTGAGTTAGGGTGTCTGATTTAGAGTGTCTGAGTTAGAGTGTTTGAGTTAGAGTGTTTGAGTTAGAGTGAGTTAGAGAGTCTGAGTTAGAGTGTCTTAGTTAGAATATCTGAGTTAGAGTGTTTGAGTTAGAGTGTCTGAGTTAGAGTGTCTGAGTTAGAGTGTTTGAGTTAGAGTGTCTTAGTTAGAATATCTGAGTTAGAGTGTCTGAGTTAGAGTGTTTGAGTTAGAGTGAGTTAGAGTGTTTGAGTTAGAGTGTCTGAGTTAGAGTGTCTTAGTTAGAATATCTGAGTTAGAGTGTTTGAGTTAGAGTGTTTGAGTTAGAGTGTTTGAGTTAGAGTGTCTGAGTTAGAGTGTTTGAGTTAGAGAGTTTGAGTTAGAGAGTTAGAGTTTTAGAGTTAGAGTGTTTGAGTTAGAGTGTTTGAGTTAGGGTGTCTGATTTAGAGTGTCTGAGTTAGAGTGTTTGAGTTAGAGTGTTTGAGTTAGAGTGAGTTAGAGAGTCTGAGTTAGAGTGTCTTAGTTAGAATATCTGAGTTAGAGTGTTTGAGTTAGAGTGTCTGAGTTAGAGTGTCTGAGTTAGAGTGTTTGAGTTAGAGTGTCTTAGTTAGAATATCTGAGTTAGAGTGTCTGAGTTAGAGTGTTTGAGTTAGAGTGAGTTAGAGTGTTTGAGTTAGAGTGTCTGAGTTAGAGTGTCTTAGTTAGAATATCTGAGTTAGAGTGTTTGAGTTAGAGTGTTTGAGTTAGAGTGTCTGAGTTAGAGTGTTTGAGTTAGAGAGTTTGAGTTAGAGAGTTAGAGTTTTAGAGTTAGAGTGTTTGAGTTAGAGTGTTTGAGTTAGAGTATTTGAGTTAGAGTGTCTGAGTTAGAGTGTCTGAGTTAGAGTGTTTGAGTTAGAGTGTCTGAGTTAGAGTGTCTGAGTTAGAGTGTTTGAGTTAGAGTTTTAGAGTTAGAGTGTTTGAGTTAGAGTGTCTGAGTTAGAGTGTCTGAGTTAGAGTGTTTGAGTTAGAGTGTTTGAGTTAGATTGTTTGAGTTAGAGTGTCTGAGTTAGAGTGTCTGAGTTAGAGTGTCTGAGTTAGAGTGTTTGAGTTAGAGTGTCTGAGTTAGAGTGTTTGAGTTAGAGTGTTTGAGTTAGAGTGTTTGAATTAGAGTGTTTGAGTTAGAGTGTTTGAGTTAGAGTTTTTGAGTTAGAGTGTTTGAGTTAGAGTGTTTGAGTTAGAGTGTTTGAGTTAGAGTGTTTGAGTTAGAGTGTCTGAGTTAGAGTGTCTGAGTTAGAGTGTTTGAGTTAGAGTGTCTGAGTTAGAGTGTCTGAGTTAGAGTGTTTGAGTTAGAGTGTCTGAGTTAGAGTGTCTGAGTTAGAGTGTTTGAGTTAGAGTGCCTGAGTTAGAGTGTTTGAGTTAGAGTGTCTGAGTTAGAGTGTCTGAGTTAGAGTGTCTGAGTTAGAGTGTTTGAGTTAGAGTGTTTGAGTTAGAGTGTCTGAGTTAGAGTATCTGAGTTAGAGTGTTTGAGTTAGAGTGTTTGAGTTAGAGTGTTTGAGTTAGAGTGTTTGAGTTAGAGTGTTTGAGTTAGAGTGTCTGAGTTAGAGTGTCTGAGTTAGAGTGTTTGAGTTAGAGTGTTTGAGTTAGATTGTTTGAGTTAGAGTGTTTGAGTTAGAGTGTCTGAGTTAGAGTGTCTGAGTTAGAGTGTTTTAGTTAGAGTGTTTGAGTTAGAGAGTTTGAGTTAGAGAGTTAGAGTTAGAGTTAGAGTTTTAGAGTTAGAGTTTTAGAGTTAGAGTTTTAGAGTTAGTGTGTTTGAGTTAGAGTGTTTGAGTTAGAGTGTTTGAGTTAGAGTGTCTGAGTTAGAGTGTTTGAGTTAGAGAGTTTGAGTTAGAGAGTTTGAGTTTGAGTTTGAGTTAGAGTTAGAGAGTTAGAGAGTTGGAGAGTTGGAGTTGGAGTTGGAGTTGTTGGAGTTGGAGTTGGAGTTGGAGTTGGAGTTGGAATTAGAGGAGGAGTTGATGTTGATGTTATCCCGCCACTTGCCTACCACTTTTCTGGTGGCAGGTATTGTTGGTATTCCACCGCTCCACCACCACTTTTGTGGCAATCACACAGGGTCCCCGGACGTTTGACGGTCTCTTGACCCTGTGCCACCACTGTAATTGCGTTCTTCGCTGCCACCACCCCATTTCTCACGGGTACACACGGAGTCCAGTCAGTTGTTAACATTAACAAATAATCAAGTTTATTTTATAGGCACGAACAAGCTTATGGTTTCAGTTAATTTTTCTTGGCAGTTTCTTAGTCTTAGTTCCTTAACTGTCCTATTCGTTCCTAGCGAGTTAGAGTGTTTGAGTTAGAGTGTTTGAGTTAGAGTGTCTGAGTTAGAGTGTCTGAGTTAGAGTGTTTGAGTTAGAGTTTTTGAGTTAGAGTGTTTGAGTTAGAGTGTTTGAGTTAGAGTATTTGAGTTAGAGTGTCTGAGTTAGAGTGTTTGAGTTAGAGTGTCTGAGTTAGAGTGTCTGAGTTAGAGTGTTTGAGTTAGAGTTTTAGAGTTAGAGTGTTTGAGTTAGAGTGTTTGAGTTAGAGTGTCTGAGTTAGAGTGTCTGAGTTAGAGTGTTTGAGTTAGAGTGTTTGAGTTAGAGTGTCTGAGTTAGAGTGTTTGAGTTAGAGTGTCTGAGTTAGAGTGTCTGAGTTAGAGTGTTTGAGTTAGAGTGTCTGAGTTAGAGTGTCTGAGTTAGAGTGTTTGAGTTAGAGTGTCTCAGTTAGAGTGTCTGAGTTAGAGTGTTTGAGTTAGAGTGTTTGAGTTAGAGTGTTTGAGTTAGCGTGTATGAGTTAGAGTGTTTGAGTTAGAGTGTTTGAGTTAGAGTGTTTGAGTTAGAGAGTCTGAGTTAGAGTGTCTTAGTTAGAATATCTGAGTTAGAGTGTTTGAGTTAGAGTGTTTGAGTTAGAGTGTTTGAGTTCGAGTGTCTTAGTTAGAATATCTGAGTTAGAGTGTTTGAGATAGAGTGTTTGAGTTAGAGTGTTTGAGTTAGAGTGTCTGAGTTAGAATATCTGAGTTATAGTTTTTGAGTTAGAGTGTTTGAGTTAGAGTGTCTGAGTTAGAGTGTCTGAGTTAGAGTGTCTGAGTTAGAGTGTCTGAGTTAGAGTGTTTGAGTTAGAGTGTTTGAGTTAGAGTGTCTCAGTTAGAGTGTCTGAGTTAGAGTGTCTGAGTTAGAGTGTCTGAGTTAGAGTGTTTGAGTTAGAGTGTATGAGTTAGAGTGTTTGAGTTAGAGTGTTTGAGTTAGAGTGTTTGAGTTAGAGAGTCTGAGTTAGAGTGTCTTAGTTAGAATATCTGAGTTAGAGTGTTTGAGTTAGAGTGTTTGAGTTAGAGTGTTTGAGTTAGAGTGTCTGAGTTAGAGTGTTTGAGTTCGAGTGTCTTAGTTAGAATATCTGAGTTAGAGTGTTTGAGTTAGAGTGTTTGAGTTAGAGTGTTTGAGTTAGAGTGTCTGAGTTAGAATATCTGAGTTATAGTTTTTGAGTTAGAGTGTCTGAGTTAGAGTGTCTGAGTTAGAGTGTCTGAGTTAGAGTGTTTGAGTTAGAGTGTTTGAGTTAGGGTGTCTGATTTAGAGTGTCTGAGTTAGAGTGTTTGAGTTAGAGTGTTTGAGTTAGAGTGAGTTAGAGAGTCTGAGTTAGAGTGTCTTAGTTAGAATATCTGAGTTAGAGTGTTTGAGTTAGAGTGTCTGAGTTAGAGTGTCTGAGTTAGAGTGTTTGAGTTAGAGTGTCTTAGTTAGAATATCTGAGTTAGAGTGTCTGAGTTAGAGTGTTTGAGTTAGAGTGAGTTAGAGTGTTTGAGTTAGAGTGTCTGAGTTAGAGTGTCTTAGTTAGAATATCTGAGTTAGAGTGTTTGAGTTAGAGTGTTTGAGTTAGAGTGTTTGAGTTAGAGTGTCTGAGTTAGAGTGTTTGAGTTAGAGAGTTTGAGTTAGAGAGTTAGAGTTTTAGAGTTAGAGTGTTTGAGTTAGAGTGTTTGAGTTAGGGTGTCTGATTTAGAGTGTCTGAGTTAGAGTGTTTGAGTTAGAGTGTTTGAGTTAGAGTGAGTTAGAGAGTCTGAGTTAGAGTGTCTTAGTTAGAATATCTGAGTTAGAGTGTTTGAGTTAGAGTGTCTGAGTTAGAGTGTCTGAGTTAGAGTGTTTGAGTTAGAGTGTCTTAGTTAGAATATCTGAGTTAGAGTGTCTGAGTTAGAGTGTTTGAGTTAGAGTGAGTTAGAGTGTTTGAGTTAGAGTGTCTGAGTTAGAGTGTCTTAGTTAGAATATCTGAGTTAGAGTGTTTGAGTTAGAGTGTTTGAGTTAGAGTGTCTGAGTTAGAGTGTTTGAGTTAGAGAGTTTGAGTTAGAGAGTTAGAGTTTTAGAGTTAGAGTGTTTGAGTTAGAGTGTTTGAGTTAGAGTATTTGAGTTAGAGTGTCTGAGTTAGAGTGTCTGAGTTAGAGTGTTTGAGTTAGAGTGTCTGAGTTAGAGTGTCTGAGTTAGAGTGTTTGAGTTAGAGTTTTAGAGTTAGAGTGTTTGAGTTAGAGTGTCTGAGTTAGAGTGTCTGAGTTAGAGTGTTTGAGTTAGAGTGTTTGAGTTAGATTGTTTGAGTTAGAGTGTCTGAGTTAGAGTGTCTGAGTTAGAGTGTCTGAGTTAGAGTGTTTGAGTTAGAGTGTCTGAGTTAGAGTGTTTGAGTTAGAGTGTTTGAGTTAGAGTGTTTGAATTAGAGTGTTTGAGTTAGAGTGTTTGAGTTAGAGTTTTTGAGTTAGAGTGTTTGAGTTAGAGTGTTTGAGTTAGAGTGTTTGAGTTAGAGTGTTTGAGTTAGAGTGTCTGAGTTAGAGTGTCTGAGTTAGAGTGTTTGAGTTAGAGTGTCTGAGTTAGAGTGTCTGAGTTAGAGTGTTTGAGTTAGAGTGTCTGAGTTAGAGTGTCTGAGTTAGAGTGTTTGAGTTAGAGTGCCTGAGTTAGAGTGTTTGAGTTAGAGTGTCTGAGTTAGAGTGTCTGAGTTAGAGTGTCTGAGTTAGAGTGTTTGAGTTAGAGTGTTTGAGTTAGAGTGTCTGAGTTAGAGTATCTGAGTTAGAGTGTTTGAGTTAGAGTGTTTGAGTTAGAGTGTTTGAGTTAGAGTGTTTGAGTTAGAGTGTCTGAGTTAGAGTGTCTGAGTTAGAGTGTTTGAGTTAGAGTGTTTGAGTTAGATTGTTTGAGTTAGAGTGTTTGAGTTAGAGTGTCTGAGTTAGAGTGTCTGAGTTAGAGTGTTTTAGTTAGAGTGTTTGAGTTAGAGAGTTTGAGTTAGAGAGTTAGAGTTAGAGTTAGAGTTTTAGAGTTAGAGTTTTAGAGTTAGAGTTTTAGAGTTAGTGTGTTTGAGTTAGAGTGTTTGAGTTAGAGTGTTTGAGTTAGAGTGTCTGAGTTAGAGTGTTTGAGTTAGAGAGTTTGAGTTAGAGAGTTTGAGTTTGAGTTTGAGTTAGAGTTAGAGAGTTAGAGAGTTGGAGAGTTGGAGTTGGAGTTGGAGTTGTTGGAGTTGGAGTTGGAGTTGGAGTTGGAGTTGGAATTAGAGGAGGAGTTGATGTTGATGTTATCCCGCCACTTGCCTACCACTTTTCTGGTGGCAGGTATTGTTGGTATTCCACCGCTCCACCACCACTTTTGTGGCAATCACACAGGGTCCCCGGACGTTTGACGGTCTCTTGACCCTGTGCCACCACTGTAATTGCGTTCTTCGCTGCCACCACCCCATTTCTCACGGGTACACACGGAGTCCAGTCAGTTGTTAACATTAACAAATAATCAAGTTTATTTTATAGGCACGAACAAGCTTATGGTTTCAGTTAATTTTTCTTGGCAGTTTCTTAGTCTTAGTTCCTTAACTGTCCTATTCGTTCCTAGCGACTTCAAACTGATTATCCCAACTAACTATCTATCTGACTCCACCTAACAATTCCTCTCACTCTCTCGCCACACAACTCGACCAACCCACAGACTATTCCTCCCTCTTCCTTCTCCAACTCTCAACTAGCTTCCACACAACACCCACTCTCACTCCCCCTATCAGTTTCCACTGGCCAATCACACCACACTCATTTTAACCCTTTGCTTATGACCCACCTAGGAGGCAAACGCCACAATCTGCTCAGAGGATATCATTTGCACTGTCTCAGGTTACACATGTCCCTTCTTTTTCAGGTTTTGTGGATTTTTAAGTCCTTCCAAATCACTCTGTGTTGTCGCTGATTCTAGCGGTGAATCTGCTAGATTCTACCAGGCTCCATCCAAGGTCCACAAATTCTGCCCTGATCTGTTAGGTCCTCCACTTGTCTTACCATTGTGTACCTTGACACTGCCTATGGCCTTCCCAGTTTTGGCCCTTTCTGTCCCCACTCCCCACCCCTCCCAGAGGGCCTGTATTTTCTAAATCTAAATCTGGCTTCCCTAAACAGAAAGTATTAAACCATTACACCTGATCCCTGCAATTGCAGCCATCTGGACTTGCTGTTAGTTGGCAGAATTTTATTTTCTCTCGATTTTAATTGTAGCAATGCTAGGCCCCCAGACCTTTCATACAGGTTACCCAGCAGGTATTTAGTATTCATCAAGAGTTCAGTTGCCATTTAGCTTTGAGGCTCGTTTTTTAAACCTCACCATGACACCGGAGAATTTGCGTACTTGCTGAGTAAAATGCCACAGAGTCTTTAACTTCCACCTGGGTAGCCACCAGAGGCAAACAGAAAGGACCTTGGGTTTAATGTCTCATCTGAGGGAACGTTACAATGTGTAGCCTTCATTATTCATAGCAGAAAAGGCCTTTGTCTTGGTCAAACAGGTTTAATGTGTTTTCTATGCTACATAAATTCAAACTTGATGGTTCATTTATTTGTTGGATTGTTGCTTTTATTCAATCTCAGCTAAGCCCTGGGATTTACTAATAACTTGTGTTCTGTCCCCTTGCTTGTTTGAGAAAGACAGGAGTCTAGTTTGTCCACCTCCTCTTCCATTGTCTGTGTTAAAGTTTGAGGCATTGATGTTTCAGGGACCTCTGTTGACAGAACTAGCAAGAAAAACAGTGTTCAGTTTGTAGATAATTTTTGTTTTGTTCTAGTGTACAAAGACGTGGCATTATATTACTGATATGACTGCCTTCCTCTGAAAGGATTCTGTGTGGAAATGGGGGAAAAAGGTGCTCTGGAATATGTTGTACCAGAATGCAAGATAGCAAGCTACTGTAAACATCCCATGTAGCATAGAAATGGCAAACAAACGTATCGGGAGAAGAAGTTGTTTATTGTTTTCTCAAGGTTTTCTGTTCTGCTCAGGATTAACAAAGCTTTAAACATGGCTGGCCAAGTTTATCAAATTATCAAAGTTTTAAACCTGACTGGCCATGTTCCCCCCTCCCCTGCACTCAACTTTCAGTGGCTAAACTTGTTTTTGTTTTAGTTTAAACTTAATCACCTTATTATAGCAAAGGTATTTAAAAAAGGGCAAGCATCCAAACACATTTGGATAAGCAGTAGTTTGAAGCTTAGTTTTGGTTGGGTATAAAGGTAAAGGACCCCTGGACGCGGGTGGCGCTGTGGGACAAGGGTGGTGCTGTGGTCTAAACCACAGAGCCTTGGGCTTACGGTCAGAAGGTTGGTGGTTCGAATCCCCACAACTGGGTGAGCTCCTGTTGCTCAGTCCCAGCTCCTGCCAACCTAGCAGTTCAAAAGCATGTCAAAGTGCAAGTAGATAAATAGGTACCACTCTGGTGGGAAGGTAAATGGCGTTTCTGTGTGCTGCTCTGGTTTGCCAAAAGCAGCTTAGTCGGAAGCTATATGCCGGCTCCCTCAGCCAGTAAAGTGAGATGAGTGCTGCAACCCCAGAGTTCTCCGCGACTGGACCTAACAGTCAGGGGTCCCTTTACCTTTATAGAACCACTGACAGTTAAGTCCAATCGCGAACAACTCTGAGGTTGCGGCGCTCACCTCGCTTTACTGGCCAAGGGAGCTGACGTTTGTCTGCAGACAGTTTTTCTGGGTCATGTGGCCAGCAAGACTAAGCCTGAGATGCAAATCTTACAAATAAAGTAATCACAAGAGCAAGTCAAATCTCTCTCGCTGGAGCATCTAGCTAATATCTATACAGCGGTATACGCTACAACTTCAGCAAACATTCTGGATTTGCTAAAGAAATGTTGGATAAAAGTCTGTGGGCTTCATTCTGCCGCAGATCATGCTAGGTTTTTATAATGGTCTCTTCTGGTTTTTTTTTAAATCTATAAAAACATTTTACTGAAACTACTAATAGTAGCTTTCAAAAAATGAGAATGACATACCAAATGCTAAACATTCAGAACACATTGCACACATTGTTTGGCTTGTGTGGAAAATATTATATGCTTATAATAATGGAATGTGTAATGAATGTACCTGAAGGTTAGATCATGTATAATGTGCACTCTTATTTTGTTCCGGCCGGCATGTTTTCAATAGTGCCTAGAAAAAAATATGATTTGTTTGCTACTCTGTGCAAATTTTATACTAATTCCAGACTCATATTCCCATCATGGCAACTCAAAAGGAAAGAAAGTACCAAGGCTGTAGCTATCGGGAGATTGCCCTCAGATTTATGCAAACTCCAACCCATCCTTTCTCCCATACATCTTTCCCCACATGGCATGCCTTCTGTTTCTTTACGAGATTCTTGTACACAAATTAAATCACGGCTTCCTCATCAGAAGTTGTTCTTTTCCATTCAGCTTGAGAGCTGTCTAAATTTTTTGTATTTTGTTTTTCAAAATATAAATAAAGACGGGCAAGGTCAAAGCTTTTCTATTAGCTCTCGGTGGGGCCTCTGATTTTATCCAAAGCGAGTGCTTGCCATGATTAGCCCTCATGATCAAGAAAGTCAGGAACTTCCTAAGGCCCAAGACTAACTCAGAAACCAACTGGATTCAGATAGGGAGAATGAAGGATGAGGATGGAGTCAGCAGCATTAAATGGTCAGGTATTGCCATATCAGTCCAGAATAAGGTGCTGCCACAAACTCTGGTGTGTTGGTTGATTTATTTATAAAGAAAATTTCTTACCTGCCTTCATCACAAGGTCCCAGGATAGGATATACAATTATAAAAACAAATAAAACTTTGCAATTATAACAAAAACTCAAAAACCATTCCAAATGGAACAGAACAACATAAATACAGCAAAAAAGATGGGTCCCACGAACAGGCGCTTTGAAAAAAGATTTGCTCAGTCTCCAGCTTTCATGGAAACAATGTTCTGCTGTGGTTTTTCAGGATTTCACCTTTATGTGTGCCAGAAACATGGCCACCCATTCAGTAGCATGGCTGTGAAAAGGCAGGCTTTTTAGCATCCTTAATATCACGTAACTAGTGCAAGTGAAGCTTCCAGCAAGAATTATTCCTGTTGACAAAATAAGGGGGGAAAGATGAATAATAATCCTCTAATAAAAACATCCAATCCGTATCTGGTTTCTACAGAGCACTTTATAACCTTATAATCCCCCGTTTTAATAATATCAGTAGGCTTTTGGGTATCAAACCAGTGAGTGACAAATAGATGACAGCTCACGGGAGGGAACTGTGTGCGTTGGGGATGAAATTTCACTTTGTTACTAGCCAACAAGAGTACAGCTTCAGAAGAGAGTGCTTTTATTCTTCTTTGTAGCTATTTTTAGGCTGCATTCTAAGCTGAAGGCCTTAACTTCTACAGATTCATTAGAACACCCCCTCCTGTGATCTGCTGCTGCTGCTGCCTAACTCCCACTTTCTCGACTTTCTCTGTCACAGTAACAAGTCCCTAGTAGCAGATGGTCCCAGTCTTCTTTCCTGTGCGGTTTCCAGAACAGCTCATTTCATCCTGTTTAACCAGACTTGCAGACAATGTGCCACCCCCCCAAAAAAAACCCCTACACTTGCAGAAACCACAGCATTAACCCAGTTTCCTAAAAGCAGGCATGTTCCGTTCTGATGAAATGTGGCAGTCCTTCAAATCTCACTACAGTGGTACCTCGGGTTACATATGCTTCAGGTTACATGTGCTTCAGGTTACAGACGCCGCTAACCCAGAAATATTGCTTCAGGTTAAGAACTTTGCTTCAGGATGAGAACAGAAATCGTGCTCTGGCGGCGCGGCAGCGGCAGGAGGCCCCATTAGCTAAAGTGGTGCTTCAGGTTAAGAACAGTTTCAGGTTAAGTAACAGACCTCCAGAACGAATTAAGTACTTAACCCGAAGTACCACTGTAAATCTAATGAGATACTTTCAGCAATAACCTTTGCAAGTACAAGAAGTGTAAACTGTTTAAGTAATTCAGGTAAGGATGAGGTTGATATAAGGCCGCACTGTTGTTGTTGGCATTCATCTATCTCTAGAGACAATGGAGAGAAGGCTCCCTGGAAAAGACCCTGATGTTGGGAAAGATGGAGGATGTTAAATAGTGGGTAGACATAGCAGACGACGCAGCAATTTCTCCAAAGCAGCTCTTTATTTGTAAGCTGGAACAGAACTGAACAGCAAACAGCTCAGCCGGCCTGCTTTTATAGGCAGCCGGCTGTCAACATTGTAGCAACAACAACCCAGGGTTTCCTGCCTAAAGTAACTGACATGGGGCTGAGTGAATACATGATACTCCTGGTGGCCAGGGAGAGAACTTCAATACATAACAGAGGGCACAAAGAGAAGGGGACGACAGAGGACAAGATGGTTGGACAATGTTCTCGAAGCTACCAGCATGAGTTTGACCAAATTGGAAGCATAACACTCAAAATAGAGCATGTTTGGCTTCTGAAAAAAAGTTCACAAACTGGAACTCTTACTTCCGGGTTTGCAGTGTTTGGGTTCCAAGTTGTTTGAGAACCAAGGCGTTTGAGAACCAAGGAACCACTGTATCTATAGCCAGACACAATCTAAAACAACAGGACAATCTAAAAAAACAACGCAACCCATCTCAAATAGTTGCAGCCACAGCAGCATCTACACGACGTGTAAAAATAATAAATCGGCTGCATGGATAAGATTTCTTAAATTCAGAATCCTGCCATTCTCGTAATGGTCAGCCATGAGCTAGTCAGGCATACTGCCTTGAGCAGGGAATTCATTTTTTTTTTTTTTTTGGCAATAATATTTATTAATTTTCAATAGACATAACAAAAAAGAAAATATGCAACAACACAATAGAGAAGTGAAAAAGAAGGGGAAAAAATAACAAACTTGAAATACCTAAACAGGGGAAAAAGAAACTCAATTAATTAATTAAAATCCATTTTCATAAACATTTTAGTTGACTTCCTCTAATCTCCTCCATCTGAATTTCCTCTTAATTTGAATGTAGCAGTTTCCAATATCATTATTTCATAAAACAATATTACAGTCGTATTCCAATTTCTTTACATTTCTTATAGTACATTTTCTTATTTATATATTTATGTCTAATTTAATCCTAGGCCTGATTGGTTCTTTCAAGTGGTTACATTTCTTTAATATTAGAATATTTGTTCAAATAGTCTTTAAATTTCTTCCAGTCTTCTTGGTAGTCCTCTTCTTTCTGGTCGCGGATTTTCCCGGTGAGATCAGCCAGCTCCATAAATTCCATCATCTTCGTCTGCCATTCTTCTACTGTTGGTAATTCTTGTGTTTTCCATTTTCTGGCTAGTAAAATCCTAGCAGCTGTTGTGGCATACAAAAATACTTTCACATCTTTTTTGGGCAGTTCATGTCAGCATCGCCCTTGAGCCAGTGCACCAACTAGACTCATGCACCTCAACCCCGACTGGGCTAGGCGAGCTGGGTAGCACTGCCAGAGACCACCTTTCTCACAGGAACAGGTCACAGTGCTGTGGACTCACAGCTTAGAGCTGAGAGCACCGGATTCACTGTCTCAATAATACAGTCGTTGCGCAGCAGAGTTTTGCAGAGTCTTGCAGAGTATAAACCACTCGGAGAGCAGCTCTGTAGAATATCTTCCTTTTATTCTGTAACTACAACTATGATACAAAACTATATACAGAGCTGAATATTCTAAGCATAAATCAATGCTACACTGAGAGTCTGGAGCTGCTCTTAGCAGCAACCTTATCTCTAGGCACGATCTCTAACACTCTCTCTCTCTCTCCGATACACTGACTGACTGACTCTCTCTCTCACACACACACTGATGTGGTGCTGGGGCAGAATAAGTAGATAGCAGGACACACCTCCTCCTCTCTGGAGAGTCAGCAGAGACCATCAGGAGATTATCAGGAGATTCTTGGGTATGGGAGGGGTGAAATCTCCTCAGTTCAGTGCCTACTATCCCAAGGAGAAAGGCCTCTGGTCTGAGCAGGGAATTCAAAAGGCTGGGTGCTATAACAAAGCAGCCCTGAACTCCTGCAGATCTCATTTCAGCGAAACAGAGGAAGGGGGCATGCAGCAAGTTTTCAGCTCTTTTGCCAACTGAGACAGTGTGACACAGATGCAATTACTGAACTGCCCATAAAAATCTAATGTATCCGCCAGTGCCTTTCCAAAGGTTGGTTATGTTATTTAAAAGTTTAAAAAATCAGCTACGTGCAATTCCTTCAGTTTAGAATCTTTGCACATTGGATCTAAAAAAAAAAAAAGTGGACGCCACGGGGGGATTTAAATAAACGTTCCAAGGCTTTGCGAAAGCCACGTGAAGCCGAAAGATGTTAAAGTTGCATGAGAGGTCTGGACCCTCTGAAGTTTCAGGCTGTAAATAGGATTTAGGACCTTGCGTTAACCAAGACAACAAAAAATAATTAACGCATACTGCTAAACTTCATTAGTCTCCCAGGGTTTAAATTATGCTTGCAACATCAACACATTAGAGTGAATAGTGTTTAAAAAGGTGGGAAGCCACTTTGCTATGAAAATTTGTTTTCTTCCACACTGGGAACAATGCCCCTTTCTTACTGCATAATTGCCTTCAAGATATATCTAGTGAATATTGTTCTGATAGCAGAACTCCCACTGAAAGTTTCTTCAGACATTAATGTGCACATTTGTCTGAGGCTACATACAAAAAAAGGGACGCAGGTGGCGCTGTGGGTAAAACCTCAGCGCCTAGGACTTGCCGATCGCATGGTCGGCGGTTCGAATCCCCACGGTGGGGTGAGTTCCCGTCGTTTGGTCCGAGCGCCTGCCAACCTAGCAGTTCGAAAGCACCTCCGGGTGCAAGTAGATAAATAGGGACTGCTTACTAGCGGGAAGGTAAACGGCGTTCCGTGTGCTGTGCTGGCTTGCCAGATGCAGCTTGTCACGCTGGCCATGTGACCCGGAAGTGTCTGCGGACAGCGCTGGCTCCCGGCCTATAGAGTGAGATGAGCGCACAACCCTAGAGTCTGACAAGACTGGCCCGAACGGGCAGGGGTATCTTTACCTTTACCTTTTTACATACAAAAAACACACCTTTTTAGTCTGGAATCAATGGAGAAGTGTTTTTTTCTATGTGGTCCGCATGCAATCTAGATTTACTGCATTTATATATTTTGTTATTTTTTTGCCCCCGAAAAAACACTTCTTAAGAAGCTGGTTTCATTCTAGGGGGCAGGGGGAAGCTCATTGCAGATTAATTCTGCATCACCCCGCAGTATGTCCATTTGAAAACAGATGAAAACAGATGTAGGAAGTCCTGGAAATGGGACTGTTGTGGGTGGCTGTATACCAAGGTCACAACCACAATTTCCTACTTTTTTTCTTTTTAAAAATAGCAATAATAATATATATACCATATTTTTCGCTCTCTAGGACGCACCCGAGCATAAGACGCACCTAGTTTTAGAGGGGGAGAACAAGAAAAAAAATCTCTCCCTCTCTGCGCAGCACCCCTTCAGCGAAGCGGGAGGAGAAACTGAGCCCCTTCCATTTCTCCTCCCGCTTCGCTGAAGGGGCGCTGAGCAGAGAGGGAAAGCTGCGCAGCGCCTCTCCAGCGAAGCGAAGCCAGGAGAACAAGAAGGATCAGTGCACACCAATCCCTCTTGCACTCCTGGCTTCAGCGAAAGCAACGCAAAGCCTCCGGAGCGCAGTGGGAGTTACCGCTGTGCTCCGGAGGCTTCGGGTGACTGCCCCTGAAGCTATGGAGCCTCCATTCGCTCCATAAGACACACACACATTTCCCCTTAATTTTTGGAGGGGAAAAGGTGCGTCTTATCGAGCAAAAAATACAGTGTGTGTGTGTGTGTATTACCTTTATTGTAAGATTGTATTTTAAACCAATAAAGATGTATTTTAAAAATAATAATAATAAAGACTCTACTATTCCATCCTTCTAAAGAACATCAAAGCGAGGTAAGAACTGACCCTTGGAACTTTTCATCACTTTTGGAAGCAGTGCATGCAACAAGGCCCAGATCCCAGATCGTGGCATCTCCACACAGGGCCAGGAGAGACTGGTGCCTAGAACCCGAGAGAGCCACTCACTGTTGACAAATACTGAGTTTGACTCAGTCCTGAATCAGATATGGCAGCTTCCTATATTCCTGTTGGGACTTGCTCTGTGGAAGCATTTGCAGCATGTGGCAGATTTGAGGACTGGAAGAAAGATTTCCTTGTTTATTTTTTCCCCACTGGAGCATTTAGATCCTGCCGTTTGAGTGTAAATAGTGCACCTATTGTTCTCTTTCTCTGGCAAGAAACAGCAAGGCACTGTGCTACGCTGGGGGCAAACCAGTGGTGGTGGTTGCCCTGATTTTCTCCTTGCCCAAAGCAGAGAGTGAGGAACGTCAGGAAGATGTCAGGTGAGGCATCTCAGGGCAATTGTCTGTTAATGCGGAACTGTTGGGCACGACTGCCACTGGGCGAGGGCAGGCAGGGAGGAGTTCCTTTTCCATGCGATTGGGTAATTCATGAAAGATGTACAGCGGTACCTCGGGTTAAGTACTTAATTCGTTCTAGAGGTCCGTACTTAACCCGAAACTGTTCTTAACCTGAAGCACCACTTTAGCTAATGGGGCCTCCTGCTGCCAGAGCACGATTTCTGTTCTCATCCTGAAGCAAAGTTCTTAACCTGAAGCACTATATCTGGGTTAGCGGAGTCTGTAACCTGAAGCGTATGTAACCTGAGGTACCACTGTACCTGCGTCTCTATAACACCTACGCTGATGGATGCCCCCTTTACACTGATCTGTGCAGTCTTGACTACTACTCTCTAATTTTATGCGATAAAACATCACACACATAGCTGAGCAGAGATGAAAGGGGGAGAGAGAAAAACGTTGGTACGGCAGGTATCACCAAAATTACTTTGTGAGAAAGGGCAGTCCAGTATTTCTCTAATGGGTAAAGGTTGAATTGAAGGGACATAAATTTCAAAGGGAAGCAAAAGGGTTAGGAATGTGATGGATGTGAGATAACAATAAGTTAATCATCGACATAATGTCACAGAGCATTGCCCTTGCATTCCAGAGTTTTGGGGACCTACTGTCTGCAATAATTTATCTCTCTCATTCTGTATGCTATGTGTATTTAATTCATCTGATGAAGTGAGGCTTAGTCTGGACGTAAAACACAGTTATGCATATCTGTTTTTAAATTTGTCTGAATTTTACCTGCATATTGATATAACAACAACAACAATAATATATTTTTTATACCCAGCCCATCTGGCTGGACCTCCCCAGCCACCCTCCAACAGAACACCAAAATACAATAGTCCATCAAACATTAAAAGCTTCCCTATATTGATAATTTTTTAATAGTGTTTTCTGCACACCACTTACACACCTCCAGGTGTCCCTATTTTCCAGTGACAGTCCTGGATTTACAGAAGCCATCCTGGTTTCTGATTTGATCCTGGAATGTCCCACTTTTCTTTAAAGGTAAAGGTAAAGGGACCCCTGACCATTAGGTCCAGTCATGACCGACTCTGGGGCTGCGGCGCTCATCTCACTTTATTGGCCGAGGGAGCTGGCGTACAGCTTCCGGGTCATGTGGCCAGCATGACTAAGCTGCTTCTGGTGAACCAGGGCAGTGCACGGAAACGCTGTTTACCTTCCCGCCGGAGCGGTACCTATTTATCTACTTGCACTTTGACGTGCTTTCAAACTGCTAGGTTGGCAGGAGCAGGGACCGAGCAACGGGAGCTCACCCTGTCACAGGGATTCGAACTGCTGACCTTCTGATCAGCAAGTCCTAGTCTCTGTGGTTTAACCCACAGCTCCACCCGCATTGATGAATATTTATTCTATATTTAAACCTTAAAATTCTTATACAGTGGTACCTCTGTTTATGAATGCTTCAGGTTACGAGCTTTGCTAACCTGGAAGTAGCTGCTCCTGGTTGCAAACTTTGCTCCAAGATGGAACAGAAATCGCGCGCCAGAGGCCCCATTAGAGAAATGGGTACCTCAGGGTAGGAACGGTTTCAGCTTAGGGATGGACCTCCAGAACGAATTAAGTTCGTAACCAGAGCTACCACTGTAACAGCAGTAACAGTTATTCTGTTCATCTCACTCAGGACCCCCGCCTCACCTGCCTACCCACCCACTCACTGGTCTTTCAATCACTGCAGATGAAAAATATTATCGAAAGCATGCAAGCTACAAGAATTTGCTGAAATGGCGCAGTTGACAAATACCCTGAGAGGCAATTCAATACAAAAATTTATGGAAAAGTGGGATAGATATAAAACATGTTCAAAAATACATTAAAGGTTTGCTATCTATGCTAGGATTTGATTGACGTTGGAGTGAGACTGAGTTGAGAAATAAGACTAAGAGCACATATTGATATAGGAATGTATTAGATAATATGTAATATTACAATAATAAGAGTACATTCATTTGTAAAAAATAAATATACAACGCGAAAGACAGGAAGTCTAGTGTGTTGGCATGTATATGATAAGGGGGGGGGGGAATTGTTTTTTTGTTTTTTCCTTTGTTCGTTCTTTTTTTGTTTCCTTTTCTTTCTAGGTATATAAAATTTGTATATCATTTTTGTATACATGTTGGAAATTATATTATAGTAAGTCCTGTAATGTAATATGACAACGTTTACCGCTGTAAGATAAGAATGTTAACAAATAAATAAAATGCAAATTCGAAAGAAAGAAAGAAAGAAAGAAAGAAAGAAAGAAAGAAAGAAAGAAAGAAAGAAAGAAAGAGAAAGAAAGGAAGGAAGGAAGGGAAAGAAAGCATGCTTTTGGGTTGAGTTAAATGCCTCACTGCCTCTAGATATCTATAGCTTGATAACTGGAGGTGCTTGCTTAAGGGCATTTAGCGACTGGTGGTTACTCAAAGTTACTGGAAGTTGTGTCACAGTTCACCTACCCAGATAGGAACTGATACAATTACTTTCGCATGCAAATTGTAGCTGTAGGCACTGTGGGAAGGTGCATTGCAGGTTGCCTTTTGGGCACTGATTCCACGGACATATTCAATATCTATGATATGCATCTGTTTTGAGATGGAGAAGCCAGAAGCATGAACAGTGGTCAAGGCAGAGAGTTTTATAAGGGTGTTACAGGAAATTCCAGGCATCGTAATCCATAGCAAGCACTTTGACATTTTCATAGCTGCTGCACATGTTGTTTTTCATCTACCAACAAGCCCAATGACTCTTTTCTAGTTAGTCACTGATGTTTCAGACCCTACTGATGTCAAAGCAAAATTAGGGGTTGTTTTTCAGTATTGGAGGGGTGCAATTTGAATCACCAAATTTGGGATTTTTCTTTCAAATGAATTTGAGCTGTTCTGGACATTGCACAGCTGCACCTAAAAGGCCAGTCACTGCTGCTTTTCCACCACATCTTTAGGATACACATACCCAAGGGGGATTTTTTCAGCTGGAACTCAAGTCCGGCACCTCCCAGTTGGGCACCATTGCCATTCTAAGAGAACAAGGGTGAGTCCCAGCACATCTTTTTCTAGAAAAATAGCACTGCATAACAATAGCAAACATGCTTTATCACTACCTGCTAAAAACATGATTGTTTAGACAAGCCTACCCTTAGAAAGTTGAGATAATTTTGATCTCTTTTCGTATTTTTTGCTTCTTGGGAGAAAAGCAATGACAAACCTAGACAGCATCTTAAAAAGTAGAGACATCACCTTGCCAACAAAGGTCCGTATAGTTAAAGCTATGGTTTTCCCGGTAGTGATGTATGGAAGTGAGAGCTGGACCATAAAGAAGGCTGATCGCCGAAGAATTGATGCTTTTGAATTATGGTGCTGGAGGAGACTCTTGAGAGTCCCATGGACTGCAAGAAGATTAAACCTCTCCATTCTGAAGGAAATCAGCCCTGAGTGCTCACTGGAAGGACAGATCCTGAAGCTGAGACTCCAATACTTTGGCCACCTCATGAGAAGAGAAGACTCCCTGGAAAAGACCCTGATGTTGGGAAAGATGGAGGGCACAAGGAGAAGGGGACGACAGAGGATGAGATGGTTGGATAGTAGTGTTCTCGAAGCTACCAGCATGAGTTTGACCAAACTGCGGGAGGCAGTGGGAAGACAGAAGTGCCTGGCGTGCTCTGGTCCATGGGGTCACGAAGAGTCGGACATGACTAAACAACTAAACAACAACAAAAATTACGACAAAACCAAAGTTTTCCTAATATAATTTTGGGGCTGTGACAGTTTCTTCCCTGATATAGAAGTTCAAGTCAATCTGATCTTACACTGAACTTCACTTGCACTCGGCTGTAGACTAGGGAAATATTAGAGCCACCATGATCTACGAACTATCAAAATCTGGGGTGCCCTGCACACCTTTTGTAGTGTTGCAAACCCTACAAAAGGTTTGGAGTGGATCTCAAAGTTTGGGGTTCGTAGTTAATGAAGCCCATTCCTAGATTTACCTTACCAGGCAGAGGAATTTCAAGAATGTTTTGAACTGGACTGCTCAGACATTTTCCATTTGAAATGAATGTGAACTAGAAAGTCTTCCATTCCAAACAGGTTTCTGTCTCTCTGTCCGCTTCACCCGTCTTACAAGGTATTGTTGCGAGGGCTATTGAGCAAGCATTTTAAGCACCAACATAAATGCTAAGTGAAGACCCTAAAAAATCCACAGATGCCTTTACTCTACGGTACATTCCCTGTTCACATTCTGATAGGGTTGCCATACGGCCAAAATTTCCCGGACATAGCCAGGATTCAGTCATTGGCAACGGCGTCTGAGAGAAAATTGCTAGAATGTCTGGGAAAATCCAGACCTATTGGCAGCCCATGACGACAGTGTAGATTAGGGAGAATTTCCTTAGAAATACAGTGGTACCTCGGGTTACATACGCTTCAGGTTACAGACTCCACTAACCCAGAAATAGTACCTTGGGTTAAGAACTTTGCTTCAGGATGAGAACAGAAATCGTGCTCCGGCAGCGTGGCGGCAGTGGGAGGCCCCATTAGCTGGTGCTTCAGGTTAAGAACAGTTTCAGGTTAAGAACGGACCTCGGGAATGAATTAAGTACTTAATCCGAGGTACCACTGTAGCTCAAAAACTTCAAAGCTCAAAAACTTTGCCCTAAAAAGCTGGGCAAACGTTTGTGTCTGGATTTTCACTTTTTGAAATGTGGCAACCCTACGTAGATATGCACTCGCATATGTTTTACATGCAAGCATCTGCAAAGATCGATGCACCGCTCACACAGTTCCTCACTTTGCCACCACACACAGCACATTGCAATGCAGCCAAACTAAATAATAATAATAATAATAATAATAATAATAATATAAAATAATAAAATTTTATTTATATCCTGCCCTCCCCAGCCAAAGCTGGGCTCAGAGCGGCTAACAACAGTAAAATAATACAGCATTCTAAAATCAATTCATTCTAAAATCATTTCAAATCAAATTGATAGCAACCATTGGGCTAGAGTTCTGTGAAGAAATTACCTAAGGAGGGGGTCAGGCTGTGCCTTGGCCAAAGGCCTGGTGGAACAGCTCTGTCTTGCAGGCCCTGCGGAAAGATGTCAAGTCCTGCAGAGCCCTAGTCTCTTGTGACAGAGCGTTCCACCAGATCGGAGCCACAGCTGAAAAAGCCCTGGCTCTGGTTGAGGCCAGCCTAATCTCTCTGTGGCCCAGGACCTCCAAGATGTTTTTGTTTGCAGACTGTAAGGTCCTCCGTGGGACATACCAGGAGAGGCGGTCCCGTAGGTACGAGGGTCTAGGCCGTATAGGGCTTTAAAGGTTAAAACCTTAAACCTGATCCTGTACTCCACCGGGAGCCAATGCAGCTGGTATAGCACTGGGTGAATGTGATCCCGCAGCAAGGACCCCGTAAGGAATCTCACTGCAGCATTCTGCACCCGCTGGAGTTTCTGGGTCAGTCTCAAAGGCAGCCTCATGTAGAGCGAGTTACAATAATCCAGTCCGGAGGTGACTGTCGCGTGGATCACAGTGGCTAGGTCAGGGCGAGAGAGGTAAGGAGCCAACTACTTAGCTTGGCAGAGATGAAAAAATGCTGCCTTTGTTATAGCTGCAATCTGCGCCTCCATGGAGAGGGAGGTATCAAAGATTACACCCAAACTCTTAACGGACGGTGCTGGCACTAATTGCGCCACCGCAAGAGATGGGAGTTGCCCCCCCATCCCATATCGTTCCGACCCAGCCAAAGGACCTCTGTCTTCGAAGGATTTAACTTCAACCGGCTCCCACGTAACCATCCAGCCACAGCTTCCAAACATCTGATCAGATGCCAGATTAATTGTGTACTTGCGGTTAACATGTCTAGTTTTTGCATTTTAAAAGGAGCCACAGAAGCGGGGGAAGAGAGAGAGGCTACATGTTCCGAAGGCCTGACAGTATCTAATGGAACCCAAGCACGAAACAAGACAATCTGCTACAAGAGAAAAGCAGTCACAAAATACTTGAAAGACCATATGCATGCAGAGGGGAGTTTATGCGAAACCTCAAATTAAAATAGATGCTGAATGTGCGTGATAGAGAAACCATTATTTAGGGAGGGAGATGCACTCTAGAAAAAGGGATTTGCTGCTTCGAGAGATGGAAACTCTCACACAGGTACTGAGGACCAGAAGGAAAAAATAACACAGAGGAACGTTAGCAAGGAGAGTTAAGCAGTTCTTTACGGTGGAGCAGAATGTTGGTGAACAAAAAGAATAGGTGGAGCAGTGGCCTTAAAAATTCACCTGCTATCATTTACGAATGGCTCTCTTATGTATAAATGAATGGTTATTTTAGTATGTATTCCTTACTTCTGAGCACCTGCTTTTCTTTTCTTTTAATATATAAATTTTATTAGTATTTTTCCACCCAACAACAATACGAAAGATATCGAAAAATAACAATACACAAAACACAAAAACTAACATTCAACCCCCCCAAAAAAACCACAAATCCATATCTTACAAGTTAATAATATAAACACTAAAAAGAAAAATAAACATTGACTTCCACCAATCCCACAGAACCTCCTTTATTGTGTCTTCCCGTTTTCCTTATCATCTCTATCCTAACATCTAAATATAAATTCCTCTTTAACTTCACAAGGTTATTCCTGACTCAGCCAGAATTCTGTCCTCGGACCTTGACTTTTAAGATATTCATTTAGGCACTCCCATTCTTTTTTTACTTCACTTTTTGGTTTTTGTCTTATGTCTGTCAGTTTGGCTAATTCTAAGTATTCTGAAAGCTTACATAACCACTCTCCCCTAGTGGGTAACTGATTCCCTTTCCAATACTTTTGGAAATAGCGCCTGCATTCCTACACCTATTCCATCTTCTCTCCCTTCGTGCTTCTCCCTTCTGTTCTCTCCCTCTTCTTCTCTTGAACCTTCTTTCCTAGCTCAGACATACCAGAGTTCCCTGATCCCTTGGTCTGCTACGTTCTGGTCCTGACTCCTTCCTTGGATGCAACTCTCTAGCATCCAAGCAGCTCTGTTAATGGCAGGAACAGAGTCTGACCCCACTCAATAGCAAGCAGTTACCCTAAAAGGAGGGACACGGGTGGCGCTGTGGGTTAAACCACAGAGACTAGGACTTGCCGATCAGAAGGTCGGCGGTTCGAATCCCTGCAACGGGGTGAGCTCCTGTTGCTCAGTCCCTGCTCCTGCCACCCTAGCAGTTCAAAAGCACGTCAAAGTGCAAGTAGATAAATAGGTACCACTCCGGCGGGAAGGTAAACGGCGTTTCCGTGTGCTGCTCTGGTTCGCCAGAAGCGGCTTAGTCATGCTGGTGGGTACCCTCAGCCAATAAAGCGAGATGAGCGCCCAACCCCACAGTCGGCCACGAGTGGACCTAATGGTCAAGGGTCCCTTTACCTTTACCCTAAAAAGGGGAGAGAGCAGTTCAGCTAGTGGCTGCAAATCTATGACTGACAACTGTCCGTGAATGGCAGGCAGCCGACCCAATCATTGCTAGGTGTTTCCCGGCCCAAGAATTTTGCAAACCATGACGTGTCAGTGTACAGAATCTATTACCCTTTTTTTGTGCTGGGACATCAAATCTCCATATATTTACTGCAATCTGGCTTGTCAGCTCTGAGCGATCTTGGCATTAAGACAACTCTCCCAAGAACCACCAATGGAGAGGCGAAGTTTTAGTTTCTAGACCAACCCCCCCAGTGTTCAAAATTGTCTCTTCAAATGATAACACAAGCCTCCTCCCCAACAAGAAAAGTTATC
Source organism: Podarcis gaigeae (assembly GCF_964106915.1). Lineage (NCBI taxonomy): Eukaryota > Metazoa > Chordata > Lepidosauria > Squamata > Lacertidae > Podarcis > Podarcis gaigeae. The sequence continues at coordinate 12,774,078 of NC_139685.1, forward strand.
ACATAAAGCTTTCAAAACCTAGTTACTTTGGTTGATTTTTTATAATTACAGCAATTTGGATAGGTAAATCAAGTTTCATTGCTAAGACGCGTCTTAAAAGCGGATTCCAAGAAGGCTTAACAACAGGAAAAATATTGCCGCCTAGTTGACAGATTCTGTATGAACTCATCAGCAAATTGACTAAACAAAGCCTTCTTTAAATATTTTTCCTCTGTCACTTCATGTTGAAGCTTATTTCCTTTAGTGCATGAAGCAATGAAATATTAATTTTAAAGCGTTTTCTTTTCTTTGAATAATCTGCAAGCTTTGCCTCTAGATGGATTTTAGATGACATTTTCCCCCTCCTCTCCTCATTTTTTCTCCTAACCACTCCCCTGAGCTACTATTACCTAACTTTTACACAAACAAGCAGAGCTCAGAAGCTCTAACTCAACAGCTGCCTGGAACCTAGACTCGCTTGCTTGTCACCCTTTGCACAAAGAGACTGCACCCAACTGGAAAGTGTTTTGGGAAAACAAATCTTTGCAGAAGGAATCCTGCGCAGAAGGAAGGTAGGATGATTGCAATTACTTTTAGAACCGGCTGAGGATGAAAACAGACAGCATTCTTAGACTGTGTACACACTCCCATTTACTCTCATCCACCACTGGTTTTGGAAGCAGTTTGCATTCAATTCAGACTCTATTTTATCGTTTCTTATGAAACACTGAGTTTTTATGAGTTTCCCCACCAAAACCAGCTTCAATCTGAATCGAGAAAAAGAGAGTTCCAGCTGTATTTTAAGCCGATAACATGAACACAGCGTTAGTGTAATGAACATATATTCTCTGCCTATAAAGGCAAGTAAGTAGCTTTGAAGGCAGCAAACACATGATCAGACTACTTCATTTGCACTTAGTCTGTTTGTCTGTCTTCACTGTGTATTAAAGTCTTGACTTCTTTTTTTCAACTTTTGGGAAAACCAATGCCGTTTTGGGGAATGCTGAGGAAAAGGGGTGATCCAGTGGTGTGATATTTTCCCAGCCATATTCAAGAGGGGTTGTGTGTTTGGGTTGTTTTTTTAAAAAAAATATGGGACATTGCTAGTTCTATGTCAGAGAATCACAGAATTGTAGTGTTGGAATGGGACCCGAGAGTCATCTAGTCTAACCCCCCTGAAATGCAGGAATCAATCAGGTGGTGATAAATTTTACAACCAAATATATCCTGTAACTAAACTGCTATAGAGAGGTGGTGAAGAATCCAATCAGGCAAGATGAGGGAAGAATGGAGATTGGATCTAATGAATACTTTTGTTATTACCTCAGAAACGATATGGGCATAACGTAGCCACCTAATATGTTTTCTGCTGTGGGGCTGAGGGATCTGAATTTGAGAAACAACTGGGGTTTTTTAAATACCTCACCCCTGTTTAAAAACCAGAACACCCTGTTCCTGTAACATAAACATGACATTCTTGAGATCGCCCAAAGACAGCTCTAAAATGCTGAGCTGTGAACCAGAAAGTCTTCCAAGTTCAAATCTCACCTCAGTCATTAATATTATTGTCTAGGTCATGGGTAGGCAAACTAAGGCTTGGGGGCCGGATCCGGCCCAATCGCCTTCTAAATCTGGCCCGCGAACAGTCCGGGAATCAGCATGTTTTTACATGAGTAGAATGTGTCCTTTTATTTAAAATGCATCTCTGGGTTATTTGTAGGGCCTACCTGGTGTTTTTACATGAGTAGAATGTGTGCTTTTATTTAAAATGCATCTCTGGGTTATTTGTGGGGCACAGGAATTTGTTCATTCACTCCCCAATATAGTTTGGCCCCCCACAAGGTCTGAGGAACAGTGGACCGGCCCCCTGCTGAAAAAGTTTGCTGACCCCTGGTCTAGGTGTCTCTAAACAAGGTGCAGTCTTCTTTACCCCAGTGGAGGAGTGGTAACATCACCTGCCTAATAGCCTTCTAAGGATTGAGATCACATATGTGAAATAGTTTCATAGAACCATAGAATGGTAGAGTTGGAAGGGACTCTAAGGATCATCTAGTCCCAACCCTTTGCAATGCAGGAATCTCAACTAGATCCTGCGTGACAGATGACCAACCAATCTCTGCTTAAAAACCTCCAGACTCTCACTCTTGTGGGAGTCTGTTCCACTGTCAAACAGCTCTTACTGTCAGAAAGTTCCTCCTAATCTTGTAGTTTGATTCCATTGTCGAAACAAAATAAAAAAAATCCTTCCAGTAGCACCTTAAAGGTAAAGGGACCCCTGACCATTAGGTCCTGTTGTGGCCAACTCTGGGGTTGCGGCACTCATCTCGCTTTATTGGCCGAGGGAGCCAGTGTACAGCTTCCGGGTCATGACTAAGCCACTTCTGGTGAACCTGAACACCACACGGAAACGCCGTTTACCTTCCTGCCGGAGTGGTACCTATTTATCTACTTGCACTTCAACGTGCTTTCGAACTGCTAGGTGGGCAGGAGCAGGGACCGAACAATGGGAGCTCACTCCGTTGTGGGGATTCGAACCACCAACCTTCTGATCAGCAAGTCCTAGGCTCTGTGGGTTAACCCACAGCGCCACCCATGTCTCACCTTAGAGTAGCACCTTAGAGACCAACTAAGTTTGTTATTGGTATGAGCTTTCGTGTGCATGCACACTTCTTCAGATTCTTGGTTTGAGCCCTATCCTCCAGAGCAGGGGTCAGCACCCTTTTTCAGCTGTGGGCTGGTCCGCTGTCCCTCAGACCATGTGGTGGGCCAGACTATATTTTTTGGGGGGGGGGAATGAATGAATTCCTATGCCCCACAAATAACCCAGAGATGCATCTTAATTAAAAGCACACATTCTACTCATGTAAAAACACCAGGCAGGCCCCACAAATAACCCAGAGGTGCATTTTAAATAAAAGGAGACATTCTACTCATGCAAAAACACCAGGCAGGCAGCTCGTCTTTGGAAGGAAGCATGGAGTGCTCCAAAATCTCCTGGTAGACAGCTATGTTGACCCTGGAATTAATGAAGCACAGTGGACCAAAACCAGCTGATGACATGGCTCCCCAAATCTATTTTCTGATGAGAGCAGCTTTTGCATCTCATTTGGAAACCAAGGACCCAGAGTCTGGAGGAGGAATGGGGAGGCACACAATGCCAGGTGCTTGATGTCCAGTGTGAAGTTTCCACAGTCTGTGTTGATTTGGGGAGCCATGTCATCAGCTGGTGTTGGTCCACTGTGCTTCATTAAGTCCAGGGTCAACGCAGCCGTCTACCAGGACGGCTTCCTTCCAAAGACGAGCTTTATGGGGATGCTGATTTCATTTTCCAGCAGGACTTTGGCACTTGCCCACACTGCCAAAAGTACCAAAACCTGGTTCAATGCCCATGGGATTACTGTGCTTGATTAGCCAGCAAACCCACCTGACCTGAACCCCATAGAGAATCTATGGGGCATTGCCAAGAGAAAGATGAGAGACATGAGACCAAGCAATGCAGAAGAGCTGAAAGCTGCTATTGAAGCTTCCTGGTCTTCCATAACATCTCAGCAGTGCCACAGGCTGATAGCATCCATGCCATTGAGGCAGTAATTGATGCAAAAGGGGCCCAAACCAAGTACTGAGTACATGTGCATGCTTCTACTTCTCAGAGGTCCAATATTGCTCTATTTGCAGTCCTCGTTTTGCTGATTTCATTTAATATTCTAATTTTCTGAGATTGTTAATTTGGGGTTATCATCAGCTGTACACCATAAACATCACAATTATAACAAATAAAGGCTTGATATATCTCGCTTTGCATGTCATGAGTCTATCTCATATATTAGTTTTACCTTTTAAGTTGAATTACTGAAATAAATGAACTTTTCCACAATATTCTAATTTTTTGAGTTTCATCTGTAGATAACTAAAGATGGCTATCTTGTCTCCTCTTTACCACGCTAAACATGGCCAATTCCCTCCACCATTTCTCATAAGGCTTGGTTTCCAGACCCTTGATCATTTTGGTTGCCCTCCTCAGTACAACATTATAAAATGCTATTATTATTATTTTTCCTTTGGCATCGGTGCTCTTACCGAAGCCATTGACGCCACTTTTCTCTGCATTATTTTCGTAGCCCTTTGCAGGTTCCGCCTAACTCCACCATGTTCTTGCTGCTGTTTCTCGCCACCGGTGTGGCCCTATGTGTAACTGATGCCCAGCCGAATGAAGAAAACGCACTCCAGGACATGCAGAAAAAAGTCAACGACCTGTGGCTGAGTTTGCTCTATCCGCAGCTGTATGAGGATATCGTGGCCTCCAACCGGACTGCTTATGCCTCCTGCTTGGTGAAACCCAGCCCTAAAGTAGGTGCGGAGAAGCCGCAGGTTACAGGACACGTTTTGTTCAGGCAGGCCTACCCAAATGGGAAACTGGAAGCTATTTTCAACTTGGACGGCTTTCCGGCAGGCACCAACTTATCCGGGAGAGCGATTCATATCCACCAGTACGGAGACCTCAGCGACGGCTGCGACTCCGCAGGCGGACACTACAATCCCTTCAAGGAAAACCACCCTCGTCACCCTGGGGACTTTGGGAACTTCTACTCTAAGGAAGGCAAGATTAAAAAATATAAGGCCAATCTCGTGGCCACCCTGTTTGGCCCGTACAGCATCATAGGGAGATCGGTTGTGATCCACGAGCAAGAAGACGACCTGGGGAAAGGGAACAACAAGGCCAGTTTGGAGAACGGCAACGCGGGCAAGCGGCTGGCTTGCTGTGTTGTCGGAACGGGCACCAAAAACCTGTGGGAAAAGCAGTTCCCCGAGGTTAAGGAGAAGAGGAAGAAAATGCTCACGACCAAAGAGGCAAGCAGCAGCTCGCATGGCGTTGCTGCTAAACCATAGGAAAGCCTTCTGGTTCTTTTGAGAAAGTGTAAGATACGCCTTTTGCTCTGTCGTAGTGCTCCATTCCGTAAGCAGATTAATAATAAAAAGTAGCGGCGTATGATTTAAAGGTTCAGGCTTGCTCCCCCCCGCCAGCTCTAAAGTTTATCCTTGATATATTAAGGAGGACTGTATGCTTCGCTACTGAAATCTTGAGCAACCCTGCTTATTGTGTGCCATATCTCTTAGGGGGGAAATATCAAGAACAAGAAAGCTGGAGGAACAAACGGTAAAAATAAATGTCTCCAACTAAGATGGTGTGCTCTGTTTTCCTATATACCTGAAACGCATAAAGAAAATACTTCCCTTTCAACTGTTTGAGGATGGGCTGGCAGAGAGTGATAACAGCTCCCCCCCCCCCCCCCAGAGCTCAGGTAGGAGTTTGTGTGTTATTTCTATTTTAAAACTTCAGATCCATTATTTTATTCTGCTTATATTTGCAGGTTTTACTTCCTAACTTTTTTTTAAGCTTCTTAGCTGGTTTGAGTTATCCACAGTCCTGTAGCTGTGTCACACTGTTTATATTTGAAGCAAGTGTTTCCAAAAACATTCCTGACTTTTTCTTCGTCACTGAATAAATATTTGGAAAAGTGTGATTTGAATCACTTCTGGTTAAATTGTGTAATGCTGTTTGTGCAATGTTGATAAATGAAGGGGGATCTCTTTCTGCATGTTTTCAAGAGTGACAAAGGTGCCATGAACTATGCCACAGAAGCACAGCAATCTAGTTTTGTGCAGCTGTTGAGAGTACTGAACTAATAAAATAGAGCAAAATACATTTTTTTCATTCCAGAAGTTGCAGTTCTGAAAAAAGGTTTCTGACAAGCGTTCAGAGGGCAAAATCTAGGTTTGGTTTTTTTTAAAAAAAAATCAACGAGTTTTTCCAGTGACAAATTCAAGGACAAGCAAACTGGGAAAAATATGAACTTTAGAACGTACTGCTGTACGTGTTTATTTCTTAAAACATTTGACCAGTGATCTGACAAATACACACATAACCTGACACCGCTTCTTAAACTTTGTTCTAAGCGATTGTGGCTTACATTTCTTTCTATATATTTTTTAACAGAACCACCACATTATTCTAAATATGTGAGGATGCTTGGATAGGTTCTGAATTAAAACCCCACTATTGCCTGGATCTTTTGTGGCCAGAATCCTGCAGTCAAACTATATACCAAGTGAGAGCTGAGGGCAACTAAAAATTGGGTTGATGCTTCAGCATATAGAATAAATGTCAAAGAGAACACATATACTCAGCTCCTAATACTCTCCCCTTGTTATTTGTACTGAAGTTGCACAAAGCACTTCGAAGTACACCAGCAGCTGCCATGCACCAGAGTTTAAGACCAAGTGAGTCACAGTCATGTTATAAAAATGAAGTAAAAACAACACAAAATATAGATAAATATATTAGGAAATGTCTTTATTACAATTGACAAAATATATATATTACTTGATGACAGGGTTGCAATGAAAGCAAGGCCTGCAAATAAATAGAATACACATTTTTAAAGGAAATTATTAACCAGCAGCAGAATTTTATAAAGCAATTAATTTATTTAAGGTTTTTAAAAAACATGATTTCCACCCGATTTATTAAAATACATTCTCGAGAGCTCTTGAGTTAAAAAAAAACTTCTGGTGGATTATATAAAATGCCCTGTGCATAAAATTAGCCTCCACTACCAAAAGATTGTTTTTTCCATCAAAAAGAGGTTGTTTCCATGACCATTGAAAATTTGCACAGTTGAATGATTTATCAAACACATTTTTAACGTAAAGGAGTCTTAAAATGTAACATTTGGGGTTTCCCCCCGACATTACAGTGTTCATTGCCTTTGAGAAGGATGCGAGGGAATCCTTAAAAGAAAAGCTTTAAAGAAGCACCTGAACTTAGGAAAGGAGTCTTAATTTCTGAGAGCCTCCAGAACTGATAAAAATGAAAAACGAGTCCTAGTGAGAGAAAGAAACAAAAAGCCAAGAAGAACTTTACATAGCAGATCCCTATTCAGAATCGTAAGACTAGACTTAGGGTGTTTCATTTTACAGCTGAAGCCTGATAATCGCAGCCCTATGCTGGGTTCTGTCTCTTTCTTGGTCGAACTGGACCGAACCTTTGAAACTGGATTTTATTTTTTTCTATCATGAATGGCAATATTCACCCCACAGCCACCCCCCCCCCCCGCTGAGTGAACACTCAGTGTCCTCATAGTATCCATGTCCCAGTGTGAAGAGCATATCCCCCCCCCCCCATGAAAGGGAATGGCAGCTACTCGTTTTATGGGAGAAATAATGGGGGGGGGGGGCATTCAGCAACACTAGGAAGGTTAAAGTGGAGCAGGCTAAAGCTTTCCCCTTGAGCTGGACACACTATCTTCATTGCATCCACACTCCCACCGCACACTGGAGGACAAAGTCCTGCGACAGAGAGCCTGCTGTCAGTCAGTCAATCAATCAATCAATCAATCAATCAATCAATCAATGATTGATTGCCTGCTGTAATTCCCAGTGAAAGCTATAAATTGTGCAGGGAGGTTTAACAAGTACAAAAGTACAAGGAGCTCTCCCTTGTAGCCATTTACCGTATTTTTCGCTCCATAGGGCACACCGGACTATAGGGTGCACCTAGTTTTTAGGGGGGGAAATAAAGAAAAAAAATTATTTCCCCTCCCAGCCCCAAAGAGCAAAGAAGCCAAGACAGTGAGCGGGATCCATCCTGCTCGCTGTCTTGGCTTCGTTTTTAGCCGCGGGGCTGGGGTGGGGGAAGCCCGAGCTTCCCCCGACCCCAGCCCCCAGAACAGGTCCAGGCTGCGCATAACCTTGCCGCCGCTCCCGGAGCTGGGGGCGCACTCCTAAGGCTTGCAGATAGCTGCCTGAAGCTCGGGGAGCACAGCGGGAGTTGGCGCTGCGCTCCCTGGGCTGCAGGCTGTAGGCTGCTATCCGCAAGCCTTCGGAGCGCGAGGAGAACTCCTGCTGCGTTCCGAAGGCTTGTGGATAGCTACCTGAAGCCTGGAGAGTGAGAGGGGTGGGTGCGCACCGACCCCTCTCGCTCTCCAGGCTTCAGCGAAAGCAACGCGAAGCCTCCGGAGCACGGAGGGAACGCTCCCACCGCGCTTCGGAGGCTTCCCGCTGCTATCGCTGAAGCCAAGGAGCCTGCATTCGCTCCATAGGACGCACACACATTTCCCCTTCATTTTGGGAGGGGGAAAAGTGCATCCTATAGAGTGAAAAATACGGTAACTTCCACTGGGAGAAGGGCTTCACTGCACGAATGCCGGAATAAGGTTTAGGTTGCAAAGGGACGTTGGGGAACTTGGCATGTAAAAATAATACGTAGATCCACTGTGGTGCACTTCCATGTTCAAAGGTGGTTATCATGGAGTTGGAAAGGGCTCCTGGGATCATCTAGTCCAACCCCCTGCAATTATATACAAGTGATAAGGGGAATGGGCACTCTTGTACCCAGATGGCCAGGCTTCATTACCACTGGCACGGACTGTTTTCTGCAACTGAAAAATATATAGATGCAAGTGCAAATTTATGGGGCCATGTACTGGTTTCAACCAGCAGCTAAATGAATATAGCTGCAATGCTATAACCTGTGCAAGTGGCAATCAAAAACAAACAAGAAAGCTCTCTAGGGTTTTTGATAGCAAAGAATTAAGTCCCAACAAGGAAGCACGACTGATACTCATAAGAACCTCTGCAATAAATAGCATCAACTGTGCTGCTCTCAGATAAACAAGCCAATGTTTTTGAAACTGAAGGCTGCTGCTATAAGCACAGTAAGAGCACAGGGGGACTTAAAAAGCTAAAGGACCCCTAACAGTTAAGTCTAGTCGCAGACGACTCTGGGGTTGCGGCGCTCATCTCGCTTTACAGGCCGAGGGAGCCGGCGTTTGTCCGCAGACAGTTTTTCCGGGTCATGTGGCCAGCATGACTAAGCCGCTTCTGGTGCAAGTGAACACCGAAACCAGACTTACTTGTGAGTGAACATGCGTAGGACTGTAAGTTAGGTCTAAACTAGATGTCGTTGGATGTACTTTATCAGTCTGCCATCTCTTCTCTGTAAGCGTAAGACATGGAATGTAGCCCACTTGACCTTTAAATGGTTAAGGAAGCCAGCAAATCAAAAATTGGAATCAAAGGAGCAGAAGAACGGAGAGAAAGTAAACCAGGAAGAGTGTTATTGACAAGAATTCAGCTGTAACATGGGGCCGTCACATTACCTGATACCCCCCCCCCCCCAATCTGTATCACCAGAAGTCTAGATATAAGATTACACATAGTTACAGTGAGTGGCGACACTGGAAGTAAAGAAAAGAGGGAACGGGCTACTTCATGGATTTGGATAGTGACTGGGTTTCGGAAGTTCAATTATCACTTAACCTGCTATAGCCCCTGCCGCTCTTTGCAACTGTGTAAGTAGTCACTGAATCAGCCCCTGCTCTTTGGATTACTGAATGGATTTTAGATCACGGGGTTGAGGAATGTTTATTTTTAGAGAGCAGCGTATCTGTTACTAATACCTTAATAGCTACATGCATTGTTTAAAAACTAGGCTTGCTTCTTCAGGCTTGTACTTGCTTTTACACATATATGACCTTAATTCAATCTCTCCCTATGATAGCATCATTCCAGCTCACCGGAAGCTACTGAGCTCAAATGCAAACATTTCCACTAGCGCAGCTGGGCTCCAAACTAGACGCTACATAAAAAATGCAAATGGCAGCCCTCACTCCATAATTTAAAGCAATGCAAAACATTGGCCATTCATGGTGTGAACTTGTTTACGTTAAGCTGCCCTCCCTACTTGTCTACTTTTTTCTGCGCTAGGACTTCATCAGCATTAGCTGTAGCCCTTATCAAGGCTGTGACAAAACCAGAAAGAAATATATATCTTGAAATGAACATTGGGATGTGGAATGTCTTATTTATGATGAGCAAAATTCCAGAATTTCATATTCATAAGTTTGGTGCATATTCATTACTCTTCCCACTGTATCAGTTTTGTCATTCCTATAACAACAAATCGAGACAATAAGGCTATCTGTTATTTTACCAATAAAAGCACAAACGCTGTGCTGAGTCGATAACATTGTCAGCTACTCTATCAATAAAAGCAACAGTACCACAAATTCAAGAGATAACATAATCCTCCCCCTTTTCCTCCGCTGCACTATGAGGAATGAAATTATGCAAACTAATAAATGGTTTCCACTTTTTTTCATATTAATGCAAGAGACAAAAGCATTTAATTTAGAATAAACCAGTGTTGCTCAAAAAGAATGGGATGCAAATAGCAGAGTGGTGCAATGCCCAAGATTAAGGGAGTATTTAAGGAACACTGCAGAGTCTTCCCCCCCCCCCCTTTCCTCTTGGAACAGAGAAACTGAACGGGTTGAAAAAGTAAAGAAAGATTGAAACAAAACTCTCCGGCTTTGAAAATGCTGTCATTTGTTCTGTCTCCATGTGGAACCATTCCACAATCTTTGGCCTAAAAGGAGTCTCCACGTACTGTAGAAAGATGCCTAATGACTTCCTTGTTCCTTGCTGTACTGGAAGAAGAGCACGTTGTACAGAGAGCGAGAGTGAGAGCGATCAAATGGGGTTTCTCTAGCAGCCAAACAATTTGTTAGAACCAGTACTTGTTCCAGCTGGCTGGAGGATCCTGAAGCTCTTTTCAGGGTTCCTCCTGGTTCCAAGCCTGGGGTACAATCTGCTTGTCCACTTGGAGTCCCTTCGTCAAAGCAACACTTGCTATCTAGCTCAGCCGACTTTCAAGATTTGGGTCTGCCGCTGCTTCCGGCACGAACCTGCTAACAAGCAGCTTGTAACAATGTGCAGCTGGCAGGTAAGTATTTTGTAAAACTAAGGCTCAAAACAGGAAGGATTTCCCTCCTTTCTTATGAACACCATTGTTAAATTTGGATTAATCCCCTCTCCAATTGGTTTTAAGTTCTAGGAGTGAGAAATGAACATTTACAGGCAATTAGGTTCCCAAGCCAGCAGGAAAATTGCCTCTACGGCTGGAGGCCCAGACAAGCTCTACAGCTGCTGAGATTGTTTCTTATTGGGGGGGGGGGACCAAACAAAAAATCAGGCCTCCCTTTAGCTCCACAGCTGCAAAATATCCACAATAAATATTACACAGCCATTGTCCTACCAGGAACCGCAAGGAAACACTTCAGAATCAGTGGAAGTAGGCTATGGAAAGCTTTGCTCAGCAGGCCTCGGAAGCCCTAAAGACTCTCTCCCACTGGAAGCTAATTGATTGCCACCACGGGAAGAATTGAAGAGAGAAAATGGCTACAAAAAAAAGAGTAATTTCAACTATTATCCACAAGGCTAATGGATCAGAAGGGAAAGAAAAATATATACTTCCCTTCTGCACAGGTGTACCTTTTGAGCTTAAATGCTGCTCAAATGAAAGCAGAGAAGGCATCCGACTTCCAACTCTCCCCTGGTTTAAGCTCAAAAAGACGTCATTCTGACATGGACGAAGTTCAACTTCCATTTCTAGGCCGGACAAACTCCATTTGATACAACCCAAAGTGTGAGCCGTAAGAGAGATGAGTCAAGAACTGAAGCTGCAGCAAAGTAAAGAGAGGGGGGAAGGAAGAGGAAGAGAGCGAGAGCTCACAGTTTGCAAGGAAGAGGGGGCAGAATAAGGGGAAAGAGGGAGGGGTGGTAGTGATACATGGCTAGCGAGGCCAGCCTTGTCAATACGCCGTTGTGCCTTAGTACTTACTGGAAAAAGCTCCTTCAAAATAGAAACAGCAAAATAGGCTGTGTGTTTGTATGTCTGCAAGTAATTAATCCGATGACCAGACACGGTGTATATACAGCCACCAGTTATATCAAGGCAATTTGCTGTTTAGTATTAAACTGTGTGTGCCAGGAAGAATCACCCCCCCACCCTGAGAAACCAAAAGCTTGTTCATTGAAGCCTTTGTTTTACCATTTCTGATTCTGTCAGCTTCACCAAAGGCAACTCTCTCTACCCCCCACCCCTTGACGTTCCAGGCTCTTAAGATACATTCAAACAGGCACTGCACCAAAAATTATACATACTGAAGAGACAGAGATGTAACTGACGTGATAAAGCATAATGATGGGGTGCTAAGTCCCATTATTCTCAATTATGTCACTCTATTTAATAACGTTAATCGCAGCAAATAGCAGAGGGCAAAATTCTGAAAGCCATCATTTTAGTCCTGCTCCTTTTTTTCACATTTCTCTAGGGTATGTTTGTTTGTACATACCAAAGTGTTGGATGCAGGGTGTGTGTGTGTGTGTGTGTGTGTGTGTGTGTGTGAGAGAGAGAGAGAGAGAGAGAGAGAGAGAGAGAGAGAGGGAGGGAGGATCTTTCTCGACAGACAAACAAAGAGGCAGCTGGGAGAAACTTGAAGAGACTGGGGACACATCCTTTCTGAAAACAATGCCACGGTCATAAACAGTCACGGTGAGCCCAGATCAGAAGCACTGTCTGTAACTGTCACAGCTGCAGGTACATTATCTGGAATGTCACTGAAATCTGGAGTTGGGAGAGTCTGCTTTTCATCATCCTCGGCGTTCCCTGTGTCACCGCTTTCATCCTTTTTGTCACAAAGATTCTCAGTGTCGCTTTCCGAGGTTCCTGTCTCTTCTTCCACGGCTTGCTTCTCGTTTGTGTGTTTGTTCTCCCCGAGGTTGCAGGGCTCTGTGGAGTCAAAGGGAGGAGGGCTGGGCAAGGGGGATTCGCCTTCGGATGAGCTGCTGAGCTCTGGCTGACCTGCTGCCTGGCTCTCTGTCAAACATTCTGCTCTGCTCCCTTCCAGCTCTGCAGCTGCCTGCTCCTCTGTCAGCTTAATGATTTCATTCCCAAACCCATTTGCACCGTCTTCCTCAGAAGGAAACTGGGGTAATGATGGATGAAAATGATTGGTTTTGTTACCGTTGTTTTGGTTTGTGCAGGAATCATCAGAAACTGCAGCCATTTTCTCCGGGAGTGTCAATTCTGTTTTAACGGCACACGTCTCCTCTTGTTCTCTGGTTTCTTCTAGAAGAGAAAAATGGGGAAACATCACATTTATGTAGATATAAAGCACAGTTCCAGGTTTGGAGGGGACCAAGAAGCAGGCACCTCCATAACACAAGACAGTGAATTGTCTTTAAGCCTGTCCTTAGGCATTGCACCCTTTTCAGGAATGCCCTCTTTAGATATTTTGAACTAAGCAGAAAAGGTCTCATCCACAATGAGATGCAGGGGCAAGAGTATAAATCTCAACACAGAGGATTAGAAGATCTCTCCTTTCAGACAATACTCAGAAGAATGAGGAGGGTTACACGCTATTCAATCTTTTCTTATTGCTGCCGTTGAATGTCCAAAAAAAGTCTCTAAGAATCACCTAGTCCTTAGTCTGCTATTTCACTCCATGGGTGGGTTCAGATGTAACAAGAACAAGTGTTGTGTTCATGCATTTCCTGCTTCTGGATCAGCATCTGGTTTCATATCCTGGTAAGTTTGTTAAACCACAGTTTCCCGGTTCAAATATAACGGTTCAACAAACTGTGGTTTAACAAACTCCAGGGAGTTTTAAATTGTGACACGCAAGAGAAAGGTGGAAGAAGTGGGTGGGCATATAATTCTCAGTTTAAAACTCTATGGTTTATTAGAGCAATTATCAGTACATCTGACCTAGCCCAGCGGCTCACAATGGCATTTCCCATTCAATTCACTTTCCCACTTACACATTACTCTCAGAAGCATCTTCTACGTGGCTCCTTCAAAGTTTCTCCAAAGAAACCATGTGCCAATGATTTCGTTCCTCATCCCACTACATTGTGATCTCTGTCCTGCTGGGACACCAGCCCCATGGAAGCGAAGCATATACCCAACCTTGCCATTCCCAGAAGTGTGGGAAGAAGTGATGAGAGAAGGAACTAGACTAGACCTTAAATTTTCAGGTTGGGGGGAAGTTTAGTATGGAAACAAAGCTGAACTGACACTTACTTGAATTCATGTAACACACTCTTTAAAAAACAAACCCCAATTACATTGAGTCTGGAGACAGCCTGAAGTTACAGTCAAGATGTCTGAATCTCTTGAGTATTAATTAGTATGACCACCGTTTAAGTACTGTATTTTTAATATTTGGGGGCAGATAAAACAGTGTGGAGTGTGAAGGAAAAAAGGAAAAGGAAAAACAAAGTAGAGGGACAGAAAAAGTATGAGAAATTAAGGGAAGAAAGTTTTATTTCCCATTGGAAATGCTAACTGCAGAACAGAACAACTTAATAAATAATAAGCAAAGGATAGCAAAGAGCATCACAGTGTAATGAGGTGGTTGGGAAGGCTCTATTTCTGCCACTGCCTTCTGTATGTTGCTCTTCAAAACAACTTGAGAATTCAGAAAGAACATAGGACAGAGGTTTTCAACCTTTTTGAGTCCACAGCTCCCTGAACCAACTACATTCTTTCTGCGGCACTCCTGTGGGGCTCGGGAACTTATTTATGTCACCCCTTGCCTGCAGAGCTGGCAGCCTCTCACCCTTTTTCAAACACCCTCCCTGGTCTCTGAGATGCGCCCCCTGCCCTCAAAGAGAGGTGCCTGCCAGAGGCACCATTTGCCTGCGGAGCTTATAGCCAGGGCTGCTGCAATTAACAGCTGTGCAAACCTTGGGGAGGCAGAGAACTGAAAGATGAGGGAGGGAAAGAAAGAAAGAGGGACAGAGGCCAGTGTTGCCCGCAGCACCTCTGGCCATCATTCAAGGCACCCCAGGGTGCCATGGCACACTGGTTGAAAACCACTGGCATAGGATATCAACTCACACACTGTAGCACCTCAGAAAACAAGTGCAGGATCTGCATTTTGAACCTCCTCTTACAGCATTAACTCTCTCTGTGTGTAAAGCTAACAAACTCCAACTCTGAAAAGTTCTAATTTTCCATATGCAGAGCTGTTTTGAAGGGGGGCGTTTTGATATCTGATCCGTCACCTCAATTCTGAAGCAGAGAAGGTCTTATGAGAATTGTGCTGAACCCTAAACCCTCAGGTTTCGTGTTCCCCTTAACAAGTTCTGATGCCTGAAAGCTGCTGAGATTCTCAGCAAGCTGAATTCAACATCCAACACCTCTTGTGCACTCTGGCAGAATCACAGCACACATGACACCAATTTTTGCATTCAGTTCCCCAATGTGATTAGAGTCACGTGAGAAAGAGCAAAGAAAGGCTGGCTGACTGGCTGGCTGGCCCCATCCCCTCCGCCCTGTCCCCAATATTTGGCCCTCCTTCTGCTCGCATGCTAAAGGACTGAATACTTGCAGCAGGGAGCCCGCTGTACTCATCAGGGCCGACCCACCAATGAGGCAAGGTGAGGTGACCGCCTCAGGCGGCAGCACATCTGGCCTCCAAGGGATGCCTCGCCCGCTGCCACTGTGAGTGCACTCCTGCCTTATTCCTAATAAAAAACCTTATCCCCCCACTTGTTCCTGAAGTAGGTCTTTGCTTTTCTTCCCTGGCCAGTAGGGCCCTGCTATTTTCTGCTATGCCTCAGGGGCCAAAATGCCTTGGGCCAGCCCTGGTACTCCAGAGGCTTTGCTGTGAATGAGAACCATTATTTTACAGGATTCTAAATCTGGCACAGAAGTTTCCAAGAACTACCACAGGCTTCTTCTTTAAGCGCATGGAGAGCAGTGAACCTGCAGATCTGACCAAGGGAGTAAGGCTAGCGAGTGCATCTCTGCTCTGTCTCATGCACTTTTAATGGAGCGAGAGGACCTGAGCATACACACCACATAGATCTACTATTTGGGTAAGTTCACATGTGATTTATCAACACAGAATAAATTATGATTGCAAAGGTTGATTTGGTTCCATGAACTTGGCTGAGGGCAGCATGGGTAACGGGAACAAGCTGCCTGTGTGATCTCTCTTTATCCACAAGTTCCACTACATTTGTTGTTGTTGTTTAGTCATTTAGTCGTGTCTGACTCTTCGTGACCCCATGGACCAGAGCACGCCAGGCACTTCTGTCTTCCACTGCCTCCCGCAGTTTGGTCAAACTCATGCTGGTAGCTTCGAGAACACCGTCCAACCATCTCATCCTCTGTCATCCCCTTTTCCTTGTGCCCTCCATCTTTCCCAACATCAGGGTCTTTTCCAGGGAGTCTTCTCTTCTCCTGAGGTGGCCAAAGTACTGGAGCCTCAGCTTCACGATCTGTCCTTCCAGTGAGCACTCAGGGCTGATTTCCTTCAGAATGGATAGGTTTGATCTTCTTGCAGTCCATGGGACTCTCAAGAGACCACTACATAGTTGGCTCCAAAAGAATAGCTAAGCCTAACCACTTTTAAGATGAAAATCCAGCCCATTCACGGAATTAAAAAATAAAAATCGTAACTCTGATCAGATCAGAACAGCAACTGAAATGCATAGGAAGTATGCGCTTGTGGACCCTCACTTCCCATTTCTGTGTATCTTCTATTTAATTTAAAACATTTACAATCTACTTATAGTTATTATATGTATAGTCATATTATGCGTATAGTTAAAGCCATGGTTTTCCCAGTAGTGACGTATGGAAGTGAGAGCTGGACCACAAATAAGGCTGATCGCTGGAGAATTGATGCTTTTGAATTGTGGTGCTGGAGGAGACTCTTGAGAGTCCATGGACGGCAAGAAGATCAAACCTATCCATTCTGAAGGAAATCAGCCCTGAGTGCTCACTGGAAGGACAGATCCTGAAGCTGAGGCTCCAGTACTTTGGCCACCTCATGAGAAGAGAAGACTCCCTGAAAAAGACCCTGATGTTGGGAAAGATGGAGGGCACAAGGAAAAGGGGATGACAGAGGATGAGATGGTTGGACAGTGTTCTCAAAGTGACTAACATGAGTTTGACCAAACTGCGGGAGGCAGCAGAAGACAGGAGTGCCTGGCATGCTCTGGTCCATGGGGTCACGAAGAGTCGGACATGACTAAACGACTAAACAACAATGTAATATACATAATATTTTATAACTCTATAAGCACTGTACAGTATAATATTATGTAAGACGTATCCTTGAAGATTCATCTTAAAACAAATAAAACAGTGATATAAAGTCATACAAAACAGGAATTAGAATTTATTCATATAAAGGCGTTCTATCCCAAACCTTTCCTGCCACAACATTTCAAATTCCAATACTGTGATCAGAATGGACTATGCAAAACTGAATAGCAGTATGCAAAGTAACCACATGCTCATATTATTAAATGCTGAATTTCTAATTTTCTTAGTGCAAAATGTGTGCTTAATATACAAACAGCCTTGATTATAGCTGATCCAAATGCATTAAGATACATGGGGGACCTCCAGATCAGACTCTGAGAGGGCAGTAAGGTGTGGAGAAAAGTTTGCTTACTTGTTAGTTTGATGGAATGATTGTCCCTGGAGCCTGTTAGATAATTGGGGTTAGTCTGCTTGCAATATTTTATGATGGAATGGTTAATAGGCTACTTCAAATTACGCTTATTTTCAACTAGAGGAGAAAAGAAAATCAGTTTGCCAGGTTCATGGAACTAAATCAACCTTGGAGTCAGATTTTATCTGACATTGCAATATATTAATAATAAAAAAAATCAAAGAAAAGCCATGTTCTAATTACTGTGAGGAAGTAGTACGAACTAACTGTGTGCTGTGCATCAGACCCGCGTGAATAAGAATTAGAAAGGAAAGCCAACATTGCATGAACTTTAAATAGTGTTGGCCACATATAAATAAAATATTTGTATTTTCCCATTCAGACTTGCCCATTCCCTTGATTCATGAAGACAATAGCTGAGCTGTGGGAGACAATCAGTTAACACTGCCTGACAAGGAACTCTCTGCTCCCCAACCCAGTCAAATTGGAACTATCATCCTCATGCTAGTGTTTTCCTGTTTGTGCCCATTTTTGGTACACCCATGTGTCTCGACTTCCTCAATTGCTAATTTTAAATTCAGGGAAATTGCAAGTACAGTTGGATGAAAATCTGCTTTATTTACATACTTGGGAGTAGCTAGAATACCTCACCCCTCAAACAATCTGATAAATTCTTCTTCTTTAATCTGACCTAAACCAGTCCTTTTCACCAAACATGGATTTCTAGTGCAAGACATCCTATACATGTCTTGTCAGAAGTAAGTTAGTGGGACTCAATCCCAGGTAAACATGTATAGGATTTCAGCCTCTGTTAACACATCCCTTTTACACTTTGCACAGAATGAGGTGATACGATTCTGGATTGCACTACCTCAGACCAGAGATGGGGAGTCAATTATTATTTTTTAACAGTTATCAACATTAGAAGATTTCTTCTGGGAGAAGCTACCACATCATGAGGAAGGCCATGCCAAACCTTTCTCCCTGATGTGGTGCTTTACTTTGTGCAGGGACTTTTCTGAAGTGACGTCCTGCCTCTGGGCTAAAGCAGCATGACTCAGAATTCTACCCCTTCTAGACCGCCATGCCATTGTGCAGAATGTGGTCTCCTTACACCGTAGTGGCAGCATGCAAATTGCTACAGCACGGCTACGACAAGAGCAACATGAAAAGCCCCAACCCGCATGGGAGGAGTCTGTTCTGCAGTTCCTGCCCTTGCAAGTGATCGCCCAAATTCTGGATTGGATCATGCAAAATTTAGGCACTCTGTGTTAGTTTCTGTTCTTATCACTCTGCAGCTGCTTGGAGTCACACAAGGCTCTGTTTACATTCCAGTGACCTTCCAGGTTACTGGAGAAGAGACGGGATGTGACGTTAGTGGTTTCCTGTTCCTTTGTTCAGTTGCTCTCTGCTTTCATAGAGAGAGGATGTCTTTTCTGTCTGCGTAGCTTAGAAATAAAACTCTTTGCAATGCAGCCCAAACCTCTCCTCTCTTTCCTGTGCTGGAAGCACTGCTGAAGAATGTGCCTGAGGCCTTATCAAAGGCTCAGGTCGTTAAACACGTCGGGAGGCAATTCCGAAGGACTCAGGGGAATAAAATGAGCTTTATCAGCTTGGCCAAGCGGAGATCCTGACACTCTGTTGCTCTCCCATCTTCCCAACACAGTGACTCGCTGCTGCTTACAGAGAGAGGCAAGGTTTGGGAAGCTCATGGTGGTGCATGACGACAGGAGCAACAATGCTGCACCATATCTCACCCTCTTGGTAGGTGGCAGTGACCCACGGTGTTGGAAGCCAGGAGAGCGACAAAGACACACACCCCACCGCTGCCTCACCAGCCACCACTGAGTATTGTTTCCTGTCCTGTGGCCATGGGTTTGTTTCCCATGCTATTGTGGTGGTGCAAAAATGAGACAATGCAGGTATCTCTAAACAGCTTCATCCTTATTCCCCCCTACACATTCAAAGTCAGTGGCACAAGAGACGAATCGTCCTACGCCAGCCTTTTGTTATGACTCCAGATGCTTACCTTCTGTCTTCTGCTGTGGCTTATCTGCGAAAGATAGCAATGGTGATCGAGACCTCTGGATAATAGGCATAGCGGGGTCACTGAATGTAATGGTATCCTTGCCACCTGCGAGTAAGAGGGCATGGAAACATTAACTCTCAAACACAAATGAGAAGTTTACTAATGCAACGTTTTAAACAGTGAGGCTACATTTAAATAAAGACGTCGTATACACCCAACAGGTATATTTCAGTAGCTCTGCTCTATAGAAAAGGAAAAGCTATGATATGAGCCAAAATATGTACTACAGTTCAACTCATAGCTGTCAACTTACAGATTTGAAAATAAGGGACCAGCAGCCTCGAAAATAAGGGATCAGCAGCCAAAATAAGGGATTTTCCGGGCACAAGTATGTTTCACTTCTGAGCCCCTCTGAGCCAAGGGAAGAAAGCCCAGCCAGCAGCCAAATGAAGCCTCATCAATAAGGGACAGCAGCGGGACATGGCGCTGGGATAAGGGACTGTCCCGCCAAATAAGGGACACTTGACAGCTATGGTTCAACTGCATTAAACCCAATGAGACCATTTTGCATGAGCACATCTGGTTAAAAGATGTGGTTTCCTCATTTGACAATAATTTAAAGAAATAAATCACAAGCTAGATGTGTTTAACTGCAATCCAACCCTATCAGAAATTAAGGAATTATCTTCAGTGTAAAGAGTAATATTAATACAGATAATATTTCTGTTTAGACCTGAGGTTCACAGA
Organism: Podarcis gaigeae; assembly: GCF_964106915.1. Lineage (NCBI taxonomy): Eukaryota > Metazoa > Chordata > Lepidosauria > Squamata > Lacertidae > Podarcis > Podarcis gaigeae. The sequence continues at coordinate 12,794,148 of NC_139685.1, forward strand.
ATTCCTCTTCAGGCATTCAGTCTACATGATAAGTAAACATGGGGGTGGGGAATGGGAACAAACACACAAGTTCTGCTTCTCAGTTGCTGCTTGGATTCTCCAGGTTTCTAAAGCATGCAGGGAACCCCCATTAGAAACAGGAAGTTCCTCCCACTGAGTTCCTCCTTGAGTTGGAGGTTGATCAGAATGGTGTTAACATGCTCATTCAATGCCTCCCTCCCACATGTTTACTTAGCATGTCTATGGAATGCCAGAAGAGGAAGAGAGAAATGGCTTTCCAGAAAAACGAATGTTTTTTGAAGTCAGATCCATGGACAGGAATTCACGCACATATGTACAAATGCACGCAAACATATATCTAGGATCCTTTTCTTACAACCATCCTGGAAATGCTGAATTTCCAATATACAGGGCCTATTTTAAACAGGAAACTGGTGCAAAAGCATTATTCCTGTGACAATTAAAGATACTGCTTTGGGGTTGCTCCTATTTTGACCTATGATTTACACCTATGATGTAGCCTTAGGGAAAGGAAAAAGCGGTAAGAGGCAACATTTAGACGGGAGGAGTAATCTGGGTATACCTTCACTGGGTATATTTCAATGGGTATTCAGCCAGGGGGCTACTTTGAAAAAGCAAACCAATGAGCACAAGCTGGTTTATCAAAAGAGGCCTGAAAAACCAGACTTGCATTTACAGAAGATTAGAATAAGATATCAATCTGTGTAAGAATATATTGCAAGAGCATTTTGGGAAATTTCTACCACAGCACCTACTAATACAAGCATCTTAGGTGAAATATACTAGATACTATCAGGATTTATAAAAATCATTTTAATGGACGATGGATATCTGACAACTGCAATATAGATTAGCAAATTCAAGCTAGGGGTGGAGTGTGGATGGGGAACAGCATATGCTATGGATTTCAAGTACAAATATCATATCACCTTTGAACTCGCTGGGTGGGCATAGGTAATAATGGATTTTCTGGGTTGTTGAAGAGATTACTGAGATAATGGTGCCGTGAGACTACAGTATTGTTATTTTACTGCTACCACCTATTTATTTAGACCCACTGTCCATTTAATGAGAAATTCTTATTACAGCATTACTTGGACCTTTTTAACTCCTTATTTTTGTAGGATGTTTGACTTTTGCTTTCGCAGGCCATGATTTCTAAAACCAAAATTTGTTTTCTTCTGCTTTTATCTTGGAGCATTCTGAATGAGTCCTTCATTAAGTCTGTATTGGACTTTGCCCTCTTAAAAATCAGCTCATTTCATTCCCAAGCCTTCATTCCCAAGCCTTCTAATAGAGAAACAAGCAAATGCCTAAGCAGCTGGGGCGGATGGGTCAAGAGTCTTTTTGTAGCCTGCCAAGATCCTCCAAAATTGACATTCAGTTTTACCTTTTAAAATGTTACTGTTCCTATGTGTCTCCCAATGTGTTGCAAATTTTGTGGTCCCTTGAAGCATGCACCATTTAAACCATGGGTAGGCAAACTAAGGCCGGGGGGCTGGATCCGGCCCAATCGCCTTCTAAATCCGGCCCGCAGACGGTCCGGGAATCAGCGTGTGTCCTTTAATTTGAAATGCATCTTTGGGTTATTTGTGGGGCATAGGAATTCGTTCATTTCTCCCCCTTCAAAATATAGTCCAGCCCCCCACAAGGTCTGAGGGACAGTGGAGCGGCCCCCTGCTGAAAAAGTTTGCTGACCCCTGATTTAAACCATTAAAAAACCCATGCTTCCATATGCCTCTAACCATGATACTGTACTAGGAAGCCCAAAGTGTTTTTTTTATTTATTTCCTTGCGGAAGCTACTTCCTTCTTTTTTTAGGAAACAAAGTGCACCATCTCTGTTTCATGTGTTTGTATGCAACACGTAGCTAGTCACTCAGAATAGATGTACTACTGTTTCTGTATTAAAACAGTGACCCCAAAGGTATTCTAGGCAGAGGTATTGCCTGACAATGCATTATGCCCTCTCTCCATCAATGTTTACTGACTGCAGTAGAGGCTGCTATAGCAGGGTTCTTCCCTGCGCAAGTGTCACCCCTTCCTGAAAGTGGGGCAATGTTGGCATGGTGTAGAGTCCTACAGGCTTCTCGTTTATCACCTCAAAATGAGAATAGAAGGCTGAGTAGCTTTACTTTTCTGTTGCCTTGTTCATTATGTGTGTCTATTCTGTGTGGTTTAGCGCATGAAAACATAGTTTGGTAACTTCATCAGAAATCTAAAGGGAAATTCCCTCTACATGTGGAGGGGGGGAACGCTGAAGGGCAGGTGTTAATCCCGGTCTCCAAAGACTAATGAGGTTTTTCAGCTTTACTACGTAACACATTATACGGGATGTGGGTGGCGCTATGGTAAGGTTACCAGATGTCCCTGTTTCCCGGGGACAGTCCCCAGATTTACCAATCAGTCCCCATACAAAATCCATTGAAGTTGAAAAGTGTACCAGGATTCCTTGAAAAAAATCTGGTAACCTTACACTATGGTCTAAACCACTGAGCCTAGGGCTTGCCGATTGGAAGGTTGGTGGTTTGAATCCCTGCGCTGGAGTGAGCTCCCATTGCTCGGTCCCTGATGTTGCCAACCTAGCAGTTCGAAAGCACGTCAAAGTGCAAGTAGATAAATAGGTACCACTCCAGCGGAAAGGTAAACAGCGTTTCCGTGCACTGCTCTCGTTCGCCAGAAGTGGCTTAGTCATGCTCGCCACATGACCCAGAAGCTGTCTGCGGACAAACGCCGGCCTGTAGAGCGAGATGAGCGCCGCAACCCCAGAGTCATCCACGACTGGACCTAATGGTCAGGGGTACCTTTACCTTACATAACACATTTCCTTTACAAGACTAGATGGAGGAACATACGAGAATCTGGTCCTAATTAAAATTAAAGATCTAACAAATAAAAGAGAAAAGCAGGAACCAACTCATGAATCTTCAAAAAGAAAAGTTAAATTGGCTTGATTCAAATGCTTGGATAAAAGGAGACTTTTTGTTTTTATCTACGTACTTGCTTAGCATGTGTCACACTCCAAATATCTGAATCAGTATTTTGAATGGCTAAAGTAAGAAACATTTTAACTCAAGTATTAATTAAATTAGGTTCCTCTTATCTCATCTTAAGTTCTTGTCACAGGGATACTGTCAAAAACGGCATTCCCCAAAGGGCGACTTTGCCACCTTCCCTATACAAGTTTTGCAATGCTCCTACTAAAAAAAATGTGTACATTAAAAATGTGTACTATATTGAGCCACCCCTTGGTCTATCTATTCTGGTTATTTAATTGGGGGTGCGAGGGATAAATCTTGGAACTTTCTACATGCAAAGCTTGTTCTCTAGCATCCCTGCTGTCCTTCAATACAGTGGTGCCTCGCAAGACGAAATTAATTCGTTCCGCAAGTCTTTTCGTCTTGCGAGTTTTTCGTCTTGCGAAGCACGGTTTCCCATAGGAATGCATTGAAAATCAATCAATGCGTTCCTATGGAAACCGCCTTCAGACCAGGTCCGGGGACAGTCTGTCCCCCGACCTCTTCTGAAGGCCGGCGGGGGGCGAAAGTCTTTGCTTCCCCCCCCCCCCGCCTGCCTTCCCGGGACAGCGGAGACTTCTCCGCTGTCCCGGGGCGATTTTAAAATGCTGGCGGGCGGCAGCGAATTCTCCGATGTCCTGGGGCGATTTAAAAGCCCCCGGGAAGGCAGGCGGGGGGACAAAGACTTTTGCCCCCCGCCAGCCTTCAGAAGAGGTCCAAGACCTTCAAAAGCCGTCAGGCCTTCAAAAGCCGTCTGGGACAGCGGAGAAACGCGCTGCGTTTCTCCGCTCTCACGGAAAGGCAGGCTGGGGGGAGCAAAGACTTTTGCCCCCCCGCCGGCCTTCAGAAGAGGTCCAGAGGGCTCTCCAAGCTGCGGATAGCAGCCTGCTGCCTCGCGCGGGGCAGACATTCGCAGGGGCAGACATTCCCTGCGGGGCTCTCCAAGCTGTGGATAGCAGCCTGCTGCCCGGCGCAAGGGGCGCTCTTAAGCAGAGCGCCCCTTGCGTGGGGCAGACATTCACAGCTTGGGGAGCCCTGCAGGACTGCTTTCGTCTTGCGAAGCAAGCCCATAGGGAAATTCGTCTTGCGAAGCCGCTAAAAATCGGAGAACCCTTTCGTCTTGCGGGTTTTTCGTTTAGCGAGGCATTCGTCTTGTGGGGCACCACTGTATGTGAGGGATGTAGAAACCCTGAATGGGTTCGGCATGTCCGCCTTGTCCATTTACCATCAGTGTCTTTGGGTTCCATGATGCTTGGATCTGGAATGCGTAAACCAGACAGCAACACTCAAGGAATTAAAATGTAAGTAGCAACACTGGGTGATATCCATACTCATAATTGCTGAGTTAAAGGGGGGGAATTGTCTCGACTTACTGCTTGTCATTTTTTTTTTTAAAAAAGCTACAAAATCACATCGTTCTGCACAACCCATGATTATATTCAGCACTAGCTCGTATCCTTCCTTATTACCATTTCTCCCAATTAAAAATAATTTTACAGTGTTCTGTATTTCTCTTGTGGCCATCTAACTTACTCGGTTGAACATCTTAATCTGACAGATATAGAAAAACATTCAGATAACATTTCCATTTATTTACATGCAGTGACAATATTTAATGCACCGCTAAGATTAGTTACTAAAAATACATATGTCAAACAGAACCTACTCCCAAATCCCACTGAGACATTGTAGCTCAGGCCTTCAGGCAGCAAGAAAAAAAGGAAGGAAAGAAAAGTTATTATATAAATATTAATTTGATGCCTAAACAGAAATAATAGAACAAAGGTATTCTAAAATCATCGTCTGTCTTTTGCTAGTTTTCTGTTTTAAAGGCCAAAACACTTTATATAGTGGATTATGGGCTACTTGAAGCAGAAGACCAAACCCTAGAGTGTGAGCAGCAATTGACTACAAGCCAAGATGCAAAACCATGGTTTGAGGTGGGTCTGCATACCATGCTCTGCAGTCACCATATTTAAGTGTTTTATCTCTACCAAGCAAACCATGGTTAAGGCATTTTCGCTTGAAAGATACACATACACTGAGAACAGGGCATGTGTGAGCAAGCTCAACCTTGGTTTCAATCCATGTTTGGGATCTTAATCAAGATTCAAGGAACAATAGTGTCAGGCCATGGAAAAGGTCAAGCTTCAGGAAGACAGGTTCTGGGGTGAGCTAGCTAGCAGACCAAGTAGGCCAGGAAGCAGCTGTGCAGATCAAAATACACACGGGTTCAAACATGTATCAAAACAGGCATCGGTCTGGGCAGAACCAGAGGGGTCAGAGGAAGGTATATAATCAAAACCAACCAAGTAAGTTACTGTGTGGGAGGGGTGGCAAAAGTGGTGGTGTGCTCTCACAAAGTCTGTACAGTACATTTTTTTCCTGGCCAGAGATTTCAACTACAAATCCCAGAATCCTCAGGAGGAAACTGATGCCATGTGTGCCATTCTCAACAAGGTTAAGACTCCAAAGGAAATGAAAACACAGTGTCAGTTTTCAGCTGAAGATTCTGGGATGTAGTCTTGGTCCACAGCAAGAAGTGATGATCTGTGGGTCACCAAGCAGTTCTGTGTTCCCCTGTCCTGACTTCTTGTTGTTATGTCTAAATTTGTACCCTGCCTTTCCCCCAGAGGAACCCAGGTTAACTTCGTTGGCCTTGGGGCAGAGAAAGGGGGAAGCAGGAGTGGCCATTAGAACTGAGTCAAAGTACAGCCCTAATTGCAAGGCTGCCATTGCCCTGATCCCAATCTCAAGCATCCAAGAAGGGGCTCTCACTAATGTGAGCACAACCTCACACTCATTAGCCTAGTTGGAAGCCTCAATCAATGCACAAAGTTTAGTCTGGCAATCTTGCAACAGAAACAAGAGTATGGATGGTGCAGGAGGCAAGGCACCAGACCCTGGCTGCAAGGAAATGCAATTTCAGAAGGTCTGTAGGAGCTTGCACCAAGAAGACCTGGGCTATAATCTACAGACAGGGAAACATGGAGTTTATTAACGAAGATGAAGCTATCTGGAGGAGTGCCACTCTGGTTTACTGAAGGGAGATTATGTCCCCTGTAATCAATTATAAAATGAAGTACAGCAGCAGCAAAGAAATAACTAAAGCAAGTGGAGTAGCATTAAGAGCAGAAATATATACTCAAAATGATCACGTGGGCTATATAAATTTCCTGGTCTGTATATTTCAGTCTTCAGGGGGAGATCATAGGTGTGAGTGTGGTCTGAATTTACGTTTTGGGGTTGCTGGTTGTTGTTTCTTTCACTTTTTTTAAAAGCAGCAGCAGCAACAACAGTATCCTAGGTGCACATAGAAGACTACAATTCAATCTTGCTTGCTATGGGTACATATCCAGTAGCTGAAATTAGCTGCCTGAATCCTGCATAAATCGAGACTTGAACTCACTGTGCATCAGCTCGTGTGTGGGAAGTTCAATGCTGCTTTATGTAGTTATCACCTCTCTACTCCAGCAGTCCAGCTTTGTCAGGTGGATGGGACCCCCCCCCCCCACCTATCAATCGGCCATGGTCAATATGACAACACATGCTTGACAGGTGGCTGGTCCCACCCACTTGTCGGTGAGGCGGGGAAGATAAGAGATCTAGCCCACCAGGCCAAAAATATTCCCCATCAGGGCATTGGGGGAAATTCAAAATGGGAGGGGGAAACTAGAGCAGGGGTAGGCAACCTAAGGCCCATGGGACACAAGTGGCCCATGGGGGTCGTTTAACCAGCCCACGAGCTGCCCCTGAACCAAGCCGCCCACTCGGTGAGTCCCTGCGTACTGCGCTAAACTGGCGTGTGGTGCCTCACTTCTGTGGCATAGGAAATCACGTCTGCACATGTACAGACGCCGAAAATCACGTCTGCGCAGATTCAGAAAATTGCATGCCCGTGCACTTAGGCACGTGCGCAATCTGGCCCGCAGAGGGATCTCTGCTGGAGTGAACCGGCCCAGGCGAGGTAATCCTTGCCAACCCCTGAACTAGAGCATTACCACAGCTACCAGGTAAACTCCTAGCCAGGAGACGGAATGGGCTGGTAGGGTTGAAAGCAGCACTGCTGAGTCCTGGCAAGATACACACGGCCTGACAAGCTACTGCATGCTGTGTGCCACTGCTAGCCCTAGCATTGAGTTCCAGGCTAAGGTTGCTTAGGATTGCTATGGCTTCCTGCTTTCTTTCCTCTAGCGACTGAACACACATCAAATTAACGATGGGGAGGCTAACACCTAATTTTAATCTTACTCCTGCTCTGAGCATCTATGCTTGCAGAAGAGAGAACATAGTTCAGAAGTGATAAGAACCAGTCAGTCCAGTAAAACAAAATTCGTTTACTGGATCTGCATTTCTCAACCTCATCTAAATATTCATTTTTTTGGATTTATGAAAGCAAGCGGCAGAAGGGATTTATAGATGTCAGAGCTTCTGAACAGACCAGGGGCAAAACAAAATGCATTCAGGCACGCAATAAAATATGCTAGGTAAGATATTCTTAGTCATATGCTAACTTTTGATATTAAATACCATAAAGGCAGAGAAAACTGTTTAGGAGTTATGAAAAGAGTCTACAGTTTAGTGAAAGCTTTTTCTTGGAGAAAAATGTCAGTTTCAATGGTTTCCAGGCTGAAAAGTTCAGCAGTTCCAAACTGATAATATTTTATATACCTTATTATAGCTACATTATATGCCCTATTCCAGCAATTTGAGTGTTCTTACATAGTCAACCAATAGGCAATTACAGCAAGGCTCTTGATTCTGAGGTCCACTGAGATAGTGCATAAGCAAAATTCTAGACCATTCATTATTTATGCTTGACAACCATCATGGTGATGAACTCGATAGAGGGAAGTTGTGATCAGCCAGTTTGAGATCGCTATCTGACCAGGCCAGGAAGGACTTGACCTCACTCTAAATGCCCTTCTTTGGTCACTGAGATAAGCACACAGAGTTATGTTATCACATCTTCTATATGTTCCCTGTTGGTTGGGGTCATGCTAAAAAAAAAGAAAGTAGTTTTTCTTTTTTTAAAAGAAAGGGACTGAAACTGTAGCTGACCAGAGAAAATGGTTACAAACACAAAAGGTAAATGATTATGTGTGATCTTTCCAAGGAGAAATTTGCCCACACATAGCCAACATTGCTTTTGTGCTGAAAATCAAGAGTCAAACATTCAGCATAGCCATTAACTGTTTGTTAACTGTTCCGTCATGTGAACTAAGCACATCTCACTTCATTCCTCAAAATGCTGATGTCCTTCATAGACATGACAATTCTCAAGGATGTGCATACTATGCAGCAAAGTTTATCAAAAAGTCTTTGCCATGGACAATATACATTCTGAAGCCTATACTGGCTATGCTAGAGGCAGCCAATGTAGCACTCTCCAGACTGCAACAGAATAAAAATAAAAATGTTGATCTGCATAGCAAATACATTGTCCTAAGAAGGAGGCACAATTTGTAAAGCAAATTTCAGGAATATGTTTGAAGTAGAATAAAATTATAATATGGGGGGTGGACACCAAATTTTATTAATAAAATTTCAACTGTGTTGTTGAAATGTATCTTTTAAAATAATAGATTTAAGCTGCAATCCCATACAGGCAGTGACCATTTTGCGTGGGGATTCCGTTCCTGACCCCTGTGCATGTCAGCGGTAGGGATGGGCAATGCCAGGTTTTCAATCAACGTCACGATTTATCGCCAGCCATACATCGGGATCTGGGGATACACCGCAATGTTAACACAAGTTGCATTGGCCCCAGCACGCAAGGTGTGGGGTGAAAACTGCCTCAGCTCTCACTGTGGGGGGAGGCTGAGGTGCTTTCACCCCAATGTCTCGTAGGCTGGGAACAGTGCAGCTTCTTTCTGTGGCTCAGGTGGGGAGCAAAAAGGGTCCCGCCCCTGCCCCCCCCAGCTTTCCACTGTTCTTGATTTGAGTTTCTACTGAAACGAGGCTGCATTTTAATGTTGTATTTTAATCTTGTTTTTAAGTTGTATTTTAATCGTTTTTATACCTGGTGTTAGCCGCCCTGAGCCCGGTCTTTCTTTCTTTCTTTCTTTCTTTCTTTCTTTCTTTCTTTCTTTCTTTTTCCTGCCCCCCCCCCCAGCTGAGCGAGCTGCATGCCTCTCGGGCTTGCACGCAAGGCATCAAGGCTTGCTCACCTGGGGGGTGCGCAATACAGCTTCCCTCTTCCCTCTGTGGTATGAGGGGCAGATTGTGATGGTGGCTTCACCTGGCAGTATATCCTGGGTGAAATCGTTGCTGCTACTGTCCCTCTGCTGCTAGAGGCTTGAGGTTGAAAGTGGTGCTGATCACAGAGGGAGTCAGAAGCGGTGTTGGTTTCATCCGCAATATACTGCTGGGACGTGGGTGGCGCTGTGGGTTAAACCACAGAGCCTAGGACGTGCTGATCAGAAGGTCAGCAGTTTGAATCCCCGCAATGGGGTGAGCTCCCGTTGCTCGGTCCCCTGTTCCTGCCCACCTAGCAGTTCGAAAGCATGTCAAAGTGCAGGGAGATAAATAGGTACCACTCTAAATAGGGAAGGTAAACGGCGTTTCCGTGCGCTGCTCTGGTTTGCCAGAAGCAGCTTAGTCATGCTGGCTACATGACCCGGAAGCTGTACGCCGGCTCCCTTGGCCAATAAGGCGAGATGAGCGCCACAACCCCAGAGTCGGTCACGACTGGACCTAATGGGTCAGGGGTCCCTTTACCTTTTTTTTAAGCTGCCATTGTGGTCTGCCCCTCATACTGGTTCCAGGGTGTATCAATACATTGCACAGGCCTAGTCGGTGGAGAGCCCATAAGCCCATTCTGCCCTCTTACGGGTCCAAAAGACCTGTGTGTCGGCAGACACGCAAATGGTTGCTGTCTGTAAATACTTGCTGGGGAGTTAAGTCTCACTGAACTCAATGGACTTTGTCCAACCAAATCGCCCTCAGAGCAGAGCCGCTGAAGTCAATGGACTTTAGTGAGAAAAGCCTACTGATTGCAACAGCTCTACTTTGAGCATCACAACCCAGTGAGATTCAATTCTAAATGCACATGCATAGGGAATGCATTGTTAGAATCGTTTTAGCTTTCATTTCCCATGTTCTTACTAGGCACATCTGCATGGTAAAGAAATTAAAATAAATCCTAACTCCCAGCTCTCCTGAAACTAAACTACTACAGAATTGCATGTTTGAAGGGTTCTGTGTCAAAAAGGCCCTTATCCTTGGACAAAGTTTTCACATAGAGAAATCTCCTGGTGGCATTCCCAGGTAGTTTTTCTCTTTAAGTCTGAGAAGCGTACAGGTTCAGAAAAATTATGTGGCAAGATGTAATTGATAAATGTAACACATCATTAATTATGTTGTCAAAGAACCTTTAAAATGCTTCAATTTCAGAAAAATCTGTTATGTGTGAAAGAAAACAAAGATTTCTTGTTCAGTAAAAATATTTTCATATTACTTTTCTTATAGAGACTAAAAAAACAAACCCTGCAGTAAATGAGGAAAACAATGCATTTCCCAATGTAAACAGCAGCTTTCTTATGAAATACACATTTAAAAATGTCCTTATGTTCAGATACCCCCAAATTAAGTACGACTATGAATTCTGACTTACCTGGAAGACTCCACAAACCAGAGACTTCTAAAGTCCTCAACTTTTTCTCCAGTTCTGCTACACGATTGCCTAAGATTCTGAAATGAAGATAAAATGTTCCATGAAATGTAATTAAAAGTATAGTAATATCACCATGGATGGGCATGTGCCCTGTTTATATTTGATGGGTGATATCCAATGATAGGTGATATACGTATGGTATAGATTAATTCACGTGAAATACATATATTTTTTTCACATCAGGTTAGAAACGTCTCCAATATATCAGAAATTATTCTGAAATAATATATGTATGACATGCCCATGCAATCCACCCACTCCTGAAATTGGTGTACAATCTCAAGGCTTGCTTGTATTCTGCACATTTGCAGACTACATTAATGGATTCACTTCTCCTTCATAATTAATCAGAATGGCTTCCTGCATATTTGCCTCAAATCCACTGATCTCGTTACCATACATCCAGTCTACATATCAACAAATCCTATGGAATCTGCAGTTGACTTAACTACTGTAACAAGGAATATGTAGTATTATCGCAATATGTATTTACCAGTGACTGTGATTAAGCATGTTTTGAGGAATTCAATTTTTGTGAATTCCAGTGTGCCCTGACCTAATCTATACGTCTCGTGCTAATGTGTACTCCTCACTGCAACTTGATTTTACACTTTCTAAATTGTTCCAATGCAGCTCGTAAGTAAAAAACTAAACCCCTATAGTTTAAAAATTGTGTATTTGAAAGAAAAGCGTTTTTAAAAATCAATATTTTGAAAGAAAATATCTCTGTAATGCTAATGGAACTGTACAGTACACCTTAAAGAAGGAATGCACATTCGTGTTTATCAAGCCACAATTGTGAGTAACGTTAAAAACGTAACATCAAGGGTTTTGGTAACATATTATGAAACCATGCTGCTGCGTCAGAGCCACTTAAGTTTCAGCATCCTGCTTGACTTAGCCAGTGGCGAAACCTAAGCACTTCCATTGAAATACAGTGGTACCTCGTTTTGAGTCAAGCTCAAAACGTGGCGAAACCTAAGCACTTCCATTGAAATACAGTGGTACCTCGTTTTGAGTCAAGCTCATTTCGTCGAATGTCCGCAGCAAACCCAGAAGTACCGGAACGGATTACTTCTGGGTTTGCCTCTCGCGCATGCGCAGAAGCGCAAACCACTTCGTGTGCATGTGCAGAGCGGGACTTTGTCATGCGTCCTTTTCATCTAGCGTCCGGGGCTCTGGAACGGATCCCAGTCGCAAAACAAGGTATGACTGTAAGAGCATATTCTTTCCTTTATTAACCCTGCCACTGAGTCCCTCCTGTTTCTCTATGTCAGATTTTAGACCATAAGCTTCTTAGGGCGCAGAACTGTCTTCTTGTGCTTTGCAAAGCACCATGCGCATGGATGGTGCTAATAATGCTGGTGATATCAGCAATATGTATCTCTCAAAACTGATGCATTGGGTTAACGGCAAAATAACTACAATTTCACAATTACATAAAGATGCACACCCACATTCACATTGTTTGGCGTTTTTGCTCTACCCCAAGATAAAAGCCTTTAAAACGAAACGCAAAACAGATTTTGAACT